>NC_141390.1:27817316-28498193 GCF_017979445.1 Akebia trifoliata
CTCTACTAGCGTTAAAAACATGTAGATAGAATGATCATTATTCATAACCATCACTTAAATGTTCTAAATAAGACTAACCCATTGACGAGCCATTCTGTTAATTGCTCCAAAGATTACTACTTCAGAAGTAATCTGTTAATTGTTCTAAACTTCCAAGAACGACCAATCTAATAGGAACAACTTGGACCCATTTTGTTTTTCAGAAAATAATGCTATTCTGTTAGAGAGCCATTCTATGGTTTTTAACGACCACTCTCTTAGAGAAAAAAAAAAAAGACATGTACTGCATACATTGAGATCTGGCTCTTTTCAAGGAAGGGTTTCAGCTTTCAGGCCAACAAAGAAGAGAACAGCTTCACTTTCAGATACCATAATTTTCATTTTTCACATACTTTGTTCTACTTTCAAAATCTAGATGTATTGGAAGGTCTAACTCCCAATAAACATTACACTATATACTTAGAAGGGGGAGCGGGGCTTTCTGTAGTGTCCTGTACGGATAGGATTTTCCTGTGATGCGGAGTGTTGAAGTGTCTTCATCGCATCGTAGAGTGGCTTATAAATAATAATATAAAAATCAGCATTATTGGCTACTTGTAGCCTGAATAAATGTTAGGCTACTTGAACTCCTAACAATCACTAACCAGTTCTGCCTCCTGTAAGGGATGGGTCAACTTCGATTGTTGAAGGCTTGGATTAGGTAGTTTATGCAAATGTGATGTTAGTGGCCCAAATTCTCCTTATTGCTACTGTTCAAAGCCGTATATGCACGTAGGTAAAATAACTAGAACAAATCTATACCAAAGTGTTGCCAAGTTGTTTCTAGCCGATCAGGTTGTTCAATCACCCCGAACAGGTTTCCCCTGGTGGCTACAGAGCTTGGCCAACTAGTCCAAAAAAGAAAAATACAAACAAACAAATGTGAAACTATTACAGAGCAGGAACCCATCTGGTTAAAATGGCAGCAAAAACACAAGGTTGATACATATTGAATTAGTTCCAAAACAGCTTACATTGTACAAAATCCTGGCATTTTGTGATATTTTCAATCTTGACCACAAGGTGAAAAAGCTATCATTTGACGAGAAAAGGGACCCACAGCCACACAAAAAAAATGCAGCCAATTGGGTAACAGGATCGATGCATCTAACAGAAAAAAATTTCGGGTAACACCATTGGCTCCTCTAATTACTAGAATAATCCAGTATAATGCTCTTCCAATGTATTGGGCTCAATTAATTTCGATCTTCAAATCGTTGCACCGCACGATTAATCGGTTCTTGGAAATACTGAAGAGATATAAAGATGGCTTCCTGTATATCATACATTACAAATAAGATATCACGTAGATTGGTGAAATATGGATATAAATAGATTGGTAGCGAGAGGTCAATCAATGGGTACCTCAGTTCGAATTGTTCTACTCCCTTGATGAGGACATGTGTTCAAGTACACATCAAAGACTTGGCGCACATCCTTCCCCTGTAAAAGCAACGGGATTAACATTCACTAGTACTTTATCTAAACAATGATCTCTTTGTTAATCAAAGTTACATAATGTGGGAGCAAATCAACTGCAAGAACGAGGAAGCCACAGCATTTACGGTTGCAAATCCCAACTAATTGGTATCAATAGGAGCAATGAAGCAACGCTTCTCAAAACATGATGTGGGAGTGCCTGAAAAGCACGTGTGAGATAATAATAGGGCAACGAACAAAATTCGTGAACTATCCAGATAATGAACAAGGCCTAAATTTTGCAAAATAACATGAAAGCCATAGCTTCAAATTTACCAGGGCCATCCAACCCAAGTTCATTAGGCCTCAGGAGGCTACCATTAGTTAAGGTTCCTGAGACTACCATTTATTCAACGAGCAAAAGGACAGAAGGATTTGAACCCACGATAGATTACAAGACACGCTATCAATTACCACACATATTGTAAATTTCTGTTGTTTCATCCAATTTCAAGTAACAACATTGCAAGTATGCCTTGAGATTAAAAAAATCCCAGCCCAACTGTATGAATCAGAAGTTTTCACTCAGTCCTACTAAAATGGATTTTGTCTCAAAGAAGGAAAATTTCACAACATGTTATATACCTTTAAGTGACTGTCTTCTTCAATGCTCTCTTCCAATCCAGCGAGTCCACCAAAAGCAATCAATAGGTGCCTGCGGAATCAGATGTCATTAACCAAGAATCATAAATGTGTTTGTATTCATCATGCTTCACAAACTTATGCAAGTTAATTCGAATTTAACAATTATGGTGGAAAGGTTCATATTGATGAAAATTACCTCTCCCATCTCAATCAGAAAAGACAACATAAATATACAGATGCACAGAAAATATCTCGTGAAACTAAGTTTCGTCATTCTCAATATACCCAAGCTCTCCATACACTAGGCACGGTCTCACAAGTCATAAAACCTGATCATTCAATTGGTGAAGCACCTCTTGATGGGAAATTGGCCTAAAAACGGAGTATCTAGAACCCCAACTTGAGACTTCCTTAACAGTAACAAATCTTCTCTTTGGCTGTCAAAATTAGATTTTTAGTTCAGAACATTATAATATGAACCTCTGGTTGGGCTGACTTATAGGCCATAGCCTGTTAAAAAGATGGCCCACCAATGGAGCAGTCTAGAGTGATGAGTTAAACCATGCGCACAGCATGGTCCACCTCACACAATATTGGGTACTGTTATGCAACAAGATTGGGAACGACCAAGCAACATTACAATACAGTCATTAAAAGACTATGCAAATGATTCCTACAGTATACTAGTCCATCTCCAAGTACGTCCCTAGAAAGTTATTCAGCAGTGTGTCATAAATATTTGTGTTAAGTGTTTGATATCATCAGAGAATTTTATAAGTAAAAGAAATGGGATACATAGGTGAAGGGTGACTAGAAGACAAACCAGTAAAAAACAAGAACTAATGGAGGTTCTGAATTTGATAATAAATAGCAAGTTCATTAAGAAATTTTTGAATTTTAGGTACCGTAAGAATGAGAATTTTCTTCTGTCAACAGAAATCAGTTACAAAAGTAGCTATTAAAAGAAGTAACAATGGTGATGGTCCAACTAGCAAATCCTTATCATGGTGATGTTTTTTCTTCTGATATCTAATGTCACATTGACGATTGATCACCAAATCACACAAAAGATACCTGAAAGTCGGAACAGTAAGAACTGATGAGTTAATAACGAGACCATGCTCCGAAGTTCCAATAGAATGATCATATCCACCCTATTTGAATGAAAATAAAAAAATCAGAGAAATAAAGATTCTTTTAGTGGTTAATATGTGAATTAGTACAGATTATAAAGAATAAAAAGAACTGAAACAAATACCTTATAAGGGCAGTCCTTAAATAAAGAACTTATATTGGAAGCATATCGCACTTTATACCCCCAATATCCTAATTCTTCCCTAGGCTTAGAGGATGATACAACCTTGTGCAGATGATCTAGAGAAAGCGAAACAAAGAATATCAACCTTCAGGCAGAGCAAAAGGATGTTTCAAATGGACTTAAGAGACATAAAATTGTTCCCTGTTGCTGGTAGGTCTTATTGACCTCGATTCTCTTTTTCCTCCTTATTCATTTTAACACCAAAAACAACAACAAAGCCTTATCCCAAAGATTTGGGATCGGCTTCCCTGTTCTCTCTAAAAGAAACATAAAAAAAAAATCTATTTTTATTTTATGGGTGTATATAATAAACTAGTACAAGTACAAGAACAAACATTAATTCCTGGAACAAACAAAAGCCTCATTTTAAAAATGTAGTAAGAAAAGAAGGAGCTCTTGTGCATTATATATCATATTTATATAACAGCTCTAATTTATTGCAACATCATCAGGGAATAACAAAAAGAGGAGGAACAACTGATCAAATACGGTAAAACAACATAACTTTCCATGACTAATTGTATGAAGAGGATCGGGTTAGCTAGCCACTATCACACCATAATTAACTCATAGTAAGCACAGTTCCATAACATGGTTAACTATAAGGATACAGTCTTTACAGAAAACATCAATTTGGTTACCTGCTTCCAGATTGCGATCGGTACCCATAGCAACAGTTACCCGTATACCAGGTTCTAGTATTTGGTCAATTATAACATTCTGCAAATTTAGTAATCAAATCAATCAATAAACAACCAAAAAACACTAACCATACTTTCAGGAATTACCAAAAAGAGCAACTTAAGAAAATCAGTAAGTGAGAATATATTATATTCCAACAGACTAAGTAAATCAAAGTAATACTAATAACGCAACGAAAATTTCTTTGAATATGTTAACAAATTGTCCTCTCATTGTTTCGCTTTTTCCCTTCACTATACATTAAATGATCATTAATTTTTGAAATTTTAATGAATCAATTGTTGTCAATTCATTAAAATTTGACAGCAAATACTAAGTGAAGACAAGATCAAAAAACAAAAGCTAGTCTTTAAGCTCTAGCAAAACTTTACTCAAATCAAGTTTTTTTTTTTTTTTTTATAAGAAAATGAATTTGGTAAATTTACTTAATCAAGTTTGGTTTTGAGCAAATAGGAATTAGGCCTTCATCAAGCATGGCTAAGCTTAGGGTTTTGTAACCTTGTATGGATGGAAAAAAAAGATATCTGAGGCTTCTCCTAAAAGCTTATCATATGTCAGCTTGCCATTTTGTCTTTACTAAAGCAACATTGAGTGAAAAAGTAATGCCAAGTTCAGTGAGATTTGCAGACTTGGGTTCCACCTCCATGACAGATTGATAAAGGTTTCTACAAATGATATTAAATTTAATGAATATTCCATACACGCAAAAGCATAATCATGGGTTTCCCATTCAAAGTTGTCTTTGCCAATCCTATTAGTGGCAAGAAGGCAAACTTTTAGAATATTAGCTCCATTTTCTACAATGGATTGGAAGTCCTGTGACAATATTGCATTGTAACATACATTTGTATGCATCAATTGGTTTTGCTGATGTTGGATCACTGTGTAGACACAATTCCACATGCAGTACAAGCAATGTAGCAGAAAATTATAAAAAGCAATCACAGACAAGAGTAAATCAACATGCAATCATTGCAAGATTCAGAAATCCAAATATCAATTGACACTAATAAAAAAAAGAAAATTTCAATTGACATCAAGAAATATCTTCAGGCTAACTGTATTTTGACAAGCATTTGAGAACTGAAGTGACCTTAGTTAAACCAACATCAACTAGAGTCCCCGTAGAGTTTGAAAGTTTTTCTTTCAATGTAATACCTGCAACAATAATGCAAGATATAAGATCAATTGTTCATATAATAAATAAATAAATTAAAGGAATCTGAATCAATGAGTGAAAACTGATTGGAAAAAAAAAAGGTTAAAAACATAGGGGCAAGCTCACTAAACAACTACAAAAACAATATTACTCAGACAAGGAAAAGAAATAATTACAAGGGGCGGGGGGTGGAGTACTTACAGAGATATCAAAGAATTGCAAATACCTTTGCCAAATCCAGTTGAAGGGGAGAAGATACATAAAATACCAGTTGACAACCATTATTTGGAATTTGGATACTCCAAATCTCATCTCTAACTAAGCATTCCACAACATTTACTCCCTACTACTTACCCACTCCTATCTCTTATCTTTCGGTAAAAACCAGCACTAGAGAGAGTTTATGTACACCGGTGCGGGTGAAACAGCCTAACTAGCACATCACCCTAACCAAGCACCTCACATTTCTTGTTCTATGTGAACTTCTATTTAAAAAAAACTACAAATTGAAACGGTTTTTCCCTATACTAGTGGCATTTGCCTATTGTTAACAAGCACATGTAATACATGAACAGTACTCAAGCTTTTTAACAATGAAAAGCACAATGCATCAGACAATCGGAAAATTGAAACATGAAGAAGGGACTCCAGAGACAAGACCCCGAGAATTTACAAATATTCTCAGCACAACCCAGCCTTAGCGTTCATCGGAACACATGCATGGGGCAACATTTTGATGGCTACTATAATGCAAATCAACTAAAGATATCTATTAAAAAAAACTTACCTTCACGATAAGGAGCCCATTCATGCTTGCGCAGATGGTGAGGAGCATCAAGAGGGGGCAACAAACCCTATCGAATGCATGTAGAAAGGTGAGATCCTCTTAGAATTTAAACGAAATATACAAAAAAAAAATGTTTTTTTTTTTTGCTGAATAAATCACAATATATCAATACTAGATCCATACCACAAATCTTAAGCTGTTATGCATCGGGAAAAGACTCCGTCTTAGATACTGTGGCGTCTCTAGATATTTCAAAACCCTTATAAGAAATGGAGCACCACTTTCATCATCATCCACATCCTCTATTGTCGTACTAATCGAATTATCCATTTCCACGCTCTTATTGTCAAATACAACCACCTATTTATGCCAGAAAAGATAAATAAATAAATCTATTACTATTATTATTATTATTTTTAAATCTTCTTGTAAGTATGCAGTGATCTCACAGAATCCAAATTTGCTATCAATTCCTCAATTGTGATCAAGTGAAATTTCATTTATGTTCCTCTTTAAGAAAAATCCCTGATTTAGTATGAAATTTCAGGCGAACTTATTCACGATCTAAATAATTCTATTAAATCTTGGCATTGCAGATAAACAGAAATGACAAAAATAAAAAATTGTTAAAAAAAAATGGAAAAACGTCAATTAAACAAACTGACCTCATCGATTCTAAAAATGGTTGCAGCCCTAGCAATCTGACCAGCCAACTGAAAGTAAAGATATATAAATTTAAGTTTTTTATTTTTTCAACTAAAAAAACGATGAAACGAGAAGATTTAAGTAAAATACAAGCAAATCAAATCCCTAATAGGTTTTTAAAAAAATTAAAATTGAAATCGAATCCCTAATAGGTTTACTCGCGTGGCAAGCTCAAGGGACTGTGCGTTGTCGATGATAGAGCCAGCCACAGCGATGCTCACTGTCGGTATTTTCTTCTTCTTCTCTTTGATTCTCTTGTTTTTCTTTGTTTCTCCATTAACGAGCTCCTCCTCCACTTCTTCTCTCTTCCCTGCAATGTCTTTTGCTTCATCTCTCCTCTTTTTCGCCATTTCTCAGTTAATATGTTCTAGATTTCCTCCCAACATTGCTAACTAGCCATGACAAGGGCTTAACCGAAGGACTATGCTATTTGCACCCACCATTTGTACTCACTGCACCTACCCTGAAGCACATTTTAGGATGAGATGACACAAAGAAGAAAGTAGGTGTACTGAGCATAAATGTGGGTGTAAAAAAATCAGGCTTCTTTTCTGGGTGCGAAGTACAAGGCGCTACGGGAGGTGATATTGGCACCCACTTTTTGAGGTAAGTACACCCCCTTAGTAAATAAATCCAAGAATTTTAAAATATTTTAGAAACTAAACTCACTTTGTAATTGCACCTATCAAAAACAAAATTCTCCTATTCTTTCACGACTTTTACGTCTTTTCTTTTTCTTCTTCATTTTCTAATTCTTCACCTTTTTCTTTATCATCTTTCTCATTCTCTTTTTTCTCTACGCTCATTCTTCTTCTTGTTTTTCTTTTTCTTTACATTCATGAAGGTTTCTACAATGGTTTCGTGATAAAAAAAAAATCAATAGAATTAACATATGAGCAATCAAATCCATTTTAAACATGATTTACACGATATTTGATTTTTCCATGTCATTAGTCCAGTGTCAACATGGATAAAAGTCATGTTGATCTAGACTATCGACATGATAAGAACTATGTCAACGTTGGCCTATCGACACAGACAAAATTGAAAAATAATTATTTTTATCTATGTCAATAGATACTTGTTGACAGAGAGAAAAACATCCCATTTTTTTTTTACAACAAAAATCAAACTGTAAAAAGTCCACTTCTATTAATGTAATCTTTTAAAATATTAATCTTAGAAGTTGCATAGAGGAGGAAACAATAACAGAAAAACATGAAATGTGAGTTGCTCTTCTACACATGAGAAATGAAAGAGAAGATTAGGTGGTGTGGGGGATTAAATGTGGTTGGTGCACTTAATAAAAATTGTGGGATTCAAATGTCATTTTCTTATCAAGGTGTGAACTTACCTCAAAAGTGGGTATAGATAGAGCACACCTCGACGTGGCCAAAGCCAATAAAGTTGGGGTTTGTAAAAAATTCGGCAAGGGAAAGTATTTTGGAAAAAGGATGAAAAGAGTCACGAAGTCAAGAAAACATTAAATAAATTAAAAAATAAAAATAATTTTGTCTACGTAAAAAATATGTATTTTATAAAGAGAACCACTAAGACCTAAGTGCCCTCATTTTCGACATACATGTGTGATGAAGTGAACTCATAATTATACCTCACATCGCACATCGGGACATAAAAGTGTATAAGAATCATAGATACTTTTCATTAATAAACAAGTGAAAAAGCATCTATAAATCCTAGACACTTTCACTTCATGCCTTACGAGTTACAATCTTGAGGTCACTCGAGCATGACTCTTAAAATAAATTTATTGGGTATCTCAATAAGAGAGAAGACTGAAGCTGGGGATAGAATCATAGCTCACTTGACATGACACATTGTAAAGAAACTTAGAGATTGTGGGCTTAAATCCTACTACAAAAATAAATAAATAAAAAATCACATTAATAATAATGAAAATTATGATATATTCTCAACAATCTAATACAAACTGAATTATAGCCTCAAACATATGATTTAGATATGAAGAATTTTCCTAGGGATGTCCTAAGGAGAAATCATCCCTAGAAAATTTGTGCAAATTGGGCCCAGATATGCAGAGTTCAAATATTTTGAGAGCCGTCAACAACAAAAAATGTAATTCCCTTATGATTCCATGGCGAAATGATCCCTAAGAAACCTGCAATTATCATAGGAGAGCTGTATTTCTTCTTCTCATCTCAGCCACTTTTTGGAGGGTCGGGTTGGGTCGTAGAAAAAATACTTTTTTATTTTATTTTTTGGATCAGCTTTTACTGTATAATTTGTATCAACCCATTAATTTTTGCTATTATAAGGAGGGAAGGTCAAGTTGTTCTTCACCAAAATTTTAAATCCCACAAATGCATTTAAACTTGGCAATTATTAGGATTTTTAGGTTAAAAAAAAAAAATTTGAAAATGCAATATTTCCATAATAGTTAATTTCTTGAAATTATAAAAATACCCTTTGAATCTTTAATATTACAATGAGATAAGGGTTTGATGCAAATTCGAAACTATCCCAATAAATATTATAAAAATACAGTTGCAATTTATTAAATTATAACTATTACAAAAAAGCATTAAAAATCTATTATATATAAGAAAACCATGAAATTTCTTAATCTAACCTAAATCCTAACTTGGGCAGGTTGAGGGCAGATCAAAGCTTAACTCAAGTGGCAAAGTCCTCAACTCGAGCTAAACACAGACCGAGCATTGAATCTGAGCTCATTAACCCAAGCTAAACCTGAGCTTGAGCTACTCCACGTGGGTTGAGCTCGGGTTAACCTAAGTTACATAGTTTTGGGCCTGTTGGGCAAGTTGGGTTTGTTGAATATGCCTAATTTTGTTTGAATTAGCAAATAAATTTTATATCTTAAATAATAAGAAATAACTAAAAGACACTTTAACTCGAGGGGTTGGCTAAATGGCAATTTCGAAACTATAAGCAGGTAATGCATGTAGGTTGTGATTTCAATGCCCAGTATGAGTATTAATTCCTCAAAGGCCACACACGAGCACGCCCTCACTTACCTGGTACATGTGATGTGCGCGAACATTGCACGTGCCCCATGATTAATCCTTGGACAAAATCATAGTTTATGGACTGAGCAAAAGCCCATATACAAGTCTAATTATCATTTAAAAAAAAAAAAAAAACCTAAATACACTTTGAATATAAATAAACAAGCCACATATACTAATATAAACAGCAAATCACAATTATGAATTATTTATGAATCTATGGACCTAGCTCACACATAATCAACTTGTGGTGAACATTCACCTGGGGTTGCAAGGAGAGAACTAAATAATTAAAAAGTTGTAAAAAAAAAAGGATGGTAATCCGGACTCTTGTATTGATCTGTGGGCTGTACATATACCACCCATTTGTAGGCTTACAAACCATTTTTAGGCTATCTCTAGCCATCGGATTCGAGCAATTATCATTGACAAGAGTACATTATTCCAATTAATGGAAAATCTCAGATAGAACTTAAATAATTCTTGTTTTTAAACCACAAATCCAAACAATTTCAATTTCAATTTCAAATTACATAAAGATGATTAAAAAATTTGTACAATAAAACATCAATACAAAAAAATCGAACTTTATATTAAAAAAAAAAAAAATTACATTATAGCCTATGGTACAGTCGGCCCTCTCTATCATCTCTAATGATACAATCAAGCTGGTGAGGAATGACACATGGCCACAACTCAATTTCTTCTTCTGAATCCGCATAGGATGCTAAAAAATCAGCCGCCCTATTGACCTCTCTATAAGCAAAAGAAAATGTTACTTTATCAAATTCTTTACATAATCTATATATTTCTTCGACAATATGTGCCACCGTTGATATGGGGAAAGCTCCTGAAATACATTTAAGACCTACTTGAGAGTCTGAAGATACCTTCAGCCTTCGACATCCATATTTTATAGCTAAACTTAATCCCTTCTGTATGGCTAGTAGTTCGTGATGTACTACCGACTTCGGCTGAGAGCACCCTGCGTAGGCAACGATCATGTCTCCATAGTGATCTCTAATCAACGCTCCCTCACCACCCCCCGCTTAGCTCGCAAGGATCCGTCCGTGTTAAGCATGTATTCTCCTTCGAGCGGTGGATCCCATTTAAAATATTTAGGGATTTTTGGAAAGAAATCAGCGTTGTTATTGTAAGACGAAAAATGGTTCAAACTCTGAATGGCATTCATCCTGATTAGGAAAATTGGAAAATGGAATATGGAAAAAAGACGCAGTTGTGAGTGACTAAAATGATTTTAGTTGAGTTGGAGACGTAGAAATGAAAATGATTTCTGTTGAGTTGGAGACGTAGAAATGAATTTTGTACTTTATAGTTTAAAACATTTATACGTGAAGACGAATACGACTTCGAATGGGACACAAAGAACTGGGATTTTTGCTGTTTTACACTTTTGATACACGTTTAAACATTTTAATATATTTACCAATAAACCTCTAAAAATAATAAAATTATTTATAAACCCTTTATCAAATAAAGACTTAAATAAAACCCAATTTTTATATCATCTCAGCGAGAATAATGTCTGGATTTTTGGGAATATGAAGATGAATACATATTTACACCTAAAAACTGAAGTTTGTTATAATTTCAAAAATCAAAATTCGTTTTGTGCTTTTAAACCTTAATAGAGTCTAAATAATCTTTTTTTCACTCTTTCCCCTCATAAATTTAAGAATCAGAAGATGAAGACATTTATCCAATACATATCCACATAGAGACATGAGAAACACTTTTCTTACTTACTTAGTAATTAAGATTTCATATCTGAAATCTTACTGAGGGTCCTTAAGCTCAATTGGATTACCAATTGGAAATCCAACACCACGGTCCTCTAGATTTCTAGAATAAACTCGTGATAAAAAAAATTCAATAAAATATTTTTTTGGGCTTGATCCAAGTTTTGAAAATGGACGGCTATTGAATTCCCCCTGAACTCCCAAATTTTAATAGTGAAAAATAATACTTTTAAAGTTTTACTTTTTCTTTAAGTTTGTAGAATTTTATCATCTACATCATGTAGTATCGGTTCATTGGATCACATTTTTGGATGCCACTAGGTGAGCTTAACAATGCTTAGTAAGATTTGAAATCTTACAAAGTTAGTAAGGCTAGAGTTGCTCTAGAAACATTAGAGTTTTGGAGAGAAGCGTGGTTGAGACTTGTAAATTTTCTTTATTTGACAAGGGACTTATGAAAAAATTAATAATTTTTTTAAGATTTATTGGTAAGTATTATAATATCCATTTACCTGGCAGATGAAGACTGGGAGATTCTCAACAAGAAAGCCCTAGGTATCACTCGATTATCTCTGGCTCCGTCTGTGACTTTCAATATCTCTAACAAGAAGAGTAATGCAGATTTGATGGTCGCTTTGTTAAAGATGCACAAGAGAGTTTTTCTTATGATAAGGTTATTCAACATGAAGATGGTCTATGGTGATAGTGTGGTTGAGCATCTGAACGAATTCAATATAGTTATAATCCATCGAAATTATCTTTGAATATGAAATTAGGGCTTTACTGATTTTATCTGATTCCCAAAGAGTTGTGATAGTATGGTAATTGCTGTGATCAATTTTTCTGATTTCGAAAAATTGAATTTTTATGATGTTGTTCGCATCATCTTAAACGAGCAATCTTCGCCCCAGTGTATCCTTTATTTGCAGCATATCAATCTCTTGTCTGTGTACACATATATGAAATTTGTCAATAAATTTCCAATAACTCACGACAAAAAGAAGAACACGTGATTTACATACCTGAAGTATAAGCTACATTGCCTTCCTAACACTAAGGATATCCCATAAGCCATCGATACATTTTTTCAAGAACAAGTCAAATTCACGTGTCATGGAAAAAATAGAACAGATGTGCCACATTTCACTTGTTATATAGTTTAGGGCACAGAAGGGAGGATCATTGTAGACCCCCCATTTTTTAACCTGCCTGATTTGACAATTTGTCACCCAATTATTTTTTATTTTAATTGATAAGCGCAGAATATACAACGGATTTGAAAGCTTGTGAATCCTTTTCCCAATTTTTTTCGTTTCTAGTCTTTTCATCTTTAGGATCACCACACTATACACTTAATTTAACAAGTATGCATACTTAGGTTCATCACATAATTTAATAACTTAGAGACCTCGCAACGCTAGGAACATATGACCTTGAGCCTTAGAAATAATCAATTTGGGGTTGAAAGAAACCTCACACCAAAATTCAAAAAATTGACAAAATGAAAAGAATACCCCTTCTAGGTCCTACATTCCGAAGTGTCTCGAAAGTACATTCATTACTCTCAGAATATGATTTCAGGTCTAACGATTCCTAAATCAATAAAAACAGATAATTTTACAAAAAATAATAAAAATGATTAAAATACCCCTTGATATCCGACTTTTACCTAAAGCTCTTGATTCCTAAGAAAACGTGACTACAAATAAATTTTCAACAATTGTCACGCACATAAAAAAATCTAGAAACCTCATGCTTATGAAAATTGAAAATTTTCATATAAAATGACAAATTTTAAATCGAAATTTGAGACCTCAATCGCAAAATTTAAACATCAAAATTTTAAACATAACATTAATTAAAATTTTAACCTTAATCAACCAATCAAAATTGAATATTAAACTTAATTAACCAATCAAATTAAAATTTAAACTTAATCGATTAATCAAAATTGAAAATTAAAACTAAATTTAACCAATCCATTTGAAATTTTAACTCAATCGATTAATCAAACCGAAAATTAAAATTTAACTCATCATTGAACCAATCACTCAGTTAGAAATTTAATTAATCCAAACAAACAATGAATAAATTTTTTTTAGCCAATCAAAGACTACCAAGTTGTGAATAATGTAGGATCACTACCCACATTCTCTTATATAAAAGGTAAGAGAGAGAAGAAATAAAAAAAGAAAGAAATAAAAGAAAATCGTTTATAATGGAGAGGAATCTAATGTCCCAATCAAAAATCGATAGAATGAAGAAATAAAAAATAGATATAGAAATAGAAAGTAGAAGAAAAAATAAAGGCAATTAGAAACTATAAAAAGATGTCCTCAATCCATCCTTGAACACACAAGACGTGATCGAGACTGAGTTTCATCTCTCCAATTGATCTTGCAAAAAATAAAAATAAAATAAAATAAGATGAATAAAAAAAAAACATAATTACAAGAAGGAGAATAAGAAGAAGAATCAAACAACAATAGCAATCACATTTATTCTCTCTTATTCTCTTTAACCTTCTCCAACAGTAGGCACACATGTCCTCTCATTTTCTCTTTAAACTTCTCCAACAACAACCGTCTCTATCCTCATTTCTTCTCTTTAAACTTTTTTAACAACAGTCACGTTTGTCCTCTCTTCTTCTCTTTAAACTTCTCCAACAACAGTCACGTTTGTCCTATCTTCTTCTCTTCAAACTTCTCCAACTGTAACCATAGTCCCCCTGTCCATACTTTATCTCCAATGTCTCCAAAACAATCGTTCTTTATTCTTTCTCCACTTTTTTCTGACGTCTTCCATAGTAGCAACGTAATTTTATTTATTCTCTTCAACGCTTCCTTCACACTCATCTCTATTACTATGATGCTCCAAGCCATCTCGAGTTGTGCCTGAAGGATTGCATTCAGCCACCAATCTGTCTTAGAAGTAAGTTTGATTTTACTTTTATTTTTAATTCTTCTCATATTTTATGTCTCTTTTTTCTATTTTTTTTATGATCATTCTGCCCTCCATTGATGCTTTATAATGTTCTTGAATTGTAATCATCAGGTAATTTATAATAAGGGAAGTTTATTATTATTTTTATTGTTTTCTTTTTATTTCTTATACTAGTAAGATTAGAATATATATATTTTGCTAAGTTTATGATCATCATTTTAAATTGATTTTTACATGATGAATTTGTGGTTGCTTGAATTTTTTTATGACTAGAGTAATTCGAACTATTTTAGCAATTCTTCATGTTTAGGAATAAAGAATGTTTAATTCGATCGATCATAACATGTGATACATTGTGTGATGATTTGATAATTATTCCATGTAATAATGTATTCGTTAAATTGGTAAATATTCATGTTTTTAGAATGATAACTGTTTTGGAAGTTTAAAAATTGTGCATATATCCCTATTTTGTTAACTCAAAATTTGAATGCACGTGGAATTCTTCCAATTTAGAAATTTTATATATATTCATATTTTGTAGATTTGGAAAATTTACATATATTCATATTTTACCAATTTGACAATTATGCATGATATGGATTTTATTGATTTGAAAAGTTTCCATATATTCATATTTTACCAATTTGGTGATTATGCATGGATTTTACTGAATTAGAATGTTTTCATTAGATTATATTTCATCAATTTGGTAATTATGTGTGAATTATGTGAAAAGTACTTGTGCAGATGACATTTTTAATTAAATCTCAATCTTTAAGAAAAATTGCCACGTGAGCCTTAGGGTATTAAAAGGATTTAGGCTTTTTCATATTTTTACCTATTTTATATGCAAAATTCGAGGAATCATACGAATATTTGAGAAATTTTAGTCGCAGAATCTATTTATCAAATTTGACATAAAATGGTGATAATTGGACCTTAGTTTGACTTTAGTCTTCACTCATTGACTGTATGATTTTCTTCGATCGTAGTAGAGATCGATCGTCTCGATCGGGCGAGTTTAGTGCATAACACCTTCCGAAACCCATAATCTAACCTCTTGCCCATTTCTCTTAATCGTGGATCGATTCGAATTTGCTTTAGAGTTATTTCTGGTTCCTAGACCTAAATTAGGTGACGAATCCCAATTCTCAGAAAATCCCCCAATTAATCACGTGATATTTTTCATTATTATTATAAAAGTGTTGAGGCGCTTTCAATCATCCCATATCCAACTGAATCAATTTTTTAGTTTGTTCATCTTTAAGGTGGTGCGAGAGTGAGCGTGAAGATGAAATAGAAATAAAGTAACAAAACTTAAGGATAAGACATTGGAAGCAGAATCACCTCGCCAATAGTGCAAAGGCATTGCTTTCTGTATCTATATGCACAACTTGGCTTATGTAAGGCTCCGAACTGAAGTGAGCTTCTTATTCTTTCATAAATTTGTCTTCAAGCATTATCGCATAGTCGTGTATCACCATCTTTTAATGGTTCTCATGTTTTTCTCAATTAGTTTCTTTCAAACTGACTAGTTATTCTATGATCTTCCGTCATCGTGATCTCCTTCCCACCAATATTGGCCACCAAGAATATATTCATTTGCAGTGTGAAAGTGAAACAACGATGTGTGGTAGGAATTACAGAAACAATGACCATCTTATTCATGCTGCACTTTGTGATATTCATATAAAATGAAAAATAAATAAATAATTTTTGCAATTGAGATAAAGCATCCCATTGCACTTTCAAATACGTTCATACATACCACATGAATTTTTTTTAATAAATATATTGAAGAGCTACCAACAAAATTGAGGGTGGGTTAAGAACCAATCAAAGAGGGTTAAACGCTACATGTAAGTTATTTTTTTTGCAATGAATTCAAGGAGGCTAAAAAACTATGGGCCCTTACTTCATAACACAAGTTGAATCCTCACCATTTGCACACTGTCCACAGAATTCTTCTTTGAACACATCCTTGGTAAATTAACAACATATGATTCTTTTATGCATATGTATATATATCAAATACTCAAGCCTTATTACAAATCAATAATACTTGGATACTTTTACATGTATTCCATTTTAATATTTATTATAATGTAAAACACATATTGTCTAAACCTAATTGAGTTACGAAGACTCGTGTTCAAAAAATCAGAGAGGAGAGAGAAATGTGAAAAGGATGAAAAAACTAATTGTTGATTGAAAATTCTTGAGATTTGAAAACAAATAATAATTAGTAATTATCTATTGATAAAACATTTAAGAATACTATCATGCAATATTAAGATAAAATTTTTTATTATTATAAAAATATGGGTTAATTTGTTTTTTAACCCTCTTAGTAGAAAGCATTTTTGATTTGTTTAATTTAGAAAAAGAATAAATGGTGAATGATTTGAAAAGGTTCAAAAAGTTGTGAATTTGTTGTAGGAGTTGAATTGGACGGAATTTTAATCGTTTACTGCATCAAAAAAATTTGGTATAATTCACGAATTATTTGAAGAATTACTAATTATGGGTCTGAGTAGCATAGCAGAACCAGCTATAATGTTATGGTAGAATTCAAACCGGGAAAGAACTCCACCAAATGTCAATCACAGTCACACCGTTTTGACAAGTGGTGTAACAATAATAGGAGAATTTCTCTGTCTCCTATCCATAGTGAATTTCCTGATAAGATTATCTTGTGGCATTCAAAAACATGATCCAATACAACAATGTTATAGCGGATGAAATTCTATGAATTTCAATTAAAAAATATGTTATTTTTCACCGTTGTATTTTAATTTTAAATTTAGGTGCGTGGTAGCCGTCAATTTTCAACACCATTGATCAAGTTCGAAAAACATTACTTTTTTTTTTTTTTTTTTTTTTCAATTTTTTGTTTACCATGAGCTTTTTAATGAA
Source organism: Akebia trifoliata (assembly GCF_017979445.1). Classification (NCBI taxonomy): domain Eukaryota; kingdom Viridiplantae; phylum Streptophyta; class Magnoliopsida; order Ranunculales; family Lardizabalaceae; genus Akebia; species Akebia trifoliata. The sequence continues at coordinate 27,834,721 of NC_141390.1, forward strand.
ATCAAGAAGCCTACGGTGGTCGATTGCCAATAAGATAATCTAAGCGGATCACACAATACTTTTTTAGATTTGAAATCCAAAAATTAAGATTTCTTAGCAGTATATGTGCAGGCAGGAGAGAAAATTTTCTCTCTTATCACTAACGTCATCAGTGCCACACACGTCAAATAGGAGTTGGGATGTGAGCAAACAATTGCTCTCGGTGCCCCTGCGTGTACATGGAGGAAGAGAGCCAGTCATCAAAGAGATTTGAGTTGTTCAATGTAAATCAACTGAAAAACATCTACAAACACATAACTCAGTTGGTTTGACATTTTGCAAAATAACTTTTGAGGTCTTGGGTTCAAGTCTCACTTATCCATCAATTTTTTTTTTTTTTGGGGGGTGGGGGGGTGGTCCTAAATCACGACAAAATCCTATTGAGTGAAGTCAACTCGACCAAATTTCAATTATGAGTTTTAAAATTATGTTAAAATCCAACTCTCAAAAATGTAAACCATTAAACCAAGGATTAACTCAAAAATAATACTGAAGAAAATCTCACCTACGTAGAAAATTAATTAAAAAAATATAAACCACTAAACCAAGGATTTATAACCGGAACCGGACAAAAAAAATAAAATCACAAATGTAAGTTAGAAACAATTTTACATTACCTCAAGTTTAACTTGAAAACAATGTTACGTTGAGTTTGGCTCCCTCAATGTGTAATGTCCCCTGGCCCAATTATTCCCATCAATTACAGGATTTTACACATCTGTTATCCCACACACTCATTCTTTTCTTTTCCTTTTCAAAACCAATAATCCTCACCACTTTTTTTTTTTTTTTTTTTCATATTCAACCTTAAAGATATGATGTTTGGGGCGGTAAAGAACAATGGAATTTTAGATATAAAAAAAAGAAATTTTTATTTTTTCGTAAAAAGGTTAAGGTTGAAAACATGGTTTGAGATAAGCTTGAATAGATTAAAATAAAAATAATGTTGAAGTGGTCTCAAGATTGTTCTCCACATCGCACATCCTAACATGAAAGTGTAAAGGAATCATAGATGCTTTTCATCGAGACACAAGTGAAAAAGCATATGTGGTTCCTATGCACTTTCATGTCAGGACGTGCAATATGAGGTACAAACTTGAGGTCACTGCAACATGACTCTTAAAATAAATTTATAAGGTATCTCAATAAGAGAGAATACCAATGCTAGGCTTAGACCCATAGCTCAGTTGGTATGACACATTGTAAAGAAACTTTGAGGTCGTGGTTTTAAATCTTGCTCACAAACCAAGAAAAGAAAATCAGATTAATAAAAAAAGAAAATTATAATATAGACTCAAACACTCTAATATAAACTGACTTATAACCTCAAATATATGATTTAGATCATATGAAGAATTTTCCTAAGAATGTCCCAAGGAGAAATCATCTGTGGAAAATTTATACTTTGAACATTTGCAAATTGGACCATTTTGCTAAGTTGGTTAAAATTATCATGACTGTTGATATGTCCTATCTTCAAAAGGGTCCTTTTCCCCACCCTACACTTTAACAAATATGGTTTGTCCTACATGGGTTAGAAGTTTTGGAATGGGCTGATTTTTGGTGAGGATAATCTCTATGGTGAGGAGATCATCCTCACCAAAAATCAGCTCATTCCAAAACTTCTAACCCTATCAAAAATGGTTTACAAAAAATGGACGGTCCACGATTTTTCAACTTGTAAACATGGGGCTAAAAATTTCGGAATGGGCTGATTTTTGGCGAGGATGATCATCTAATCATAGAGATCATCCTCACCAAAAATCAGTCCATTCCAAAACTTCTAACTCATGTAGGACAAAACACGTTTGTTAAAGTGTAGGGTAAAGCTTAGGGTGTTGAACATTTCCCATCTTCAAAATCCATCTTCACCAACTAATTAGTATTAACCCATTAACCTTCTCACTTATTGGGAAAAAATAGAATATAACACCAAAATTTCAAATCCCACAAATGCATCCATAATGCATTTCAACTTTGTAATTATTAGGATCTTTTTGTAAAAAAAAAAATGAAAATGCAATCTTTCCATAATAGTAAATTTGTTGAAATCATAAAAGTACTCTTTTAATCTTCAATATTACAATGAGATAAGGGTTTGATGCAAATCCAAAACTATCCTAATCAATGGTATGAAAATACAGTAGCAATTTATTTAATTTTAACTATTACATAAAATCATTAAAATATATTATACATAATATAAAAAAATCATGAAATTTTTTAATCTTACCTTAATCCTAGGTTTTTTTTGGTAATGCGTTAGGATTGCAACTTGGGTGGATTGACTAGAGGGCAGACCCAAGCTTAACTCAAGCGGCAGAGTCCTCAACTCGAGCTAATAACGCAGCCTGAACATTGAATCTGAGCTTGAGCTTCTCAACCTAGGTTGAGCTCGGGTTAACCTGAGTGTTGAGCTTGGTTTCCCAAACCCTCAACCCTAATTAATGTCAGATTGAGTTATCTTAACCCATGCACATCTCCTGTATTTTCACAATCCACATACTAATATAAACAGCAAATCACATTTACAGAATATATATGAATCTATGGACTTAGGTCACACATAATCAACTTGTGGGCAACATTCACCTGGGTTTGCAAGGAGAAATCTAAATAAATAAAAAGTTGGAAAAAAAAAATGGATTGTAATCAAACAATAAAACATCAATACAAAAAATCAAACTTTATATTAAAAAAATAAAAAAAAATTACATCCTATAATACAATCGGCCCTCTCTATCATCTCTAATGATACAATCAAGCTGGCGAGGAATGACACATGGCCACAACTCAATTTCTTCTTCTGAATCCGCATAGGATGCTAAAAAATCAGCGGCCCTATTAACCTCTCTATAAACAAAAGAAAATGTTATTTTATCAAATTCTTTGCATAATCTATATATTTCTTCGACAATATGCGCCACCGTTGATATGGGGAAAGCTCCTGAAATACATTTAAGACCTACTTGAGAATCTGAAGATACCTTCAACCTTCGACAACCATATTTAATTGCTAAACTTAATCCCTTCTGTATGGCGAGTAGTTCGTGATGTACTACCGACTTCGGCTGAGAGCACCCAGCATAGGCAATGATCACTTCTCCGTTGTGGTCTCTTATCAATGCTCCCTCACCACCCCGCTTAGTGCGCAAGGATCCGTCCGTGTTAAGCATAAATTCTCCTTCAGCTGGTGGATCCCATTTCAAACATTTAGGGATTTTTGGAAAGAAATCAGCGTTGTTATTGTAAGACGAAAAATGGTTCAAACTCTGAATGGCATTCATCCTGATTAGGAAAATTGGAAAATGGAATATGGAAAAAAGACGCAGTTGTGAGTGACTAAAATGATTTTGGGTGAATTGGATACGTAGAAATGAAAATGATTTCTGTTGAGTTGGAGACGTAGAAATGATTTTGTACTTCATAGATTAAGACATTTATACATGAAGACGAATACGACTTCGAATGAGACACAAAGAACTGGGATTTTTGCTGTTTTACACTTTTGATACACGTTTAAACATTTTAATATTTACCAATAAACCTCTAAAAATAATAAAATTATTTATAAACCCTTTATCAAATAAAGAATTAAATAAAACACAATTTTTATATTATCTCAGCGAGAATAATGTCTGGATTTTTGGGAATATGAAGATGAATACATATGTACACCTAAAAACTGAAGTTTGTTAGAATTTCAAAAAATCAAAATTCGATTTGTGCTTTTAAACCTTTATAGAGTCTAAATAATCTTTTTTTCATTGTTTCCCCTCATAAATTTAAGAATCAGAAGATGAAGACATTTATCCAATACATATCCACATAGAGACATGAAAAACACTCTCCTTACTTACTTAGTAAGATTTCAAATCTGAAATCTTACCAAGGGTCCTTAAGCCCAATTGGATTACCAATTGGAAATCCAACACCACAGTCCTCTAGCTTGGTAGAATAAACTCATAATAATAATAAAGATTCAATAAAAATATTTGTTTGGGCTTGATCCAAGTTTTGAAAATGGAGGGCTACTGAATTCCCCTTGAACTCCCAAATTTTAATGGTGAAAAATAATACTTTTAAAGTTTTACTTTTTATTTAAGTTCGTAGACTTTTTTCATCTACATCTTGCAGTATCGGTTCATCAAATCACATTTTTGGATGCCACTAGATGAGCCATGCAGATTTGATGGTCGCTTTGTTAAGGATGTACAAGAAACCCTCTTCCTCAAACAAAGTTTTTCTTATGATAAGGTTATTCAACATGAAGATGGTTGATGGTGGTAGTGTGATTGAGCATCTAAACGAATTCAATATAGTTGAAATCCATCGAGATTATCTTTGAAGATGAAATCAGGGTCTTACTGATTTTATTTAGATTCCCAAAGAGTTGGGATAGTATGGTAATGGCCATGAGCAATTTTTCTGGTTTCGAAAAATTAAATTTTTATGATGTTGTTCGCATCATCTTAAACGAGCAATCTTCGCCCCCCGTGTATCCTTTATCTTCAGCATATTGATCTCTTGTCTATGTACACATATATGAAATTTGTCAATATATTTCCAATAACTCACGACAAAAAGAGAACACGTGATTTACATACCTGAAGTACAAGCTACATTGCCTTCTTGGCACTAAGGACATCCCATAAGCCATCGATGCACTTTTTCAAGAACAAGTCAAATTCACGTGTCATGGAAAAATAGAACAGATTTGCCACATTTTACTTGTTATATAGTTTTGGGCACAGAAGGGAGGATCATTGTAGACACCCCACCATTTTTGAACTTGCCTGATTCGACAATTTGTCACTTGATTATTGTGGGTTTCAACTGATAAGCGTAGAATATACGAAATATTTGAAAGTTTGTGAATCATTTTCTCAATTTGTTTCACTTCTAGTCTTTTCATCTTTCTTATTCGTTACACTCGACATAGAATATTATGCATGCTTAGGATCGCTACACTATACATTTAATTTAACAAGTACACATGGTTAGGTTCGTCACACAATTTTATAACTTAGAGATCTCGCAACGTTAGGAAAATGTGACCTGGAAACTTATAAATAATCAATTTGGGATTGAAAGAAACCTCACGCTAAAATTCACAAATATTGACAAAATGAAAAGAATACCTCTTGTGGGTCCCACATCTCCGAAGTGTCTCGAAAATACTTTCATTGCTCTTAGAATACGATTTAAAGTCTAATGAGACCTAAATCAATAAAAATAGAGAATTTTACAAAAAATAACCAAAATACCCTTTGATATCCGACTTTTACCTAGAGCCTTTGATTCTTAGGAAAACGTTACTACAAATAAATTTTCAACAACGTTCACACATCAAAAAATCTAAAAACCTCATGTTTTTCCCAATTTTAATTTGTGTACTTTTCCCACTTTTGTCTGTTTCTATTCCTTTTATATTCCTTACTCGTTATACTCGAAATAGAATATTATGCATGTTTGGAATCTCTACACTATACACTTAATTTAACAAGTTCGTATGCTTAGGTTCTTCACACAATTTTATAACTTAAAGACCTCACAACGCTAGAAAAATATGACCTCAAGACTTAGAAATAATCAATTTGGGATTGAAAGAAGCCTCATGCCAAAATTCACAACTATTGACAAAATGAAAAAAAAATACCACTTGTGAGTCTCACATCTTCGAAATGTCTCGAAAGTACTTTCGTTACTCTCAGAATATGATTTCAAATCTAATGAGACCAAAATCAATACAAACAGAGAATTTAACAAAAATTACAAAGTGATCTAAATACCCTTTAATATCCGACTTTTACCTGGAGCCATTGATTCCTAGGAAAACGTGACTACAAATAAATTTCCAACAATGTTCACACACACATTAAAAAATCTAGACACCTCATATTTAGAAAAATTAAAAATTTTCACATAAAATGACAAAATTTAAATAGAAATTTGAGACCTTAATCGCGAAATTTAAACATCAAAATTTTAAACATAACATTAATTATAATTTTAACCTTAATCAACTAATCAAAATCGAATATTAAACTTAATTACCCAATCAAAATAAAATTTAAACTTCATCGACTAATAAAAATAAAAAAATTTAAAACTAAATTTAACCAATCCATTTGAAATCTTAACTCGATCAATCAATTAAATCGAAAATTAAAATTTTACTCATCATCGAACCAATCACTCAGTTAAAAATTTAATTCATCCAACCAATCATTGAATAAAATATTTTTAGCCAATCAAAGATTACTAAGTTGCAAATAATGTAGGATCACTACCCACATTCTCTTATAATACATGTAACAGAGGGGAAGTAAAAAGGAAAGAAAAAAAAAAAACGTGTATATTGGAGATGGATCTAATGTCCCAATAAAAAATCGTTGGAAATAAGAAATTTTAAAAAATAGAAAATAGAAGAAAAAAAAAAGATAACAAGAAACTATAAAAGGATGTCCTCAATCCATCCTTGAACACACAAGACGTGACCTAAATTGAGTTTCATCTCTTCTATTGTTCTTGCAAAATAAATAAATAAATAAGAAGAATAAAAAATAAAAATAAAACATAAGAAGAAGTAAGAGAATAAGAAGAAGAATCGAACAACAATAACAACCACGTTTATCCTCTCTTCTTCTCTTTAAACTTCTCCAACAGCAGTCACGTTTGTCCTCTCTTCTTCTCTTTAAACTTCTCCAACAACAACCGTGTCTATCCTCCCTTCTTCTCTTAAACTTTTCCAACAATAGCAGCGTTGTCCTCTCTCTCTTCTTCTCTTTAAACTTTTTCAATAGTAACCACGCATATCCTCTCTTTTTCTCTTTAAATTTCTCCAACAACAACCATGCCTATCCTCCTTTCTTCTCTTTAAACTTCTCCAACAGCAACCGTCGTCCCTCTATCCTCACTTCATTTCCAACGTCTCCACAACAGTTGCTCTTTCTTCTTTCTCTACTGCTCTTTGACGTCTTCCATAGTAGCAACGTAATTTTATTTCTTTTCTTCAATGCTTCCTTCACACTCATCTCTATTACTACGACACTCCAAGCCATCTCGAGTTGTGCCTGAAGGATTGCATTCAGCCACCAATCTGGTTTAGAAGTAAGTTTGATTTTACTTTTATTTTTTCTTCTTCTCATGTTTTATGTCCAATTTTCTATTTTTTTTTATGATCATTTTATCCTCCACTAATGCTTTATAATGTTCTTGAATTATAATCATCATGTAGTTTATAATAGAGGAAGTTTATTATTATTTTTATTCTTTTCTTTTTATTTCATATATTATATATATTTTTACTAAGTGCATGATCATCATGCTTAAATTGATTTTTATATGATGAACTGTTCGTTACTTGAATTTTTTATGGCGAGAGTAATTCGAACTACCTTAGCAATTCTTCATGTTTAGGAATAAAAAATGTTCAATTCAATCGATCCTAACATGTGATATATTGTGTGATGATTTGATAATTATTCCACGTGATAATATTTTCGTTAAATTGGTAAATATTCATGTTTTTTATTAATGACTATTTTGGAAGTTTAAAAATTGTGCATATATCCCTATTTTGTTAACTTGAAATTTGATGCATGTGGAATTCTTCCAATTTAAAAATTATATATATATAATATATATTGCTAAGCAAGCAAGGAAAGTATATTAGAATTGTAAAAAATGTACAATAGGGAGGTCTCTAGCGATTTACAGAACGAAATTGAGGAAGATCAAGTTTATCGTCAAAATAAGTATTTTTAACAATTAATGGCATTTCTGAAACTTGTTTGAAGATCACAGATGATGCGTTATGAGTTGCAACAACAGCAAGGGCATCTGTAGTTGCATTCGCTTCTCTCCATATATATAGAAATTTTATAAATATTCATATTCTGTAGATTTGGAAAGTTTACATATATTCATATTTTACCAATTTGGTGATTATACATGAATTTTACTGATTTGAAAAGTTTACATATTTTCATGTTCAACCAATTTAGTAAATATGTATGATGTGGATTTTATTGATTTAGAATGTTTGCATTAGATCATATTTCATTATTGTGGAAATTATGTGTGAATTAGAAGTCATTTGTGAGTGATGGATACTAAATTATGTGAAAAGTAGTTGTGCACATGGCATTTTTAATTGAATATCAATTTTAAGAAAAATTGCCACGTGAGACTAAGAGCATTAAAAAGGATTTTGGCTTTTTCATATTTTTTACCTCTTTTATATGCAAAATTCGATGAATCATTTGAATATTTGGGAAATTTTAGTCATTGATTTGTTTAGCAAATTTGACATAAAGTGATGATGATTGGATTCTAATGTGACTTTAGTCTTTACCCATTGACCATATGATGTGACACTGATGACATAAGCAATAATAGGAGAATTTTTCTCTCCTGTCCATAGAAAATTTCCTGATAAGATCACCTTGTGGCATTAAAATACATGATCCAATACAACAATGTCTTAGAGGATGAAATTCTATAAATTTCAACAACAAAAAAAAAATTATTTTTCACAGTTGTATTTTAATTTTAAATTTGAGTGCTCGGTAGCCATCCATTTTCAACACCACTGATCAGGCTAGAAAAATGTTTTTTTTAATTTTTTTTACCATAAGCTTTATTGTGAAATCTAGAAGGCTCTGGTATTCGATAGCCAATATGATAATCCATGTGAATCACACCATACTTTTAAGATTTGAAATAAAAAATTTAAGGTGTCTGGGGAGTGGATGTACGGGCAGGAGAGAGAAATTTCTCTCTTGTCACTTACATCATCAACGCCACATATCAAATAGGTGTTGGGCTGTGAGCTAACAATCACTCTGAATACCCCTGCGTTTGCGTGGAGGAAGAGAGCCCATCATCAAGGAGGTTTGAGTTGTTCAAGGCAAATCAACTAAAAAGCATCTACAAACACATAACTCAGTCCAATTATCAGTTCGATATTTTAAAACATTGGTTTGAAGTTTGAAGTCAAGTCAAGTGGATTGGTTGCTAGTCTTTTTTTGTCTTTGTGATAAACGTTTTAAGTAGTCACCAAAGTGCTTCCATGGGGCCAATTCTCAAAGAAACAATTACATAGAAGTAACTTTTACATTCTAAATCAAGAGTGAAAACGAGAGTTCCTCATTAACCTTTCAAAAAAAAAGGGAGACATTTTCATTATAAATTCCCATAATTTTTCGTACTAATTCCATACACATTTGTACTAATTCCATACACATTTTGATGCTAAAATTACTTTTGGTAAGTGGGAAGCTAAAAACTACACCCCCAAACATTTTTGTAAACAGTAATTCCTGCATGTTAGGGCTGCAAGTTAGTTGATGAGAAGTGGTTGATGCATGCCATATTCCAAGTTCCAGATTCAAGACTCCGTGCAATGCAGTAGGTCATGGGTTGAGGACCGATACATTATCCGCTTAACCAACAAGTCCATCATCCACTACTCTTGCTTTCTGGAAAGAATCCGGTATTAGTCGAGCGCATTCTGCACCAGCCGAGAACAGTATGATGATTCCAACTTGTTCTTCACTCCAGCAAACCTGGAAAATCTACTCATTAATGATTTCTGAAATCAAGACAGATGAAGCAAGGCATACTCAAGTGATCCAAAGTTTTCAACAAATGGTTAGGATGACCTTGGGATGATGATGCATAAGGGAAGTTTTTAATCAAAATTTTAACGAATGATAATATGAACCTCACTGTTACATTTAAGTATCAATTTTACAAGAAACAGAAGTTCGAGAGGTGGTATCGAAATCCAAGAAAAGTATGGATGTGTTATCCTTTGTTCGCAGAGTTCTTGCTTCACTCAGGATGAAATTAGCGATCTTCTCTGCCGTGTCTCCTTTATCTGCAGCATATCGATCTCTTGTCTGTGCACACATATATGAAATTCATCAATATATTTCTCTCTTGTCTGTGCACACGTATATGAAATTTGTCAATATATTTCCAACAACTCACGACACAGGGAAGAGCACGGGATTTACATACCTGAAGAACAAGCTGCATTGCCTTCCTGACACTAAGGACATCCCATAAGCCATCACTGCAGTTTTGCAGGAACAAGTCAAATTCATGTATCAGGGAAAAATAGAACACATTTCGCTTGTTTCATAGTTTAGGGCACAGAAGGGAGGATCATCCCAAATCCAACCAAATCAAGTTTTTAGTCTGTTTATCTCTAAGGTGGCACGAGGGTGAGGGTGAGCATGAAGATGAAATAGAAATAAAGCAACAAAACTTAAGGATAAAACATTGGAAGTAGAATCACCTTGCCAATAGTGCAAAGGCATTGCTTTCTTTATCTATATGCACAACTTGGCTTATGTAAGGCTCCGAACTGAAGCGAGCTTCCTGTTCTTTAAGAAATTTGTCTCCAAGCATCCGGGCAAGGTTCAAACCTGATCAGAATAATTAAAAAAATAGAGAAAAAGGTTAGTAGGTTACAAATGGTGTGCTTAATACATTAGACAAAAGAATGTGATGAATTACCGCATAGTCGTGTTTCACCATCTTTCAATGGTTCTCCTGTTTCTCTCAACCGGATTCTTTCAGACTGACTGGTTATTCTATGATCTTCCGTCATCGTGATCTGCTTCCCACCAATACTGGCCACCAAGAATATATTAATTTGCAGTGTGAAAGTGAAACAACGGTGTGTAGTAGGAATTACAAAAACAATGACCATCTTATTCATGCTGCAATTAGTTATATTCAAATAAAATGAAAAATAAATAAATAATATTTGCAACTGAGATAAAGCATCCCATTGCACTCGTAAATACATTCATACATACCACAACAATTTTTTTTAAATATTTTGAAAAGCTACCAACAAAACTGAGGGTTAAACGCTACATGTAAGTGGTTGTTTGCAGTGAAATCAAGGAGGCTAAACATCAACAGGCACATACTTCATAACACAAGCTGAATCCCCAACATTTGCACACTGTGCACAGAATTCTTCTTGACCATCAGCCCAAACCAAAAGCACTGTTGCGGTACAGCCCTGAAAAAGAACTCATGATTAGTTACACGTAAGTAGATAATAAGAAGTTGGAAGAATCTGGGCAATGAAGTACTCCAGTAAATTAAAAAAGAGGATTTAACAAAGTAAATGTTCCGTTATAACACCTCTAACAAGACGAAGCATGCATCAGTATGCTTTAAGGAGACATGAAATTCCAAGCCCTAGTTTCCTTAAATTAAGGTAATAAGAAAGAAAAAACCTGCCGGTCCTATAGTCCAACATCAAAGGATTTTGAAGGATTAACAGATGCACTCTACATTCATAAAGGTCACATTTTTAAACTTATATTCCGTAAAGAATAAGTGAGTACAAGGAAGGAAAAAAAAAATAATGATGGAAGAAAACCTCGTACTGATGATGCATAGCTGCTTCTGTCTGAAAAAATGCATCCCTAAGGACGTCTGAAGCGTCACTTCGAGAAAGAACTCCCTCCCTTTTTTCTGACACGGACAAAATACGGGCAATTGTCTCAGGAAGCATCCTGGAAAACAAAAAACAATAACATAATTAAATAACTAAAATTCTTGATCCCAACAATAGCTAAGACTGCTAATGTAGTAACAAATTGGGATAACAAATAGAGAATTTATATAGGTACAACCCCACATTCCTGACGCTTCTAATAGGAAATGAAGACCCAAAAATGGAAGGAAACATCTCTGATGGCATTGTGGATCAGGTCAAAGTGATAGGATAGGGCATGGTTTTCCTTTCCCCTTTGCTATTCATAATCTGCATATAGAAAATCATAATGTGCACCAAGGACAAAAAAATGCAGTTGACATTAACCATGTCCAATGCATCCTATGCTAACCAGGTATGAGTGTCAATGGGTCCATGCATCAACAATGACACCTGATTTATTAAAGATCAACTTCGATTAAAGACTCGGATTAATCCAAAGAGCATTTGATCTTAAATAGTCAATATATGGTTTATTGCTGAATACTATATATTCTGTTATTACGTTTAGAATCTCAGAAGAATCAACTATAGGTCCTATACAAGCTACAGTTTTTAAATATACTATATGGTCCCATTTTCCAGACATGTTAACGCTTCCAAGTTTCAAGGGACTGTAATTAAGCTAACCCATCTTTCTTTTAGACCTGATCCAGGTAACAGAACAGGAAACATTAAAGATATCTAATTTAAAAGAAGCAAACATCAATATACTTATCCATAGCATAACAATTTCATCATGTCTAAGAAGACGTAATAAAATAGGAAACGTAAACTCTTAAATCTGTTTTCCAGGATGTAGAAAGTAGATAACAGAAGTTTTAAAGAGAGAGAGGTTGTTAAATTATCAATATCAGGTAGAAAAACTTGGAAGGAAAAAAGAAAAGGCCAACCTGCTAGCAGCTTTGGCAGCTCCTGCACCACCATGCCCATCACAGATTCCAAACAGTCCAAACTGCATTGTAGGCATTCAGTTAGGATAACTCCCTCGAGGACGGTGCATTTAGTCCCCAAAATAAAATTTCATCACATGAAAACCTGTTCAACTCCTGGAAGGGGCCATTGGTAATAGCAAACATCTTCCATTGCAAGCTTCTTTCCTCCTCGACGCAAAGACATGGGATCAGAAGCCATACCTATTCTAAATGGGGTTTGTTGTTCAGCATGAGTAATTTGAACCTGCAAAAGTGAAAGGATGAGCACATAAAAACTAAAAGTGAAAAAGAAAAAAAAAAGTAGAGACAAATATGGTATTCAAAAAGCTGCACACATCAACAACTCTAAAGCAAAAGCATAGAGATTAGTTAAGTTGCCACTATTAATATTTTATCGACACCATTTGTCATATAATTTTAACAAAATCAGGACCATTTATTGAATGGTCTCCAAATCACAAAAAACTGTGTTCTTTTTGTCCAGATTGTGCAAGGTGGTTTTGGGGAGAGGGAATCTCATACCCCTATGATCATCACATTCCAAAGGAGAGAGAAAATCAAGTATAGAAATGGTGCAGTGTCAATTTACATAACATTCTTCCACCAATCATCATGCAACAACGTTAACTATTCAATGGCACTAAAACTCACAGAAATTTTAGAAGTTGTGCCAAGAGTTATTATGTCTCCACTGGTAAGCTCAATGGCTTCACTCCAATTTCTAATTCCAGAATTAGGGTTGTGGACCGCCTGAGAGTTCAATAGTGTTCCATTCAGGCTTCCCATATCCACCAGCTCCCATTTCAATTTCTGCGATCAAAAAATTAAAATCCAATAACAAATTCCTTGTAGATTAAACTCATCATCAAATGCAAAATAGAGAAAATTGCAATGAAATGCTTTACATTTAAATTCCAACTTATCATGGCATGCTTCCCTGAAACCTCTGAATCCTTAAGTAATAGGTCACTCGGAGAAACTCTTCCAAGCGTCAGTGGAAGTCTAGAAGTATTTGTTGATTGTATAGAACAGCGAAGCCCACAAGAAGGACCGGATATAACTTCCAGGGTCAGGCTGCTTCCTGCACTTCTAACAGAAAGGTAGGATGACATGTTTTTTTACATATTCAGTAAAAATAAAATAAAGATCCATTATGTAATGACCACTTCGGATGTCAAAATTAATCAAACCGAGAATGAAGGAATGAGAGAATACTTTGAGATTCAATATCCTTGGGTAGGAACTTTTGATAGTTATGATCATTAGTGTGAACTGTCAAATCATGATTTAGTTCTTCCTTTCTAGCATTCCTTTGCTCTTCAAACGAGTGATTTCCAATCAATGGACGTGTAAGTGTTTGACCAACCAGGAAATCTTCTGAAGGACCAGAAATCAGATTTAGAACCAGGCTAGTACCTGGGATCATTAAACAAATGTAATTTATGATTGCTGAATAACTACAGCTAGACTAATAATTTCATGTTCGATAAAAAAGATGAATGTATATATAACCAAGCAATAGAGAAGAATGTAATACCTTGGGCTACATGGGCATCTGCTGATGGAAGCCTATGTTTATGGACAAGTCCTTGTGTTATTGTTGATTTTAAGTGCACTTCAGTTTGAAGATGAGACCCATCTGAAGCAAAATTTCTAGTCGATTCACCACTTTGGCGTGGAACCTGATCCAAACCTTCAGAAATAAGAGGCCTTTCCAAGTCTGCGACCTACATGAAAAGGAACAACAAGCAGCAAAAAGTTATAAAAAGAAAATCATGTCAAATAGTCACCTTTAGAAGATCTAAGGTCCTAAAACTTCCCAAAGTAAGAAATTTATAGCAAAGATTAGAGTTAATACCGAATGCATTTCTGATAAAAGGATATGATTGAACTTCCTTCTATAAGAACAAAAACAGAAAATTGGATGTGCCATACTAACATGAAAACAGTTGCACAAATGTAAAACAATTTATTTGTTGCACATGGAAATATTTTTACCTAACTACCATGAAAACACTTATACAAATAAACAGTGTATTTGATGCAAACTAAAATATCTTAGAACAATTCCTGAGAAGATTTTCCATCAGATGAGCATTTAATTGTTTCCAAGTACTTAGTGGGAATGAAATATGTGCTACACAGCTACCAATAAAAAAAAGGAGGAGGGGGGAGAGAGAGAGAGAGAGGAACAAGCTCACACAGTTCAACCTCTTGAAATTAATATTCTTGGGACTGACTTTAGGTGATTATTCAATAAATTTTGAAGGTTCAATTTTTATTTTTATTTTCAAATAGTGAAGGTAACTTCTGTATAGATTTCAAAGGAGTTCAAGATAACATATTTAAATAATTCTGATTTTTGGAATGAGAGCATGAATTACTAAGTTCTCATGAGTTATTAAGGTCATCCCATACAAATCAGGCTGCCAAGAATCAGCGGGTCGACCGGGTCAGGTAGACTTGACAAGCAGGACAGTTAACCAAGCAAGTCAGCTACTTGAATTTTTAATCTTCGACTATTTCTACAATAAATTGTTCAGGATTTTATAATGCAAGACCATCCCATACACAGAAATCTTTCTAAACTATTAAGAGGATTTTCCAAAGAACATGTAAGCATATAAATGCATGTTTCTACAGTAATGAAAAAGCTGTAGCAATAGACAAACCCTCTGCATTCCAAAAGGTAAGAGAAAGAACCATGTTGGACTCAACATAAAGATACCCCAGAAAGCATTTCAAATCCAATACTATAAAGCAAAAGGTCAGTTCCCCTCTATAAAGTTCAAAACTGTCATTCTGTTTTTGTTTTTTTTTTGACAAACAACTCATACCGATGTTCTTAAACCAACTAAAAGAGAAGGTTACATGTTTCCCTAAGAATAAGAACTTACACTGGAATTTTTTTAAAGGCAAGCAAGTGAAAGTGAGATTTTTGTTGTGTAAATGTCTTGTATTCTATTGGCAGAGTACACAGAGTTGCAAGGATGCAAGGGGCAGCACCCCCTTCCTAGGGGCTCGGGGACAGAGCTCCCAGACCAAATTTTTTAGGGTTTTTTTCTTTTTTTGGGGGGAGATAGACACGTTTTGCAACTCCCGGTTTTATAAATAGACTACTTAGTTTTTTTTTCAAAGTTTTAATACCAGGTCAGCTTATTACCACTTACAGATTTTACCAACTTTCCATTGAAATTAAGATAACTTTATACTTTTCACAAGTGAAATTAAGCATTTCTTGGGAATAAATGAAAATTGCTTCCTTCACATGCCGTGACATAAGCAAGTAAACCACTTAAAGAGCATTGAAGCTTATATTGAGATAACATAATCGTCCATACTTAGATTTGGCAACAATAAAGCCCCAACAATGCAACTGATATGACATTCCCAACTTTTATTCAAGAATCGAAACGATAATGACCCATTTAAGTATTTGAGTAACATAGATCATGATAAGCTAACTGCTTGAGATAAAATAATGCAAAATTATGGAATTCAACATTACTACCAGTATCTCACCTTTGGGAATTTTCAGAATTTCCCAATATTATCAAATAAAATAATGCAAAGTTTATTACTCTTTTATCAACAATAGCAAGTTCCCCAAATCTAGCATCCAACCAAAAGGATAAATTCATGGAATGATCAAAACCTCAAACCGATCAATTTCTTCTACAAATCTTGAAAATTTGCATCAAATCCCAACATCAACAATTAAATAACAGAACACAATCATTAAAAAAGAAACCCTAGAAAGAAAAATCATCCCCAAAACTGCTAAAAACAATCAAAATCACCTGATTATTTAAATCCCAAAGCCCAAAACGTACTCGGTGTTCGAAATTAATCAAGAGTTCGATATGCATTTTGGAAAGAAATTAACAGATACCCATAACAAAATTTGCAAGATTGAGACGATCAAACATGGAAGAATCGAGTAAGAACTTGGAAAGATGAAAGAATTGAAACAGGTTTTAGTTACCTTGATCGATCGAGGACGAGAGCAGAAGAAGTAACGCCATGGCTTACAGAACCATAGGAAGAGAAGGAAGATCAGTAGAACCATAAGAACGACGAAACCAACAATTCTCTCCAACATCGCCATCGCCCTCTCGCTCCGCGAAAAGAGAGAGAGACACAGAGAGAGAGAGAGAGAAAGCTGAGGATGAGCGAGAAGAGCGCTTTGAAATGGTCGCATTTATTGTTGTCTAGTAGAAAATGTTTCAGTGTGGATCAATACTTCAAGAAGAATAGATTTTGTTTATTATAAAATCTCCACGTGTCCTAACATAGAGATAGGTTCTGGTTATAAAGACACGAGGCGTTTTAAGTGAAGGAGTCGAGTTTAAAATTCGACTTCGTGTAGTAGGGGATCTTGATTAAATGAAGGGATGGAAAGAGAGCATAGCATATAGCCATATACCTCTCTCCACGTTTTGGTGAATTTTTGAGATGACTATAGTGTCAAACTGATGACGTGCCTCTTGACGTCAGTATATTCTAGAAGACTAGTGAAAAAATCACCAATATGCCCTCGTTTCATGATTTTTCACCCCAACACTTTCATTTGTAATAGGAAATCTTCGATTTTTTAACCTAGAATTTCATCTTCGAGGTATGAAGGTTGAAGAATAGGGTAGAAAATTTTATTTTAGAAGTAAAGTGATTAAGATCATTTTGTCACAGCTTTTTCCAACGACTTTTTGTGCTTTGAACCAAAAAAAAAACCCGGAAAAAACATATTTGTTGATAACGATTTTTTGCTTTAACAATTTTAACGAGAAGTCCAAAATTGTGTTTTTGAGAAGCCTTGTTGGGGCTGCTTTAGCACGAGAATCACTATGAGAAGCCCAACACTGAAAAACATATGGGATGAAATGACGATTTCACCACTCATTCTTCTTAACTCATTGATTAAATAACATAATCAATTCAACTGTTTTATACTACTTCTTCTATTATTATTTTTGTCAATTTCTATAATAAGCAAGATTCTCCTACATGTAATTTTCCAGACTTTGAGCTTTTGTTTCTCATAAATCTAAAACCTTGAAGTAGAAGCTAGAATTTGTAACAAACAGACCCTTAGGGCTTGTTTGAATACCAAAAGTAGAAGTACTCTACCAAGAAGCAAGAGTTGTAGTAGTCTGTGAAGGAGCTGAAGAAGTACTTCTGTACTGAAAATGCGTTTAGAAATCAACTTAGTGAAGTACTGACAAAAGTACTTTTATGCTGGAAGTGTGTTTGAGAACCATACTGACTTCTCCCAACTTCTAAAAAATATCATAATACCCTTGTGTTTTACATGTTACTATTTTGTTTTCTTTTAGGGTCATAACATGTCTTCAAATTATACTATTTTTGATATTTTAACAATAAATATTAATATAATGTATATTTAAATCCAAGTATACTCAAAATTTCAAAAAATAAAAATAAAAACTAGACATTACCTCCCCCTAAAAATTAGATCTTTAAACCTATCACCTATTGAATTACTATATATATTAAAAATATGTCTCATACGTACAAAGTCTTGATATATATCCATACATGCAATCTACATATATTTATCTAAGAAATAACATCATAACTAATACTATTATTAAAATTAAAATTGTTATGAACTGCAATATATTATATTTTATTGATGTATAAAAAAAAACAAATCATTGGTATTCTTTTCTTATCTATTTTTTTTCATATGCTTATCAGTTACATCAATTTTGTCAATAAATTCAACTTCATCAACCCATAAAAATCTCTCAATATGATTATAGAATTAAAAAAGAAATAAATTTCATCAAGCTATGATAAAAATAGATATATTGTAAGGGAAATAAAATAAATTTATGTTTTGTCTTATTGTCAATTATTATCTTCCAACATGGACACCTATAAAATTTAATGTCTTTATTTTATTTGATTCTAACAGTGATAATAATCAGCTCCCGATCACACAAACAACAAAGTGTTATCAAAACTATAATCAAATATTTTTAATGCATGAAAAATCAAAATAAATAAATTAAAATATCTTAGATGAATGATAGTCAAATGTTTACAATATTTAAATCAAAGTACTGAATTTAAGATAAATCATCCTTATACATTAATATCATGATAATTATAGGTCTCTTTTACAATTTCTGTTATGATTTATCTCTTTTGTTTAATAGTCCTATTTGCTCGGCAATGTAAATGCACAAGTAGATTTATATGATCTAAAGATGTGAATCATTCTTCTACAAAATCATCTTGATCATATTTGACAAATTCACATCTGTTAAGCTTTCTTTTTCAATAAAATTATGTAATCTCATGCATGCAATCATAATATATCATTGTGTATCAAATGAATATGAATGTATGTCACGCAAAATTGCCCATCGCGCCTTCCAAACACCAAAACACCGTTCAATTACATTACGTAAGGAATAATATAAATGATTGAACAGTTTGTTCTTCCCTTTTTCCCATGCACCTCTCTGAAAATCTTGTAGATGATAATAAATACATCTATATAATTCCAAATAGTTGTCTATCAATGGATATCCAAAGTCAACTAAACAATACTTACCTAACAATCAAAATGAATAACTGCAATCATTACAAAATATTCAACTACATAAAATATTATCTCGATTAATATTTGAAATACCGACCTTCTAATGGGTGTAAAAATCCTGAATTAGGGTCAATGACGGTTTTCAACAATATATTTGAGTCATTTGCTTGTCCCTCTTCACTAGTCATGACATATGTCAAAAATATGTTAAAAAAACATAGAGCCAACACATTCTGTGTTATGCCCTTTTGACCTAAGAAACGAAGTTAGTCTGTTGTAGGAACGCGTGCTCCTATATGTGTACCGTCTATCACTTTCACACATTCCTTTATATTGAAATAATAATATATAAGATAATGCATGAATTTGAAAATATATAATGGTTTTAATAACAAAAAAAAAATGTGATAAGATACCTTAATGAAATGTCAGTATCTTTAACTAGTTCGAATTTCGGGAGGGATCTCATTCGACTATCAAGGCACGATAAGAATTCTACATAAATGTAAAATCGCTTCCAAAACTCTATGAAAATGTTTGCTTACAGTTTCTTCTAAATGTGATATTAATCTTCTTGACCTCATTTTCCTTAATAGTTTCAATAAGTTGACCAAATTGGTCTTGAGATATATTATTTTTGGTTGCCTTTTTCTATCGTGACAAAAACTCCCCTTCAGATGACACATTTCTTAAAAGTACACGAATTGTGTTTTCACTCTCAAGATTATCTGTATTTTGAAACATATTTTGTAGAGGTTAGGTATTGGATTGCACCTCTGGTTGAGTCTTAGAAATCAAATTAAGACTATATCATTATCATCATCCAGATTATCTTCAACAATCTCATAATTCATTGTAGGAGATCAAGCATGAGAACCAGTGGATGTGGTTCCACCGAATATAAAGTCTAGCTCGTGAATAAATTCAAGTCCCTTGGAACGAAATTTACTCTTAGTTGAATTGATCAATAAAAAAGAATAAATATTGATATAAATATTTGATAGAACAAATGCAATTGGATAAAGCTATGTTAAAGTATTACCTTCAACCTATCAGCCCACCAAGCACCCGTTTGTTATAAATATTTGATAAAAAAAAAGTAGAATTATTCAACTTTAAATGCTTCAATTTTCAAGTTGTGTTTCTCTCCAAATCTTAACCAATATCTTATATAATTGTTTCAATTATAGTGTTAGTGCTGCTCTAATGTGAAGGCAACAACTCCATCATCCAGTAAATCACATTCTTGAACTATTTATTATGGTGTTTCTTCATTTTTTTTATTTACTACAAACAAATATAGGAAAACGATTTGGTTTTGATGAAAATAAATAAATTTATTGACTAACAAATAAAATATAGGAGAATAATTCATTTTTTGTTGTTGTTTGGGAATTTGATTTACCATTTCAAGTTCCCTTTTTTCTATATTTTTATGGACATGAAATTAATATTTTATTTCGTGTTATTGAAGTTTCGAAAATCTTCCAAAATGGACAAACCCCTGTAGAGGAAATCCAAAAATGCACTAAAACCTCAAAAAATCTTCAAACCCAACCACAAACTCAATGTTGTTGAATGTTTAGAAGAAAATCTTCGAACTTAACTCTTGTTCTAAGATAAAAATTCAAATATCTAAAACTAACAAATTCAAAATCAAATCTTTAATGCCATAAAACAAATAGAAACACATGGAAATACAATGAAAATCAAAGGAAAGATTTATAAGAAAATCAAAGGAAATATTTAGAAATAAAAATAAAAATCAAAGCTTTGTTTGTGAAAATCCACAAATAAAAATCTAAAAATCCATTTACCTTGAGATTAGGGTTTGAATAAGGCTTTAATAGAAGCTCGCGATGAGATCTATGAAGATCGATGACTATCCTTCAATCTAGGAGAAGAAGAAGATTGATGGATTTTGATTTCATAGGTGTGAGTTCACTAGTTTGCTGAACAAAGAAGAAGAAGAAGGTAGTGGGCATTTTTGCATTGAAGGGTTCTGTTTAGGGAATTTGTGATATGAGGGATATCCTCATAGAAAAAGAAATACAGATCAAAAGCATTTTTGGAAATTAAAGTTAATTTTACCAATAAATTTGGCTCCCTGCAAGATCATTTTGAAAAATACTTTTTTCGGACTTTTTCACAAAGAGCAAATATTTGCTCTTGCGTGGAATAACTTTGGGGCAAAGTTGCTTATCTAAACATGACTTCTCAACTTCTAGCTCCCCGCAGGAGCTAGAAGTCGTATACAAACGCACTCTTAGTTTTGGGAGAAAATCTATGTACTTTTTTGGCTAGAAGTTGTAGATGAGGGTACTTATGTCATTTTCGTTAGTCTCTTGTAGAAGACTGGGTGTCAAAGGGTATATCATAAGTTTGAAAACATGGGGATAATTCCAAACATTCCCCAAAACTTGGAGGGTGCAAGTCAAAAAATAATTTCCAAGCATATCAGAGATCACAACCCCCATTATTTTGTCAATATCGGAGATTACCCAATTTTTAAAAAAAATAATAAATCCCTCCACCTTTTCCTATCTCAATTTTAGTGACACTCTTGTGTTTTCAAACTGATGACATGCCCCCTTGACCTAAGTCTTCTTTCGTTAGACTAATTTAAATGACCTAAATACCCTATATGGAATTATCTATCTTATTGGAGACACACCTGTCACCAAGAAAATTTGGGGCAAGATCCTGATTTCATAATGCTCTTTAGAACTAAGTAACAATCTCATTTAATAATCTCTAAAAGGAAACCCTAGAGTTTCCCTTCATTGTCACCACTTGAATCTCATTTTGATGCGCCACTCCAATCCAAGGCCACATATCCTGTTGGACTAGAGAGGGAGTCAATGCAAAACTAGAATTCTTGAGAGTTGATTTGGGTCAAGGGTTTGTAATAAAGTGTAATCAAGAGTGAGTATGTGAGGTGAAACTTTAGAAATTACACACATAAGGGGAATGTTGCATAAAAATTGATTGCTAGGAAATACATCTAAACACCCATTCTCGTTACCTCAGCTATACTACTATAGAATGGAAAGATCGAGGAAAATGTGTTCCCATAGAATTAAAGTTGCTTGGTTAGAATGGATGTGTGCTTCTAGAGTGCTATGTGAATGAAACATCCTAATCAAATTTAAAGGAAAAGCTTATAAAATAACATTAAGACCAGCTATGCCTTATCTTTAAATATTTGGGATAAGGCTTTTATTTTTGTTTTGTTTTTTTTTTTTTTTTTTGTGAATCGTGCTGGAGTGACCTCAACGGGGGGACACCTTGACGTGGTGGCGCACGCATGTCCGTAGATGCATTTTACTTGTATCTCGGAGAAAATGTATCTACAGGCATACACATTCCCCCACATCAAGATGTCCTCCCATGTGTCCCCCACTAAGGTTACTCCAACATTAATCTTTTTTTTTTTTTAATAACTGGGTATCTCTGAAGATAACCGATCCCATATTTGCACTTTGCCCAAGCCATAGACCATGGCCTTGTCAAAGGACTAGTCCAACAACACGTGCAACACCAGTACATCACACGCACCAGGTAAGTAAGGGTGCACCCCCCCCCCCCCCCCCCTCCCCCTCCCCCTCCCCCTCCCCCTCCGCCTCCGTGCAACGGGGGGACACCTTGACGTGGTGGCGCACGCATGTCCGTAGATGCATTTTACTTGTATCTCGGAGAAAATGTATCTACAGGCATACACATTCCCCCACATCAAGATGTCCTCCCATGTGTCCCCTACTAAGGTTACTCCAACATTAATCTTTTTTTTTTTAATAACTGGGTATCTTTGAAGATAACCGAGCCCATATTTGCACTTTGCCCAAGCCATAGACCACGGCCTTGTCAAAGGACTAGTCCAACAACACGTGCAACACCAGTACATCACACGCACCAAGTAAGTAAGGGTGCGCCCCCCCCCCTCCCCCTCCCCCTCCCCCTCCCCCTCCCCCTCCGCCTCCGCCTCCGTGCACCCTGGAGGAATTAATGCTCATACTGGGTATCAAACACACGACCTACAAGTATTAACTGCTTATCGGTCCAAAATTTCTATTGAGCCAACCCCTCAGGGTTCTTTATTTTTGTTGTTGACGATGATGCTTTATGGAGTTGATATTGGGTGTCCTAGAACGAGACGTTAATAGACTGGGTGTAGCAAAGATGATGATTCTTAGATGGATGAGTTGGAAGAAAAAAAAAAAGGTTTTTTTTTAAATGATCACGGTCATGAAAACATTGGAGGAAAAGAACAAAAGAAGACTCAAACGAAAGTGGATTGAGGTGGTGAAAGCAAATATGGACACACCTATACATGCAATAACATAAGACATAGATGTAGACATAATTGAAGCAAGGATTAAGATTTGTTCAATAGACACCATTTTTCTTCTTCAAAATAAGGCTTTGATATTGATGATGGTGATAAAAATCTTTTGGTAGGCCTTCCCCTGTGCACAGTCACCAAAGTTGCCGACCCTTTCAAAAAGTCGTGATTAAATCGCGATTTTAAAGATTGGTGATCAAATCATAACCTTTTTAAAAAGTCGTGATTTAAACAAAAAAAACATGATTTCATCCTCACTTTTTAAAATGTTTTTTTGCAGACTGTTTATTCTTATAGTATAAAGTAGGATTTGATGATATAAATGATAACACCACTTAGTAGGGAAAAAAATAAAGTACACTATCCTAACATTATTTCCATTTTTCCTGATTTTTTCGTTTTTTCCGACTTTTACCCTTGTGAACTTATTCCCGAACTCTGACTTGGTGACTATGGCCCTGTGGGGAGGTTTGTATATATGGTCCAAGAATTAGGAGGACCCTATTATTTTGTAGGCTATTGAGTTGATCATTCTTCTAATGTTTCAAAGATGACTGTCCCTGGACCAGCCTTCAGGCTATGTCATGTTACATATCAGCTGTGAGGACTGAGTACATCTTATCGACCATCCCCATAAATGTTCGAAACATGAGGTTGGAATCACTTTTGTGAGAAATTCTTATCATTTCAAAGGAAGAGCTGATTTTTTGATTTGGAGTTCAAGTTAACAATGAAATGGATGGCCCATAGATTTTTATAATTTGAAATCCCCTATTGATAGGGCTCAAAATGTTGGCATGCATGTGGCCCATATGGAGCCCAGTCAAAGGTTGATTTTGGTTAAGATAATCTTCTCATGATGGAGATCATCCTCGGCGAAAGCCAGCTCTTTCTAGAACTTATAACCACATCAAACGCGGAGTTCAAGTTAACGATGAAATGGACAGCCCATAGTTTTTTTTTTTTTTAATAATTTGAAATCCCCTATTGACAGGAGAACTAGAAATGTTGGGTGTGGGATCATTGTAGCTTTTTTTGTAGTTTGCATCATTTTTATTAGTGTTAAAAGCGTCTAACCTCTATGTTGCCTTGTTCCACGTCTTCTTTGATGCTACAAAATACTAGACACTTGGAACCCAAAAAACATAATTTTAGTGAGACAACTTTAATTTCCTTAATTACTTTTCAATTTTGTGTGTCAAATCTTTATTTTAGTGATGTTGGTTTATCTAACTGATCAACCTAATAGGTGTTGGTCACTTTTCTTTGGGTTTTCAGGTTTTGAGAACTTCTGAGGTAGGAGCAGTTGGCCTAACATATGTGCAACCAACCACATTTGAAGATCCTCCTGACATGTAACCATTGCTTTCTTGTTTGGAAGTTTAATGTCAATATTTTTTTTTGTCCTCTATTTACGGAAGGTTCGCAATTTCTTCATGAACAAAATGTCAATTAGTTTAATTTACAGAATTTAACCTATGGCCCTGCTTGGTATGCTGCAAATCATTTGCATGAATCACCTAAATTCTTAAGAAATTGCAGCAAATGATTGCGGCACAAAGCAGGGCCATATATGTTGCAACTATGATTCCTTCAATCATACTAAAATCAAGGTACATGGAAGTCCATTTTAGCTGTCTTGTCCTCATTCTGAACTATGGGTAGGTTTTCACAGGACTAAACAAGTTGGAAGCCCCATGTGTGAGAGATCGATGTGCGAGATGACATGCGCACAGCTTGTAGCCCAAAAATTAGATATCTCTTGAGTTTATATTTTCTTCCAGTCACGGGTGTGTCATATCCCAATTAACACCTAAATGGCATTAGATGCCTAGATGGCATGTGCAAGTGCACAATGCCTGGCTGCCGTGTTTACTGCCTAAGTGGTCCCTTCGTGGCTTGTGAGGTGCCACAAGGCATGTACGTTTTATGTCAGAGAGTCATGTATGGGCCGTCTATATATACTTATCTTGATTTCGTGGTACTAGGATACTTCATTTTAATCACACATAGTTTCCACTCGTTTTAAACCATTGTAAATGTGTTTCTCTCAAGGCCTTTACCAGTATAAACATTCTCTAGTAAGGAAACTTGGATGTCATCTATCAGAATGTCTTAAGGTATATATGTGACTAATGAAGTCATCGATACACATCTTTGTATTTTGATCATAGATACAAAGTCAATTTCATATCTATCTCATAAGTTTAAATACCCTAGAGGGTTCCCAAAAAATTAACCAATTTCATTTCCCCACATCTACCTTTCTCACAATCATATTTGGAGGCAAATGTCAAGTGGTAGGATGTTGCGCACAATATGAAAAGAAGCCCATATTCGACGGCCCAAGGACATCAAATTTTCTTTTTTTTTCGAGAGTTGAAAATGTCAAATTACTGGAGGATGGGAGAAATTCGACGGCTCTAAGCCATCAAATCTGAGGAACGTAAAAATTTTCAATGATCTTGGGCCGTCAAAATTCGGTTTTTAAAATGTGTTGGCCTTGACCCGTCAAAATTTTCAGTTTTCACATAGTGTTGTACTAACATTATATCAAATCTGTGACATAAATCAAATCAAATTCTGTTTTCATCTCAAAAGATTTTGCAAATTGTTTGTGTGCCGCTGTTGCTTTATGTCATTTTATGAAAGATCCATTGTTTTTGTCTCAATTCTTGAACTTAGGCAAATAACGCTCAACTGACTTATTTGAGGTGAATGATTTGTATCCTAGTGTTACCCATTTTCAAATCGATGGTCTCATTGGGGTGAGAGTGTATTAGATATAGAGCATTGTAATAAAGTGCATCAAATAGGATTTAAATTGAGGAAAATATTAAAAGATAAGAACAAATCAATTCTAATCTGGAAAGTAATCTCACTTATCCAAATCTTAGTTTTCAGGAGATAATATGGTGTAACACTATACACCTTATTACAATACTTCGTATCGAATACTCTAACGCTAATTACAATGCTCCATATCTAATACTCTAACAAAGAGGAAGGGCCAAGGGCGGGTATTTAGATGGAATCTTTGATTGGGATATGATCTATGTAGTTTTTTCGCTTGTTTTCTTTTCAAACAAAATTATTTTCCCAATAAGAAAATAGTTATATACATGACATCATTAATATTATTCTCTTCTTCATAGATCCTTTGGCGATGTGCCTTACTAATTTTCTTGCGACAAATATACTATTATTTTTTCTCGTAATTAATATGAAGGTATCGAGTGCATTGAGGTTGATTATAATTTTATTTATGAAACTATATTGAGGTTGATTATCATTTTATTTATAGAACGCACTAGGCAAGGGGCGGAGTTAGTAAGGGCAATTGCCCCCCATAGAACTTTGAGACAGCCCTGTATTTTCAACTAAATACATACCTCATTTGCCCCCACTGCCTCGTCTCCAACCTTATTTGCCACCACCCCCTCACCTCCGTCCAATTTTTGCCCCCAGCCCCGTTACAATTTTTGGAAATGACATTACCTCTTGACTAGGCTTTCTCTCATGGACTAATTGGAAAAGACATAAATAGCCATTTCTTCAACTTCCAGCCAAAAATCTTTGAATTTCTCTCCAAAACCATTCATCTTCATGTTTTTCAACTGTACCATTAACTATAGTTTGCCCCCACTACAATAAAATCATTGCTCCACCTGTGGCACTAGGATTTAGTAATTAACATGCTTTCCATATTCATTGTCATCCTGCCCTTAAGTTTTGAGGTGACATTTGTGAAAGATTATTCTCCGACAACGTTATTTTTATTGTGAAAGCTTTCTCACTGTTTTATTCCTTCAAAACAGATTGTTTAGTATTTTAACTCCAAATATTAATTAATATCTCCGATAAGGCCTAATAGAGATGCTCTCAATGTCTAATAGTCATCGCACTCTATCACCCGATCATCGATCAATTCTGTTACACTTAATCCCTCTTTCATGGCGACATGTCTTTCCGGCTAAAGAATGGGAAATCTTTTATAAAAAAAAAAATTTAACTCCATTAATTTGTAAGTTTTCTTTGTGCAATGGACTGTGAAAGAAGAAAAAGAATGGTTGTTTGGATCCAACGACCCATTTTATCTTATTGATTGGTGTGTAATAAATAGAAATTAGTGTGGTAATATAAATTCTCTAAAACAATAATCTAAGATAAAGAGTGCATGCAACATTAGATTCTATCCCTTTAAAATGCCGGCCATAAAGTCGAATTTCAACTGCATATTTACATTTTTCTGTAAAAGTTTTTTCATGGGCTCGATGCATAATTCCTTTTTCGTATTATAATTAGCGAATAAACCGACCATTAGTAGTTTGATTTGATATGTTTGCATGGTTCACGTAGGCTCTCCTTTTTGTTGATTAATAAGTAAACAAGCATGATCAATGGAAGGGAAAAAAAAGTGGCACTAACATGGTCAAAAGGGTATGCTTATGTAAGCCATGAATATGATTCCCACATCTTCTTTAATGAAACTCTAAATAAAGTGGAAAATTAAGACAAGTTTAGGGTTTCGCCCATGGTTTTAAAACTCGTCAAGACGACTTGAAACTTGACTTAGTCAACTCAATTGGGTTTTTAGGTGACTTGGCCAAAAACTTGATGGAACTAATTTATCAAATCAATTGTCATCCAAGTTAGATGGAAAATGAACCTAATCGGGCAAAAAAATGACCGAGTTATTTGGTTATATGTAATATTTTTGTGGATGGAAGATAAATATTTTTATTTACTTTAAAATATTAAAATTATCTTTTAAATATTTGCAAGATATATTTTTATTTGAATCATCTGAGTTGATTTGATAGAGATTTGAGTCTGAGTATTTCAAGTTTTAAAACTATGGTTTCCACCTCATGAGGTCAAGGGAACAAAAGAAAGTAACAATTACTTTCTATAAGTCCTTGCTTTGTATAAAATATATGTGAGGTCATGTAGCTAGGTTGTTACATGCAGGCAGTATAGATGTATAGTTTGTCTTCCATGTCCAACAATTAAACCCTTGTATTTTAGGAAAACTAGCAATGATATTGTGCTGTGGTGCTCCTTAAACTTGGTAATTAAGCTGAAGGTTTCATGTTTTGTTAATGAAAGTCTTACTTCAACTAGCATAAAGAGAGAGAGAGAGAGAGAGGGTGGCAGTAGTAGTCCGAGGGTGAATGAGTCGGTTTTGGTTAGGATATTAGTGAATTAAGAACTTAATCTTATTACAATAGTTTTCGAGTTCTATTCTTTTGGGTTTTTCATCAAAACCATGATAGTTTTATCTCAAAGATTTAGGTGTTGTGGAAAAGTTCTATTCAACTGATCAAGATTGATAAACTACGAAAATTAAAACAAAGAAAACAGATAACACAAAGAGATTTACGTGATTCGGCAAAATTGCCTACAAAGAGAATATATGTATGGCATTCTAGGGAAAAATACACATTTTAATTATGAAATTACCCTCAGAAATTGTCCGGACACCCAAATAGAACCTCCCCCGACTACAGGATACCCTAAAAAAACTCAAGTTAGGATCATAAACTAACGTTAGGGTTGATTAAATGAATCTTGTTCTTCCATTCAATTCTATCCAAAGCCACATCCCTATTCATTTAACTTCTCATATCGAAATAAGCAATCAGGGACATTGAATTAATGTGCAATTTCCCATTAGGTATCAACTACTTTTCTAATTTTGTTTTTGTTTTTTTTTTTTTAATCAAAGAAAACGAGTGGGCAAGCATTCGAGTTCAAAGATTATGGAATTCATTAGTGCATGAGCACTCATAAATGTCTACTTACCAAGTTGACATCTTCACTAAGCGTTGACATCTTCACTTGGCATCACAGATAGATCAAATTTTACATAAAAAATGAAAAAGGAAAGAAAAGGCGAAAGCACTAACACATATTGCACCACCATATACATTGACTTCTATTCTGGTCCAAATATCATTACTAAACCAAAAGTCAAACCTTATTATACTTCAAAGTCCTATCTGGTATTGGCTGATCAAGAACCTAATGGCATTCCTAGTAGTCCAATTCGTCCATTAACATACCCAAAATTAGAATCAATTATAAGCAATTGTATCAGTCTTAATTGTCTTGATTATGGCATTGAAAATGTTAATTTGACCATGAATTAGAATAATCAATTCTTAATGTTTCAACCATGAATTGAGTGCCCTATTATTATATTTAAAATATTTATATATAATAATAATAATAATAAAAAAAACAGTTTTTCTTAGAAAAATCTGACATCTTTAGCACTGTTTACGCCTCAAGTGAATGTCTTATTAATTTATTTTCGGTCGATTTGGATACCAAATAACTCAAAATCAAAAGTTATTGTATTCAAATAGTAATGGTTCCTCCTTTGATACTAAAACAATTATACTCGAAGCAGAAATAATTGATTCTTATTTCAGTTGTGCACCGTCATTCGGGTACCTTTTGATACTCCTAGCTAGTAGTAGTCTTCATAGGTCACTAAACTAAAGTTATAATTAATGTTTATTTAATTTTGTACAAGGTAAGGCCCATTGTCGTTATTTTAAAAATTATGTCATGAGTTCGATACCCAGTATGAATATTAATTTCTCAGGGGCCACCCCCGAGGGTACACCTCACTTACCTGGTGTGTGTAATGTGCAGGCGTTGCACGTGCCCCAAGACTAATCCTTGGACAAGACCATGGTCTTGGACTAGGCAAAGCCCAAATACTGGCCCGGCCGTTGTCTATAGGGATACTCGGTTATCAAAAAAAAAAAAAAATTTAATTAATTGAATGAGTTTAGTAGTCATTAAGAACAATAAAATATTAGAATGAATATTCAAGTTAAAGGTTGCAAAAAGCGAGACAAAGGTCCAAAAAAGCACGAATTAAGACATTGAAGTCAATATACACTTTCAGAAACATGGTTTTGAACATAATGGAATGGAGGAACAAGATTTGTTTAACTGACCTAAATTTCTAGATAAAGTTTTCGATATGATGGTGAACAAAAATATCTACTAGTATCGTTATTTTCTTAAATAAACAAAACAAATTTGGGATTTACTATTATGACGGTCGATTTGTCGAGTATGTTTGATTGTTAAAAGTTAAAACCATCCGACAAACAAAAAGGTTGTTTTAGTGGAAGATTGTTTTATTTCCTTTATAATGACTTAAACACTCCCAAGAACAAAACATATTTGTTTTTACATTAAAGGGTGTGTGTGGGGATAGCGTACAGTTTTGATAAGGTTGGGTGAATGTGAGGCCAAGCCAAGCGCAAGAGATGTTAGGCTTATTACTTTAAAAGGGAAATTACTAAAACAGCTATATATTTTTCCAAATTACTCAAACAACCATTTTTATGTATTTTCATTAAAAGGGTTATATACCCGATTTTATAATTATATTTTTAAGAAAATATACCATTTGATGAATTTATCTTTATGCCCTTTAATTAAGTAAATAGCAAATGTGATTATATAGATGTATAATGTATAACCATCTTCATAAATATTAATAAAGCATGACTGTTTCAGTAATTTTTCTAAAATTCCCTTATAAAAATTAGGTTAAATTATACTTTGATCCCTAACATTTTGATAATTGCACTTACCTCCCTTTTTACTGATGGGGTTAACATTTAGCTATTATTTTACTATTTTACCCTCTTATTCTATGTTATTGTTATTAGAAAAAAATAAATTTTAAAAAAATAATTAAAATGACTACACCTAAGCATTCATTGAACTCATTTTTTCACGGGCATATTTTTGTTTAAAAGAAAGAATAACATTTTAAAAAGGGTAAATTGTCTTTATAAAAGAAATTTGTCGGTAAAGTTGACGGTAATTTGAAGGAAGGGTAAGTGAATCCCTTAGATAACCATAAGGGAGGTAAGTGGAATTATGAAAATATTAGGGGGTCAAATGGAATTATGACAAATTACAGGGGGTCAAGTGTAATTTACCCTAAAAACTAAAGCAGAATTCTGATGTAAACCCCACGTTCTAAGTACAGGAGAGAGGAGAGAGAGACAGGCTTCAAGCCTTAAGTAATTATATAAAAAAAGGAAAAAAAAAAAAGAAAAAGTCAAAGCAGGTTGGCGGTTTATTTGTTAGTATTTAGTAAATTAATTAGTAATGGGTCCTTCATCTTTTTGGTCGGCAGCCCAATAACTCCATGAAATTCACTTAAAACCATATTTTATCCAATTAAAATCTTTAATGCTCCCTCCATAGTCCATATTACAAAAATAAAGTAGAATTTTGGAGACTCCACATTAAATAATTGACTAAATTACTTTCTCTTTAAAGTTTAGTACGATGTTGTCCATTAAATATTTTAGATCGCCAAATCCTGTACTCCAGGAGCTGAGCAGCAATAGTAAGCACAAATTTGGGCCTACAGATCCATTAAAGTTTAGCTCATTTTTTGGTGGACCCATTTACTGAAAAAAAGGATGTACGTTGATTTCTAGCCGTTTGATTTTCTTTTCTTTTGTCGAGGACTTGATTAAGGCCCGTGGGTATTTTCATTAATTTATGGGAAAGATGGGCCCAAAAAAATGTTCTATTTAGTGGACAAAGGACACATGGAGTTAGGTAGCTACACTACTGATGTAGTACAAGATCTAGATTCTGTTTTAGAGAGAGAGAGAGAGGGAGATTTCAGTGGGCCTTGGTGTTTTAGAAAGAAATTTCAGTGGGCCTTGGTGTTTTATTCCTTTTGAACATAATCAACATAGTTTTTGACCCTTAATATTGTTTAAAGAATAAAGTAAAGGAGAAGAAGCAATCACTTTCAAGAAATATTCCACAGAATCCTTTGTTTTCTGTTAGTTTTGTTGGTTTTCTTTTGGAAGGAAAGGAAAAAAGGAATAGAAAAAGCTGATGTGTTTGGATCAAATTTGAATTATAAAAAAGTTTTTTTTTTTTTTTTTTTTTGTTGGGAATTTTGAAAATTTTAAGTTGCAACAAATTCTCTTCAATACCTCATCATGTAAGGAGAAAATTGATTTTGTATAATTCAAGTGGGGTCAAATGGGTCCCAACCTCTCTACACACAGACCCCTATGGGCACTTTTGTGGTACTATAAATTCACACCCTCCCTTCTCACTTCACTTCCATGTCCCCTCCTCTTCTCTTCTCTTGTCTTCTCCACCAACACATTGGTTTTGCACAAAACCATCTCTCCTTCTCTTAAATACACCACAACCAATACCCACACTTGCATTCTAACCCAAAACTCATCTCCCTTGTCCTCCCTACTTCTTTGTTTCCCACTTTTATTGTCATTTTTTCAAACAATTTTTCGCCAACTTTATCACTCATGTCGTCGATGGTGTGTCAAGGGTTGCAATCATGTCTTGAGCCCCGACTCGTGGAGTCACAAATCTTGGGGCTCAAACTGATTGCACCCAAACAACACTTTCTCCGACCAACTAAGTGGTCCGAGGGGTCTCAAATGTCAGATTTAGATTCTGACATCAAAGAGTGCACTAACAAAAACAACACGAAGATCAATGACAACAAGAGCATCAACTCCAATGATAACTTGGGTGGATGGAGCTTAGTTGAAGCTCTCACCAATAACTCCCAAACTCTATCAAAGGATGTAGAGGAGAAAGAGAAAGAGAAAGAAAAAGAGAAACCTTATGTCCACCCTCTTGTTAAGCGTTCTTTGTCGACGCTTAGCAAGAAAAGCTTGGAATTATGCACTGAGACCTTGGGTAGCGAAACGGGAGCTGACGTTATTGAGAACATTGACATCTATTCTTCTTCATCATCGGAATCCAAAGGCAACAAGTCCTCGATAAGGGAGGAATCGAAAATTCAACGAGATTCAGAGTCTAAGAAAGTGAATTATGGATCTCTTCCACCTCCCTTGACATCAATTAGTGGTTCTAATTGTTTCCACATTAGGCCCCATCGCGAAGGTGGACGATTAGTGATGAAAGCGGTCATGGGTCCATCTTCAAACACTTATTTTCAAGCTGAAAGATGCGACGGCCGCCTTAAACTTCATTTTCTAAAAAATCACAATTCCCCATGTTTCGACTCTGAAGCCGCCCAAAACGAAGAACAAGAAGAAGAAGAACAACAACAACTTATGAACAAGAGGAGGTGGATGAGGAAATAGATGGAATTAATGAGAATGGTGGGGGTGAAATGGGAATGGAAAAGTTTCTAAGGCCAAGCAGATGCAAGGAAGGTGGACGGGGGAACAAACAGATGTTGCTTTGGGAGCCTTTCTGGGTGGCTACTTAAAGCCTTCTTTTGTCTCTATAACAGTTTTTTTTTTTTTTTTCTCTTTTCAGATTAATATTTTGAAGTTTCTTCACCTTGTTTCCGTAAATTATTCTAATGGTAGTTATTATCGTTATTGGAAATGGTCTCTCTCCCTTTCTTTATCTTCTCTACATTCCCAAAATACCCTCATAACAAATGTATCACAGATTACGCCCCCTCATTTAGGGGGGTATCACAGATTGAATCCATGATCTCATTTGACTAATACTATTTTTGAAAGTTGATCTTACACAGAAAATTCACTTAATTACACATCTTTAGGTTGAAAATGAGAATAAAAATATTTATCTTAGAGTTTGAAGATGATATAATTTTAGGAGAAAAAATTGAAAGATTTTGAAAAGATGTTGAAGATGACGGCATTTAGGCCATTTTGATAAGTGTTTAAGAACATTCCAAGATCAACAAATTAATCTAAATTATCCAAAGAATTATGATAATTTTACAATTTTTATAAAAAAATTATTATTGTTGTTGTTGTAAAAATATTTCAAGAAAGTTTTTGTTATTAATTCGCGAATGATTTACATGATTCAAGTAGGACCTTGAGTGCAAAATCATCATGAATGAATAATCTGTAAAAATCACGGAAATACGGTTTGATAACTATTTCTATTTCTCTATCTACTTTTGTTTATGAATAATGATTTTCTGAGGCCCCCCCCTCTAACATACGCCTTCATCACATAACCATAGATCATTTGCCTCGGGATACATAGAATCATAAATCTTTTTCTTATATATCCTGAGACAAATGAGCTATGATTCTATGTTAGGGGCATTGTATTATCAAGACTCTCTTTTATTTTTGATTATAAAAAAAAATTAAATGAATAATCAAAAGCAAATAACACATTGGATTCTAGAATTCGATTATAAGCGAAAATCAAATTCTAGAATCCAAACCAAATATCCTTATAATCTTCTAATTTTCTCATAAATGACCAAAATGCTCTTTTTCATTTGTACCTCAAGGGAGACAGAGAAGGAAGAGCTAAAAAGTGCTACATTACTTTCATGCAATTTTTTTTTTCTACTTTTGGGTTAGTGGCATTCTTTGTAAAAAAGTGTCTTGGAGAGCAAAAGAATTGCAAGTTGTGGTGTACCACCATGGAGTACGGATATAGGATAGTTGCCATCATGATTGGTCCCACACACCCAACATGTACTGATCTCTTCGCTGGTGATGGACCATGTGCTACATGTGATAGATTTGTTTCTAAAACAATATCAACTAATTTTTTTTATTTTTATTTTAAATTTTTTGTAACCTCCCTTTTTTTTATTTTAAATTACTAAAATGACCTCCCAATGTACAACCACATCAAGGTAGATAGTGTGTTTTGAGAGGGTATAATAGACATATTGTAGGTGGTTTTGGGTAAAAATTCAATTGGTCAGTGTGGTGTTTGGGTGTGGGTCATGAAGTAAGTGGCTAACGTTCCTTTTAAGAGTGGAGGGTAAGGTTTGATCGTGGAGTTAGGGCAGCCATTCGTTAGGGTTCCATAGGGAGGGGGGAGGAAATGGTCAGATAGGGTTAGGGTTTGTTGGCATCATGTACTTATGTACCAGACCATAAAAAGATCAAAGGGAGAGAATGATGTGTTGAAAGGTCTTTACGATTGGGTGAAAAGCATTTTCCCATAAAATCATTTTTTGAAAAGAAAATGATTATAAGAAAGGGTATTTCCTTAAAAAAAAAACATGTTTGTGGATGTTTAATTATATAAGGAAAATGTTAAAAGAACAATAGGATCAATTGTAATAACCTATAGGAATGATTCTGGTTCGATCATGTCCTATCCTATATATATAAAGTTTACTTAGAATGTGTTTATCAAATCAGTTTTGATCTAATCCGACCTGACCTAATTGTTATTGGATCAAGTTCATATCCTAATATTGTGACCTGATAAAAAATTTTATTTAATAAGAGTTCAATTAATTGATCCCTCAGTGCTTTGGCTCTATAAGGGTAAAATATGGGTTTATTCCCTTTGATAGTGTGTTCGAAATTAAGTGGTTTCATAACTTACTTTGTTACACATTGAAAATTTTGTGGGGTTGAGACGAGCAACTGTAGGGACTAGTCTTATCCCAAAAGATGTAAGGATACACTATGGCATCAAAAGAGAGAGAGAGAGAGAGAGAGAGAGAGAGAGAGAAAGAGAAAGAGTGTGTGTGTGTGTGTGTGTGTGTGAGAGAGTCAACTTGATGCTTATTAGATTGATTCAGATCTGATCCTTATCTAATTGATCCCAAATAGACCTTGATCCGATCCTGACCCAATGCATCAATAGCCTTATGTGTTGTTTCTCTAATCTTAACTTTATAATAAGAGTATAGTTAATCTTGTTGACATAAATTGACATTGTAGATACCCCAACTTGAATTAACCCCCACTTGAAAAGATCCGAAAATTCAATTTTTCTAGCAAAATTCATCAATGGACTTAAAAAAAATTCAAATATTCAAAAATTCGGTATTTTGATCAAATCAAAAGGTTCTAAAACCCTTAAAGGCCTCATGGACTGACAATAAGGCCTTCTAACTTTAACCTAAAACTCGAGCACATTCTAAGCTCATCTAAGGCCCACTAATCTTCAACCCACTAAATCATATTTTAGTTTCACCCTAAAACAAGCATAACCCTAGTCAATGTCTTAACCTAGCCTAACCCTAAACCAATACAACCTAACTTAAACTCAAACCCTAAACCAAGTCAATTCTAAAACCTAAACCCTCACCAAGTCAAAAACCCAACTCAATCAAGCCTAAACTTAAAATTCATGTTCATGATTATAGTCAATCAAGATTCATGCAACCCTTGATCATCAAGGATAACATTTGCGATCACCACAACCCACCTCCAAAAATTATTCCATCGAACCTTATTATCACCCCAAAAAGCTGTACAACCTAACCCCATCGCATTCTCCTCAAAACACTTTATAAGTCATATCCATACCCTCCTACAAATCCCAATTTCCTTAATTAATTCACCTAACCCACTCACCTCATACCATGGCATACATGTCACCATCTCCTCTACCCTCTCAAAATATCTTCAACTACCCCCCTTACACAACCATTCTTTCAACTAATACCTATACCTCTTAACCCCACCTAACACTTAACCCATATGAGTTGAAAGATCAAATCCATTTGAATCAAAGCAACCTACTTAAACCCCCTTCCACATATACCATTCCTTCAATCTTAAATTTCACATACCTCACCCATAAATCTCATACCATTCTCCATTTTTTTATGCTTACACCCTATTCTACTCTTCAAAGTAACATTCAACCCCTATAAAACCCTTCTCATCCTTTGAAAAATTTATGCTTGAATCCTCTTTCTTAAGCCTCTCAACTTTCAATCTTTCTCATTTTTTCAATCCCTCTAAAAAATCTCTTAACTCACAACTTCACATTATCAATCCCTATACAAAAATAATTTATATTTTCATCCGTAAGGTCTCAATACTTCAAGATCAAAAGTTTTGAGGATTAAAAAGAAAATCAAAAAAAAATCAAAAAAAAAAAAAAAAGAAGGAAAGGAAGAGAAAGCAAAAGCTCCAAGGTAGGTTTAGAATATGATTTTCATTTTAATTCCTCCTCTCTCCCCTCTTCATATCCCTCTTTTATCTTTTTCCTTCATTTTCTAAATTTTGATTTTAATAATTTGAGAGGGAAAGATAAAAGAGTAATGAGTACCTCCTACTTTCGGAAGATCGGACTTCGATTCGATCGAAAGTATAGAAGTTATAACCACTTTTAAAAAAAATTATTTTAAACTCTCAAACACTTGGTGCACACATTACAAAACTTGTTTTAAGGCTAAAGGTGCCCTTTTTCATTCAATGAGAGTGAACCTACAATCAAAATGTCGACATTTTTCAAAGCTTGTTCCTTCAAGGTAAAAATATGGAAGGGTATCTTTTCTTAATACGATGGCCCTCACGATTTAAGCAGATATCAAAAGTTCATCGCATTTAAGTTTACAAAATCGTCGTTTAATCAATTTTTTTTTTTAATTTTCTTTTATTGATTTAAAATGACCATGTTGTTAAGGTTACCATCATTTAATGAGTGCTTAACACTTTCCCCATCTCTATAATCGAACCCTTACCTAGATTCTAGGTGGATCGGTGTCCTAATCCATACAAGAGTCATTACCATGCCAAAACGACACTTTTAAAAAAAAATTACCTTCTATAACCATTCACACCCTTTTATAAAAAGAAATGTGACGATTCCAAATCCTCGTAGAGGTGATCTTCGGATTCAAAAATCATGTATTTATAGACATTAATAATAATGAGTGTTAGGCATAGTGACTAGGGCCTCCATCCAAAATGGAAAAGGTGTTAAGTTTAAACACCCTTGTTGGTCATCCATAGGAATTTTTCTCGACTTACCTAGTCTGTGTAATTTGTGTGGTATTGCATATACTTAAGAGATTTGGGCAAAATATGATGCTTTAAGAGGCTAGTTGCCTTGCCCCTACTAGTCAAGCCTAGGAGTCGGGACACCTCGTCATAAAAAAATTGACATTAACTATTTGAATACAATGTATTATAAAATCAGATTGTCTATTTGAAATTTTAAAAATTAATTAATTACAAAGACAATTCTAACTTTACATCATGTTAATTGTTGTAATTCATGTAGAAATGCATGAAAGATGAGAATAAAATAATATTTTTAAATTATGAAATATATTTCGACATGCATTTGAAATAAATCATGTTAAGCATCTCTAACATACTCTTTAAAATTTGTTAGCACTTTATTTTAAAGAGTGAAAGTTGAAAAATCAATCTCCAAATGATTCTTAAAAAATAATGTTAAAATAAAGAAGATTCCACTTTCTACATGTAGAGAGCCTCTAAGACTAGTTATTTTAATGTTAAAAAATGAAAAACATTTTCCTTACTAACTTAGAAAGATTTCAAATCTTATTAAGGGTCATTGGCCCAAATGGATTATCACATTGGCAAATCCAATATAATGTTCTTTTAGATTTCATGGAAAAACTCGTATCAAATTTTTTTTTTTTTTTTGAGTTTATCCAAAATGTTGCAAATAGAGGACTATCAAACTCCCAAAACTTAAAATTAAAATTTAATGATGAAAAATAATACTTAAAAAAATCAAAATCAAAATCAAAATTCTTAGAATTTCATTCTCTACAAGCCTGTAACATCAAATCATATTTTCGAATGCCAAGATGTGAGTTCATGATCCTTAATAGGATTTAAGTAGGTTTTAATAAATATTTGTTAAG
Source organism: Akebia trifoliata (assembly GCF_017979445.1). Taxonomy (NCBI): domain Eukaryota; kingdom Viridiplantae; phylum Streptophyta; class Magnoliopsida; order Ranunculales; family Lardizabalaceae; genus Akebia; species Akebia trifoliata. Next base: position 27,873,748 of record NC_141390.1, read on the forward strand.
TCATGACGAATACACACAGTTTTTGTTACCTTATTTGTATGCAGCTGACATGGCAAGGACATAAAATCATAGTTCTTTTTCTTTGAGATATACAGGAAAAAGATCTGTGCCCTTACCAGATCACTCATGTACCAAAAATCGCGTGCATTCATCATTATTCGTATTTGTTTGAAAAAAAAAATAATAATATTAAATATAAGAATAGGGAAGGAGTTGTTGAATTTGTTACTTTTTTTTTTTATATACACAAAAGATGCTCTTTTATGTTAATTGTTAAAGGACACTGTGGAGATGCCCTTATAATAATATAAAATAAAAATATATTTTATAACTTTTAAATTTTCTATCTATAATAAAATGTACAACCGCAAAGCCAACGGTTTCGGGGTAAGGTACCTTACCTTACCACTGCTGTTTATGACAGGTGTCACTTCCCTAGTTTTAGTTTACATAAAAGTTTATTTTATTAAAAAAGGGACAATGAAATCCCAACCGTTCAAATACTAAATTAATATGCGCGGCCTGCTTGTGGTCCCCACATTTTGTAGGACACGTGGATGGTTAATTCTCGATAATCACACTGAAAAATTGTATTTTGAGAATAAAAGAAGATTCTATTGTCACACCAACTTTGTTAACGCCACTCCAATTCATATATAAATCACCAACGAATTGACACACATCTTGGTAGGATCATGGATACACCAAATGTCAGGTTAGGGCCCACCATAGACGCCTTACGCGGCTTGGATTGATAAAATCAGATGTACCTCTATTTGGACTGGTCAATGGCTGGTCTTCAGCTTGATTGGTCAAAAGTCCAAAGGTCAAAAGATCACAAAAGAAAAAAAAAACCCCCTAAATTCTGATTATAATGGAACACCAACAGACAAGATTGCTTTTCACCTAATATTTCTCCATTGCACCTTTGGGGATCATGATTTCCACAACATCCCCACCTTGGAAAATTGTAATTGTGGGTCCATTGTTTGGTTGATCCTTCTGTTAGTTGGTGGTTTTTGAATTTCAAGACATTTTGATGATCAAGTTACTAACGAATTCGATAAAATATAACGATAAAATATTCAAGATTACGTATTTTAATTTTATTCTCATTTTTTTATTATAGATTTTCAAATCCCAACCCTTGAATGTATGATATCCTGGTCGTAGGTAGGGATGTGTATCAATGAGTCGATTGTGGATTGGTAAGGCCAAAGGTACTTAGAACCAGAGCCATTAAATTTACTTTATATATCGATTTTGATTCTTTTAAGTTCTGATTCTGATTTTGGTTCTTAAATTAATGGACCTAGCTAGAACCACCAAGAACCGTGGGTATTGGGTATTCGTCGGTTTTGGTCCTCAAGCATTGAATGATATAAATAAATAAATAAATAATACTTAAAATCATTCTAAAACTATTTTCTTTTATTTAAAAAAAACATATTATCTAAAAAATCATCATCTTAATTTTAATTTATTTTATTAAAAATATGAATATATTCTTTTTCGAAAATTAAAATTCATTTTCTTTACAAGTAATAAATTTCTAGGAGAGATCATGGTTTCACTTGTCCGAGTCATCTCAGTATCAGGCATGGACGAGACGAGCAAGTCAATGTATCAAACGAGATTTAAAATCCCACATTCATTATTCTCATTGTTAAACGAGACAACTTATCAAAAAACTTGTACGAGACGACTCAACGTTTGGCATGGACGAGCCAAGACCTGAAACCGAGTTTTAAAACCATGGGAGAGATAATCCATTTTAAATATAATTGGTATAAAAATTTGAATAACTTAACGTAATATATTTTAATTTTAAAATGTAAGAAAAACTTAAATCATTAATTTATATTATAAAAGAAAATAACAAAATATATCAATTCCGAGTGCCTCCTAGCAACTCAGTTCCATTTTACTTAGACCTGACTCTCATTGAATATATAATAAAAGGAAATTAAAATTGGGATTTTTTTTTTCTTTTTTTTCATTTTTCTCATTGTTGAACAAGACGTCTCAAACTTATCGGAAAACTCGTATAAGACGACTCAGTATTTGGCATGGACGAGATGAGACGTGAAACCAAGTTTTAAAATCATGGGAGACAAGGGCGGAGCTAGTAAGGAGCTGGTGGGGGCAATTGCCCCCACAGAACTTTGAGACACCCCTATATTTTCAACTAATTACATGCCCCATTTGTCCCCACTCCCTCACCTCTCTCCCTATTTGCCCCCACACCCTCATCTCCCTCCAATTTTGCCCCCACACCCTCACCTCCCTCCATTCAAGTTCAACTATACAACTAATCATAGTTTGCCCCACTACAAGAAAATCCTGGCTCCGCCCCTGATGGGAAAGATAGTCCATTTTAAATATAATTGATATAAAAATTTGAATAACTTAACGTAATATATTTTAATTTTAAAATATAAGAAAAACTTAAATAATTTATATTATAAAAGAAAATAACAAAATATATCGATTCTAGGTACCTCCCATCAGTTTAGTTCCATTTTACTTAGACCTCACTCTAATAAAAGGAAATTAAAATCGGAATTTTTTTATTTCAATTTGAATCAGCTCCCCTAGTCAAGTCAACATGGTCAATACCAAGTAATATCCATACTCGAAAGGTGTGTTTGTATCATTTTACAAATAAATAACATGATGAACCCACCATCGATTTACATATGGAATCTCATCTCGAATCAACAGGTCAATGTTTGACTATGACTGGGAATCAATTCTAGTCTTGTAAGCTAATTAGGTGGTTAAGAAAATCTAATCCAAAGTCAATATTGTTGACTTTGGAGATCACGTGTACCATGAGTGAGAATATAATACGTCCCTAGCTATTTCAACAACTTACATTTTCACGTGCCTTCATGGATTGGGTACTCACATCACATGCGCTCGTTAGCCTATATGCTTCAACATGGGTGGTTGAAGTATTTCTATAATTATCATCCATTGTGCACCACAAACTATAAATCAAGCTCTTAAGAGTTGGCCCAAAGTATTACAACTCATCGAGTCAACTCGAAACAAGGTTGAGTCACATTGACTCCATCAGGTTTCAAGGTGATTTGAATCTAATAATAACTCGGCCACACCAATGTGAATGTGCACCGAGTCATATTTAAAAATTGATCAAGTTATGCAATTATACTATGTTTCCCTTGAAGGTGCCAATTTGCTGAGTTGGTTAAAGTATGTGAGTGTTGATATATCACGATTAAGGGTGCAACTCAGTTCAATTTGTGGTTAAATCGGAATCGAACCAACATAAGTCGGTTTGATTTGATTCGGTTCCATAGGTTGCCAATATCCTATAAATTTAGATGGAAACGACATATTTTTAATAAAAGAAATACATATAAAATATAAAATGTCTTATAAAAAGATCATTAATTTATCCACAAAGAAGTCATTAATCTATGACCTAACTCCGAAATTAATTCATAATAAATGAATATATATATTTATTTATTATATAAGATTCGATTCTCGGTTTGGTTTGGTTCTATACAAGTCTTGAATTGGAGTCGAATCAAATTGATCAGTTCAGTTCTACATGTTCTAAACCTATAATCGAACTGCAACATGTTCCAGACCGAATCAAACCAATCTAAAGCTATCGATTAGATTTGATTCTTGGTTTGATCTAGACCAAATTGCACCCCTAATCACAATGGCCTAGGTTTGAATTTTATCTTCATTCAATTACTAATTTCACTTGCTTAGCAAAAAAAAAAATGTTTAATGATTTTTCTTAAAATTAAAAAATTAATGTTATTATTAATTTTAAAATATTAAGAATTTAATATTTAATAAATTTAATATATGACTCGTCCAACCTTTGAGTTAACTCGCCTCTTCCAACAAGTTGAGCTTTAATTGTACGCCTAGAAGGATGGACCGACCTCAAGCAGATCGGTTCTAATTTTGTATCTATCCAAGACCTCATTAGATTTATCATTTTAAGCTCTAATCTGAACCCAATCCAATAAAATATGTGTTGCTTTAGATCCGTGTGGAACATGGATGACTATGTTTTGGTATTCGTGTTACTTGCAGTTCCAAAAAGTAAACATTTCCGACCTGAAGTTGACTATTTAGATGGTTGAATTTAGTAATAAACTTGAAAATGTTGTAAAGCCTTATAAGTCTATAATGTTTAGCTTTACACAACACCACATGATCTTGTGTTCATCTCATGTGAATTTTGTCAAGAAAGTATTTTGTGTGATTAACATGTGTTTTGTGTGAATCACACATATTAAGTAAATGTAAATTTTGACAAGAATAATGCTGAAATGACCTTCAAATTATATCTCATATCTCACTCTCTTGACGTGGAATTCGAGTGACAAAGCATTTATGATTCCGACACACTTCCACATCAAGAAAGTGAGATATGAGGTATGATCTTAAGGTCAATCCACCATACCTCTTTTGACAATGGTGCATCAAAACCCTATAATTGCTATAATAAGATCAATGTATCCATTATAAGAACAAATCCTCCTTAAAATTTAGGAGGGAAATGAAACCATGTTACAAAAGAAATGTGACCATGTAGACAAGCAACTATTACATGGCCACGTGACACAAAAGAATATGAAAGAATGACTTTATTGGATCTACCCTGCTAGAAAATTCTAAGGTAGAAACCAACAATTGGAATCATTTTGTTCAAATCATTGCCTTAAATAGTTTTAAGTCTTTTTTTTAAATAACCTCGAGGGAGTGGCTCAATGGCAATTTCGAATCCAATAAGTGGTGAGAGTCCGTAGGTTGTGAATTCGATACCCAGTATGAGCAGTATTTTCTCGTGGCCACCCGCAAGGGTTCACCCTCACTTGCCCGGTGTGTGTGATGTGTGGGCGTTGCACATGCCTAGGGGAGGGACTCATATGCGTTGGCTCTTCCAATCCTTCTAATCGAACGTAAGTTTGTACAACCCCATCATAAAAAAAGAGACTTTAAAGTAACAATGATAATAATTACATCACTTGACTCCTAGACCTTTTATTAAATATTGTTTCATAAACCAGATTTTAAACAAAAGATTTTCTTTGGTATATTTTGACATCTATTTTAAGGGGATTAATCTTTCATTTTGTACACAACTAAATGGGTCTTGTTCAGCAGACGATGTTAGGGAGACAACATGGAGCCAACACATTTGTCTTATATGTGTAAAAAGTATGGGCTGGTTTTTTTTAGGATGATTACTCTGGTGAGGAGACCATCCTCTCAAAAATCAGTCCAATCTGAACTTTCGGTAACCTACTACTTACCCTATGTGTTTTGTCCTACATGGGTTAGAAGTTTGTAATGGGCTGATTTTTGGTGAGGAGATCATCATAACAAAAAATCAGTCCATTCCAAAACTTTGAACTCTATCAAAAGTTATTTACAAAAAATAGACGGTCCACAATTCTTCAACTTGTAAACATGAACTAGTAGTTTCAGAATAGGGTGATTTTGGTAAAAGCATAGAGATCATTCTCACAAAAAATCAGTCCATTCCAAAACTTCTAACCCATATAGGACAAAACACATAAGGGAAATAGTAGGGTGCCGAACATTACCCATATATATATATGGGTAGCGTTCTACAACCAATGCTTAGAAAGCCAACATTTTGTCCTATATGGGTTAGAAGTTTCGGATTAGGCTGATTTTTGTAAAGATAATCTCAAAAATCAATTTAATAGAGATCATCCTCACAAAAAATAAGTCCATTCTGAAACTTCTAACCCCATCAAAAGTGATTTACAAGTTGAAGAATTGTGAACCGTCGATTTTTATCATTATTTTTGTAAATCACTTTTGATGGGGTTAGAAGTTATGGTCACTCTTCCTTCAATTATCCTATTTTGTTAAGTGTTTTCAATATTTTCACATTCAGAGAAACGTGAATATATAGATTAAAAAAATTTATAATAAGAATTATATACAATACTTTGTATCTAGGAAACAACTTTATTTGTAACCCATTGTTATTCATGATTTGTGTTCGGAACAATATTAATTTAAATCAATATTTCTCATCATTTTAATTGATGTTTTGAAAGAAAAAATAAATAAATTTCTGGTGTCCAAATTTTCTCGAACATATATATCCAATTTGTGTCACCTCCATCAATCCAATTTCTTTTTGACTTTAACATGTAGAAATTCCAATAATTGGTATCAGACGATAAACCCATTATACAAATTATCTCAAAATTTCAATAAAAAGAAATGAAGTCAAATTGTAAAAGAAATGTGTATGTAGATACGCAATATACACTACAGCCACCAAAAGAATGAAAAAGATAGAAAGCTTGTCTTGGTCTGGTGCATCTAACCTATGTCACCACCACAACAAAAGATTCAGTCCACCCAACATTGGACACTAATTTAAATGGAATCCACTCTAGAGGACAATAAGAATGGACATTTTATTGTGCTGTTTGTTCCCTTTTTAGATGTGGATAATTCAATGTTAGGTTAAAATGGACCCCCATTCCAACCCCCACTAACACCACCAACTCAACCACTCTCTCTTCAAATCCAACTCTTTTGCTAGGGTTGAGGTGTCACACATGTCAGCTTTATACATATGTGGCCGACGCCGTCCCCCCCAATCACATAACAAAAAAATTTTACGTGTTAAGGAGGACTGCGCCCGTTGCCTTACACGTAAAAAACATCTATCGTCAACCTCATCGTGCCAACTAGACGATCAAATCCTACCATTTCTTGTGGTTGTCTAATTGTACCCTTATTCTTATGTGGAAATCTGCATTTTTCTCCACACGTAGTGTGTCAACCCCTCACCCTCTTGTTCCCCATCCTTGTCATCCAACCAATCATCCCATTCCCATGCATGTCTCTTTCTCTTTCGTCTTTGTCATAGTCTTTAATCATTTAAAGGGTATGGAAGAATCTCACACTATTTTTTAATTAATAATCAAAATTTAATTTAAAATAATAGAGTAATCGATATAGGAATTATTATGATAAGGTCTATAGATACGTCATACTGTCATCCCATTAAGATTATAGTTATACTGGTACTCTAGTAATGTTTTTATAATCTCAATCATAGTTTTATAACTTGAAAACTCGATTCAACTCGAATGTCCATCAAGTCAAGTTGAAAACTTGTGACTATATCCAGATGAGTCAAACAAAAATGCATTTAACTTATATGTATTTAAATAAATAGTTTTTAGTATTTTAAAGGGTAGGGTTTGGGTGAATTATGGCAAAACAAATGATCTCGATCATTGAAGCGTGAAATTCAATGGTCAAGATTTATATATTTTCTTAATAATATATATTCCAATAATACATATCCCTATAAAAAAATTCAACCATTGGATTTCGTGTTTTAACAATTAGAATCATGTGTTTTTCCATGACTCATTTTTCATGAGTTATCCGATCCCTATTTTAAAATTTTGAAAAACTAAAAAATTCACTGCTAAAATATTTTATATATAGCTGAATGACTCGATGCATTTCAAGCTGACTCGACCAATTTACCAAGTTGACTTGACCGGTTGATTCAATCAAGTTCTGGGGTCAAGTCGACTTGATGAGTTTTAAAACTTTGTATAATCTCAACCAGCAATATCATCAAATACTTCCTAGAATTCAAGTAGGTGAAGAAAAATAAGATAGAACTATAAGTTGTAATCAATTTTGTCCATTTATAATAGATTATCTTCTATTAAATAGAGTTTATTTATATTTATAATTTCTTTTCTATTTCACTATGTAATTTATTTTTATTTCCCTTTGTAAACCCTTATAGGATTTTTAAATCAACACCCATTTCCATCACATGCATGTTATAATTCAAGTAGGTAAAGAATAGTAACTTAAGGACAATAATTTGTGGCATTGAACCAAGATCACCAAGAGTCTTATGTGCTTATCTTTTAAATTTGATTCCAAGGTGGTGGTTGTGAAAGATATGGAACACTTATTCTTCATGAATCTTTCTTATTAACATTGACAACCAAGAAAGAGATGGTTACTTATTATTGGATTTGATTGGCCTATATGTAGTTTAATTTTAAGAGAAAATTAATTTTTTTCTGGGATTTTTCTATATATCCTTAAACCAGGTTTGAGGCTCTCTATCAAACATACAGCTGAGATGAGAGGGAAATACAAATTTTCTAGAGATTAGTACTAGTTTTTTTAAAGATTATTACAAGCTATTTTCTTGAGAAATTTTAGGAGTATCTTCTCATCCCAGCCGTTTGTTGTATTAAGAACCTCAAAAGTAGTTTGAGGTTAGAGTTTACCTTTTATTTCTAGACTGAGAAGGGTTGGCCACTTATTATTCATATGGACATTAAAGGAAAGGACAAGAGATTCCTGAAGTCCCAAACTAATTTCACCCTTAAAAAATGCTTTAAATCTCTTTGTATGCTTGTATCCATGATCCTCTGAAAGACTTCAACCATAGGTTTTTGTTGTAGGATTCTTTTCCAAATTCACCCATCTCTCATAAAATTTAATTTTTTTTAAGAATCGTGGAAAGAAATTTTTCGTTTTATAAAAAGCGAATGCATATATACCTAATATTGGTGTGGTTCATACAATGAAAAACTTTCATTTGTCCTAATCACTATCTGTTTGATAATTATACTCTGACGTATAAGTTAATTTGTAATGAAACATAATTAATTTCAACTCAAGATTTCAAAACTTTTATTATTTATTATTTAAGAGATGGTTGCAGTTGATTTGTTATAAACTCCTATTAGCGAACTCAACCAATGCAGCCATACGATGATTTTAAGAATTTGATATGTATCATTTCGGCTGTTTGAGATTTGGTTCATACTATATATACTATCATAAATTCATTTTCCCCGCACACACGTGAATTTCCAATGCCTTCTCAAGGATGCATGTCATAATCCATATTTGCCCTAATTGTAGAATCGAGTTACACTTAATGGTCAGGATGCATTGAACTCAAGAGAATGGAATTAGATATCTCAATATGACACATGTTTATTAGCGATTGTAAACACTAATGCTCATTTTGGATATTTTAGAAACACTCCCATGTAAAATTGGTGATATTAGGTTTACCCCAAGATTAGGCTTACTCCCTTGACTGTAAGTCAACATTGTGTTTTCTTGTTGTTTTAACAATGAAATTTTGATTTTTTTTTTTAAATCACTCTTTAAATATTTAAATTACTAAATCAAAATTCAAAAAATATCATAATTTCATTTTAAATCATTAAGAAAAAACAACTTCGACTTACGATCAAGGAGGGTAAACCTAATCTTGCATTTTGCAAGGGGGCAGGGGCGGAACTGGAATTTTCTTGTAGTGGGGCAAACTATGATTAGTTATTTGGTTGAAGAACTTGAATGGTGAGAAAATTATTTATGTTGAAAAGTACGATTGGAGGGAGGTGAGGGTGTCGGTGGCAAATGGGGAGAGAGGTGAGAGAGTGCAGACAAATGGGGCATGTAATTAGTTGAAAATATAGGGGTGTCTTAAAGTTCTATGGGGGCAATTACCCCCACCAACTCCTTACTAGCTCCGCCCCTACAAGAGGATAAACTTAACATCACCAATTTTACAGGGGATTTTCTAAAATACATTTAAATTTTTAACTAAGGTAAAAAATTTTTAACTAAGGTAAAATTGTTTGATTAATTTTTTTAAGGCACATGGCTGTTGGTTAGGAGGGGATATCAAGTTTGATTCCCAACCCTAAAGATCAAAGTTTTTTTTTCCTCTCTCCTTGTTTTGTTTCAAGTATGAAAGTGGATAAAAAAAAATGTCATCCATGCATGCATGCATGCATAGATTAATATGACATTTATGGTAAAAAATAAATAAAAGAGAAAGAAATGGATTTGGGTTGACCATAGAGGGATTAATATCGTGGAAGATGACAGATGAATCAATTTTGGTATCCTCTTGGGACCCACTTTTACTTTATTAAGTTGGATTCATCAAATCGAGTCTGTGGTTAGGAATCATTAGATTCTTTGTCCTCTTTCAATTATTTGATCCTTCTTATTATATATATTTATATATATATGAGAGAGAATTTTTATTTTGGTGTCCTTGTCCCACTAATTGTTTGATTGGAAGATTTAAAAGAAGATCATAATATCAGAGAATCTAAAAACATGCACGCTATAATATTTCGATATACGTGAATTTCAATCTAGGGCCCACACAAGAAAGTGTCAGACTGATTGGAGGAGCTTTTACTGGCAATTGCATGCAATTTTTTTTTTTTTTTTTCACTCGTAAGCCTATCTTCAAAATCTGATCTATTTCCATTCAAGAACTTGATAATTTGGATTCTAATATTAAGGATTTGAGTTGATAATTTATCGTATTGATTTTGGATTAATCATGTCTCGATCAGATACACAACTTGAAGAAAGCTTGTATTTGATGGCCCAAGGCCATCCAATTGTTCATTGTTGATTTTTTTTTTTTTTTTTTCGCTACAAGTCAAAAATTATCAAATTAATAGAGGATGAGAGAAATTCGACAATCCTAAATCATCAAAGTTTGGGAACATAAAAATTTTAACGATCTGGATCGTCGAAATTTGATTTGTACAATTCGCAAATCTTAATCCGTTGAATTTTCTTGTCAAATTCTCATGTGTTTCACATTACAAAATATGCAAAGAATATGTAAATTATATAATGGATTTTTGTATGAGAATGTTTGTATCTGTAGGCCTAAGTCTTGACTATCAAGGACGAAGCATCTAATCTTTTAGAGCATCATATCTCACATAAATCCTTAAGGTACATGTAATATCCCCTCAATCACATCTATTAAGCAAAACAAGAAAAATCCCTATAGATGACCAATGAGGAGAGTTCATAAATAAATAAAATTTGATTTTTTTTTATATTTATCAAATCAAACTATGATACAACATCGAGATCTGAAGGAACCTGATCCATTGACAGCCCTAGTGACTTGATCCCCACTCTCTCTCACGATAAGATCTCTTCCTCTCAAACTTCAGTTTATTTATTTATTTATTTTAATTTTCTTATGATTTATATCAAAGAGACACATAGGGAGAGATTCTTGGGATTGGTGGAAATCTCTCACTCACTTGATAAGATCTCTTCCACTAAATTTTTTTTGTCCTTATGTTCTATTAGTGTGGCAGAGAGGGAGAGATTCTTGGGATCTGTTGAGATAAAAACATGTAAATTTTTTTTCATATTTTCACCATTTTGATCTCCAAGAATCCCACCCTTTCACATCAACAGTTACCCTTTTTAAACTTTTCCCTAACAAAATAATAAAAGAAGAGCCAAAACTCTTATCTGCCCCAAAGATCATGGGATCCCTCCATGATTTCAGCTCTTCTTTTATCTACCCAAATTTCTACCATTTGCTTACCTCACCAACCCAACTTGAGAGAGGCAACCACTTATAATACTGTCTTGTGACTTTTTCTTTTTCTCATGTCTCAATAGAAGACTTTGAGGGTTTAATAATTGTTAGATTGAAATCTTTTGCTAGACACCCATGATGAGGGGGTACAAGTGGGGAGAGACCCCAAAACACCACCCAATATCAATGTTTCCTCACTCCCCACTAAAATTATTTCTACTTAATTTCATGTTTCATAAATATAATGCAATCATCGTCATCAAAGTCTTATCTCAAAAATTTATATGAATCTATTAAAAACAATATTGATATTAATTAGATTATAGAACATAACATGGGTCGGATATAAAATCTTGTTAAAGTCAATCATGGGAGAGTTCAGATGACCTAATCGTCACTATCATCATCAAAGTCCTATCCCAAAGATTTTGGTCGGCGATAGGGGCTTAACCATATTTGTATATTGTTTTAAAACTTGACAACTAATCACTTTGAAACTTTGCCAAGTTAACTGGTGTAATGGAATTTTGATATTATTCTCTATCTACATAAACAAGAACAATGACAAGTGTATCCCAAAAATTTGGGGTTAACTAAACAAGCTTTGTTCCTCGATTCATATTTTGCTATCGAGAGTGAGTTCACATATGCTTTCAATATCTTCATCCAAGTTATTTTGGATCTTCATCCTGCTCTTCTAGGCCTTTCAACTTGAATATTTCATGTAATTAGGACCCTAATCGGTTTCATTATAACTCTATCAATGTAGGGTGAATTGTTGATCTGCTGTATAGAACGATTTGGAAATTGGGTGGAATAGTTGTGTCATTAATACGTGTTTGGTTTTAGAAAATAAATATATGACTTCAAACATAAAAATATTTTTATATACTATTAGTTCATAAAAGTTGATGAACGACACAATCAAGACAAGGTGTTGAGATTTCTAAGTCGTTTACTAGAACTTATTTCACCAACTTAGAGAGTGCTAATAAATTTGTTCATGGATATTCTAACTTTAGAGTATTAATGATTGAAGAAAAAAGGTTTCAAGGCGAAACGATTTCCTTGGAAAATGGTCATGGGTAGTAAAGTCCAATGTTCAATTGCTTCGATAAAATGTCAAAAGTGTTATTATTATTTTATTTTTATTTTTATTTTTTTGGGGAAGGGAGGTAATTGTGAGGAATAATATTAAGAGACGTAAAAAAAAGTCAATTTAGAAGGGGATTGGATGGAAAAATACTTCTCCATCCAAAGGGAAAAATCACTTTGGATGAGGGAATCACAATCTCACACCATATTTTTTATGAGAAAAATGTGATTTTCAAGTGTATAATTCTACATTTTTGCAAGAATTCAAATTTCCCGGCCAAGGGATGTTCTACTCAAAAGAGAAAATGTTGATTTCCATTTAGCAAAGTCATAGGGTACAAACTTTATAATATTCTTCGTTTGACTTATAAAATGAAGCTATAAAGAAAATTGAGTAATTAATCAAATAGCGTGGAGAACAAGCGACCACCTTGTCACCAAATTCAAAAGTTGAAGAAGGGAGTAATTCTGTTAGCTTCTCATGGTAGACAACAGTCAAAGGAGTATGTCTAGGCTTGCAACCACGGCGTTGGAACATAAATCCAGGCTCGACTCAAGTTGTAAAACCCTCAACCGGACCAATGGGCTTGAGCTCATTAACCTGAGCTCAACCCGTGATTAAGCTTCTAAAATTGGGTTGAGATCGAGTTGGGTAAATTTCGATGGGTTGGGCTCTTCATCTCCAAAAATCTATACTATTATACATAAACATATATAGTAATAGATTTAAATACAAAAATAAAAAGATATTTTTTTTCCTGAGTTTTACAAATGTATTTAGGAAGAAACTCTGAGGGATTGGCTCAATGACAATTTCAGACTGATAAGTGATTAATGTCTACAGGTCATGAGTTTGATACATGGTACAAGCATCAATTCTTCAAGGGCAACCCACGAGGTGCAACCTCACTTATCTGGTGAGTGTGATGTGCGGGTGTTGCATGTGCCTTGAGACTAGTTCTTAGACAAGACCATGGTCCATAGATTGGGAAAAGTCCAAATATGGGCTTAGTCCATTGTCTATAAGGATACCTAGTTATCAAATATATATACGTGCGAATCCTCAATCCAAGCTTAACTCGAATAGAGTTCGAGTTGCGATATCCTAGCCCAAGCGGAACTCATCTTCTACATAACTCAGCCCAAGCTCGCCCATCAATCGGGTTGAGCCCAGTTTGATTTCAGGTTAGCTTTTCCAAGTTGCACTAGGTATTTCATTTGTTTGAAAACGCAGGGGTTACCTCAAATATTTATCAAAACCTTGAGGGGTGTGTCTAAATTAATTACCCATAATTTAACCAGAAACTTGGGTTATCTTGCCCAAGTTGCAGCCCTAGGAGTGTCATTTGTTTGAAAACGAAGGGGTTGCCTCAGATATTTATCAAAACCTTGAGGGGTGTGTCTCCAAATTACCCATAATTTCACCAGCACCTTAATAGGGTAAATTAGATGTATGAGATCATCTGATAGGATCAAATTCTGGCCCAATATCTTTTTGAGTGGGTCCCAACTGCCAAGTAAATGAAATAACATTTAAAGTTAATCTGGTGGTAACTGGTAAGTAGTTTCAATGGGCCAGTTGGCTCAATAGGCTTTTGGGTCGTCCCTGCTATGTGCCCACTTTTGGGCTTCATTTTCAGTCCTGGTCTTAATTTAAAGCCCATCAGATAATATGCTATGCTGGACTTAATTTTTAACCAAAAAAGAGAGTTCCTACCCACACTCAACAGTCGAGTCTGTTATACCTGTTCTTGGGCCAATATTGGACCTAATTGTATAGGCTCATTAGGCTCCAAAGTCAAACATTGTGCGATACCGATTTGGGTTTGGTGGTTGGGAATTTGTAGTTGAGAGTTTAGAGAGTTGGGTTTTGCTTAATAAAATAGATTGTTGATTTGGTATCAGTGAAAGCTCTCTACAATTGATGAGATGTAAAAAATAGATCACTAATTTTGGGGAGGATTTTTATAACTAATTTTGTAAGTTATATCAAATGAGATTTGGAGATTGTGTGGTTTGGTGAAATGTAGTATCTCTATCCATTACTTTTAAGAAGCCCAACCCAACCCTGTTAAATCCTTTTGTGAGACCAAAAATTGTGTAACCATGGGCTAGCCCATGAGGTGACATTGGGATATAATGTGATTCTCACATTTCTGCCGTGGAGGTGTGCATATAACCGTAGATACTTTTATTCAATCTCGAGGAAATACATCTATGGCTATCACATCCATTCATGATTTTCTTTTTCTTTTTTTAATTTTTTTGCACTGCTCTGACGTGGCAGTGGTCGATTATCATATATTTCTTTTCGACGTATCTCGAAGAAAAAGATCTATCGTTCACTGATAATTCCTGGACTCAAGTATTTTCACTCGTCTGACGTGGGCAAGGGCACAAAACGGTTGATCGGTTTCTTGTGTATCTCGAAGAAATCCATCAATGGTTCTTTTACCTTGCCACGTCAGATCGAGTGAAAATACTCGAGTTGGTAAATTACAACTCTAATCTGCTGATCTATGGTCTCTTGTTCTCTTTCTTTACGCGACAACTCTCTCTCTTCACCACGATTTGAACCACCAATTCAACAGAAGTCTCACACATATGACCTTAAATCCCTAATTATTATTTTTTTCAAATCTGAAATTTGGCAGCATATATCACTCAAAATCCAAAAGAGGTATTCTCTATCTCACCCACACCAGATTTTAAGAATATTTTTTTAGGGTTTATTGTTTTGTAAAATCTCAAATTTTTTTAATTTTTTTTGTTTTTGTTTTTATATGTTTTCATGTTAATTCAACTGAGAAATAGCTAATAACATCTAGAACTTTGTTGAAGTAAATTTTTTTATTTTTTAAAGTTTATTTCATTTGAAAAGATACAGAAATTCCAACAATTAACCAATATCTTACAAACGACACAAATGATATTTGATTCAATTTAAACAATTATGCAAAAGAAGTTCAGATTCAGCTACCTATGCATCCATGATGTTTAAAGAAATATTTGTTTTTGGGGGTCACTAATTGTTGTTTTGTGACTCTTCCAAATGTATGCCATAAGAAAATACTTGGTTTGTAGTCTTTCATTTTGTTTAAAATTGATGTGGAGTCAAATGTTATTATTTATTTTTTTGTTTAATGGGTAAGTTGGACTTGAACCCATGACCTCAAAACAAATATTTACCTGCGCAATTGGATTCCCACCACAAACAGAAACAGTTCAATTGGTTGGTTCCTAGGTTTTTTTCCCGATTTGATTTAGAAACCATGGATTTGTTTAGCAAACTCATTACATTCTCAATCAGGTCCGTTCGATTCTCAGAAACTCACTTAACGATGAATTTTTCTATTATTTTGTTACATTTGCCGATTAGTTTGTTCTTTGAGTAATTAAAATGGCTAGGTATTTGACACTTTTGATCTTTAGTGTTTAATGGAAGAAGTACTTCTGTTAACCTTGTTGTTATCATTCTAAATATCTGATCTCTCCAATTGTTCTTGTTGAGAAATTGTATTTTATTTTTTTAATTCTTTGGTGATTTATTTCAGTCTCTTACTATTAAAACCCTCAATCGATGCTTTCTTTCGTGATTCCAATTTCTGCTTGCAGAGACATTTTCACTAGCCAAGGAGGACGAATTTAAATTCAAACATCATAAATAGATTGATTAGAGGAACATACCTAAAACCCAAAACCAACTAAACAGGTAGTTGGGTTCATCATTCATTTATAGTTCATACAACAATGGGTGCTAGTGTTCTACTTGTGTTTAGAGGAGTACCACAACTGCAACCACCGCAGAAGCAGCTCTGCGCGTTATTCACAAAAAGGCCACTTTGGGTGTCTCAGTGGAGAGCCCGAAACTTTTCTGCTCGCTCTACTCTACTCCCTCCTGATGTATCTCGGTTAGCAGAAACCGCTCGGATCTCTCTCACCCCAAATGAGGTAAACACAGTATGCAACGTCCTCACATCTATTGTTCTTTTTAGTTCCTTTTATTTGGTTTCAAGTTAGATAGAAATTCTGAGTTTCTAGACTATATTTGTTATAATGGTGTAATAGTTCCTTGGCATCACCATCACAACTGCTATATTGGCCTTTGTGTTATGAAGTCTGTTGGGACTCACAGATAATACTGAATAAAAAATTCTAAGAGAAATTTGAAATTTGAGTTCAAGACCGCTATAGAACTTATAACACTGTTATATTGAAAAAAAAAAAAAATTGTCTAACCATTACTCTTTTAGGAAACAAAAATGGCAAGATAACATAGTTACATAACATTACAAGTTATGGTAGCCATTATGAATAGTAAAACAGCCTTGCTAGGTTTGGGCAATATTTTACCTCATAATGGGTACTTTGTGCCACTGTTATGATGGTAGTTATAATAATGTTATGGCCAGTGCTTATATTTCCTTTGCTTTCAACTCAGATAGTAATTCTGAATCTCTAGGACCATATTATAGTTACCAAGTTTCACTAAACTCTATAGAACATGTTAATCCATTTTGTGCGTATGTGTGTTTTCCCCTTCAATTTTCTGAGATTAGGTTTTCATATGATTGCAGGTTGAGGATTTTGCTCCCAAAATTCGACAAGTAATAGAGTGGTACTTATAACCTTCTTTAATCCTTCAAGTTTTGTTTTGTTTGAAATATCATTGTGTAGCCTACTCGTCACTATAGGATTGAAATTTAAAACAAATCTCTTCATGATTATAACAAAAGCTCCATTAAGGAATGAATCTGATCAACAGTAAAGTTATGAATTTATCAAATGGAAAAGTTGGGATATAATTCGGTTCCAACACTCGAAAGTAGTGGTCAGTACAACATCAACACCAAAACTCCAGCAAGAAGTATAGATGGGGAAAGAGAGGTTTCTTTCCATGTTTCACAAGTACAGCCTCTCTCTCTTTCTTTTTTTATAGGTAAAGGCTTAGTGGTTAGCTAGGTGAAGTTGGGTTCATGCGTGTTTGAACATAGGACGTGGGAACAATACTCCACTTGTCGAATTATTTTTTTGTAAACCTAGCTACTTATAATATATCTATATATGCATGTATGTAGACCAAATAGTTTGATTAGTATAGTTGTTGAACCATACCACATAGTCCTAGCAACAATAAAGCTTTAAAAAAACAATATCGATATACTATGGGATTAGTATATCAAATTTAAAATTACGTGTTGATATCATCTAGGTTTTTATTCCTTGGTTACCCCACTATTATAGAGTTACATAGGTATGGGAAATTTCGTTCTTCAATACTAGCTATTTAAATTTTATTTCAGTCGCTACTGTGATTGTTGGTTTCAATTCTCACTTTTTTGTTTTATTATTATTGTTCTAACGGTTTGGATTTTACTTGTTCATGACAGGTTTGGGCAACTTCAAGCTGCCAATCTTGAGAGTATTGAGCCCGCTCTTCGAGCAGGTGTTTGGCAACCCTGTTGTATATTATCCATGTGAATTGTGAATCTCAAATTATTTAAGAGCCGACTTCTAATGGGAATGTGCCTCCTTCAATTGCATGAACATATTGTGTTCCTTCTTGATGACTTGCATATGCAATCATAGAAACTGTAACAACGGCTCGAGAACCGCTGGGTTTGCTAAATATTCAATGCTTCCTTCGTGTGAAAAATCTAAACTCCATGTTTTTTTTTCTTTGTTGTATTCTTCTGTCCACGCAATTTTTAGGATTAATTTTTTGCTTCTGTTGCGCATGAAATAGATTTGTTCTCTTTATATTATTCTGTTCATCAATCATTTTTTTCTTTGGTACTCCAATATACAGATACCGAAGGTGACAATCTGCGACATGATTTACCAGAAAATTTTGAAAACAGGTGAGCAATATTGTGTGACTCTTTCACAATTGTTGTTTTTGCTCATGCACCTTCAGCGTTTAATGAGAATTTCATACTCTAATATTAATGTGAGTGCTCATTTGCTTTCTCAAAAATAGGGAGGCCTTGTTAGCTGCAGTTCCAAGCTACGATGATCCTTTTATCCAAGTCCCCAAAGTCTTGAACAAGGAATGATGTTGTTTAGGTAACTTTTGCCACTTGTGTGCCTCTCAATCAACGCTGTTTTATCAAACTAACCTGTTATTAGAACCTAATTATTGTGTCAAACTTGTATCACCACTTACTTGATTGGATATTCTTAATTTCAGATACATTTGGGAAAGTTGGTGCATTTGAGGCTAGAAGAGAGTCAGTGTGCATGCAAGGGAGCAAAAAGGTTTTTTTTTTTTTTTTTTTCAGAATGAAATTGAACTGGTGGAAGTCAATCTTTGTGCCAACTTACACATTAAACACAGTTAATTTATAAAAATAAATTGTTTGAACAATATTTATAATGTCTTGGTTTCCTTAATATTATCTATATCATGAAACTAGAAAGGGATATTTATTGGATGGTAGTTAGACCAACAAAGCTTAGGGTGCTGGGCTGTCAGTAAGTGTCATGTTTAACAAATTTAGCTCAGTAAAGATGATATTAAGATTGACGTGGTGGAAAGTTAAGAAAGATACATAGTTTGGGCATGTTCAGCTAAGGTTGATAACAGTTCCAATTAAAAATATATATTCAATTTGACGGCCCTAAAAGAATGGAAGACCCACAGACACAAAAAAAAAAAAAAATGCTAAAAGAGGGTTAAATATTTTTATATTTACAAAAAAGAATCTATTTTTTTCAAAAATTACAGTCCAGCATTTTTGTTACTCTCTGGACTGTCCAGCCTTTTAATAGATAGCTTTAGCACCCGAACCCCCAACAATTTAACCTCCATTTAAAGCGTTATACAGGCCAACAAGTTACTGATTCACTGGACCGTCCAATGACTTAATTGGTTTTTGATAATATTTGAAAAAATAGATTCTTTTTTGCAAATATTAATCCCTCTTTTACCAATTTTCCCAAAAAAAAATGTGGATGTAAGAACTAAGTGAAAGCAGATGCGAATTTAATTCTTATAAATTAAAGACATTGCCTTGCACCAGGCCGTTCTGCAAAAATCTGCGTTCAAATCAATATCAATTACATCAACCTTTATTCCCTGTATTAGAATTGGCAAATGTCGTTTAAATATTGAATATTGATATTAGAATGGATGAACAAAATTTGTTGACCCCAAATCTTCGGGACAATGCAGTTGCCGATCGTTCCACCTATTGGCCATTTTCTTAATAATCCAATAAGTTCAATTTTTAAAATAGGCTCTTTTATATGTATTGCTTAAGTTGATTAAATTTGCACTACTACGACCTACTTTATCGTGCAACCGATGACTCTTTTCTATCATATTTGACAGACCACCAATCATGAAGACCATCAACAAAATTTTCATTATATCCATGGTACACGATCATCAACAAAATTTTCATCATATCCATGGTACACAAGAAACTCCTCCCTCATGTACAGCCCATTTGATTTGTTCAACCACCCTAAATTAAATAGAGAATTGAAAAAGAAAAAAGAAAAAAATGGAAGGAAAAATAAAGAAAATAAGACAAAAAAAAAAAGGATCAAAAGATAGCAAGAGCTTTGTACACAGGTTCCCTTTCAAGAACCACTAACCAGATGGCTGTGAGAAGCAACCAACCTTATTAATTGAGGTGGCGCACAACTCAACTGTTATTTAATTCCTAACTTGAGGTGTTCTTCCTTGCAGCATAGACACGGTAAGCTGCCAATCCGACAACAGCAACTGCTGCCCCAACTGTTTGTGAAACAGGCATTTAAGTTAAGAATTAAAATGAGAGAGAGAGTATTAATTCATATTTCAAAGATTATTTAGAAATTAAAAAAGAACCTGAAATTCACATTTCAAGACTAGAAAAAAGGGTTTGATCAGTCATATTGGTAAGATTGAACTTTTACAAGACTACAGAGATTAAATGACATTATGGAGTGAATGAAGCAAAGCAAAACTTTAATCACCACAAAGACCAGAGACACAAATATAATATCAAGGTCATGCATGGTCTCTAGGAAATCTTTTTGTTAAAAAATCGGGACATATAAAACATTCAATCGCTTCGGGTGTCATGTTTTGTTATGCTAGGACCTTGAATTTTTTTTCTTTTGTCCCACTCTTTATAATTCCAAAAAAGGGGTGCAATTGTCTATAACATCGAATGGATGAACCCTAGTCAAATTTTTTAAACAAAAAAAAAAAGTATTCTTGAAATAAAACCCCTACAACAAAATAACAAAGAAAAACAATTCAGAAAATCTAAAAATTTACTAACGCTGCAATAAATCAAAAGTAATTGTAAAATCCTTCCAAAAAATACAAGTTAAACCATGGGTTTACAATCCTGAGGGGGAAAGTACAAGGAGACCAACTACTATGAAGAACTTGTTATGAAGCATACCTGAAACAAACATGAGCGAGCGATTAACAAGCTGGCGGTAATGCTTGCGGTTTCTTCCAGCTTCAGTTTCCGGAATGCTGAAGTGGGGGTGCTCTGCCGCACTGATAATCCGACCAAACACATTATTAAGATCTCCTAATTTCACGCAGATGGGTATTGGCGCCTCTATTCCCATATCCTGGCTAACCTACAAGAGATAGAATGCAATAAAAGCAATTAGCACATATTACAAATAATGTGTTTCCCAAATATAGTCAAAGGTAACCGTAGTAAAAACATAAATATTGGATAGAGACCTTATAAAAATAATGGTAACCAGGTAAATGTATAAATGCAGGAAATAACGTGTATCTGAACAATTTTTCAGATCATAAAAAGTAAAGACTTTGATGTGTTAGGGAATTAATGTTTATTATTGTGTATCTGTAGAGGACAAATCTTGCGGACATAGTAGATATCTTTGTTAATTATTATAAATAAAAGAAAATAGAGAGAACATAAATACCCTTGTTGAATCATGAATAACCATTGGATATGGATCAAGATCATCCTTAGCTGCGACAATGAGGCAAGGCACCTCAAAACCACTGTCTTCACCATGACTAGCAACTTGCACAAGTAATTCTGTTGCTCTTTTCCATGAATTCTCATCAGAACTGAAATGCAAATAAAAAGAAACTTTTAAGTGCCAGTGAACATGGAAATTCAAAGTGAAACAAAAAAAAAAAACAAAACACTACAATTTTTTTAATTTTTGATAGCCATGGTGATTGGTCCACAATCCACAGCTAGTTCGGGCAGTACCCACTGTGCTCGACCAGGCCATCCTTAGGTAATTAGGTGATTTCAACCCCAAGAAAACTTGCAAATCACGGGATTAACCCATAACCTCCCACGGGTGAATATATAACCACTGAGTTGTTGGTTGGATATAATGCTAGAAAAATTGTTCGTTGCCAACGTATGACTGGAAAATATTTGGCCAATATCAGGCTATAAACAACATTTTAGAACATCAATATTTCAAATATAAAATCAAGCAACACAATTTTTAAGCATGGCAACAGTTATTCAGCTTCACGATGCAACATGAATAAATGAGAAAACGAGACTACTTCGTTCGCAAGGACTACATTATCAGTTCAAACATGTGTGGTACTGCACATGTTCCACAAAAGATAACCAAATCTCGGCAGTGCCAATTTAAACCACCACCCTCAGCACTCATCAATGTGTCTTGAAAAAGTACACCTAAGATTTTAAAAAAACTATTTGACGACACAGGGTGCAGATCTTAGTAAAGCTTCGACTATTGGCAGACCCAATATCAAAAATATAAGAAAAATTAAATTGTCATTGACAATCCAACAAACTCAAAATCACATTGAACAAAGAACATGGTCTCTTATACATGCAGGGTAATAATGACATCATCAGAGCACAGAACCCATACTCTCTAAATGAGTTATGCAAGAGAAGGAAAACATTATAAAGAGCTCATTCTGGATTTTGGATTTGATTCATAGCTCTGCAATATAATCTGAATCAGGGCAATATATAGATCGTATACCAATTGCCGATCCAACTCATTCAGAACGGTAATCAATTGGGTATCTTGTAGTGAAACAGAGCCCATCCATGAAAATAAACGAGATCCAGTGTAGGTGTGCTTCCTGATATCCAACACCCACAGTTATATAATAAAGTCATCTAAGATGGGCAATAGAGTACGGTAAAATCATTTAGAGTGCTAGTCCAGTTTAACAAGCCAAGTGTGACAATAAATAAATAAAAAATAAGTATTGTAACTACTTCCAAAGTTGGCATTCACTAGCTTTTGTTTCAAGGGGAAGGATTATATGGAGGCTGATACCATTCGCAATCTCTTGGGATATCTCGGAAAAAAAAAATAAAGGCGAACATTGATGGAAACAAAGAATCTATTAAGGAGTTCACAATTAGTGTTATAGCACTCCTCTTCTTATGGTCCAAGTTGAATAAAGAGTTACGGGTTTGTTGTTTGAAGACTTTGTATTTAGGTGGGACAGGCCTTGCATGAAGGAAGAGTTGGTCCTTCTGTCTTTCAGGCATTCTACATAGGATGCAGCCATTATTGCTTTATTGATTAGGTAGGTATTCTCGACCACCTAAACATGTATGCTCTGAGTGTTATCAAATGCGGTCGCATATGCCATTTCCAAACTTAATTTTGTATATGCTACCATAGCATATATATAATTATGCTATCTACGCAATATGTGATGGCATATTGTAGTATACGATGGCATACTGTCCAACAGTCATATTTGGACACAAATTTTCTTTTCTTTTTTTAGCTTAACCTCATTTTTCTCTTATAAATATCTCACTTCTAACTCCCATACTTCTTTTACAACATCTTTTCTACCTTCTAATCTCTTTCTTACTCTCACAAAGCCTCCAACTCTTAAATCTCAATACATTTTCTAATACATTCTCACATATTTATAAATATTCTCTAATCTCTACTCTACCCTATTACTCTCAAAGTTCAAGTCACAACTCAAGTCACTCTCTCACTCTCAACTCTCAACTCTCAAGACTTAAAAGAAAAAGAAAGCTACTCAAGAATCAAGATTTAAACATTTTTTTCATTTTCTCCTTTTTCTTTTTTCTTCTCCTTGCAGCATATGCCACCACATATGCGATGTGCGAAATGGCATATGCAAACAGCATGTGTTGGTCGCACATGGTCACATATGCTATATGACTGTGATGCTCTCATTACATGAAATTAAATCATACAAAAAAAAATACAATTAACATATCATCTCACATGCAGAATTTGCAAGTCATATTAAACCATAATTCAATTATAAGCAATACCTGTCATGGACAAATACTGCTACATCACAAGCTGTCAAGGCCTCTCTATTGGATAATAGATGTGTAACTCTTTCTTCTGGAATCTCTCGCAATATAAGGGTCTTCTTATTTCCCTTCAAAGGTTAACAAATTATATTTTTAGAAAGAAAAAAAAAATTTCACCACCAACAAGAGTTGAGAAAAAATAAAAATAAAAAACTGAATTTAGAACCAAAAATTGATAATGAAACCAACATTTGATTGTACAAACATATCTAACACACTTAGAAGTAGGATTATACAACTCAGTATGATTTGTCAGTTTATACACATTATTCCCACACACCAAAAAAGGAAGAAAAAAAAAACCCTGCAATCCCCAATTTACTTTCTACCTGGAAGGTTCTTGATTCTATCACTCACATATCATCAACCCCAACAACCACTTTTTCAGATAACGCAATAAAGCTAAATTATGTTACTTAGTTCAGAATATTGACTAAGCCACAAGTCACCCCGAGATTTCCCAATCATGTAAAATTGTATGCACAAAATTGTATGAGCAATTTGCACAAAAAAATGGTTTTCATGCGTTCAAAAAAAAAAAAAGCATTGCACAAGAAATATTAAAATTCGTTATGTAGAAAAGGAACAATTTTTTTGTTTTATCTCATTTAGAAGACATTGATATGTTTTCTTTATAACAACTATAGAGCACAATCCAAGAGGAAATATTAATCCAAATTTCCCATGAAAACTACAATATTGAATTCAAGTGAGTTTTGAAACATAACCAAGTTGCCAGTTTTAGGCAAGAATTAGAAAATATATTTTAGGAGAGACAGTCACCTATTACATAAACACTTTTTTTTAATAATACTGCCAAAAAGTGGAGCCATATTAAATTTGGTATATTAGAAGGATTTACAGGCTGTAGTGACAAAGCATAGGATAACTAGACCACACAACTAAGCTGGATTCAAGAATTGACTCCTTGGGTGGTTGTAGCTAAATAGATATCAAAATCAAAATAAGAAGATAAAAGACCAAGACAACCCCCTAAACATTAAGGAGACTCAATTGAAAAACCTCTTCAATGCTCTCCAAATAGGATGTGGGTTTCCAAGCGCTTGGTTCTGAAAGGTTACAAAAGATGCATTGGCACAATTTGATGTGTATAAATGAAACGCTGTATCTTTATTGTGTTTACAAAAGACAGTGATATATTTTCTTTACAATGGCTATGGGGAAAAACCAAAGAAGAATATATATTTGCTCTGAACCTCTTTGATGGAGGTTTATCTACACTTATTTTATAGGCTTATTTATGCCCAACTTAAAAAGAAGAAAAAAAATCGAAGCCACTATTATTGAATGCGTAGAAGATGTAAATGGCATTTGCCTGAGTAAATTAACCTTGAGAAGAACACAAAGTAAATTTTAATCATGCATCCTAAACATCAAACCATGATGTAGGCAATGAAACTAGAAACTGAATCTTAAGTTCAACACAGTTTACAACTCTTAACTCATTGTGTGCAAGAAAGTGGAACAGATAGTAAGACAGAGAGCCACAACTCTCAACCAGCTAAAAAAATATACATGATGTTTTGCAAAGTGCTTACCCCAAGCTGATCAACAACATTCACTGCAAAACGCTCATCAGTTGTTGAGGTATAATTTTCAAGCAAGGGCCTGCATTTGATACCAGCCATTATAGAAGTCAAAATATACCATGGGGAAAATGAGATTTGACAGTAGACACAATCAATTAAGAAAATTTATCGAAGAGACCATAACAAATCAAATCTCAATTAGTTAGCTCATCAAGTTATTTAGGATACAAATTCAGCAAGTACCAAACCTTTTGAGGAATGAATTCAACAACGCCGATTTTCCAGCAGTTTTAGGTCCAAAGACAAAGCACTGGAAAACATTTCTTTCCGATTGTTGCTTCTTGCGATCTAACCTTCTTCGCCTAGTTATACGAAGCGCTGAAGCAGGATCACCCACATATCCAATGTATATCAAATTTGCCAAACTTTTGATCGGGTCTAGCAGTGTCAATAGGGCCCACTGTAGCACATGTATTTTCCGAAAATCAATACACAAAAGAGATGATGATAATTCAAATAAATGTTATATGGATACTAAATCCTTTTTTGGTAAGTAAATCCTTGCTAGTACAAAGAACGATAATGCTTCCTAACAAGAAGCAACCAAGTCTTAAATGGATTAACAACTCGAAACACGTAAGAGCATGAGCTGAAAAGTTTCAATTATAACAAGTACAACTTGAAAACCAAAACCAGAGGGGATGTAAGGACTGCAACAAGCCCCTAAAGAAGAAAAATGGAACTGCTCGACAGGTATTCATCACTAGTCCTAACTTTTAATACAAGTCAAGATAGCAATTGCAAAAGACAACCTTAAGTAATCAACTATTTGACTGTACAAAAGGAATATCACAAATCTAATCAAATGATATTCCCTGTGGAGGTTTAATCATCAAAAAAATATATATATTCCCTGTGGAGGGTACTCCTCTTAGCAGTGGCATGAAAACAAAGAAGAGTGTATAGAGGGGGGATTCTTGAGAATCCTGTTGAGTTCTTTTCTTATCAGCTAGTATGCTTGTTTTCTTCTCTTTGGCTATTGTTATATTCTCCTTAGTTTTTTCTACTTGTACTCATGTGTTGTTCTTCTACCAATCAGAAGATGTTTGAGAGGCTGTCACAAAGATACATTCAGTTGACAGCTAGGAATTTTCCGAAAATGTTATGTATTAGATGATGGATATAGATATTACAAAAAGATAGAAAAATAATATTATATATATATATATATGTATATATTTGTGTGTGTGTAGTTGATTGCTAGGAACTTCCAGAAAATTGGAATGCATTAGATGATGGATACAAATATTAAGAGAAATGGACATACACACCTCCGATAGAAATCCATCATAAGTTAACCCTCCTAATAGAGTCTTCTCTGCAGCATCCTTATAGGGTGCTTCTCCCCAAGGACTGTAATTCAAAAAATAAATAAATAAATAAAAGGAAACATGATTACAATAGACTTACGAAAATTAAGTAATATGGGTGAAAGATTTAAATTGAAAATGTGGTCAACAAGACAGTTCAAGCTAGAAAAGAGTATCATCATAAACATCCATAAAGAAACTAAGGTTGATAATGAAAATTTAAATTCAACTGTGTTCTCCAATTTTACATGGACAAATGTCAAATATTAAGTGTTTTTATAATAAAAATGACTGTAAACGTGTGCCACTAGAAGCATGCAAGTCTTAATTACAACCTTTTTAACCAATTCAAACTAAATAAAAATGATGAATGCGCTTCCTAAACCATGGAATGACCAATAGTAGCAAAAACTATGTACAATATAAACATAAGAAAAGATATATATTGCAGTAAAATAAAGTAAAAAATGCGAAGAATCATCACTTCTTGCAGAAAACAATTCACCTTTCAGGTGCAGTTGAAAAAAGATCATCAAGCTCAGCAGGTCGCAGTGCTCCATCCTATCAGAAAAAGATCCTTATAATCAGAACACTAAAAAACTATGATTAGCTATCATGCTAAATTAACATAAGTAAAATCTAAATTAATATTGTAGTTATCAATCCTATATTCATTTATTTCTTTTTATAAAGAACATTCACATAACTAAAGTATGTACAGATGTTTCTTTTGGGTCATGTCACACACACACACACATATATATGTGCTGTAAAATGACATTTGTGCCTGTGTCACTGGTATTTAGAACAAATAAAACTTTGATTATAAAGGGAGTTAAAGCAGACGAAGGATAAAACTGAATCTACAAACAGTAAAACAAAACAGCAAAAGAATATCAAGGAACTTCTGCCATAAATGAGTGTAAGGTAACATGAACGCAGATAATCTATCAACAAGTATCACTAAACAAACCAATTTGGAGCATTCCAAATCACATTCTAGAAGAAAAAAAAATCTATACTTGAAATCATAGAAAAGGAATGAGTCAAGAATTGCATACGTTATCAGTGTCAAACAAATTGAAGACTCCCTTCAAGAACTCTACAGCTTCATTTGACAGCTCCACACTCTACAAGAAAAGTTGTGTAAGTATTTCAAAACAAAAATTCAAATGGAGACTTCATCAACATAGTAATGTATGTCATAGGCAGAATCTTTGTGGTTGACATGCTAAGAAAACATAGAATGCAACGAGAAGAAATGGTCCTACCTGGCATGAATGCCACATGGTGAAAATGCATGAAGTTTCATGCCTTGCCTTACTAAATACCCTGTTAAAATCTAAGAACCATATTTACATTTTTGAGACTTTCAAGTCCGGCACAAGAACCAGTTCAAATGCAGCTTGCACAGAGCAATGTCTCACAGCCCGTTTAGAAGGGCACCATGCCGAAGGGCTTGAAAGAAAATAAGCAGGAAAACCATTGAAAAATAATAAAAAAAATAAAAAAGTAAAACCAAACTGCCAAAAACAAACATTTTTCACTAGAACGGTGCCAACACTCCTTTCGGATGATTTTGCTCATAATGCAAGTTAAAGGTCAAAGTGGCCAGCATCCCAAGCATCGATCCAAAAGACAGTTTCGCAATGAAAAGTAGAATTTTCGGCATTCTCAGTTAAATAGTCCCTTAGTAATACTGACAATGTTGGGTTCAGGAATAATTTAACATAAGAAAATTTCAGGAAAAAAAAAAAAGGTAAAAAATTGGCATAGTTGAGAAAATTTGGGGCAAGATGTTTGAGGCATTCAGGGTGTCTTCTTTGAAGACCTATTATTCAGATGGGATTCAGTCTGTAAGCAAGAGTGCTAACTTCATAGTCTGTTTATCTTCGATAATCACCTCAACCATCATTTAAAGTCTACATTACACTTTTCTATTAAAAAAAATCCACATCCAAAAAATGAGTGTAGTTCTCTTTATTTTCCCATAAATATTAAAGATCAGGCCCAAACTGAAATAAAAGCTTCATAAAACTTGCAAATGAGATCGAAATTATAAATATCCATGGTCAGCTTGATTAGAGGGATACCTGATCAGGAGCTCGTTTGAACGAAACGGAAAGGAGATCATCCCTTAATTTAATATCATTATCATATCCAAATTTCCTCAGAACAGTCCATGTTGTTTCCAGGCGCCCTTTTTCTATAAAAAGAGCATGCAGAAATAGGAAACCCGTCAAGCTAAGACCACGGTCATTAACACCTTCGGGCATTTGCTCTTGTACAACCCTCTTAACACGCACTATTTCAGAAGGCTGTAGTGGAGCATTAAAACATTTAACCTGTTTACAAGAATTGGAGATTATTTCAAAAATTCAGACAAAGTACATGGATATAATGCACCATTTTTCTATTAAAATAACAACATTATAATGTGAGGAAATTTTATCTAAAGCTATTGTAGAAGGACAAACCTGAAAATCATTCAATTCCGCATCACTGAGAGCTCCATCCTTGTCATGATCACAAAGAATAAATATCCTTTTCAAAGCCCTCACACATCGAGGCTTCAAAGTCTGTGTTTCTTGATCAAATAGTGGGGCAGTAGGATGGAGAACAGCCTTTTGAGCATAATAGAAAACCTCGGGTACCTGCAAAGTAAGAAATCTAACATTTTTTTACTACTTGAATGTGAGGAATTTAAGGTACTACAATCAAATGGTTTCAACAATATGTGTTGAAGTATCACGATTATAACCCAAGAGGACCCCAAATCAAGTTAAAATATATAAATTTAACAAATGGCAGAAACATTATATATTGGTTGAACTAAATTACAATTTACCTGAATTAGATTACGTGCTGAGCATTCTATACAAGTTTCTATCTCTCGAAACTGTTGCATTATCGGCGACATCACCTGCTCTAGGCTCTCCTGTGGATCTTCTCGTGCATCCAGCTTGCACCCAACCACAATCACTGGCACCTTTACCTGCCCATTAAAACAAAAACAAAAAAAATAAAATAAAATTATACAATTAACCAACTAAAACATAAATTAAATATAATATATATATATATAAAAGCTTTAAGCGAACCTCAAGTCGACGAAGTTCTGGGAGCAAGAACGTACTAAGATGGTCGAGTGTGGCTGGCTGATCACATGCATAAGTTAATACAACAGCGTCGGCTAACCTCAATTCTTGAGCAAGCTTACTTCGATTCTCCAAGCTTTACATCAAACAAAATTTATAAATTAAATGTAATTTAAATTTTTTTTATTTTAATTTAAATAAACCCAATACTGACATAAACATTAAAATTAACAAGAATAAAATGCAAAACTAGTGTTACAAGTTCCTTGTCGACTGATACCGATAGAGATATTGAAATTATAACACACAAACAAAACAAAACAAAACAAAAATTGCAAAATTAGGAGAAAGAGAAAAATTACCTTGAAGAGGTATCGATGATTGTAACTGGAACATTATCGGGATAAATATCGGCTGGCAAGCGAGTTGGTGGTAACACAGGCGGAACGTTTTTCGGAAACGTCTGAGTCGCTGCTGCTACAATCAAGCTTGATTTTCCTGTCCCACTGTCTCCAGCAACAACGATACGAACATTTGTTCTGTCTCCTGAGGTTGTCTTTCCAGAAGAGTTCGCCATGAAAGCTGGAAAGAGAGAAAGAGAGACTCGGATGAAATACGAAACTGGTTCTCAGATTACAAGTGAGAGAAGAGATTTGGTCGAAGAGATACAATAATGGATGACAGAAACCCTAAGCTCTTGGTGATGAAAGGGATGTAGGATGTGGAATTTGAAGGTGGAGTCCACGAAGAAACCCTAATTTTTGGAGCTCCGAGAGAGGCTTCTGTAATCTCTACGTAGTCGGAAAAAGAGATCGTTTGTCGTGATCTTAAAACTCGGACGAGTCCGGGTCGAAACGTGGCTTGATGATTTAGACACGCCCCCTCACTTTTTCTAAATATTAGAGATACCCCTGTATTTTGAAACTCATGACATGCATCCCTTCACCTCAGTCTTCTTAATAGACTTGAGGAAAAGACCCAAATGGCCTCATCTGCAACCTCTAGTAAAAAAATCCCTTTGTTTTCTCTTCTCAAAATCAGTCATCTTTCAACCTCTTAAATAAAAAAATTTAACTTTCATCCTCAACGTTATGATTTTATCCACTCAATATGCAAACCTCACGGAAAGAGAGGATTTTGTGTGAAGTGTAAATCGATAAAACTTGGGTAGAAAAAAAAAATTAGGGTTTTCTACAATGGTTTAAGGCAAGGTGGAAAACGATGGATTGAAGACAATTTTGAATATATTTAAGTTACAAAAAAAGTTGAAGAACTTAAAGTTGATTGATTTGGGAAGAATAATAAGATATAATTTTTTAGGAAGATAAAAATGATGGAATCTTTTTAATATAAAACTCTAGGGTTTCCAACAAAGGGTTGAATGCAAAGTTGAAAATGGTGAATTAAGTAGAAATTTGAGCAGATTACAAAAAGTATCATAGAGATTGAAGAGTAATGAAATGACTGGTTTTAAGAAGAAAAATCAAGTTTTGGTTAGGAGTTGAAGACGATGGCATTTAGGTCTTTTCTCATTAATCAATTAGAAAGTCTAAGGTCAAGGGAGGCATGTCATCAGTTTTAAAACACAATGGGTATCTATAATATTCACCAAAAAAAATGGTGGTAATGTCTAAATCACCCAACGTGGTTCCACGAAGTTTCGCTTAGATTATATTCATGCCATTTTGGAATAGACTTTCTACTTATCCATTTAATAGGATATTTCTTAGGGGAGTGTATATTTTTAAACACCAAAAGTACTCTACGTACCTAATCATAAGTTTTACATTTTTATCATTTTCTAAAATTCTCAGTGCACACACCCTAACATACTAAACACCTTCGATTACCTACCCTTATGTCTTCCTCTTTATCTCTCACTGTCTCTTTATATTCATCTCCTTTTGAGTTTTATGAGATGTTGAATAAATGGATATTGTGTTTTAGTGTTTCTTTTCAAGTTATCATTTTTTTTTGGCATTTAATCATTGAGGAAGAAGAAAAAATCACTATTAAAATCTCAAAAACGATGGTTTTAAATCAAAGAATTCAAAGATTTTTTGATAGATTTATTCAATAACTTCATATCGAACTTGTTTTAGCAAATTCGACAAGTACCTACTAAATAGTACTAAACATATTCAATAGGATACCGTACCAAACAAATTTTTTTACTGAAAGATATAAAACTGATTTGGTAGGTAGGTACATACGGAATTGAATTTTTTCATGTGTGTAACTTTGACTCGATTGGAGTTGTTAGAGTACAAAAAACAAGTAAGATTAAAACTTAAAACCTTCATTAAAACCTTTCTAGATACAAAGAAAAAGAAGAAATAAGAAAGGGGATGAGAGAAAGAAGAATAAGAGATTGGTTTGGTTGGATGCATAAATAATAATAATTTTTTTAATTTTATAGTTCATGGGGTGTGTATTGAGAATCTCTTTTTATTAAGTCTATGCGTTGTGAATTTTTTACTTTTTAGGTGTGTACGTTGAGTAAGTGGGTACGTAGAGTATTTTTGGTGTGTGAAACAGACACTCCCGTTTCTTAGTGATCCAATATTTAGCTCCAAAAATAGTGATTGGTTTGCAAGAGTGTGGGTGGGGGATAAATCACCATCTCTCCATAAACTGAAACGTCACACCTTAAGATAAAAAAATTGATAAATTGGAATTCTAGGTCCATCTTCAAAGTTAAGTTGTATAGGCCTTATCCGACATCTAACTTCGATACATCCAGAGTTGGATTCTAAAGTAGACAAACGATTTCCCAAACACGTAGTCTTCAAATCAACTACTTCTAGGATTGCAATGAAAATTGAACCACTCTTTGGTACCACCAGTAAGTCTAAAATTTAATAGTAAAGATTCTGGGAATTATTAGCAAGTAAGTTTAAGAAAAATTAAAGTGATGAAGCTCATCAATGACAAAATGAATAATTACTTATTACATACTAAATGATTTGGGTGTCAAATTGTCAAAGTAGTTATGGATGTATAACTTGGATCGAGATCAGATAAAATCTAAGAACTTATCATGGAACCAAATGCAACTTGTGGATCTTTACATCCAGAGCTTGTGTAATTGTATTCTTCTGCACTTATCTTTACTATTATAATGATTTAAGGTGGAGTAAAAGTGATTCGGCTCCAAAATTTGAATTTCAAAAAATACCCCCATATTAACATTTGAACTTAATATATTCAAAGGTAATTTCGTCAAAAAATCAAGAAAATTGCAATCCTTCGTGTAACTAGTGTCAAATTTTATAAGAATCAAGATTTTCTGACTCCCCTGCTCTCCTGTCGTGATATGTGCATAGATCCATAGATTTTTTTTTTCTTTGGGATACAAGCTGCACATATTGATGGGGATGTGCAATTGCGTTAAAAAAAATTATGTTATATGCACATGCCACGTCAGGAGAGTAGAGGGGAGTCAGATTATCGCGAGTCCGATTATCACTATTCATTAAGGGGTACAATGGTAAGCCAAATGTGTATATATATTTACGGGAAAAAAAAACAGCACATTTGTCCCCACTCCCCAAAATAAGTTGATGATCTTAGGAGAGAGAGAGAGAGAAGTGTAGCGTAAAGCCGTAAAGAAGACAGAAGAAGAGCTTTTGGTTTTCCCGCGAAAAGATGATGTCGAGCGGTTACACCAGTCTGGACAACCAGAACGTATCCGGATCTGTACCGGTAAATTCTCATCTTCTACACGAAAAAATAAAAAAATTCTCATAATTTTCAATTTTATTTATTTTATTTATTTTATTTTGAATTTTCATGAGATCTCATTTACTTGTTTCTTCAATTATGCAGGCTGTCTCAGATCCAGGTCACGTAACTGTCAAATTCACAGGTTAGCTTTCGCTTTTTTTTTTTTTTTTTTTTTTTTTTCTTTTTGTTAGATTTTGATTTGTTTTGTGTTAATTTCGATGATTT
This sequence comes from Akebia trifoliata, assembly GCF_017979445.1. Classification (NCBI taxonomy): domain Eukaryota; kingdom Viridiplantae; phylum Streptophyta; class Magnoliopsida; order Ranunculales; family Lardizabalaceae; genus Akebia; species Akebia trifoliata. The sequence goes on from NC_141390.1 coordinate 27,907,552, forward strand.
CTTTGTTACAGATTCAAATCTTCAAACATTTCCACCATCCGAAACACAGGGGAAAATCTCCACTGGTTTTCGTCCTCCTCGTGATGCGGATGGTACACATCTTACGTGCAAAATCTCTCATTATTTGATTCTTCTTTAAATTTTAGGTATTTGAAGGAAATAGTGAATTTTTTGGGCAATAAATAAACATGAACTGGAAATGTAGTTTGTTTCGATCTAGAATTCTTTATTGATTTGCAATTAAGAAAATCGAGATGACTAAAAATATTGACTTTTCAAATACTTGGATTGGATTTTCATTATTGTGTTCTCTAAAATGTAGTTTGAAATGATATTAAGGAACTTTTTCCTGATTGAAGATATGATACATGAAAGGGTTAAATGGAAAAATAGGATTCATGTTGTGGCCCCACTAGTTGGGATTAGATGAAGATGTCTTGAATTCTCGTTGCGCTAAGATTTGGATCATTGAGATTGAATGTTAAAATGCTTTGACTGTTAAATTAACCAATGTAATGTTCCTACGTGTCTTGGCAATCCAATATTGAGATGGGTTTGGGTTTGGTCTCGTTTGGGAATTATTTTTAACTTCTTCAACACATATTAGGCTATGTTTGTGTATGCTAGCACGACTTTTAATTAGAAGTGTTTACTTCGATTATGCTTCAAAAAAACCCTACTTCTCACCTTGTTCATTAGTGACTAGACATACCTTATCCAAGTTCAATAGCTTTGTAACTTACCTACTCTTTCTTGCAGTGAGGGCAAACTATAGTAAATGCTAAGGTTGGAGATGAATGGTTTTGGAGAGAAAATTGAAAGGTTTTTGTTAAGAGGTTGAAGAAAAAGGTATTTAGATCATTCTGAATTAGTCTATGAGAGAAGGCACAAGTCAAGGAGCAATGTCATCTTCAAAAAATTGTGTGCGTGTATGTGCCAGGGGGTGGGGGGGAGCAAAAATTGGAGGAAGGTGAGGAGTGGGGGCAAATGGGTTGAAAGTACAGGGTATCTCAAATTAAAGCATAGATGCAAAGGCATCTAAAGCATCCAAAAATAATTGAGTGGGGAAATTGCTCCCACTAACTCCTTACTAGCTCCGCCCCTGATCCTAATCTTTTCTCCTTTAAGGTTGGCAAGGTAAAGGAAATCAAGGAAACAATCTATCTCCAACTCTCTTGAGATCTTGAAAATCCTAGGACACCAAGAGTACTCATATGTGTAAATGTGGATGATGTGGACATCAACAAAATTGGACATATGTGTATATTTATAAAATATAGAGGAAACTCCACATCCATCAATTGTGAACAAACAACTGCCCAAGCAATGAATGGCTGCAAGCTTGCGAAATGAGAGATTTTGTTCCAGAGGGAAGATGATGTGGGTTTAGTCCGACTCTCAATTTAGCTGTTGTTGATCAACAGGCCAACGACTAAACCACAAAAAAATATTCACTATATTCAAAAGAATTAACAAGAGAAGTAAAGAACTGCTGCAATGGTCCAAACTCCAAATTATAGACTGCTCAAAGTTGAAAATTTTCTATTAAACAAACTCTCTTAAACTTCAAGCATTACAAAAGTCACTATTCATCCTCCTTTCCTTATATAGAGGTAACACCAGCTAAAATGACTTAAAAACCAAGTTTTCTAATTCTAATTCAACTAGGAATTTTTAAGAAACTTCTAGACTTATAATAATCCATAATTTCTCGGAAACAACTAAGGACCTTCCTAAGCAAATCCTAATATATTTACCGACAACAGGAAAATGTAAACTTTTAAAACTTTCTAATCGAACCGCCTAATATTATCTCAACAACATCTAAAGCTACTAATATCTAAATCTACTAACTGTTCATTAGAAGATAAAATATAAGCTACAAAGTGAAAGTCCCTTTTGGTGGCTAGTGTAACCTTGTAGTCAGTCCTCTCTCATTGGGAGGAATACGTGATGTATGTTGTAACATCATCTACATCATAGAAATGTGCACTTCTATCACTTGGGAATAACTTGTTGGTTTTGCATGGGCGACAATTCCTTTCCTTTCTATGTTTTTGATCAGTACAATACCTTTCATTTTGCCATCATGATCATCAGGCTGCCAAATTCTATTTCCACTTACCTATAAGTGTATATATGATGTAGGACGACTTAGGTTTTATCGATTCTATTTCTGTTTTACTTCAAGAAGGGTGGGAGGATAAGCTAACTAGGAGACGATGAAGAAGAAAGAAATATTATAAAAAGGGTTTTAAGCCCAAAAGATTTTATTGTCCATTGTAAAAGATTTCACAAGACCAATTGACTATATTTTAAAAGGTAATTACGAAATTTTACAATAGGGTTAAAATTAGTTGGGGTAGGTTGAAGAAGGTGGTGGATTTCAAATCTGAGTTTTGAAGGAGTTTAGATAGATTTTATATGTACTAGGGTGGGGTTGGGTAGTTTCTTGTGAGCCAGAAAGGGGTTAGTTGAGCTGTTTTTTGGGTTTGAAACAGAAAATAAAAGAAAAAAGAAGAGAAGAAGATTAAGGAGAAGAAGATGATTATTTAACCTTGAAATTACCGAATGATTTCTTTGGCATCACCAAGTTGAATGGCCCAACATTCAAGTAAGAAAAACGAAAATTACTGTAATTTTTTATTCATTCGTTCATTGTTTTCATAAAACAATTTATTATATTAGTTAAATGGTAAAGACTAGTTGCTAAAACCTAAAAGACTTTTAATTTGACTCTATCTTGTACTCCCAGGCAACTTTCTCGAAATTGAAACTTTTCAAAAAATATTAATAATACTAATTCGACAAAAACTCTCTTACTAAACTTCGAATACCTAATAATGAACTTCAAAAATAAGTAGGACTCAAAATAGCCTAAAACTAATTTTTTTTTAAAAAGAACTCTTATATCCCTAAAATTCGTCCAACCCATTAAAGGGCTACAAAACTTACCAAATAATGGCCCATAATCTCTGATCTCCCCATCAATATGCCATCATCACTGCTATCAAACTTTTTTGGCCAACCCTTTGGAGGAGGATCCTCTGAATCCAACAATCAAAATGGAGAATCAAGGTTCTTGCATGGACCTGTCCAGTCACCTATCAAGAGTAAACAAAATATACATCTCTAATGCATGGAAAGACACAGATTCTTGTATGGACCTCTTTAAGAAAATTTATCCTGGAACAAGCTTCAATTTAGACATTTCCCATATTGTGCTTAAGGCCTGAACGAGATCTCATCTCAAAGTCCAGTTACTTAAAGTTTTTATCATGAAGCAGTGTTGATAAGTAATTAATATTTACCGAGGAGCTTCCTTGTGCATTTTCATAACATATTTTCGGCACATGATTCACCTCCCTAGGCATCTATTGCATGCCAGAAAAATCTACAAAGAAGCCTTCTAGATATAAAGACTTGTTTTGTCAGGCGTGCCAATGGGTTGCTCGAATGATGTAGGCTGATTATGTTTATACATAGGAATCTCTTCACTAATTTGTATCTTCTTTCTGCTTTTCTTAATACATCATTAATGGTAAAAACAGAAAAAAAGGTCGGTTTATCTGTTGAATATCTTCTAGAAGTATTTTCTACTAAAGGAATTTTTTTTTTTATAAGTATTTTCTACTAAAGGATTTTGAAACAGTTGATAGATTTTTTCATCTCCCCATTTGATATTGGGAAAGTTTTTCTACGGTTCAACAAGAGTTACTTCATTGCATCCTTATGTTCATTATTAATGCCTAATGACCTTTCATTTTCTTTAATTTATTTATGTAACTTGAACTAATTGATATTTAATATAAATATGCTGTAGATACATTTTCAAAACCGGCTCCTGGTAGGAGTTCTGATGCAACTCAGCCAAGCAGTTGGATGCAAACATTCACAGTTGCAGCATACAAGCCATACTTTGAGGTAGACACTTCAGACATCTTAGAAAGGATTAAAGACTCACTCTTTCCATTTGAAGGAAGCTTTTCTGAAAAAACTGCTAGCAACCCAGACTTGTAAGTCTTGCTGTTGTTCATTTACATTATACGTTTATTCTACATGTGAATGTAATCTTATCATCATTTCAATTGAAATTTCTTTACTGGCAAGTATTTGTTCTTTTCTCAACTCTTAACATTTTCTTTTTTTTCCTTTTTGGTACAAGGAATCGACATAGTCATATATACATGGCTTAGTGCATAGCGAATTTATATGTTAGTTTTATGTAATTATGAAAAGAAACTGTTCCTTTATTGTTGTTTTGGAGTGAGTCAAGCATCATTGTTTCAAACACAGGATAAGATCAACTCCTGGTTGGAGGTATGGTCTGATGCAAGACTGCACCTGAGAAATTGAAAATGTTCCTACATCAATTCATTCAACAACAATTGAAATTGTCTTCCATAAAGGGTAGTTTACCTTGAAATTGTGCAGCTGAGATCTTGGTGAAATTTTTCTAACCAGATTTGGTCGCACTTCTTATCTTTGTTTGGTATTGTGGGTTGCTTTCCCAGCTCAGTTCAGTCGGCTTTAGAGTTTTGGCTGTCGTGGGACAGTTCTTTCTTGTCTTCTAAACGGATTCTTTGGTTCTTGGTTTCTTTCGCGGTTTGTTGGGGAATTTGGAAACTTCGCAATAAATGCATTTTTGAGGGGAAAGAGACTACGATGGAAGGATTAGTTCTCTCTATTTTGGAGTACATATTCTATTGGAGTAAACTTTATAAGGTTTTTAAGGGGCTCTTCTTTGAAGATTTTGTTGTGCGATGGGATAGGATTTACTCGTTGTCGTGAGAGTCTTTTGTTTTGTTATTGTTGTTTGCCTTTCCTTTTTCTTGTTTCTTGTTTCTTTGTTCAGGGTTGGTCCCCTCAACCCCCGGCATTTTTTCTTCTATTAATAAAATTATCTTTACTGATTAAAAAAAAAAAAAAATTGTTACCATGAATAGAATTAGTTTGTTTGAGATTACCAAGTGTCTGGTAAGCAAACAAGAATAATGTAAGTTTAGCTTACCAGATGACCTTTCTTCTGGTTAGTGTTTCTCTTGCAAGAAGTTATTCCGAAGCTATCCTCACTTTTGGAAATTTCTTTGTTTTCATCACTTTTTCTTTTTATGAACAATTATGTTTGGTGACTTTTAAATCCACAAAGTACTGTGATGTGGAAAAGTTGGACTCGTGTATCGTCAAACGTAAAGTTGGACTTCAGTTTGAAATCAATTCCTCTATCTTTTGATGAAATTTTTAAAGAAAATTGTCCTTAAATATCTTTTCAAGTTTTGAACTATTCCTTTTTAAATCTCTGCACTTTTCATCAATTTTATCAAGTGTTACAAGTCTATAGATTAATATATTCTTTATCCTTCTTTTTAATTATTTTTATTTTTATGATAAAAGCTCATCATATAATTTTAATTATAAATTCCGAGCAGGTACGGGCCTTTCTGGATATGTACTACCTTAATTTTTGTAGCAGCATCAATAGGCACTTTCGCCACGTACTTGGCACATAAGCTGCAGAAGAAAGAGTGGGATTATGATATAAACATGGTCACATGGTCTGCTGGTTTGTTCTACGGCTATGTCACCATTGTCCCTCTTGGCTTGTACGTCATCCTAAAATATTTCTCAGTGCCATCCAGCCTTGTTCAGCTGTTGTGTCTATATGGGTACTCCCTCTTTGTCTTCATACCTGCGTCGGTAAGTTTTGGAGTTCCAGTTTTCGCTCTTTGCTCCATAGAAAACAGATTCCATTAATAATTTTCTAGAGAAATCACATATTATCTTAAAAACTTGGCAGTCCAATTTATTAATTGAGCGAGACTTGTTGTGACCCAATGTTCTTGCTTGACAAGTAGTGAACTCCATTTTGTACTTTTCTCTGATAACTTCTTGGTTTTAATCGATGGGACTAGTTCACCAAAATTCTCATTACGTTTGAATGCAGTGTCTATCTGTTGTGCCGGTTGAAGTGTTTAGGTGGGTGATAGCAGGTGTTGCAGGGTTCATGTCAGCGACCTTTGTTGCTCTTAACCTCCGAGCGCACATTGTGTCTGCAGGTGAAAGATGGTTCTTGATTGTGGTTGGGATCTTTCTATTACAACTGGCCCTGGCTTTTGTACTGAAGTTCTATTTGTTCACCATTACAGTATGACCATAAGATTCATTGGTGGCGTGAAAAAGTGTACGTCATAAGAGCAAAAAAAAATTAGCTTCATTTTTTTAGCTGTCTGTTGGCTCACTTAAATAGTTTTTTTTTTTTTTTCGCTTATTGATTAAATTCTGACTTGTATTAATTCATTTTTTGGCAACATGAACTCATGGCTGAATATCTCATCCAAGCCCTTATGAACATTGCTCATGTTGCAAATATACTAATGTTTTCATTTCTAATTTTATGTTTCGCGAGATGGATGAAAGTATAGATTAGGACAGATTAAATTAGAAGCGAACATGTAAGAGTAGATCCGATGGGCAATAAGCAAGAAAAAGTCAATCAAGATGGTTTGGATATGAGCAACATCTACCAATGTCAGTCATAATTAGAAGAAATATTCAAGTTAAAGATCGTAAAAGAGTGAGGAAATACTAAAGTGTGCTTGCATATAGTGAAAGCAGATATGAACTCACTTTCAATGATAAAAGGTTTATGTTATAGACTTACATGAAATGGAGGGATTTGTTGTTGTTGCATGCTCAATTTCCTCTACTTTTCCTCATTTGAGGGGAAGATTGGTTGAAAAAATTGGGTGAACAATTTTTAAGCATGGCTCGGTCAAAATTTGTTGCGATTGCTTAACATCGACACGTAGGCAAGACTAGGTCCAAAATTTTCTGTTTCATACTGCAACTTGGAGGCTCGATCTTGCGGCCCATCTTTTATAACCTAGCGAAAGGAAGTTACTTCTCACCACCCATCGACTACTCTCCATATGGGCCTATGGGCACGTGTGGTTTTAGGTGTCAACTTTCTTGGAGTCTCAATAGATCCAAATACATACTCATGGAGTGCAATTTCAGTAGGGATGGATACAACTTTCAAAGCGATATTATTCATAAAGATAGAGAGATTGGTGGTAGCCAATACCAAATATTTAGGAATTAGGATTATAACTTTTTTGTTTTGTTTTGTTTTGTTGCTAAGCTCTTGAAAATCCTTTCTTGTTCTTAATGCTTGATCATTGAAGGAGACAGAAACTTTTGGTTGAAGAAGAGAATTTTTTTATTGTCCTAGAGGTTGAAAATGAGGGTGTTTAATTCATTTTCTGTTAGCCTTCTAGAATAGAATGAGGTCAAGGGGATGCCACCAATATGAAAACATGAGATATCTCAAATAATCACCAAAAACACAAAGGAATGTGTCTAGTTCACCTATGGGTCTAAATCTCATCTCAGACGTCTCAATATCGTCCACCAATAAGATGGATAGACAAGTCAAACGTATCGGATAAGATTTAAACCATGGTTCATTTGTCTCATTGTTGAACGAGACGACTCAAACGTATCAGAAAACTCGTCCAAGATGACTTGATCTTGTTCATGGATGAGACAAGACGTCAAAATGAGTTTTAAAACCATGAATTAACCAGATTAATCTAGTGAACACGGATTTGAACAAACTTGAATTAACATGACACAACTCGACATAAAATTGAACTTAATTAGGAGCTGATTGAATCAGCAGAACCCAAGTTTTTGAAATAAAGCTTAGATAATGATGTCATGATGATGATGCTGATTCTAAGTTTCCACCACTACTTTAATTCAAGCCATCCAATTAGTGGACCCCTCCAAGATGAGAAAGTTTCAAATGATCACTGTTGAAAAAAAATAGGTTTGTGGTTGACAAAATTTTGGATAATCAGCTTTATAGGGCCAATTAGTTGAACAATGTGATTTATTCTTAAGTATGACCTTGTGTACCCTAAGAATCTAATTTTGAAAACAAAGAACAAAAAGAAGCCTCACATTGTGAGATATGCCCACAAGTTAGTACAAAAACAAGGAGCAAAATCACTACCAAACCCACCAATAGAATTGCAAAAGAAATGCTTGGTGTGTGTGACAACCAAGACAATGTGTTGTTTCAACAAAAAGCTTAAAAAAAGGTTAAAAACCTAATTTTGAGACAAGTACATAATTTAAATAATAAGAACTAGAGAAAAGAGGGACAAGAAAGTACTATTAGCCCTGAAGAAGTGCATTAACAACAACATTGAGGTGTGAGAAGGGGGTAGAGAGAGAGAAACAACCCTAGCAATAGTCAACCTGTGATCCTGAATTTGAGGTCTTTGGGGACATAAAATTTAGTTATTTTAGGTCATTAGGTGTGGATGACGTACTTATTACATGTTCATCAGTCGAAACTTACTCAAACCTAATTGGACGAAAACACCCATATTGTTTTTTCAAACTGAGGTATTTGAGCATCTTAGTGCCCCGACTAATCCTCGGGCACAGGAGTCCCCTCCCCTCACATGCTCCGGGTAATTTCTAGGATAAATCTTGGAAAGTGGTCTCTAAGGTTGATTCGAACTTACAACCTTTGCCTTCCTGAGACGTGATTTTGGCCATCTCACCAATCCTTAAGGGTTAAAATGCCCATATTATATATATATATAGATCAAAAATGTTATATGGCTAATGGATTATGTAGAACTTGAATTGAGGTTCTCATTTAAGTAATGTGGATTGTCGTGACTTGTCAACGCTCTGGAGTTCATGGTCTAGACCAAGGTTACCTAATTCGTTGGTGAGTCACCAAACCAGTTTGTGGTATGATTCACTATCGTCAAATGCAAAGAATTCAATGAACTAAATTTTCCTTGAATTATTTATACACCCCTCCACATGTTGCTAATATTTGAGATGTCTTTCAAAATCTTAAACTAATAGCATGTCCCTTTGACTTTGGTCTTTATTAATAGATTATTGAAAAATGATCAAAATACCCTCACCTCTGTCTGCTCCTACGAATTGGGTTCATTTTTGAGTGGCGAACCATGAATTGCGAACCAGAATTCAAATCGAGCAAACCCATGAGTTAGATAACATAGGTCTAGACCAAGTTTAAAATCAAATTCAATATATAAATTCAGGAACAAGAGATATCTTCGAAATGAAACTCACGTGCGGGTCCACTCGAACATCACATTTGATGAACTACTTATACAATAAATTTTTATTACAATGATGATGATAAACCTAGATTTTCCAATTTTGCGACGGTGAGACAATCTTCATTTTTCCAAATTTAGGTCAACTGTATGAAAGTCAAATTTTCACAAAGTGAGGAATATCTGAATGGAATGAAGCACTTGAGTGCAACTTTTTTCAATGAGAAACCCATGAGATCCAATACATGAGAGACCTTTAGAGAAGTCGGTCCACCACATAGTATGAAATCCACAATTTTAAAACTCTTCAACTTGACTCAAATGTCTAATCGAGTCAAGTCAACTTGAAAACTCTCGACTCGACTCAGACTAGCATATTAATTTTATAAATATTTTAAAATAAAGAAAAATATTATGTATAACAAAATAACTCGGTCAAGTTCTTGACTCGGTATGCATTTTAGAGCCGACTTGTGTTGTAACTTGACAAGTTGGTTCCAACGAGTTTCCTCGAAATCTAATTGAATCGAGTCGAGTCACGTCGACAAGTTTTAAAACTGTGATGTGTGAACAAGTTCCTATGCAATTGGATTGTCAAACATGATAATGGTAAGGGGCCTACTTGAAGGAATACAAGCCATAAGTTTAGACTAACACTATAAATGTGTATTAAGTTTCAAACCTAATAATGAACCTAATGACTAAGGGGAAGGTGTAGGACAAATTATTTATTATTATATTTGAATTTGATCCTCCATGATCTAATTTTGTGGTAACATGGCATCACAAGTGATTAGATGCTGATGGGAGAGTGGGCCCATATCGAATGGTGAAGCGACAGAGGTGATATCGTACGATAGGATATTATAATCGGACGACTTATAATCAAGTACTACCATAAATGGTGATATGGTCCATGCGCAATACACATGTGCATGGGAGCTCTTCATACAAAAGTGTGTGTTATAATAAAAAGTTGGTGTGGCATTGGAAGTTCTCTAAAAGATTTATATAAAAATCTAATGTGGAAATTATACAAAGTTATTAGAAATAATTGGTTTGGTCACAAGTCACAACCCATTGATTTGTCGTTCATCGTTTGTTATTTGATGTGATATGTAATTTCATTAATTGATGTATTATAATAAAAACAAGTTGGTATCCATAAAAAAATCACTAAAAAACATAGTTCTTATCAGCAATCTAAGACATTTGAAATTAAAATTAAACAAATTCTTTCAAAATTGATTGATCCATTGAATTATTTTTTATTTTTTTAATCAAGAAGTTTGTTTTTAACGAGTTTGTTTGATATCATCACCCAAAGACTTTACCAAGTAAAGTAACTGACACTTGTAATATTCATTTTTTTATATTAAATATAAGAATTTCATTAAAGACGAAAAAGATAGAAGGAAGCTGAGGTAGTTCCTAGACAAGCAAGAGAAAAAGAGAAAATCAAAATAAAATAAGAAAAAAAGAAAAAAAAATAAGAGTTACATGTCATACAAAATTCCTATCTGAATACAAAATCTCGAAAGATAATTCCATGAAAATCCCTTCTGAGCTTGGACCAAAAGTATAGAAGACCAAAAATCTCCAAGAACACAATTAAGAGAGAGCTTTCCTTACTTTGGAAAACCCTGATGTTTCTCTCCTTTCAAAGTCCCCAAGCCACGACGAACGAAGGATCATTTATAGATGCCTTCTTCCAAAGGCAAAGGTATTGCAGGTCCACCCTTCCAAGAGTGAGGAGAAAGAATACGGTAAAACCCAATCCATCTGCAATGTTAATTTATTTTTAATTGGTGTGATATTTAATTGTATTAATTGGTGTATTGTAATAAAACTTTGGTGTGTTAATAGAAATTATCAAAGGAAATTTAATTCCCGAGGGCAATTTGGGAAATCTGATTTTAAAATTAAACATTAGTCCTTCAAAATTGGGTTTATCACATGGACACTACAAGCCCTTAATGATCCTCACCTCCCCACAAGACTCTCTGCACCAATCACATTTTTGTCTCCCTCACCATTGTTTTTAATTTCTTATTTATTGGAAACTTTGACTACACACTCTTCTTCACCTTCACCTTCACCTTCACACACCCACATTTGATTATTCTTCTCCTCTCCCTTTAAATACCCTCTTAACTTTACATCCACATTTGATTATTGCTCTTGCACTCTCTCTCATTCATAAGTGTTGGAAGATAGATTTAGAGTCTTGGAAGCTATGTTGATCTCAAGAAGCCAACTTGGGTTTCTTTTAGTGATCTTGTTGAGTACCTCACTTATAGAAAATGGGGTTTTGGGTATAAGATATCTACCAGAGAAGGTTGTAAGGACAGGAGAGTTTCAAGTTTGGAGCAAAATTTCAAACTCTGAAGATGCTGACTTCGTTGCAACAACTCAAAGACTAGTGCCTTCATGTCCTGATCCATTACACAACAGGTAGACCAAACTTAAGAAGATATATCGAATACGAGTAGCAAAGATTCATGGAAGCATCGATCGATAAGGATTTAGAGTGATTGGGTGAGTCAAGATGTTAAAGAGAAGTTTTTCTATTAATTTTGGTATTTCAATCATGTAACATTAGTCATCATTTTTATAAATAAGTGAAATAATTTTTGTCTATTTTTATAAGCTACACTGATGTAAAAATAGAAAAAAAATATATATTGGAAATGTGTAATAATATATTTGGTTGTCGGTGGTATGATATGGACATAATGGAAATTTTTGAGTCACTTTTGTCTTAATTTCGTGACTTTTGTCTTAGAGAAATTTCATCGATGTAAGGATTATAGATTCAAAGTAACTCGTTTTATGATTTCGTTGAAAGTGATTTACAATTTCACTAAGATGTAGGTAATTTTCTCGAATCACATAAATTTTTTTTCATCTTTTTTTCATCACTTTACGTGTTATTGTTATTGTTAGAAGATGATTGAATAAAAACTCATTCATAGATATTTAATGTTTTGAGATCAATGTTTCATTTTTCTCTCGATTGAAAATGGGATATCAAGAGATTGTCGAATTATATAAGATTCTGACTTCTCTTTCACACGAGCAAACACACAGAAAGAGATCTTAGTGATGGATAGTTTTTACTTTTTAGTATCAATGTGTCTTGCGTGTTAAACTAAACTAAATTATTGAATAGAGACTTGAATTACTTTAGGATTGACGACTTGGAATGAATAATACAACTTGTCTTTTTTACTAAACATCTTCCTTTGACTACCATAAATAATGTACTACATGTACAATTAGAAGTTTTAATATAATTTTTCTTGAAACCTAGTCCTTAAGGGGGACTTTTTTTTCATGTATGGGTACGGATATTTCAAAGGGTTATAGTTTTTAATTTTTTTTTGTTGGCCTATGTTGAAAATACTCCCTACCTATAGCCTAATTCACCCCCCCCCCCCCCCCCCCACCTACTCAGAGAGAGAGAGAGACAGAGCGACATGGGCGGTTGGACAGGTTGGAGGGTAAATTCAGGCTCAACCCAAGTAACATAACCCTCAACCCGAGCATCAGGCCTAAGCTCACTAACCTAAAATTAACTTGAGCTTGATATTATAAAATCGGGCTAAGTTCGGGTTAGCCCCAACTTCTTTGTTCTTTCTAAGTCTTCTTCTTGCATAGAAGAACGCAACTGTTGCAAAAACCGGGATTTTAGTAGTAGGCGGCACCCCCTCTTAGTTTTGAGTAGGCGGAACCATTTTGTTTTGGTTCTTCTCCACATTCTTACCGGGTGATTTAGGAATTTGCCTATTATTTTTTCAACTGATATGTTGATATATTAATTTTGTCAAGCGCCCCAACCTTACACGGAACTCCACCTCGAACTAATTCGTGAGCCAAGCGAGCAACCCGCACCTGAGCCACACACATCTTGATTGAGTTGGACTTGTTGAATAACCATGATTTCATTTTGATTAGCAAATAAATTTAATATTTTGAAAAAAAGATATACAAAATAAAAACAAAACTACTAGTAAATAAAATCACATGCAACCTTCAAATTCATCATTGAGAGAATATTTAGGCAAATCATACTAAATCAAAGTTCACAATAACATTAATTAATTGTTCACAAGGCATAATGATATGATGGAATAAAAAATCTATAATTAATATAAAAATATTCATATATTAGTTTATGGAATCAAGTCTGGGTTCAGTTAGGTTGAGATATTCTAACCCAGGCTCAACTCATTTTCTACATAATTCAACCCAGACTCACCAATCTATCAGGTTGAGCCTGGGTTGAATTCGGACCAGCCCACCAATTTGCAGCCCTATACTGTCTCTTGGATGGGCCCATAGCCCAAAATTTATATACAGAAGATGTTGTTTGTCTTTTGATGTAAACGAACTTTAGGATGAGAATAAGTCCATTTATTAGTGATATACCATCTGATTTGACCAGTATTACCAAGAAGCATTAGGGCTGTCAATTGGTCGGGCTGGGCCAGGCCTAAGGATGAAATACCTAAGTCCAAGTCCGGTCCGCAAATATTTGAGTCTATTCGAGCCACAAATTTCGTATTTAAATGTGTATTTTTATTTAAAATACATAATACATTAAAAAAAAAAAAAGTGAATATCGGGCTGGGCCACGGGCTTAGAACTTAAACCTGAACCAAAACCCAAACATGAATCAGGCCTAGCCTCGTCGGTGTTGATATATAAACGGGCCTAGTTACACTACCCAAACCTGGTCCATGCCCGGAAAGGCTTCAGCCGGCCCCATTGATTGGCCTAAGAAGCATGTGACCAAGTTAGGATTCAACAAATTATTTTGTGGGTGTCATGCATTCATAGTTTTAAATCTCGTCCGAGACCGAGACAACTCATTTGATTCATCTCCGTGTCGTCTACCAACGAGACGGATAGACAAGTCAATGTATTAGACAAGATTTAAAACCCAGGTTCATTTTCCTCATTGTGGAAACGTATCGGAAAACTCATCCGAGTGACTCGGTCTCATTCATGGACGAGACAAGACGTCAAAACAAGTTTTAAAACCATCTGTCACTTGATTAATGTGGATAAATTTGAAAATAAATAAGTAAAAATGGAGAAAATTTTGAGTGGAAGATAAGTCGAGAAAAATAGAGTAGAAGGTAGAACAAAAGAATCATCGTCTATTTTTTCAATGAAAATATTAGCTAAAAATTGGCATATTTTGTTACTAGAACCTATTACGATAGACTTAATATATGTACAAAATTTCAATCCCTAATTATGAGTCTAATTAATTAAGGAGAAGGTGCAAAAACTAATGCTTTTGTACCATGGTTGCAATGAACTCATTTTTAGGTAATATCTGCCAAGTGATTAGATGTTCCACGTATGACCGATATCCGATCGAAATGATTTGCTAAAACAAAATAGACTCGTGATTTTCTGACTCCCCCCCTTTGACGTACTCCCCCATACTCTCCTGAAATGGCATGTACTAGAACCATAGATTTCCTCAAGATACACAACTGCACATCTCCATAAATATGTGCAGCAGTTGTGTATCCCAAGGAAATCTATGATTTTAGCACATGCCACGTCATGAGAGTATGGGTGAGTATTTCAGAAGTGGGGGAGGGACAGAAGCTTCAAATTATGTGACTTAAATAACTTTCATAATATTTCTAAGATAATGAATCCATGGGCCAAGGACTGTCAATGGATCGGATCCGATAATTTCGAGTTTGGATTGATTATTTGGATTCCAATAAGGATCCAATCCGATGAGATTTTGATCCAATAATATGTTAGAAAGTTTGTAAATTATTTTATATATTTATTGAAACGTATACACTTGATTTATATTTTAAATACAAAAATTGGGTTTTGCCCAATCCGATTGTTAATGGGCTGGATTTGGATCCTAATATTGAGATCTGATAAAAGTCGATCCGATCCGTTGCCAGTCCTACATGGACCAAATAAACCACAACTTTTAATATAATTAGCCAAATGTTCAAACAAGTTATTTCCCAAAACGCACCTCAAGCATTTCCATTGAATGAGAAATTCTGTAGCAAAGATTTTTCAGGAAGAACTTCCATTGAAAGCAAACAAAAACAAAAACAAAAACAAAAACATTCCCAAATCATAGTGTTTAACCTTTAGAATTTTGGTAATTGCCGAGGGCAATCTAGGAAATGTTATTAATTTTAAAATAAAATAAAAAACTTACAAATTGGGTTGTCACATGGAAATCAATAGATATTGTTGTCCTAGAGAAGACTTTATGTTCCAATCACATTTTTGTCTACCTCGCATTTTTATTTTTATTTTGAGTTTTCTAACCTTAACTGTTGTAGGATTCATAGTTAATAATATTTATTGGATTTTGTTGGGAGTTGGGAGCAAGATTTGAATTCAAAATCTTTTTTTTAGTATGATTGGTGTAAGGTTTTTCAATTTTTGGTGAAACCTTAGCTAAAAAAACATTTTTCTTATTTGTGATAGTTGAAAAGTCAAAAATTCTTTGATTTACGTTCTCTTGAGAGTTGTAGAGGACTCTCTAAAATGTTCACACTCAACTTATATATGTTCTCACTCTATTACTTGCTTGAGTGTGAGTGAGAAAGAGAGTGGGACTCACGTGCACATAGGGGCCAAGGCAGCATGAGACTATAAATCATTGTGTTTGGAGTCAACTCGTCGAAAAACTTTAGTGCATATGTGTGCTTGCGATGTCCGCGTGGGGGAATACAAATCTTAGATGTTTAACCCACATGTGGGTGCTCATGAAAGATCCATTTTACTTAAAGATCTTATATCAACCGCTAATCTATCTAACCGTTAGAATTAATGTTTGTTGATCGTTTGGATCCTATAACATTAAAAAACAAGTCAATTAAGGTCCAAACGTCTCTCTCTTTAATCCATTGAATCTTTAGGTTTTAATTGTTATAAAAAAGAAGTGTGCCATAGAGTTCTATATGTAAAAATATAGACTGCAAACAGAAACATTGTTATGATTTTATTCTTTTTATGTTCTTCTAATTTTTAGTATTTGTACATTGATTTATTCGATCGAGTTCGTCGAAGATCTGTTATTTTCAAGTACACGGTTAACAGATTTGTGACTGTTAAATTTTGGAAATCAATCGCCTAAGACCAATTGCATTGTGGATATCATCATAAAGGGGTGAAATTGATTTTAAAGACAACGACTTCTTTGTGCCTTAGGCACTCAATCAAACGGATAAGTTCATTCTAACTATTATTACTGTCTAATTTAACATAACTTATTTTTATTCAGATTTATACATTAGGTCTAATACAAACAATTGTTTGTTTGATTACCCACATTTTGATTATTCTTCCATTCTTTCTTTAAATATAATCTTGCACTCTCTCAATCAAAAGAATTGAAAGAAAGATTTAGATCCTGTTTAGATGCACATTAAAAAAATAATTTTCTGACTTTTAAAAGTTAAAAAGTCTGTTTGGATTCATTTAAAAAAAATAAAAAACCTTTACTTTTTAAAAAGAAAAAGGAAACTACTTTCTAAAAGTTATTTTCTTCCTAGCTATTTTCTACTTTCTATCCAAACGGGATCTTTAAATATATGGAAGTTTTTTTAATCTCAAGAAACCAACTTGTGTCTCTCATTTATAAAAAATGGGGCCATGGCTCTTAGATATTTACAAAAGAAGGTTGCAAGCACATAGGAATTTCAAGTTTGGGTTAAATTTTCTAGGTTTGAAGATGGTGACTTTGTTGCAACAACCCAAAGAAAAGTACCTACATCTCCTTACCCACTTTATCAGTAGATTAAACTAGGAAGATGGATTGAATTCGACTAGCAAAGGTGCATGGAATTTCAATTATGTAACATTAGTCATGATTTTTAAAAATAAGTGAAGAATTTTTGCCTACTTTTATAAGTTATATTGATGTAAAAGTAGAAAAAATTTTGGACTTATGTAATAATGTATCTTGTTGATGGTGTTGCAAAAGACTAAAAAAATGAGTATAAACTCATTGAGAAACATTCAATATTTGAAATCAATGTTTTATTTTTCTCTTGATCAAAAATGAGATATTTGTACTAGATCCCTCACACTGGCAAACACACATACACACACAAAAAAATTTAAGAGTGAGTCATGGGTGTAAAATAATCTTAAAATATATATAGGGTCATGTTCGACAGTCAACACCTTTGTCCTATACGACTTAAAAGTTTTTTTGTGATAGAAAATGGTTTAGAATTGTGGATCGTCGATTTTTTTACAGTTAGTTTGTAAATCATTTTTAATGGGGGTTGAAGTTTTAGATTTGGCTGATTTTTTGTGAGGATGATCTCTATAACTTTTAACTCGCATAAGACGAATTTTGACTCCCAACATTGTGTATATATATAAACATATCTTACACCATTCAATTCCCTGAGGTTAAACCTTCATCTTTGCACCAACAAATCTAGTGGTGTTCCTCTCTAATAATCAACTATCACCGTATGCTCTTGGTTCTCCTTCTAATTCCTTTTTAACTCTTATGAGATATTTTGATATGTGTGAATCAATAAGCAAACTGTATTTGAAATGTATTGTTAAGAGATAATTACCAAAACGTGACCAACTTTTGACGTAATTCCCATTCCGACTCATCGTTCATTTTAATCCTAAAAACATGCCTAGTGAGATCGTAGGTTTTTTTAAAGTGACGATTTTGTTGATAAAAAGTAGCAAGATCGCCACTTTTATAAACTGGTGAAATTGTCACTTTAAAAAACCTATGATCTCTCTAAGCATGTTTTCGGAATTAAAATGATAAGTGAGCTAGAATCATAATTTCATCATATTTAGCTCATGAAATTGTAATTCACCTATTGTTAAACTACTACCCAAAAGAGAGAGACCTATTAGATAGTGGATGTACAAAATTAAATACAATGGTGTTGGATTTGTTGAAACGTATAAGACTTGATTAGTGGCTAATGAACTTATGCCAACTTATGGAGCTGACCATAAAGAGGCTTTTGTCCCAGTAGCAAAAAATGAATACTTTTTGGGTCCTTGTGTCTATGGTTGCCAATTTGATTTGCCTTATATCAGATGTGTCCTATTGTTTCCCATCTTCTATGTTATCTTTCTTCTAAAGTTGGGTCATCAGTGGAAGAAGTATTAATCTTCGAATCTTGTGATTTTTAATTGTTTTTGCTATATGTTGGGGCATTTGGATTCTAGAAAGAGGTGAATAACAAGATCTTCAATGAGAAAGAGCTTCAATTACACAAAGTCATCTTGGAAATTTTGGATTTTATTTTCCTGTGGAACAAGTCTTTTGATGATTTTAGAAACTACTTTTTTTCATGGTTTTGTTTGTAGATGGGACTAGATCTCCTTGTGTTTTATAGCATTGTAATCTTGTATTTTTTTTTTGTTGTTAGTTTCTCTTTTTGTAGAACAGTCTTTTTGGCCTCTCCTTCCCCCCCATTATATATATAATTTGCAACATACATAGTGTCAATCTTAGTATATCAAGACACATTTTTAAGTGTCACGTTTCCATTATAGATGAAGTACTATATATCCTCCTATACAGGGGTGGATTTACATTGGGGCAGTGGCGACACTTACCTCATAAGAATTTTCAAAATCAAAGAATTTATGAGTTATTATGACAAATAATAATAATAGATAATAAAATTTGTTACTATTGCCACAAAAAAAAAAAAAAAAAAAAAAATCTATCTTAATTGTCGTTACAAATAATTTTTCACTTTTGATTGCCTCCACATGAACAAAAATCCTTACTCTGCCCCTACATCTATAACTATCAGTGTCCATAGAAAATATGACCTATAGATTCATATTTTTTTTTAAATATTAATTAAAGAGACATTATTATAATGTAATTTTATGGGGGATATTGATTAGTCCCATTGACATGTTTTAATGGACTTTGTTCCCTCTAAATCATAATAAGTAATTTTAATGGCTTGAAAAAGTTAAAATTAATTATTTTATGAAGTGAAAATGACACTTGTAGAGATAGCTTTTAGATGAACAAACATAAATCAACTTCTTTTATTAAAAAAAAAATAAGGAAAACGAAATATAGCAGTAAAAGGATGAGTGTTTAGTGTGGTAAGCATTCGTGGAGTTGGAGAAAGTGGACACGAAGAGCATTACGTGAACCACATTAATTGCAACAACTGAGCCAAGAGGGGGTTTACCGAACCCAACCCAAACCAATCCACGTCCCTTACCTATCTCACACGTGTCAAGGAGATTCATCTGACTATTTTACCAAAATGCCCCTTGATGATATTTTAAACTATGATGAAATCCCTTGCTTCATGCAATATAGACTCCACCTTATTCTACCATTGAAATGACTATCATATCCTTTGATTTAGGGTTATTGTGAACTCATACCGTCTCATGCGATACCCACTTGGGTGGGGGCTTAACGGTAAGACGTAATAATAAGGGTTTGCTCTCCTTGGTCGTGAGTTCGAAACTGAGTAATTACAAACTCCCCGTATTTAAATTGGAACATGTGGTTGTGGACTCTGCATGAGTCCCGAAGTACTTATAGTCTCACCAATGTGAGGATTTTCACTAGATCACACTCCCCCCACCCCACCCTCATAAAACAAAAAAAAAATCCTAAGCGGTGACTAAGGAAACCAATCACAAAATTGGTTTAAATTATAAAAAATGGATTGATTGGGCCAAAGTAGATGGTAATTGTCATGTTCTTTTGGATAGATAAGGAAACATGGCAAATAACCCATAGCAATGCTATTGAATTGGAGTTGCTATGGAACTAGTCTATCGTTGTGTATAAGTTTCATTGGACTCTCAAGTCATCCATGCATAATGTATAATTTAAGTCTTCATTATCTCAAAGATCTCAATGGAGTTGGGACGAAGTGATACTCGACATACAAACAAACGTGTTCTACACCTAGTTATCTATGGCGTAATTTATGTTCAAAGACTACTTCATGATTCATGGAATCTTGTAATTCATACCAAGTATCGTATTGTAATATGTTATTCAATGCCAGAATTGAGATAAGGGTAACTTAGTAATTGTATTAAAAATAATAAATTCGTGGTGAGTCACAAATGTAAGTTAGGAAGTGTGTAAATCTTGTAGCAAATCAAGGTCAATTTTGTAAAACCAATTTCAAATTAATATTCTCTTTCCTTAGGTTATGTTGCAGGTAAGAAGTTGGGAGTTCAACAGCTTCTCTCCTCACTTAACCAAGAATAATATACTCTCTCTCTCTCTCTCTCTCTCTCTCTGTATATATATATATCTGATCTATCCTCTATCCATCTAATGGAGTTAATGGAAGAAAACGGGGAGGTGGGGTTTGAAGAGGGAAGGCTCCCCACACATGTTCTTGATGAAGCATTTGAACCAAAGGTTCTCATCTCATGCCCAACTTCTACTACTTTTTATTCTTTGTTCCCATAATTGTTCTAATATAGTTGACTTTTATTGAGTTTTTTTATTTCATCTTATGTTCTTTTGAATTTCGAATTTTTCAAGAACTATTTGTGGCCTCAACATCACCACCAGCTCCAACTTAATGGTGTCCACACTTCTTTGGATGCAGTCCCAATACTTCAGGTACCTTCTTTCTTTCCCCTTGTTTAATTGTGTGTGTGTGTGTGTGTGTGTGAGAGAGAGAGAGAGAGAGAGAGAGAGAGAGTGGTGTCAATGGATAGTCTAAAATTCGAATCTGATTCAAATTCGAATTCGAAAAATCGGATATTATCCAAAATTTTTGGATATCGGATTTGAATTCAGATAATTTTATATATTCAAATCTTTTTCAGATACGGATTCAAATACTAACATTTCGAATTTGATAATATCCAATTCAAAATAATATATAATATATATTATTTTATTTGATTAATTTTTTATATAAATAATATAACATATAATAAGTTTTTTCTAATAATGAAAAATCGGTTGGATAAGGAAAAATTATGTATTTTTTTATATACAAATTATTCGAATTCTAATAAGATATTATCCGATATCCAATAAGGTAATCGGATTCGAATTTAAATTCGAATATCAGATAAAAATTTTGGATTTGGATTTGAATACTGCTATATCTAAACTGATATAAGTAAGCCCTGAAATGAATTTTGTCCTAATGTTAATGTGATTGGTTGAAAGAATTTTTTGAGTAGGCTATGATTTGCACTAAGAGATGAAGTATTATGGGTTTTGGACTTTTGGTCATGTAGTGGGTGACTAGTATTTAAGCAAGTTAATATATATATATATATATATATATATGTGCGAGCAAATTTACAGATGGCCCCATAGAAATTATACACACCTCATAAACCCCATAACTTTAAGAATCGTGATAATCTGACTTACCAACGTGGCGTATTCAATGGACACCCCTGACGTGACATGTTCAAAATCATAGATCTACACGCCTTGCGATACACAACTGCACTTCCCCATAAAAAGGTATCCTGAGGGAATGGTGTATCCCAATACGTATAAATTTACGATTTTCGAACATGTCACATCAGGGGTGTTGATTGAGTATGCCACGTGGGTAAGTCAGATTATCACGAAATGAATCAGGGTCAAGTAAGGTGTAGCCGTTCTTATTCTATAGGAACGTCATTTACGTGACACATTTTGATTGGAATTCTAAACACATTTGATTCCTAACCAAGCTGTTTCCTACATGGCATGTAGTTTGATGTATAAAAAGGTGCCCCGTGTGAGTGATAGTCCCTCATAGCCTGAGTATCATGATCTTGGACTTTACATAAATTTGGGGCAAGCCTCACCTTACGAGCCAATTTTGCGAGGATGAGTTAGGCCCATGGGCATTTACATGGTATCAGAATGAATAACCACACGCATGTAGGAGACACGTTACACGTGAGGGGGAGTGTGAGCAATAGGGAAACCATATTGAAATGTGACTCATCTTTATTAATTACTTCCCCCGCTTCCTACAAATGCTAGAAACAAAAAATCGACTAAGGATTTTTGAAGATTACACTTTACAAAAAGGATACTTTTGTACTTTTGACAATTAAGCAACATGGTCGTAAGTTACAATTTTCTTGGTTTTTTACTAAAATGATTATGATTATCTTAAATTTAAATATAAAAGTAGAGGCATTTTAAGGCCACTCAAATTTTGAAACCACTTCTACTCGACCATCTCTCATTATAATAGTACATATAATTACCAAAAAATTCGCTCCTAGCTATGCTAGCATTTCCTCTGCAACTCATTTTTCGTTTCTCCAGGAAGAAAATTTTATTAGTGGAACAAGAACTCGATTCTCTATAACTTAGAAACTTATTTCCCAAATGAATGAAAACATGCAAGGAACTTTCTCTACGATTTTTACGTAGACTAGCTAGTTGGTTAAGCAGGTCAATTTCACACAAAAAATTAATCTCTCATATCCACTACAACTAAGTGATCTTTGATCTAGGTGGGAAAATGATTTTCTCAGAACATGCGATTTGCAAGTGTTTGATTGTACATTTTCACTAAAAAATCATTCTCCTAGCAAAGTGATTTTCTTCACTAGTAGGAGTTTTTTTTTTTTGTTCCATCGATCCAGATTGTTTGTTGTACTTGGATTTCACACTACAAATGGTATCTTTTGGGCTCCTAATTTGACTCAAGATAATAAGTATTGTATTTTATGTGTAATTGTAAATGTAGCATCACAATTCCCTCCCAAAATCCATCTCAAAATCACATTCGAGACCGAGTGTTCAAGCAATTCGGGCATCTGGGGGGCCAGGAATGCAGGCTTTCTTTCTTGAATCCGGTGAAAGATCGTGTGGGACTGGATTTTTCCTCCCTCGGAGAGCTGGTGTCAACTTCCAACCAAGCAATAAACCTGGTAAAAACTGTAATCCCTTCGAGTCTAACTTAATTCAATCTTATAGGATAATTCCAATATTAGCTTAAATAGGTATATTTGGAAAGAATAATGCTGAAGTGACTTCAAGATTGTACCTCACATCGCACATCTTGACGTGAAAGTGTATGGGAATCATAGATGCTTTTCATCGAGATCAATCTTGAGGTCACTCTAGCACGACTCATTTAAAAAACACTTGAGAGTGAAAATAACACCTATTAATTAATCAATGATGCAATTGAAACATTAAGAATAACTTTTATACTTGGTTTGTAGCTTATTCTCCGGTGCTGATCCCTAGGCGTGTAATTGAAGCCTTGAACCTTGACGTGCATGCGTTAGGCTCTCACCTCACTCCTCGACGAGGTTGGATATCAAAGCTATCTTGTTTTCGTTAAATTAAGTAATGAGCTCAACTTGATCTGAACTAAAGTTTATTGTCTCAATCATATTTATTTGCAGATCTAAACAATGATCAAAGATATAGGGGTCGAGATTCGAGTTGCAACGAAGATGGTGGTGATGTCATCGAGAGCATTACAACTTCCCCAGATATATTTCTTCCAAAAGAATGGAGTTATTAAGCTCAAAAGAGCAAGAAACAGCTACTCTTGAAGTGATCTAAAATGATATAACAAATGTGTTGTACTTGAAAATTAAATAAAACAATATTGCTACAAAGAATAATGGCACGATTTGTTTTTCTATTATTTTGTATATTAAATCAATGAGAAGAAAATAAATAATTTTATTTATTTATTTATTTTTTGACGTTTGAGATCTGCGAACAGTTTAAAGAAGAAATTAAGCACGTATGAACGAATTCAAAATGATTGATAAAAAAGGGAATTCAAAACATTAAGAACTAAGTTTTTCAAACTTTGATGGGATGAGACAATTTAGCGTTTTATTTATTTTGCTTAACTTGAATGCCATCTAGAAATTCTTTTTATGTACACGTAAGGCTAGAAAACTTACAAAAATGATGAATAAACTTCCTAATTAAAGTTAATTATGTAAAAAAATAAAATAACAAAGATAACACAATTGCACAAAGCACAAGAATTTACGTAATTCAGCAATATGACTATGTCCACAATGGGAGCGCTATTCCATGCACCCCCGCAACTCTGCATAGCACAACATAATAGAAGACATTTACACGACAAACTATACATATGAAGGCTTTAATCATTAATGATTTGTAAAAAAAAAATTGATTATATTTTTAACGTCTTAGTTTCCCAAAATTATAAATGAGCATTTTGGACCCCATCTATTGGAAATAATGCTTTTTATACCTCTCTCTTGCAATAAGGCATAAATACCCTTATGGATTTATCCCATAAATTATGTTATGTGTGTTGGGGGAGGGTTACAAGTTTCTCGAGGATTTGTTGGGTATTCTAAGAGGCATGGATATTTTGATTAAAAATAATGATTTCTAACTTAGAAAATTGTAACCTAGCCATCACGCGAACCCTTGTGCTCTGTTTAGAGTTTCACTTTCATATGAGGCTTTACACCACTTGTGAAACCCTGATTCCTGGGTTCTCAATGTCATTTCATGCCAAACCTGAACTTTAAAAGAGCACAACTTTTAATCTTATGACCACGTGCAACGTTCGCACATCACATAATTGAATGTAAGTGAGGGTGAGCCCTGTGGGTGGCCCTAAGGAATTAATGTTCATACTAGGTATTGAACGCACGACCTAGGGGCATTAATCGTCAATCGGTCCAAAATTGCCATTGAGCCAACCTCCCGGGATTGATCTAAGCAATCATTTGACCATTATTATGAATATATCTTTGTGAATTACCCCTAAAACATATATAATAAGTGTCAAATGCCATTCAAATCCTAAATGTTGCAATATAGGATGTACGTTATAGTGGTGATTGCCATGATACAATAGTGTTAACTACTATAATGTACTGATCTCTACAAATGGATCTTTCTATGGATTTATCACACACAATCAACTTGATTGGCTACTTCAAATTATTAATTTTTTTAATGGTTAATTCCTTATTATTGATTTAATCTTTTTTAATACCCCAAACTAGCATCTCCATCACTAATCAAACAAGTAATCCTCCTTCATGGGACCAATCAATAATAACTACATCAAACTTTTTATATTAATTAAAACAGCGAATTAGTGCCTTTGATATCGTGTCAGTCTCTCCACTCTTCCTATAATTTTATTATACAAGTAGTTCACATCAAACTCATTTTCCTTTGTTCTCCGACCGCCAAACATTTGCAATTGCTCTTCGTTTAAAACCCTTTCATTAGCAACATTTCGCTTCTACAGAGTTCCATCTCTTACTTCGTTTCTCTCTGCAACTTTCGCCATGGAAGCGACCTCTTTAAGCTCTCATACTCTCCATCTCGGTCTCCTCTCAAGAAATTCTCTCAGAAATCAAGGTGAGTTTTTTAAATTAAAAAAAAAAATAATTTTGTTTTTCTTCTCTTCTGCAACTCTCATCCATTAAACAAAACATACTTTACTTTTTTGTTAGTTATTTTATTTCAGTCTTTGGTAGTTTCCGATCCTAACTCTTCACTCTAACCCTAATTTTATATCTATGTTCCCTTATTCTGATTCGTTTGAACTGTTCTCTTCGAATTTTAGCTTAATCTTGCTCTCTGTGTTGGCGAATTTGATTTTTATTTAAAAAATTTGTGGTCTGTTTGGATTACCGTTTTCTCCCCTAAAAGATGGTTTCTGCTCAAAAGAGCTCTTCAATGACGGCCCAAACATTTCCTGATTCTATGTATAGTCTTGATGGTAGTTGAAGAAGAGAAGAAAAACAAAATGTGATTCTTATTCATTCTAAGATATTTTTCTTGAATCAAGACCCTAACAGTACCCAATTCTGTATGTAGTCCCGACTCCTGATGGTAGTTGAAGAAGAGAAGCAAAAAAATACGATTTTTTTTTTTCCTTCTAAGATTTTTTTTAGAGCTTCTATTGGCACCCCAACTTTCACTTATTACACCCCAATTTATCACAGCCTACTAAAATTTAAAACCCCATTCCAACATTACAAAAGTTTGGTTCAAGTTATTATCTCAACATTGCAAAGCATTATAAGGCATTTAGACAACTTCACATTTGTTTATAATTAGGATTAGGCTCATATAGATTCGTAAATCTAACAAATAGAAATCTAAACAAAGGGAGGGAGGAAGGGAGTTGTATTGGCACCCCAACTTTTACTTGTTCTCAGCCATTGAATTATTTTTATTTTATATTTTAATTGGGATGTAATAAGTAAAAGTTGGGGTGCCAATAACAGCTCTCGATATTTTTCTTAAAACAGGACCTAACAGTACCTAATTCTGTATGTAGTCCTGGTGGTAGTTGAAGAAGAGAAGTAAAAAAAAAAGATTTTCCTCCAAAGATATTTTTCTTAAAAGATGGCTTGAACCTTTATATAATTTTTTTTATTTGTTTGTTTTGGGGGTTGGGGGAGTTGGATTTTTGTTTTTGTTTTTTTGGTATCAGGATGATTTCGTGTTCTAGTTCATTTTTGCATACAGATACTTTGTAGGTCATTTAAGTGAACAAAGATAGTTAATAGTTTACAAATGCTGAAACTGTCCTTAACATGATGGAATGTGATGCCGTTGATTGCCTATATAGGTATGCTGTGGTCTAAAATCTAAATAATCATGAAATTATCATCACCATCATAATTGAAGTCTTCTCCCAAATGTATGGCTCCACTAAAGATATCATTTTCCTCCATTCAATTCTATCCATGTTCTTCTGGGTCTTCTCCTCACTCTTTTAGACCCTTCAAATTGTATATTTCTTCTAATTGAGGCTATAATTGGCCTTTGTTGGACATTCCCAAACCCTCCCAATCGGCTTTCTCTTTGTTTATCACCTATTGGACTCCTAAATTTTCCCATGTACCAGAGATTGTAACTATCAATTTCTTTAGCATTGATTTATTTCTGTTTTGTCTCATAGAAACTAACCATGTGAATTTTCCTTCTTTTCATTGTATCCACTAACTTGAAGATTTTAGATATCAATGTCCACATGTTCCAAGTGGTGAGACGAATCTTAGATTCCTGTATTATAAAGTATACCTGGAAAATATGGAGTAAACTCCGTGGGCTTGTTTTATGGTTTTGTTGTGGTCCATGTGTTTGACACTTCATATCAACGCCAGCACCAACATATTTTTCAGTATCTAAGATTCATAGTGGACAAGCTGGCTAAATGTATTATGCCAATTCTAGGAACTTTTGTAGTATTTCGATTATATTTGTCATATATTGAGTGGGTTTATCCGTTTTGTATGATTGTCCTAATCTAGATAAGGATTGTTCCATTTCAAGTGAATTCTACCATTGGGTTGCCTTTCTGAAATATTATTTATCTATATTGATGGACTTAGCCATTAGTTTTTTTTTTTTTTGTTGTTGTTGAATCTTGGTGATTCTACTTCTACTATTTCAATGTTTTTGGATGAGCACATGATTATGTAGTTTAAGATATCGACCGAGCAGCTGATCATTACTGTGTTCTTGGACATTATCCTACATGGGAAGTCCTATACTATCATATAATTTCTGTTGCATGTTTTCAAGTTGCACTCAAAACTTTTGAAACACTGGATGAGAACTTTGGTTTGATCAATAACCCTATCTCTGATGTACAGGTGTGGTGGTTGGACATAATCTCCAATGGTATCGCCCATTGTATTCTGGAACCCATTTATCAGTAGTCAACAATGCATCATGCTCTCTTAGAAGGCATTCCATGTCCTTCAACAGACACTTCTCGTCAAACCTAAATAAGAGATTTTCAATTTATTGCTCAGATCAGCTTCAAAGTGAATATCTGAATGTTGAGGCTGAATCTGCACAATCGTTGCTCCCTGAATATATTCCACCAGGACCTGATAGTGGAACAGAATTGCTCGGTTCACTTGATCTCAGAAATTTGAAGAAATTGGAAACTAGTCCTAAAATGTTCAGAAATAGATTCTTGAATTTTGTTCGTCTGGGTTCGGTTATCAATGGTGCTGCCGAATCTTTCTTTAAAAGTGAAATACGACGCAGGTTATTTGTGACAGCTGTATTAGTTTTAATTAGTCGTGTTGGCTATTTCATTCCTTTACCTGGATTTGATAGACGGTTGATACCTGGGGACTACCTTAGCTTTGTCTCTGGATCAATCGGTATGTTCTTGTTTATATCTTTTACCTATAGAGTTTAGTTAAATCCAATTTTACATTTCCTCAAATAAAGTGTTTGCATTTCATTCTAATCAAAGGATAATTTACATGTATTCTCAGTTTCCTTTGGTAGAAGCATTCATTGGACTCTTAAATGCTTTTGTTCCATTCTAACTGGAATGAAAAATATGGTAGAATTTGCAAATACTCTAAAGGAAGCTCATTGCAAGGCTAATTTGTTGGAGAAACATTATGTTATCATCAAGTAGAATTATGCACGATAGGTTAAAAGTCTTTTACATTCAATATGCTTCCATTTCATTTTTCATCACATCTTCCACATCCCATATTTTCCTATGATAGTGATAGTTTTAGTATGGCTTGAAGTAAGGGCGAGTAAAGAAGACAAAGGCAAAGAACACCACATCATCTCTTGTACCTCCTTTGACAGTTTGCTATGACACTTTAACATCTTGAAATTTATATGGATATCCTATTCTTTCTTTTCCCTTACACACAGTTAGCTTTTTTTTGCCAATAAGTTTGGACCCTTTGTGCTATCTAATAGGATGGATCCTTGTTTTGATTTTGGGACTAACTGAAAAAAAAAATCATTGTATGTTTGTTCAAAATTTTATGTGTATTCTCAGTGACCTTTGGTTTACCTTGAACCTATCATGCAGTAAACGATTGATATAAATGGAGATACTATAGCTTTACTGATGTAGGACATCTACACGAGGCAGATTAGAATTTTCAGACCGATTGGCTCATTCAAACCTGGCCAACTCAGATTTGACCAGCCAGATCGAGTTGACCTGGTTGGATCATAATTATACCAACTAGGTTTCAGTCTTTTAACCTATTTTAATGTATCTTAGAAGAGTTTGGTTAATATTAGGACTTTCTATTCTAGACCCCTGGGATATGACACCTTGCTCCTTGAATCTCATGGGATTTCATACCTCCCCTCTCCCGAGAAAGTTATTTAAGGGAAATTCCTACGCCCCTCGGTCTGAATCCCCGCTTCCTTAGAGAAGAAGGTAATGGATTTAGGAAGTTTTTGTTCTATCTAGGTTCTAATTTGTTTTAAGTTTTTATAAATTTGTTTTTAGAGTTTAGGCTATAATTAGAAGTGCAAATTGAATTTCAATAGGTTAAAAAGTTGTTATTATGTTATTGATAGGTTAAGAAATTTACTTTTTAGTATTTTAAAAGGCTTGTAAGTTGTTATGATGAAGTTATCTAATATAAGAAGCTTTAAAAACGAAAATCAATCAATTTAATTTCAATTCTCTTTTACAAATTTTATAGCTCTTTGCTTTTATCTTTTTCAAGCTATTGCTTGTTTATCAATTGAATTTATTGATTCAAATTGATTTTGTGTTCCATTAAACATAATCTCTTAATTTCTCTCGAATCTATTGATTCACTCGCTTCTGCTACTTCATTTACTTTGGAGAAACATGGAAATTGCACATCTGGCACATGAAAAATTGGATGATAGTTAATTGGAATGGTAACAAAACCACCAAGAAAAATTCGAACATATGTTGACATGACGAACCCTTTAAGGGGCTTTATGAGGAGAAGGAGGATTGAGAATGAGGAATCTCAAGCCCAAAGGTGGAAAGCATAGACAATCCAATGCTTACCTTATTCATATTGTCTCAAAAAAGAAATGCCTAAAGAATACACATGACCTCGATGTGCGAAGGTGCAGCCATTCAGGTACTTACAATGAAGGCCTCATCAAGTTGCATTGGTATCATCATATATGCATTTTCTCAATATTGAGGTCGGGAACATGAATCCTCTCTCTCAATTCAAATCCATCTTAAGCCATATCATCAGTCAAGGAATGTATCTTCATATCTTGTCCTACTACCTCCATGGACGTTATTTTCGACTTTCCTTCCTAGCTTTTAGAGCCTTCAACTTTCATCGAAGCCCTCATTCGTACTGATGATATTATTGGTATTTGTACATACAAAAACCATCTTAAATGAATTTATACACTAATTGTATGGGTTACATCTTTACCAATGTCCCCACAAAATATCAATTGGTGACTACTAGGTATAATAAGTGATTAATCACGTGATTGGTAGTGGGGTTCTTTTGCTTCATAATTTGGTAAAGTTCCTGCTTGGAGAAATTTGGTAAATATCTTGTTTGCATCACATCCGTAGTTAATCAAATGATTTATGGCAGATGAACTTGGTGATTTTACGTCGGAGCTTAAGTTGTCTTTTTTCCAGCTTGGAATCAGTCCTCAGATAGCAGCGTCAATTCTTATGCAGGTTTACCACATTTCCACTTCCATGTTTTGCATTAATGTTTGTTAATACTTTTGGTGGTGTTCTTCATTTTACTTTCTACGTGATTGTCATAGGTTTTCTTTGACGTTTTCAGCATATTTAGATCATGTTTTCATTTGATTCAGATGGCACTCTGCACATGCCACATACTTTTTTATTTTAAAGAAACTTTTTTCTTTTCCATAGATGGAATTGGCATGAACGAACAGGCCCATCCGTATTTTTGTTTTAATTAAGCCAAGTATCCCACTATGTATCATAATGAGAGTAGAACTTAGGGTTTTTCATGGTCAGGCATATCAGCCAGAAGCTGAGGGAATGTTTAGTAGGATCATGCAATTACTTTCTTTGAGTTGTTAATAGGGCTTAAAACGGGCCAAGTCGGATGTGGGTATATCTATATCTGGATCCGATTCGGATCCTACTAGTTAAAACCATATTCAAACCATTTTACTTTCACTAAACCCATATCCGAACCCAATCAAATTAATTGGTTTGAGTCAGTCGGGTCAGATAATTTTGAACCATTCGAGGTTATTTCGAGGAAGTTATTAAAGGTGTGGCCAAAAGATGACTTGAACTCAAGACCTTTTCCATTTTGGAGGGAGGCCTTGGCCACTGTGTTCATCACTTGTTGGTTGAAGAAAGATACCTTGAAAATTATAAA
Organism: Akebia trifoliata; assembly: GCF_017979445.1. Lineage (NCBI taxonomy): Eukaryota > Viridiplantae > Streptophyta > Magnoliopsida > Ranunculales > Lardizabalaceae > Akebia > Akebia trifoliata. The sequence continues at coordinate 27,938,790 of NC_141390.1, forward strand.
AATATAACTTACAAATTAATATATCATTCGAACCTAGGCGGATATAGGGATGGTTCTGTATACGACTCGGATTCAACTTGGGTCAAGGGACATAAACCCATATCCGACCCATTTTTAATTCGGATATACTTGAAGGAACCAAACCCGCGAAATTTAGATCACTCAAATTTCAGATAAAATTCGACCCATTTTAAGCCCTAGTTGCTATATTCTAACCTTTTTAACTCATTTAGGTATTTTTGGAGAACTTTACGCAGGACATGGGAACATTTGGATATTTGTGTGCAATGTGTGCATATTGCACCGCCATATATTCTTAAAGAAATCTTTAGGTGTCTTGCTCCTTCAATGTTTATTAAACGTTTTAACTAATAGAAGGCTAAGGCATTCAAGACAAATGTTTTAAAATAACAGCCTTTGTTCCTTAGTTCAAGAGTAGGATTTTATTGGGCAATGTAATTGTAAAAAAAATCTTATAAAGAAGTAGCAATCCTACCACTCATTATGATGCTATCCTTGAGAAAAAATGTTGGTTGCAAAAAATCTTAGGGCGTGTTTGATTGGAAAGAAAATATTAGTTGGCAAATGATTTTCAAGGCAAATCCTTTTCTATTGTTTGAGCATAACATGAAAATTTTCGTGGAAAATTATTTTTGTTGTTTGAATTGCATAAAATAACAAACAAAAAAAAAAAACATTATTTTAATTCGACTTTGTGATAATTATATAAAAAATAATGATAAAATCAGTTTTTGGGGAAAGATTTGAATTATTACTCCCCAATTTCTTAAATTATTAGAGAACTTGTATTGACACCCCAATTTTTTTTAGAGAGCTACTATTGGCACCTTACGTTTTAATTTTCCACCCCAATTTCTTAAATTATTTATAACACCCCAATTAAAGATTAAAACACATTCTTCAAACATTACAAAGGTTTGGCTCAAATTATAATCTCAACATTATAACACATGTTCAAACAATTTTAGTAGTTATTTACAGTTATGATAGGCTCATATAAAATCCTAAACCAAAAAAATAGATCAAATCTAGCAAATAATGAGATAGTTTCTTTTGGCGTCCCAACTTTTACTTATATTTTCTTTTTTTATTTGGGGTGTAATCAATAAAATTTGGGGTGCCAATAACAGCTTTCTAACTTTATTTATAAAAAAAAATTGATATAATTTAAAATAAATTATTCAATCAGAAATTTACAAAAAAATGGATTGATTTAGATAATTTTAATTTTTTAAATAAAAATAATTAATTTTTAACAATTTAAATATTTATTTTATAAATAAAATTATGATTTTGATTGATTTCATTTTGTGTGTCTTTGCTTTTTGATTTTGTTTAATTTTATTTATAAAACAAATATTGATTTTGTTTGATTTGCCGTGTGCTAGCAAATTGTTTTCCATGGGGAGGGGGGTAAGAAAATGATTTGCCGTTAGTGAGGAAAATTGGGGGGGGGGGGGGGGGGGGGGGGGCAAATCGTTTCCTGCACAAATTTAGAGTTTTTGACGCATCAAACACTGAAAAATTGCCATTTTCCACGGAACTTCAATTTCCCCCTAATTTTCCGTGCAATCAAACATACTCTTAGTGTAAAATGCGTTGTTTATTTCGTCCATGTCATTTGGCTTTGACATGATAGAACTTACTACCATCGTTTAAGCAATTTATTGAACAAATAATTTTAAACTAAGGTTCGCCAATCATTTTGCTGAGTTCCTGCAGAATGGCTTAATAGGTTTACTTTGAGAATGTGCCTTGTGTTTTCTATTTTCTTTCTTTTTCACTTTAATCTGTTAATGACAGATATGCTACAACTTGTGTCTCCCATCAACAGGTACTTTGCCATCTTGTTCCTTCCCTGGTGAAGCTGCGGAAAGAAGGCTTAGATGGACATGAGAAGATTAAGAGTTATATGTGTGTCTAGTTTTCATCTCCAGCAGTGAGACGAGTCCTTGCTATACAATTGTACTTTATTATGTCTTTGCTCTGTCATAGTTGCATGATGCAAACTTTTTGGATTCATTCATCCATTTCAGATGGTGGATCTCTGTTGGGTTTGCAATATTGGAGGCAGTAATCCTTTCTTGTTATTCACTTCCATATTCAATCTATGCGGCTAGTCACAGGTAATAAAGTATTAATTGTCTCAAATTCAGTGACATATTTTCTATCTGAAAGATTCTTCCATGCTTTGATGCATTTAAAAAAAAAAATAGACTTCTTGTATGACTAACCATTTATCAGTGCTCGACAAGAATCTGCAACATAGAAGATGACGTGATAATGTTATTTGCAGAGTCAAGCATGTGATGTTGACAACTTTTTTATTAGTTTGTGGTGCGATCACTATGACATGGATCTGTGATCAAATATCGGAATCGGGATTTGGTACTCCTCTCAACATATTAGCATATTTCTTTACCCATGAGGCTTTTTTTGATAGGGTATTCTTCTCTTTTGCTTGCCATTCTTTATACAAGCCAAATTTTGCTGATGGGATCTTACTTTGTACGGTTTTGTTTTTTTTTCTTTGCGATTATCTGTTTTCTGGGCCAGAATAGTAATATTGCAAATTCTGGTGACTGATTAAGCCTATTGATCGGTAGACGTGGTGAAGTTTATAATTAACATCTTGAAGCTCATGGAATGGAAGTAATTAGCAAGGACACATTTTCTAAGAATTACTCTAAAATAGAATAAGATATACAAAAAAATATAATGTAGCAGAACTTTTTTTTTTTGGTTAGAATTCTGATTTTGGATTATTTGGTTGATGGAGCCAACTCGAGTTGCATTAAATAGAAATTCTGCATGTGTAAAATGTTATAATGCACACTCAGATTCAATTATGCTAATAATGTGCACTTGGATTCAATCATAGAAAATGAACAATCGAAGCGCAAGAACTCTGAATGATGGCCAATCACAGGAACTGGAAATCTAAACATGGATGTAGCAAGTTGGAAATTTCATTATCATTATATTATGCTATATTTTAAGGTGGGAAATCTCTGATTGGTTATGCTATTTCAGGTCAAGGTTCATCATTAATTATATGCGTGGGAATATTGACTGGTTACACTGATACGTTATACAAGATGTTGTCCCAGCTGTCAGGTAGATCATTGAGTTCTTCTCACTTTTGACCTTTCCTTTTTAAGGGTTCTTTTTTCTGTTAATACATCTGGGCCTGAAATAATTAATGTGAGCTTAGGAATAATGTCTCCACGTGTACATGTGTATTACCCTTTAAATTGTTCACGAATACCTTCATCTCCTTAATAAGAATGAGGGTAAATTACACTCTGATCCCTTTTGGTTTGGCGTCATTCTACGTTGATGCTCTTTGATGATTGCACTTACCTCCCCTGGCACAAACGGCGTTAAGTTTCAGATATTATTTTACTATTTTACCCTCTTGTTTTATCTATTTATATTGTAAAAAAAATAAATTTTAAAATGATAAAAATGCCCCCGTCTAAGCATTTTTACAATCATAAGCATGAGCCTATGTTTTTGCAAGGATATTTTTGTTTATGAAAACGAATGACATTTTAAAAAGGACAAAATGGACTATAAAAACGAGAGAGGTTAAAATGGTATTTATAAAGTATAAAAAACTTTTTGTTAACTGGTTGATGAATGGCAAGTAGACGGAATGGGGTAAGTGAGCTTGTTAGATAACTATAGGGGAGGTAAGTACAATTGTCAAACCGTAGGGGTTTGACATAGAATTATGCCAACAATAGGGAGTGGAAGTGTAATTTACCCTAAGAATAATTAAGAGGTATGTGGCCTTGAGGAGCTTCAAAATCTCTTACATTTTTGTTTTTAATGTTGCAGTCCCATCTTATTTTCATATTTTCTTATGGTGTGCTTCTTTTGGAAAGTCTTAGCGGTCGACAATCTTATCACTTGTAAGCATACCATAGTAAATTGCTATGTCATGTGTTGACAATCTTAACCTCTATTCTGTTCGTATTTTCTTTGTTTACAATATCATAGACAATCATTGATTTGCAGACTTGTGCTTTATTCGTATGTGCTGTATTGCAGGTAGTGCTGTGAGTTGGTGGCCATATATCCTTGCAGTACTAGGTGTATTCACTGTAGTCACTATGTGGGCAGTAGTAGTAACTGAAGGTTGCAGGAAGATCAAGTTGCAGTATTATGCATTTAAACTCGCATCCGCTGCAAGGTCAAATTTCTGTCATTGCTATCCAGATGTTTGGGTTGATATCATGTTTTAATTTAGTTTTGCGGAAGTCCAGAAACTATTATTTGCTCTCCCCTCCCCACCCCCACATTTTTTTTGGCCTCTGTGTGCACTATAATTCATACTGTTTTACTTACTATCTATTACTTGGAGAACATTATTTCCATGTGCTAACACATATCAGTTGATTTGCATGTTTTGGACAGAGATGATTCTCCTATTACTGAAGTAGAGCCCTATATACCATTCAACATCAATCCATCAGGCATGCAGCCTGTTCTCACCACCACCTATCTCTTGGCATTTCCCAGCATTCTTGCAAGGTTAGTTCAGCAACAATGAGTTTAGAAATGTTCTATTTTGAAATATCCTTGGAACTTTCAAAACCCCTTACAATATTTTGCATTTGCAGTCTTGCACAAGGTTTAAAATGTCATTTTGGATGAATGTTTCAGTCTAGGAAAAAATCGAAACATTCACTGATGTGAAATGAACATTCAGATTTTTCCGAAACATTCTTAAAATTCAATATCTAATGATAAATACTGTTAAAAAAAATAATGTTTTAGGTTATGTTTTGGGGTGGTTTATTTTTTGGTGCAAACTTTTTAGGAAGTTTAGGGGAGTCTGTTTTGTTGACTTCGTGGGGCGGTGGGATTGGGTTTTCTAATCTTGTGATTGTAATCATGTAATGGGTGTTGGGGGCGGCGTGTTGTTCCCCCCCCCATGTTTTCTCTGTATTGGGTTGGTCAACTTGACCGCCTTATAAAATATATATTTTAAGAATAACACATTTTTACACGTTGACACGTGCTATTAGATACAATATGCTGTGAATTAACTGTGTTAGATTGCATTAAAGTAAGTTTAATGTTCCAACTTTCAATAAGCTATCAAATATCAGTAGCCTAATGGATGAGGCGTCTGATTTTAATTAGAAAGTTGAGTTCTTTCCTTTTGGCTCATTTGAGAATGACTTCTTAATATATGTCTCTTTCTCTGAAAAAAAAAAAGAAAAAAGAAAAAAGAAAAAAAAAACACAGATTCAGAAGGACTGGAATATTTTTTGTAGAGATTTGCATTGGTTTTTAAGTTGAAATTCTCTTTCATTTAAATCTTTATTTATTTGTTATTATTATTTTTTTCTTGGGGAGATTCAAAATGTTTTTGTGGAATAGATTTTGACACATACCAATACAAATAGAAACATTTCAATACAAACTGACATCGACCGAAACATTTAATTCCAGGGATGTTTCGTATTGGAATATTTTAAAAATGGTACATACCAACCGGTACATTCCGATATGGTATGATAGGATGTTTTGAAACATAGTCTTGCATAAGGTGCTACTAACCATTCAATGTTTCCCACCTAAAATATCTCCTTCACAGAAAAGATATCCAATGTGGTGACCATATTGGTCCATTCTAGATTTGAACTACCTTGGCAGTAAGACCATCCAAATAATGCTGTTAATTGGATTGTTATCCAATCGGTTAATTTTTATGTAGGAGATGAAGGAAGGACTTATTGAATTTTATTCCCACCCCCTTCATATGCACCATGTACATCTGTTCCTGGTTGGTAGATTGTCCTTAGGACCTATGCATTGGTACCTTTTCTATTTCTTCTTGCATTCATTGGATGGGGGAGGCTACTAATTGTACTGTTATAATAATTTTTTATTTTTATTTTTTTAATCTTTTCCTAGATACTCTTTTAACTTTCTAATACAGAGAATTTCTTGGCAGTATCCTTGGTTCACCGTTTTGGGAACATGTTAAAGAGATATTGAACCCTGAGACTTCAGTCGGTGCAGAACCATGGGTTTACTATTCAATTTATGCATTCTTTGTCTTTGTATTCAATATATTTGACATTGTAAGTATCTTCTGAACCTAGTATTGGTATTCTGATTGTTATCTTGAAGAAACTTCGATATATGATGGGCCTTTCTCATATATATTGTCTTTTCTAATGCATTTCCTCCTAAATTTGTTCTGCTTCTAAACGATATCTTCCTGAGCATTGTACTAAAGATTGCAGGAACAAAAGTATTTAAAGCTAGTTTGTTCATTTTATACCCTATTTAGTCCGTCATATGAATATTTCTCTTATATGCCCTTTTTCTATTTCTGTCTTTGTTTCTCCATGCTCTGGCAGTCAGTCTATAATTCTTTTTCCCAATGTGAAATATGTTGTAGAGTTACAAACTACTTTTTTGTATTGGAAATGAGAAGGAAATCAGTATTTTGTCAAAGGGAGGGATATTTAGAGTTTCTGCATCAGAAGAAAAAGGATTGCAGAGACTAGGGAAAGGGAAGAGAACGGGGTGAGGAGGATGGGACTGTATGAAAAGTATAATAAATTATTAATTTGAAGATGTGAATCTTGGAGACTGTAGAGGAATCCCTAGTCCCTTGTTGTGTGGGGTGTTGGAATGGCACCATGAATGCTTTTATACAAAATTGAGGTTCACGAATAAGTTGGCTAGTGGAAAATTTGAAAAATGGGGGAAAAATCAGGTTAGGGTTGTGTAATTGTTCCTAATAGCTATCAGTAACCATTGTTTGATTTATGTGAAAGTCAAGCCTGTATGTTTTATTTTGATGTCTTTAAGTATAATGTATTTTAACCATCAATCCATCTGTGCAGGCCAACTTGCCAAAGGAAATTGCTGATTACTTGAATAAAATGGGGGCTAGAATACCAAACCTGAAGCCGGGGAAGGCCACAATAGAGCATCTAACAAAAATTCAAGCATCGACACGTTTTTGGGGTAATTTCCCTTTCAATATTAGAAAGACAGATTTTTTCCAAAGAAAATTTGTGATTTATCTCCTGCCTTACCTCTTCACAAAGCACTACATGGCAAAAATGTCTCTGGAAGTGGTAAAGACTAATGGAAAAACCAATTTCAAACATCAACTTTTGTTTATAGCATACCCCCAGTTTTCCATCAAACACATAATCAGTTGCTTTTTTTTGGTAAAAATAATGCAGGAGGGTTATTATTAAGTATTTTGGCCACTACATCATCCTTGCTTGATCATCATTTACGGCGTATCAATCAGGGATTTGCAATAGGGTTCACATCAGTCCTAATCATTGTAAGTGCAATACTAATTTCAGGCTTTATAATTAGTGGGACAACAATTGTGACAAAATCTATGACAATGGTTTTTGTCTTATATGTCTTTGAAGTTTCGAAATGGGCTGATTTTTGGTGTGGGTGATCTCCTCACCATAGAGATCATCCTCACTAAAAATCAGCTCATTCCGAAACTTCTGACCCCATCAAAAGTGGTTTACAAAAATTAAACGGTCCACAATTCTTCAACTTGTAAACTGGGGTTAGAAGTTTAGAAATGGGCTGATTTTTTATGAGGATGATCTCTACCATAGATATCATCCTCACCAAAAATCAGCCCATTTCGAAACTTCTAACCCCATCAAAAGTAGTTCACAAAAAACTATTGTCATAGATTTTGTCACAATTTTTGTCCCCTGAGCCGTTCCCTTATAATTAAGCATGCACTTGAATTCTTGGTTAAAATGCACATGAGATTTACAGATGCCACTTGAATAGTTCGCTTAGAGAATGTGACGAGACTGTGCTGGGACATACTTCTCTACCGATCCATAAACCTTTATCTTCAGTTACTTAGTTTTTCTTAGTTCATGCACTGCACATACCATCCTTGGTTTTCTTGTAGAAATGGGCCCATCAGTTAAAATATATCAACCATCTGGGTTCAATAACTGTTAATGGTATTCATTTATCGTCGCCTGTAGTTGCAAATTCCTTTTCTTGGGACTTTTTCATCACCAAGTCTCCAGGAGTTATTTTTCAAGAAAAAGGAATATTTTTAGAAACAAAAACTATATGTATAGATCTCATTAAAATTTCATCATGATGTATTCTTTACTGGTCAGTATCCAGGTTTTCTTTCATCTCCAAGTCCCCAGGAATTCTCTTTTGCTTGAGTTTTTCAAGAAAAGAAAATATTACTTGTTATAAAAACGTTATTTATACATGTATACTGTCTTTATTAAACCCTGTTCACAAAATCTCATTAAAATTTCATTGTGATGCATTCTCTACGGATTTTTAGCCTCTTTCATGTAACATATCTAATTTGTTTCATTCGTGAATTCTTTGGCATGTTCCTGAGATTATGTAAGGGATGTGCATAATGTTTCCCTGGATAAGTAATGTTACGTTGTGTTCCTCTTCCAACAGACTCTAATTTTATTAAATTCTGCTATAATTTTTTTTCCTCTTATTTTAATCCTCAACACTCATATCTATGACTATTAACTCAATGTTTCCGACTTAACCCTTAGTTATAATTTTTCAGGTGGGGTCAATTATTGAACTTGGAAGATCCTATCAAGCATATAATGTAATGCCAACTTTAAGTAAGGCTCTACGGCGGTATGGTGTCTAGTATCCAAGTGTCCCGTGCTTGTTGACCTGAGGTAATATTATGCTACCCATATACTCAAAATAACTTTATTGTCTGTTTAAACTGGCATCTGCTGAAAAAAAAAAATCCTCATTTTTGTGGCATTACAGGCACTCTCTTAATGGCAAAGTGCTAATGAATCTTGGTTATTATAAGATGAAACATCGCCACAAAAAGAACTGTAGGATCTACACGAACATCAAATTCTTCTAATGGAACGTTCAAGATTACTAGGTGCAGTTGCCTTTCTCCCACAAATAGATGCATATGTATCTTTCTGTGGCTCATGAAGATTATTTACATCATAGCGTTCTCTATTTAGATATAAGAGCAAGTTGTAGTGATCCCAATTTGGACCTGGCTTCTGTAAATTATTATTATTTTTTTTGGTCTGTTCTTCATTATCCAACTAATCTTGAATGGGTTTGTATTACAAATACGTGGAAATGCAGTTGTAATTATACTATGAAAGGTCTTCGAATCTAGGTAACAGTGAAGGGTTAGAAATGAGATGTAATTGTTCTCGAATTAATTTAGAAATGTGTCATTGTCTATTTGCCAGCACAGTTCTTCCCATGGCGGCATGGTTCTTCCCATGGTGGACGAGTTGGGCGAGCTTTCCAATGTGAGTTAGGACCTCTTTGACTTGGGCAAATCATCAGACCGATTTTGATTATTTATGAAAAATACTTGATATTTGTTAACAATCTGGGAGTGCAAAGTCTGTCCAATTTTTGAGTCTGATCAGGGAATTTTTTATTTTTCATTTTTTAAATACATATTTTAAACCATGAATTCTAGGGTTGAGGTGTCATTTGGGCTTCGCGGTGCAGGCTTTATATAACATTGTTAGATTTTTTTCGGCAAGAGGGAGAGTGGTAGCTCCCCAACGGCAATTTCTTCATTCATAGCGAAACAAAATCGGTTGATTGTGTTTTATGAGTTTTAAAACCTGAATATGTGGTGTCCAACTTTGAAGTGGGCACACTGTTTCAAACTTTTGAAGGAGCCCTCCTCTCCTTGTTACAAGATCCGTGGCGGTCTGAATTTATTTCACGCCCTTGCATTTCTGCCAAAATTTGGATTACCTCTTGGAAAAGCTACGTGCAATCCAATGGAGAGGGTTCCTTCAAAAGCATCCTGCCCGTTTCAAAGTTATGAAGTATTTTCCGGAATGTGGTTGGGTCCCTTGCATTTGTTTGTTAACTTGAAAAAAAAAAAAAAATCTTTTTCACAGTTAAACTCTAAAATAATCCACACAAAAGAACAGAGGAAAGAATACTTTTTAAGATTTTTAAACATAACATTAGAAAAAAAGAAAAATATCAAGTCTTTGGAAAATAAAACGTTATCTGATTCTGATTTTCCAAAGAATGTAAAAAAGAAAGATTGGATAAACTTTTTCGTGACTTTTGTGGTATGATAGGCTAGGCAAGAGAAAGTTCCATTTGATAAGTTAGAAAAAGGTTTGTCATCCTAAGGTGTGCAAGGGGGCTTGGGGTAAGGAGATTAATACTTATAAACCAGTCGTTGTTAGGAAAATGAATTTGGAGATTAGGAGTGGAGGTGAATAATTTATGACGAAAAGTGGTGGAGGTGAAATTTGGAGTAGAACCTTTTGAGTGGGAAAGTGAAGGAAACAAGACTATTGTATGGTTGTGGAGTTTGGAAATGAATCCTTAAAGTTCTTTCGAAAATCCGTAAGAGAATAAGATTCATGATAAGCTCGGGAGAAAGTGCGTTTTTGGGAAGATGTTTGGTGTAGGAAGACACCACTTATGACAAGGTTTTCTTAGTTGTTTGGGTTATCTTCAGAGAAGGGGATACCAGTAAATGTCTTTTTGAGAGATGATGAGAGAGCTATTGGCTGGAATCTCGATTTTAGAAGGAACATAAATGATCGGGAAGTGTCAATTCTTCTTCAATGCCTTGATGGTGTGAGGATTTTCAATTAGGTTAAATATGGCCATTGTTGGGAAGATAGTTACTCAGAGACCTTTTCAGTGAGTTTGTTCTACGAGTCCTTATTGATTGTTGATTCTATATTTTCGTCAAATGAGGTGTGGAGTTAGAAAGTTCCTTCGAAGGTGGTTTTCTTTATTTGGTGTGCAACACTAAGAAAGAAGAAAGTCAATCCCATCGATCATACTTGCATAGGCATATTGAATAGTATACCATTTTAATGGTGTTTGATATTTTGTGCCCCCATACCATTGGACATTATAGTTATACATTTACCTACTACATACAAATGATGGGTATTTCTGTCATTTAAAAACTCGTGATTTTGTAAATATAAACTTTTATTTGTAACGAAGTTTAAAAAATAAGTTTTGGGGAGAATTTTTTCCACTTCAGGGTTGAATTTATAAATACTATTTAAGTTTGGGATTCTCCAGTAAAATACTGAAATCAAATTTCTCCAAAGGAAAATACTAGTAGAGACTAGAGAGGGAACAATAAAAACGGTACCAATTTCAAATTCAAAAAAGTGGAGAGGAGCTCACATTTCATCTATTTTACAGAGTGATCTTCGACTCTTCGAGAATGCAAGCTAGAGAAGGTGAAGGAAGATCAGAGATGGAGTGTATAGAGATCGATACAGCCGCAGAAACACTGGAGAGATCCGTAATCTTTCATTTGGTCAAAGAGATAATCTCTTTCGTCCTCTACATGCACCAACAAATCCCTGCGTAAGTAGCCCTTTTAAACCCTAACCCTAATTTTCATCCTACATTGTCACGAGTAATGGTTTCTAATTGATCTGGTTTAGGTTTTTGGAGTGAAATCTCCAGAGTTTCATCGATTCTGAGTTATTAAGTTGCGTGAGTGCTTAAACCTGTCCGATTGTTACATTTAGAGGTTTCTTGGAAATGAAATTGAGAGTTTTTTTTGTGTTTTTTTTTCCCTTCGATTCGACTAGATCTTAAGGCCTGTTTTGAACGCAAACGGTCTCTGCGTATGAAAAAAAAAAAAAAAAAAGGAAAAAAATCATATTTTTTTGGCCCTAAATGGAAATCCGGCGCTCAAGCTTTTGAAGAATTAAATTAGTTTCTGAGGATTGTCCAATTGATTGAATTTTATCAAAAATAACATGAAATTGTAGCTTGATGATTGCTAGTAACTAGTTTTTTGTTTGAATTCCACTGTTGATGTGATTTATGTTGAAATAATTATTCTTAAACTATACTTAATTTCTAACTGAATTTTGGGATAAGTTTGTTTCTCAAACAAATACTAGAAGTACTCAAAACCATCCCTTTGCCCAAGAACTTCAATGTAGTTGCATTATAAAAAATTCACAATTTTCAGGCTTGAAATGTAGCTCAATTGGGTAATGTAATTCAAGGAAATCGTAAGGTTAATGGTTCATTACTATCTTACCCACCAAAATACATGTACAATTTCATCAGACAGTGCTGTAAAAATCGGCTGGTGCCCATGAGGTTGTCTCCTAGTATAAATTAAATTAAGCTTGTATTCATGTGTGGGGTTGTTTCATTATTCATAGTGGTGTCCGATGTTTGTTATTATTTGCAGCATTTTACAGGACCTCTGTCTTGAATTTGATGAAATGCAGACAGAATATAAAGATTTGGTATGTTAGCTGAGCGAAGATAATTTTCTCATTTCTGCATTATTATAGAATTTTGACTATGGTCTCTGGCTTCTTCATCCTAAGAACTATAAGTTTTAGGAGTCGCATGTAACACAAACGGAAGTAACAGCATCTTCTCGAAGAAAGGACAAAGGGAGAATGAGAGAGGTGAAACATGGAATAAGGAGACTAGAGAAGTTGATGAATTCTGTCTCTAGTATCCTTACTGCTCTTCAACTGATGCTCAACGAGATCCATGGTATCGAGGAAGTCATCTTAGTGCTTGGAGCGAGTCCTATACGACCTCAACATGTTTACGAGATGTTCTTTTCACATGGAAGGGCTGTTCCCGAAAGCACAAAGGGCTATACTAAAAGTAAAGCTGCCGAGGCTCTTTCCCGAAAGGTTCTCTCTGTTATACATATTTTAGGTTTCATCGAAAGTAACTTTTTGTGACTAAAATTTGATGTTTTGTGGTCAGGCTATCCGTGCACTGATCTCTAATGGGGCAGGATCTGTTTCCTATGGAGGTACTCAACTACGGATATCTTATCTCTGAATTTTATTTTCATGGATTTGAATTTACTCTATAGTGTGTTAATTCTTGTAATTTTCTATAGGTCCTACAAAGTTGTTTCTTATGGTAAAAGCTCCTACTACATTCAATCTGCCACTCCATTTTCTTCCCAAACGTGACTTCAGATACAGCAAGAAGGTATCAATGTTTTTTTTTTTTATATTATTTATTTATTTATTTTTTGATGGGTAAGCTGGACGTGAACCCACGACCTCAAAGTTGCTATTGCAAAGTGTCAAACCAATTGAGCTTATGGGTCTAAGCCCAGAAGGTATCAATGTTCTTTCGAGGATCGAAGCTAATAAGTACACATGTTTGTAATGAGAGCACTTGTGGTACATTAGAAACCATGTTAGGCACTCAGGTTGACTTGACCGATTTGGTGCTTAGTCATACTGGTTTGTTGGTGGCCGAGTTGCATCACTCAACAACCTTGATAGATAGTTCTTGAGAGACTTGACATTCTGCTGGTACCAACCTGTGACACTAATTTTGTGAAATCAACTCCATCTTCTGATCATAAGCATTGGGTTCATGGACTTACTTCTTTTCAATAGTGCATTTATTTTTCTTATTATTGTACTAAAGAATGTGAACTTTTGACCAAGAAATTTCCCAGTTGGACCCATCAAATGTTAGGTCTCATCACTTGATGTGCATCCCGTGTCCTCCACAGTAACCAACAAAGTTTTCTTATACTTCTGAATGTACATAATGGCAATCCTCCTTATATGATGAATTGAAGGGTACAACGTCATATTATATTTGGATTCATGCATTTATGTGGATGAAATAAAAGCTTAATGCATGGTTGAATTTATGAGTGCAATATGCATTGTGTGCATGTATCTGTTTTCCATGCCCCCAGTTTTCAATAATACTGCATTTTCTATTGCAGATAGTTCCGTTCAGATTACATATTAAGGTTCGAGGTCAGGATATGGATGGTTCGCATCAGGCTTCTCAGTCCAATAACTCCCTTAGTTTGCAAGGTTCCACCTCAAGTGATTTGATCTGGTATGTAGATATCTTAAACATCTTGCTTTCTATTTAGAATTGCTGAGTTCTGTCTTCGATTTTCTTTTATTTGAATATCTATGAAATATCATGCTCGCTCTTCTACACTTTCAATATCAGTTTGTTGTGCTTCGTATTTACTATCAACCCTTTACGGTGTAAACTACTGTGGGGCCTGCATGATGTAATTGTAATTGAGACTTGGGCAGTCACCTTGTTTCTCTTGTATGGTCAAATTCTTCTAGAGTTTCTTTGTTACATTACCAATCAAACAGATTAATACCAGGTCACTAGCACAAAAAATAATAAATTATCCCTTTTTAAGTAATTCTTATGCTTGTTTAGTGATACATCTGGTTCTTGTTTCAGGTTTCAATGTAAGCATACAATCAAAGGCCTAGTTTTCAAGCCACCATCACCGGAAGAGTGAGAAGGCTGTTGTTCCCTCACGATTTCTTGCATACGTAGTAGATATGAGCTTGTAGTTCACATTTTTTGGTTGTATGATTCAACTTCATTTGGGCAGTAACTATTCTGAGTTCAAGCATCTATTATTCATCATAATCAGTTCTTCCACCAATAATGAACTCTCTTGGGAAGAAAAATGCACAATTCATCTCTAAATTCACTCACTAACCCATTAACACTGATCATCGTCTACACCTTATCCCAATTATTGGGGGTTGGCAAAATGAGTACCATTTCTCCATTCTGACTCATCTTCCTCCACATCTTCAGTTTCTCTAAAGCCTAGTAAGTAGCAAATATCATACCTCTTTGAATCCACTCTGCCGCACAACTTGGAACTTATAATGAAACATGGCCTTGCTTAACAGTACTTGCCAAATTTTCAGGGAGGCTGTCCTTATGGTCTGTGACAGGTTATAAATTACTTGTTTAACATGATTTGTAAGTAAAGGTTCGGCTTCAGAGATCAACATTAATTCTGAATGGATCCACATTGCAGTATTTAAACTTCACCAATCCATGTGGTGCAAATCTAAACCTGATCCATGGGTTTCCATTCAGGTCTAGTCACACAATTTGTTACAAAATTACTTTATCATAAGGTTCTAGTCAGATCCAACACTCCTACTGTAACACCCAAACCCAGATCTGGTTCACTATCTAAACACATTATTTGAACCCAACCCAAATCCAACTTGAGTCAAATATCCTGGGATATCCAAAATGCTTTATTTTGGATCTCATTTTAAGCATCCAAATTCATAAAAACACGGGTTTGGATCAGAGTGATCTTGGGATCCGATCTACCCATTTCATGCTCTAGTTGAGAGAAGTGATGGGGGAAATCAAATGAATGCATCTTTGAGGTGGTTAAGATCCATTCTACAGTACTAATTTTTGGGTGCTAAAGCATGTGCACTACCTCAATAAAAATGATGATTTGAAGTTAAATTGATGTAACAAGAAATGAAATAACCGTATGTAATTAGTTTTCAATTCTCATCTAACAACCCAAAACTCAAGTGGGGTGTACAACTTAAAATCTGCATCGTCAAGATTACTTAAACATGTACTTCAGCTCAACAAAACAAGAAAGAAACCCAACAACAGAGGCAGCAAGTGGTATGTCAGGCTGACCTTGGGAACCAAACCAGCTGCATTGTCTTGCACAAAGCTTCCCTCGGACGTGTTTGTGCTCAGAACAACAACAATCCAATTACCTTCCGAACCAATCCCAACACCAGTATATTTGGTGTCGTTAAGATTTCCAGAATACTGTGATTCTGTGAAGTTTGACAATACGAGATTTGGGTCCAAGTTGGGAACACAAGCAGGCATTAGAACACCATCTTTAGTGTTTGTTATGTTGAGATGGCATTTGGCTAGAAGGTTAGGGTAGTTAGAGAATTGGGTCTCTGTGCCCGGGACAGTGTTGGCACCGGTGGTGTTGGTACAGGGTTGGTTCTTGAATTGATCAGCAATTTCATCTGCGAAGCACCCTGCATTGTTGTTCTCTGTAAGAGCTGTGAGATTTAAGGATGTACGGTATTTATTAATACCTTGAAGAAGATTCTCCTCCTCATCTGTAGGAGAACGGTGAGACCAAAAACTGCGTTAAAACCCAGAGAAAGACCAAAAAAAATAAATAGTTCTCACGCAAGAATAAAAAACTCCATAACAATTTCTCTCTAAAGAGATGGTATATGGAACTGAACCATCTCAATAGTATAGTTTCTGAAGAATCTAAGCAAGAATAGAACTAATTTCTGTACTCTATTAATTTACAGCAATGGAAATTACACATAACTAGGAATCATCGGTACAAGCAAAGATGGAGATACTCTTTCAGTCCTTAGATTAAAAATGTAGATATGCTACAATTATATATTATTCTTTTTAGCAGAAATTTTATCAAGAACAAAGAAAAAGGGAAGGTCATGTTACGGAAATAAATACAAAAGGTTCAACAACATGTCACTTGTTTATTTAAAAGAAAATAATGTTTCAGAGAAAGCCCATTTGATCACTTTAGTGATCAATGGGCATCATTGTCGATAGCTTGCAATCTCAAAAGGAAAGATGTGAAATCTCTAATGAGCTAAATCCTTTGATCTTAATCTTTAGCCAATATTGAACTTAAAGACTATTGGAAATCTACAATATTTTTGGGGCTCTGAAATGGGTCTCCACAACAGAATGGGGATGACATATTTACAGATTTGCATTGAATGGCACTACGGGATGTTGTTTTGGGTTGACATAGTAATATTTTCCTTGCTCTTCATTATTCTTCGCTTTCTTCATTTTTCACTAAATGGAATCTAGAATCTAGGACTATTAGATTCTGGATCTAGGGTTAAATCTATGGATCGACTTGCCCCTCCCCCAAAAAAATCCCATATCATGGAGACAATGCAACTAATCTCTTGTACAATCATCGATCCGATCTATTATAAGCTATTAAAGATGATGTGTCTCGTTTATAGTGAAGAGAGAATTCCCAAATCCACTAAATGGGGCAAAAGAAAAATCCCCATATTTTTTCCCCTTTAACAATTAACCAATCGATCATTTTTTTTTTCAGCAGATCAGTTTTGCAAATAAGGTGAATCATAAATCACACACAAATACCAAACCAACATAGATATGGATCAACAACAATTTATAAGAGGAAATCTAGTTGAATTGTAGATAAATATATCATTTTTTGACCCACCATTTACAGTTTTACACCCATTTTCTTACATATGTATTCAAATCTTCTCTCAAATTGGTTTCCATAAATACTCAAGAACCCAAGATCTTCCAAAAAGAGAAAAAAAAACCCATTTTCATAAAACTCAAAAATAGAAAGAACCCATTACCCAAATCACTATATAACATATAAATCACAAAAATTGCTGGAAAAAACATGAAGAAGAAGACAACCCATTCCACAAAAGGATCTGCAAATTAAACAAGAGAAATAGAAGAATGTTTACCATCAGATTTGACAGGGTGAGAGAACAACAGAATAACTTGAAGAAGCAAAAGGAGGAGATGAAGGCGAAGAGAAGCCATTGTTCTTGAATCAAGGAGGCAGGGTGGTGAAGAATGACTAGAACAAGATACGAGAAATGGGAAGAACACTACTTTTTCAAGTATATTTTATGGGTGATTTACTCATACCCCTCCACATTTTGGAGAATATTTGAGATACCCTTATATTTTCAAACTGATCATATTCTCCAATGAAATGCCCCCTTGAACTCAGTCTTTGGTGTTAGACTAATAGAAAATGCCCTACATAGCCTTGTCTCAACACCCTTGATTTTCCCCTAAAAAATACTAGTCATCTTCATCCTTAAAAGTAAAATCCTAAAGGGACTTCCTAAGAAGCTTTGCTCAACATTATGCTGATGGGGCAATGCATGTGCGCGAGCGCGCGCGCACACACACACACACACACATATTTCTTTGTATCTTGGGGGAAAGAATTCTATAATTATCTACAAATTGCCACGTCGACTAAGTGTTGAGTGGAGTCACTCTAGAATGACTCACCTTAAAATTGTCTACTTCAAACTTTAAATTTCTGGGTAAAATAGGATTTTTACAGAAGTAGAATATAATGAAATTTTGAGAGGGGAAGGGGGACTAAAGCTATTTGGGGAGAAAAATAAGAGTTTTTTGTGTAGAGGTTGAAGATTATTTAGGTCATTTAGCATTAATCTATAAAAGAAGATCAAGTTCAAGGGGGCTTGCCATCTGTTTGAAAATATGGGGGCATCTTAAATATTGTCCAAAACATGAAGTGTATGACGAAAGCACTGGAATTTTATATTATTTATTATTGTACGCTTTTCAGTGTGTCTTGCTTATGTTTGAAGCAGCTTTCAGGTGGTCCAAAGTTTGATTCAAAGAGTTGTCGGCTGAAAAAGCTTTTACTCAATCACCATTCAACCAGCACAATCGCTTAACACCAGGCTCACCTCTTGATGGACTTTTATACCTAAATTTAATTTGATTGGAGAATTCTAACCGCTCGATTTGGATACTTTTTCCACATAAATTTCTAATTCTATAACAATGATGTATTTCCAAAGGTTGGACTTAACTCTTCAAAGTTGGAGTATGATTTGGAAACGAGTCGTGATGAATGGGTATGCGGCCGACGTGGCAAGGGCACAAAATCATATATCTTTTTCATCGGGATACATAGAAAAAGATGTGCGATACTGTGCCCTTGCCATGTTAGCCGCGAACCAAAACTACGTGCATTCATCATTATTCTTTAGAGATATCCCTCCAGGTCTTGGTGATCCCAAGGAAAAAGATCCATGATTCTGTACACAGATCCACGTTTACGAGTGAAATTTAAGTGATTTTTTTCGATTTAGTTTATCTTTCGAGATTTGAAGTACTCTTGTGATTTTAAACTAATGACATAGTCATTGACCTTGGTGTTTTATCTTCAACTTCTAGAATTAATTCTTTCTTAACTTGTGTTACCTTGTCTTCAATCTCATGTTTAACCTTTTGTCCAGCATGGGCCAAGCTACTAATTAAAGAGCTGGTGGGGGCAATTACCCCCACAAAACTTTGAGACACACCTATATTTTCAACTAATTACATGCCCCATTTGTCCCCATTCCCTCACCTCTCTCCCCATTTGCCCCCACACCCTCACCTCCCTCCAATTCCCATCCCCCCTTCCCTTCAATTTTGTGTTGATGACATTGCCTTTTGACTGGCCTTTTCATATACCAATTGAAAATGACCTAAATATCCTTTTCTTCAATTTCTAATAAAAACATCTTTGAATTTCTCCCTAAAACCATTCATCTTCAAATTCTTCAACTATACAACTAACCATAGTTTGTCCCACTACAAGAAAATCCTGGCTCCTCCCCTGTTGTAAAGAATGTTTGATTTTTTTCTACTAAAAAATATATTATCTTCAATTAAAATCCTATCATTTTCATAGAATTTGAAGGCTAAACGAGATGAAATCTTGATGATGAAAAATCAAGAGTTTTTGCTAGAGATTGAAGACGAGGGCAATTACATAATTTTTCACCAGTCTATCATATAAGACCAAGGTTGAGGAATATGTGATTTGTTTGGAATTTCATGTGGTATGTCTAAATCACCCCATTTTTAATGGAGATGAGCACCGTGTGCCCATCAAAACCCTATTTTATGTTTTGGCTCATTTCAAAACTCTACTCATCACTAGTTGGCTTAAGATTGATCACTATCATATCATAAGGCGACTGTCAATCATATTGACTCGCCAAGTTTTATAAGAGATTGACCAAAGAGGTCGATAGAGTCAAATGTATCAATCAATCAAACCAACACCGCTCATTCTCTCTTTTTCTATTTCTAGAGCTTCACCATGTCTATAAACATCAATCTAGGGCATATCAAATTCACATTTTTTTTAAAGAAATTTGATCCTTAAGAGTTTTTTTCTTGTGTATTTTTTTTGTTTTTATTTTGTTTCATTAATTCTAACGCACGATCACGATGTATATTTGAGATTTTCGTGCATTTGGCATAAATATTTTGGATTGAGCTCGGGTTGGATTGGACTGGGCAAGATCAAGTTGGCCTCAGACTGGGTCCACTCTCCCGAGTTTGACTGACCAACTCCACTGAGGTCAGCTTAATAACTCTAGTTAAGCTGGCCACATCTGAAGCTGAGCTGATTTTATTAAATTCAGTTGCATTCGAGTTGTGACCACGACGAGGTGTATCAAAAGTTTAACCTAATAAACAATATTTATAAGTGTTCATGGCATCTTCTTAGTCGTTTCTTATGATATGGGCTTCCTTGGACTTGGAACTTAGCCATTTTATACTCCATCTGTAATCTAGGCCCACAAAAATGTGTCAAATTCAACAATACTCTCTCTCATTAGACATCAAAATCAACATGAATGGTTATTCCTTCACACAAAGTGGAACTTGTGAGTCCTTTTGTCATCTCGTCGACTTTTGGCCTTAGGTCACTAGATGCCTTCTTAACAAAAATAAATAAATAAATAGGGAACCCAATGTAATGCAAGGAGTCGGACCCTATGAAAAATGGCTAAGAATTGAACGACAAGGTAGAAATGAAGGAGTTTGATAATTTGTTCACTACATGTGGATCTTCGAGATATGAGTCCCAAAGTCATTCCGACTCTTGGCCTTAGTTATTTGAATGCCCCCCCAAAACAAAAATAGGGATCCCAAGATAACACAAGAAGTAAGGAGTCGAGTCCCCATGAAAAATGATCAAGAGTGACGAGCCAAACACAAAAATGTCTGATTCTCAACGCAATGTGGTTGGCACCATCCACTCATTGAATGTGGAATGTGCCGCAACATATACCTCGGAATCTAACTATGAAAAGTCTAGATAACAAGTATCCCAAAATCCTTAGTGGGTGAGCAAATTAATTTTGACATTAAAAAGGCATGGACTAATCATGCCTAGTGCAATTTACGGAATATGCCACTCAGGCATTTGCAATCATTACCGGTTGATTAGAGTTGTTAGTTATCCTAATAGGACGAGCTAATGATGTTGAATAGACCCCATAATATAAAACATAAAAATAAAAAAACCGAAGACTACAAAGTGCGTTAGGCATGGGATTTTCTCAAAAAAAAATTCCTTGAAACTTTACGAGATTATTTATTAGCTTGATTATCAGAGTGTTTTTAATAAGAAATTCCTGAGATAAAGAATGATTACACATGGCAACTTGAGATCAGAGACTTTTTAAAAAATTGTACAAGATCTTATTAGACTTTCTCCCACAAACCACAATTATGAATTTATGATCAACAAACAATTTGATTCATCCTGCGTTTGACCTTTGAGATGTCATATCCCCAATTTTGCAACCTTAAGGATATTCCTTGATTCCAAATTTTAGACCAATTCTAGGGAGTTTTATGTAATTTCATGCTTTTGTTTGAATGGCCACACAAATGTCGAAACTCGTGGATGGTATTGGTTTTGGATAACGTGGCCAAATTCTTAATTCGAAAGCACTCCAAATAAGCCCACATTACACCCTCTACTTTTCTATCTCTATATTACAGCTCTCAGTGGAAGAACTATAAATTCCAATTTTCTCCTCAATTTTTTGTGGAAATGGCATTGTCAACAGAGGGAAGGATCTCTGTATCGGCCACCACCCGTAACTTATGTGGCAGCACTGGATTGGCTGGCAGGAAAGGAAAGGCTGTAGTGAAGTTCTGTAATGGAGAGTTGATGGGGAAGAAGTTGAAGCTGACTCAACTTCATCACAAGCTTAACACTAAGCTGACTAGAAGCCATTATGTGTGCATGTCTATTGCTACTAATATTGCTGTTGAGTCTAAGGTCATCTCTCTCTCTCTTCAATGGGTATTTTACTATTTTTGCCAAATGGACAGTCAAGATCTTAGCATTAATCTATTGATGCTTGTTTGAGAGATGAAAAATGATTTTCTGACTCCCCTTTACTCTCCTTGCTTGGCATGTGGATAGAACCATTGAATTTTTCTTCTCGAGATACACAACTGACATGTTTACGGAAATGTGCACTTGTGCGTTCTAAGGAAAAATCTATGGTTCTATGCACATGTCACACCAGGAGAGCATGGGGGAGTCAGATTATCACGACTCTTGAGAGATATAGGATAAAGGTAAGAAATTCCATCCACAATTAAGCGTGATAATATATAAAGAAAATGAATAAAACACAAAAACACCAAAATTTACGTGGTTCAATAAAGATGTCTATATCATAAATAATGGTCTTCACTATATTAGTAACACAATCTCTTAATCTTAATTCCTCTTAAAGAAAGGACAATTTTTCATTTAAATCTTAAATAAATTTAGTATATATGATTTATAAATTGTGTAAAGACGAAGTTGCCCTGAAGATGAAATGGTTAGGTGTGATTGTTTGCTCATAGCCCAACACCTATTTGACATGTGGTGCTGATGACATAAGTAACAAGAGAGAAATTTCTCTCTCCTGTTCGCACGTTCATTGCCTAGAAACCTTAATTTTTAGATTTCAAATCTTAAAAGGTATCGTGAAATCCACATAACATATCATATTGACAATTGAACACCACAACCTTCTAGATTTCATGAAAAATCTCATGGTAAAAAAAAAAAAAAAATTCAAATTTGATCAATGATGTTAAAAAATGACGATTATCGAGCACCCAAATTTAAAATTAAAATA
Source organism: Akebia trifoliata (assembly GCF_017979445.1). Taxonomy (NCBI): domain Eukaryota; kingdom Viridiplantae; phylum Streptophyta; class Magnoliopsida; order Ranunculales; family Lardizabalaceae; genus Akebia; species Akebia trifoliata. The sequence continues at coordinate 27,961,382 of NC_141390.1, forward strand.
GAATGGCAAAAAATGATTTTTTTTTTTTAATTTTAAAATTAATAGAATTTCATCCTCTACAACATTGTTATATTAGATCATATTTTTAAATGCCACACGGTGATCTTACGAGGAAATTTTGATTTTTCACTATAGGTAGGAGAGAGAAAAATTCTCTTATTATTACTTATATCATCAATGCCACATGTTAAAACGGTGTTGGTCTGTAAGCAAACAATCAATTAAATTATTAGCCTTCTCCCCTAGCAACGTGGGCCTAAGGTCCATATTTATACCATTGATGATCCTCTGTTTGTACAGTACAAATCTCAAGGGCCATCTAACATGATCAAAATTTTGATAGAGATAAGAGTTAGAAAGCCACGTGTTGAAACATGGGCTTAGCCACTTGGTGATACTTGATTGTCCTTTAGGGGGACCCTCACTTTTAGATCTGTGGAGCTATTGGGCACCCACCACGCCATTTAAGAGGGCATTAAATCATTAATCAGGGCCAGTCATCCATGGGTCATCACACAATCAGACTTATGTACCGCTGAAATTGTCCAATGTTTTGACTTTGTGGTTTGTGTATCTAACTTGCTGTTTATTGGTGTAGTTAAGAGACTTGGAGCTGGAGAGGAGGGACCCACGGACAGTTGTCGCCATAATACTAGGAGGTGGAGCTGGCACTCGTCTCTTTCCCCTTACCAAGCGAAGAGCCAAACCTGCTGTAAATCTCTCTCTCATGCGCACAGATTCTAATAATCTGATTGATTGGTGAAAAAGATTTTTAAAATGGTGATTATTGGATTGCGCATCAATAACGATGACTGCTAAAATATCAAAGTCTATTGGAATTCCAAAATCTTTTTAAAATTCAGTTATAAAATATAGGGAAAAAAAAAAAAAAACTTATATATATCAAAAAGAATAATGATTTTCTGACACCCCCTTTGACCATGCCCTCATCACAGAACCATAGATCATATGCCTTGGGATACGTATAATCATAAGTCTTTTGCTTGTGTATCCCGAGGCAAATAGCGTAAGTTTTAGGATCAAACGTAGGGGCCGGGTTGTATTAAATTTCTGTGTTCCTATGACCCCAACTGGTGTGGTTTGAAATTCAAATTTCAAGAGAAAAATAGCATTCAATTACCTACCATGGTTTTTAAACTTAGTATCGCGTCTCGTCTCGTTTAGCTCTGATACAGAGTTGTCTCGGACGAGTTTTCCGATACGTTTGAGATGTCTCGTGAGATAACTCACAAAATTACATTGTGAGACGTAAAACTCGATCAAAAAATGACTTTGTGAGTTGGTCTCGTTCATCTCTGATACCGAGTTAACTCATGCAATACGTCTCGGTCTCGGACGAGTTTAAAAATCATGTTACTTACACAAAAATTTTTCAACATTTCCATGATTTCATAATATTTCCATTTTTTCTTTAAATCATGGCCATCCATTAATTATTGTGTTAAATCTCAATTTTTCCTTCCACAGGTTCCTATTGGAGGATCATATAGACTGATCGATGTGCCGATGAGCAATTGCATAAACAGTAGAATCAATAAAATATACATTCTCACTCAATACAACTCTGCATCACTTAACAGGCACCTCGCACGTGCCTACAACTTTGGCAATGGAATAAACTTTGGAGATGGTTTTGTTGAGGTATATCTTAATTTGATGTAATATGGTTGAAGTCTAGGGTTTAATAGCTTTCACTACTGAAAGTTGCTTTTATAAGGACTGCAAACATAACTAACTACTTCCCAATTTCCAACAATGTACACATTTTTTTGTGTGTTTATAGAAGGGAATGATCATGGAAGGTGTTGAGTGTAAATTTTTTCTATCTCGGGTTTATCATACCCTAGTTATTCCTTGTGACCCTCTTATATTCATAATTCTCCTCCTCTCCAATAGATTAGATTGGTCTACTGGAGTTGTTGGTTGGTTAAGATGGTATTAGAGCACAAGGTTCATACATGTCACTAGTGTTAAAGCCCATGTGCCTAACTCATCATTGAAAATCGTTTTGCAAGGAGAAGGTTGCTCCTCCTTTATACATTGCACAACCCAAGAATACCCCGACGATGTGCGACTATGGTAACACTCCCCCACAACGCCAGAACTGAAGATGCTAACCCGATCCTTCCCTGAGGTGCACTTGCTTTGATACCATGTTAAAGCCCATAGGCCTAACTCATCCTTGAATACTGTCTTGCAAGGAGAGGGTTGCCCCCTACTTTATACATTGCACAACCCAAGAGTACCCAAACGATATGGGACTATGCTAACAATGGGTTTAATTCTTTCCACCCTTATGGATAAGGTGGAGTGCTGAGTGGTATTTTCCCCACTCTCGGGTATGTCATACCCTAATTAAGTCCCATGACCCTCTTATATTGATAGTTCACCCCCTCTCCATCAGATAGGTCTTTTGGAGTAGTTGGTTGGTTAACAAAAGGGCGAGATGAGCATAATAGTTTCAGCAACTTTTTCTAATCAAACTAGATGTTAGCATCTCAAACTTTGATGTATAGTACATTTTACAAATAAATTACCAACAAGTTTTTTTTTCTCTCTTATATCAGGTTTTGGCAGCCACTCAGACTCCTGGAGAATTGGGTAAAATGTGGTTTCAAGGGACTGCGGATGCCGTTCGACAGTTTCATTGGCTTTTCGAGGTATTTGATTGCTTCTAAGTTGTCAATGTGAGTTACTCTATTTGGATGAAACCATTTAGAGTGTTAGAATTATGAGATGTTTCACTTAGTTGTAGAAGTTCTTTGCAATCTTACAAAAAGGAGCAAGTGTTTCATATATGCTTTTTAATTATATGACGAGTCGTTATGTTGTATGTATGAATATGATGAATGATTCTATAGATGGAGACACTAATAAAATTTCACATCCAAATCTTTCTTCATCCCCTAGTCTTATTTGTTTCTTGTATGTTTTCACTATACTGATGCTTGGGCTCGTGGGATATCTCCGAGAATAATTAGGCATGTGGGCTATCTTTTTTTTTGATAAATGTAAATATTTTAAACCAAGAGAACGAAGAATACGAGTAATAGGTGGTCTAGAAGACCATCCAAATCACCAAACCACTCAAGACCATAAAATATAATCTACTATGAATTGTGGTCTAGAAGACCATCCATGCTCTGTTGATTACTTTTTATGCAAATCCTGAATTTTGAATTATCAAATTTGAATGATTTCGATACAATTTACTTCCATTATGTAGGATGCCCGAAATAAGGATATTGAAGATGTGGTGATTCTCTCTGGAGATCATCTGTATCGAATGGACTATATGGACTTTATTCAGGTTGGGAATTTCGTGCATTTATCGTTGTTTCACTGAAATTCGTTACGTACACTCCAAATATGTATTTTGGAAATTTGAACTTTCTTTGTTTCATTTTCAGAGTCATCGTCAAAGTGGTGCTGATATTACAATTTCCAGTCTGCCTATGGATGGCAGGTACTTTATAACAATGCTACATTATTGAAGTTCTGGTCTCTTGAGTTTTTTTTTTTTTTTTTTGGGACAAGTATGGGAGTAGAGAATTTGTAAAAAACCTAATTAAAATCAGTTAAACTCTAAATTTAGCTACTAATTAAAATCATAAATGGTGGGATGACCTCTCACTCTTTTTTTTTTAAGTCTTTATTTACAGTTTCTTTTACTTGATATAATAGATTTCTATATTATTTTGTGTAACTAAGGTTCAATGATTTGTAAAAACAAATTAACTATTAGAGTTCTCTTTCAATCTTCATTACAGACGTGCATCGGATTTTGGTTTAATGAAGATAGATAATAAAGGAAGAGTCCTTTCATTTAGTGAAAAACCCAGGGGTGCAGATTTGAAAGCAATGGTAATTAAATATATGTTTCATGATTCCTTTTCAAATCTATTTTGTGTGTTTGAAGCAGTTTTGAGTGGGTGTACTAATTACATTTACGACACGTTTTAGGAAGTAGACACTACAGTTTTGGGGCTTCCGAAAACAGAAGCAGAAAAGAAACCATACATCGCTTCCATGGGAGTTTATGTCTTTAAGAAGGAGATATTGTTGAATCTTCTAAGGTAAGTATCATGTAAATTAATTATGTATTCTGCAATATTTTTCGGACGGTGAAAGATAATGTCTACGAAAAATCCAAAATTGATTAGTGAAAATTAGTTAGTTTTTTATTCCTTCAGAATAAAATCTAGAAAGCAATGTTAAACTGGAAAATTTAAGAACTATGCATCATTGTTGGGTCAGATGGCGGTTTCCGACTGCAAATGATTTTGGATCTGAAATAATTCCGGCCTCAGTCAAGGAGTTCTACATCAAGGTCAATACAATTCTTTTTTGAGTTCGTCTCGTAAATTAAAAGTGAATGTGGGACTGCCCATCATTCTTCTCAAGAGAATTTACTAGACTTGTATATGGTGCTTATACATTAAATAGTCTACTCATGTGTAAAATGTTTGTTTCAGGCATATCTATTTAATGACTATTGGGAGGATATTGGTACAATTAAATCCTTTTTCGAGGCAAACCTTGCTCTTACTGCACATGTAAGTATTTAAACGTGTACATCACTCGCTTTAGTTTTCTTATTCAATTTTGACTTCATTTATATGAACGCATCCTCATAATCCATGACAGTTTTCAGTCAGTTTTAGCCTTTCTGTATAGTTTTGTTGTTTACGAAGTTCTAAAAAGAGAAACGTGTTTATTTTGATTATAAATGATTCCGAATAGAAAAAAAAATGTTTCCTGAAATTTGAGAACTTGTACAACTACCATAACATACATTAAAAAAACTTCATGTATTTAAAATATTTATAATTTCTATCAGCTTGACATATCTATATATGTTATACATGCTTTTAAAGCTGTTCCATGGTAACTACAACATTAGTACTAGTTATTGATTTACATTTTCAATGATAATATGTTACACTATATTTGTTTGCTTACTTATCTGTATGAACTACTTAATTTTCTTTCAAGATGAATGCGGAGTGCTCAATAAAATCCATAGCTATACATATCGAATAGAATATTACTATGAATTGTATTATATATTTTCCTGAAAAAAAAAGTTGGGTTTCTTATTTTTCTTTTTGTGAACTTTGCAGCCATCAAACTTCAGTTTTTATGATGCGACCAAGCCGATGTATACATCACGAAGAAACTTACCACCAACAAAGATTGACAACAGCAAGGTTAGTTTGTCCTGAATGTGTCCTAATTTTTCTTGAATGCCCTTGAGACAGATTGCTTCAGGATTGTGCAAGATGATTGCTTGCAAAGGCAAGGGATGCTAGATGAGCTTTGTCCAAAAACTATATCTCCAACATTTGTCCAATAATAACTTTAGGTAACTATAGATGGTAAACATGCCAACATGGCCAGCTTGGACACATAACTCGGTTAACATACGGCGATGCAACTTTAAGACATGGGTTCAACACATCAATGTGGCCTTATTATTTTTGGAATACCTAAATTGATCCATTCACAACTTTCAGTGATTTTGTAAGATTATGCTAGTAAAAAATTAAGATGTTTTTGGCATCGATTCTATTGTGCAATTTTTGATGATAGGAAAGATGATGGTGGAGCCATTTAGTTAGATCGACTATTGGTGTAAAAGATCTAAAAAATCCAAATTTTTTTGGTGTTGATCCTCTTTAATATAGTAATAATGCAATATTTTCTAACAAGAGGGATGGAGATTTTATTGGCTCTTATATGCTACAAGGTAGTTTTAAAAAGTTTCACCTCTTCCTAATCCAAAATCTGATGCATCCGTCAAAGTTATAATCAGTAGATTCATATTTCCTCTTTTTTATTCTTTTGTAGATTATTGATTCGATCGTATCTCATGGAAGTTTTTTGAATAATTGCGTCATAGAGCACAGCGTTGTTGGTATACGATCTCGGATAAACTCTAAGGTGCACTTAAAGGTTGGTTTTCTAATTTCTTTTGTCACATTTCGTGTTTATTATCTAATGATTATACTGTTAGTTTGTGTGTTAAATAATTGTTGAGTTGTTGATTTGAAGAGGACTGATTAGCGACATGACCTCAAAAGTTGACAACAAGTGTAGAAGTAGATGGTAGACCATATATTTTGAAACAATATCACTAAAATAATTATGAACAACTAAGTCTCTTGTATCACTTCTGGATTTTCTACTTCACATTGCTTTTGTGTTATATTGACGTAATACTTCCGGTCCATAGACCTTGATACTTCCATATATATAAATTTCTCTCTATTCATAAGAGTGCATGTGTTGTAATGTATGTCTCAAGAACAACAAAAAGTGTAAATAATGTGTGTTACAGAGTGTTGGAAATGACAATTCGTTAAAATTGTGGAGCTTATGTCACATTAGGGAGTATCCCGCACAATATTTGCTATTTTTATAATTCATACCAAAATTTAAATTATACGCTGAAGGCAAAAATACATGCAGGACACAGTGATGCTCGGTGCTGACTATTATGAGACCGATGCTGAAGTAGCATCACTGTTAGCCGAGGGAAGGGTTCCTATTGGAATAGGAGAAAATACAAAACTCAGGTACCAACCCATTTTTTATTTTTAAAATTCTTCTCGCATCGTTTCTGTTTTCTCAGTGTTCTTTATGTTAATTTGTGCAGCGGTTGCATTATTGACAAGAATGCAAGAATTGGAAAGAATGTCGTAATGTCCAACTCAGAGGTAATAAGTCCTTCAATCATTTATTACGAGTAGTGCGAATTGTAATCAAATGGTAACAAAAGAAATATTTCTACAGAATATTAGAAACTATAGCTCCCACAATTTTACTAAAACTTGGAAGACTTGAGCTTTTAGTAAGTGTTCTTACTCTATTGCTTGTTTCTTGATTTTGGATGTATTTTCAGGGCGTACAAGAGGCGGACAGATCTTTGGAAGGGTTCTATATCCGATCTGGCATTATCGTCATATTGAAGAACTCAACCATAAAAGATGGATTTGTGATATAGGAATACCCTGTCTTTTTTATTTCCTCATTTTGGGTCAATTTAGATGAGGATCGATGAAGTAAGTGTGGGATAAGAGCCGTAACGTAATTTCATTTTTCTTTTTCATGTCAATTGCTTGGTTATCAATTATTTTGTAATTATACAATGTTGATCCAAAATGATTAATGTAATCGTGTTTTTTTTTTCCAGCAATAATGCTCATAACAAATTCAAATCATAGCATAAACCAGTGTTTTTAGAGGTGTGTGAGGCTTACACCTCAAGATGAGGCTCATTAAGAACGCCCAGAGGTATAAGGTTGAAACCTTAAAGCAGGTAAGACTAACGCCTCAAATCATGAGGCACCTAAATGGCATAAACCTCACATTTGTTTTTTAAATAATGCATTTCTTCCTCATTCTTTATATTCTTTTCTTGCTAATTTACTTCTTTATTTATTTTTTATTATCTAAGTAAGGTGTTCTAAGTTTTTTTGTTTTTTACTTTTATTTCTTTGTTATTTCTAGTACACAATATAATTGGAACACTTAGAAATGAATTTGAATACAAAATAGTAATATATACAAAGAAAATCATTGAGTTAAGTTATTTTATAAATAATTTGTAGTATTTAGTATTACACAGACAAAGTTTGTGAAAAAATAATATTCAATTAGATTTTTATAAAGAACATAAAATTATTAGCTATTATAGAGACTTTTAACTAGTCTAATATAAAATATTTCTATTTAGGTAAAGTATAGAGTAATAATATTTTATATTATTATTTTTTTGTTATGGATTAAAACTTGAAATTCGATTGTGTAATTTTGAAATATATAAATATGCAATGGCTATCATCATGTTAGTTATTTAAAAATATCATGCATGTGAGAATTACGTTTTACTCTTTGAGGCTTATGCCTTGAAGCATTGGACAACTAAGCACCTTGCCTCACACTTTAGTGTTTGAAAACATTAGTATAAAGTATATACCATTGTACTCCGGTTATATCCATATTGAAGGTGGTTTGATTATACCAATTTGCTTCTTGAAAGTAGAATCCTCAATGCATTTGGGATGATGAGCCTTAGATGATGATTTCACGGTTAATTTGGTGATGCTTATGGGCTACTAAAAATTTGTTGAAGGGGAGATCAACCAAGATCTCATGCAAATCTTACATAATTGATCCTAGCAAAAGGTAACGAAGAGGAGAAACTTTTGGACTAAGAGGAGAAAGTTTATGATAAAATGTTCGCAAGAAGAGGGCAGAGAGGACAAAACCTCTTTTTTCAAGTCTAGGGAAAGGGGTAAGGTGTTTCGCAGCCTAACTGACAATATCTATATAATAAATTACAATTGTGAGCACTCCAGATACATTTAAGGGGGATAAATGTCCCCTCCAACTACAGTGTGGTCAAGACTACGCTCTTTTCCTCTTCACCCTTTTAATTTTATTATCTTTCCTTTGCTCTCCTCTCTTTTTCAATATTATCCCTCAAATATTTCTATCTTTCATCTTTTGCCCCATTTTTCATTAGTACCATTTCTAACTTTATTAATTTTTCTATTTTACCCCCTTTGACCTTAAAGAGATGCTCGTGCTCCTTTATTCAATTTCTTAATAATATCTTTCCAATTTATTATTTTTTCGATTTTACCCCCTTCACCCCAAAGAACTCCAGTGTAGTTGTAAGTGTTGAAATTTATCGTCACACTATATTGTCATCAAAGCTTATCCAATCCCAAAGATGTGTCGTGCTCCGTATATAAAGGTTCAGAATAGTGTTGTGAATATGAATAAATATTTTTTATGACAAGGGTTCCAAACCTATAGCCTCGACTGTCATGAGTGAGGCAACTAACCTCTTAGAGCACCATATCTCTCACCCAAATCCTCTCGAGTACATACAATACCCCACAAATTACACATATCAAGTAAGTAAGGATACATTCCTACGGATGCCAACGAGAGAGCTTGAATTCAAGACTTCTCTCTTTTTGGATGAGTGCGGCAAATATTGCTTCTTGAAGATAGTGAGCCCATTGACATTCTTAGATACATAATTTTTTATTTATTTATTTAGTTAAGATAACTGTATTTATATATATTATAAAAAAAAATCACGATCCATTGGATAAAAAACCATAAAAAAAATTCTGATTTGTAGGCTTTGGGAAGAATGCATTGTGGCATTTTAGGTCCAAATTGAATGTCTATGTGACAATAATCCTTATTTTAGTAAGAGAAACCCCTTCCTTACTAAAATAGTGAGGAAAAGGCCTTACTAAGCCTCATCACCGTCAAAAAGACCTCGAGATGTGTAAATTAGACCTCAAGACTTGTTACAAATCTCGACAACTTTTTTGACAAATCTCGAGGGTTTTATTTTTTATTTTTACCGTGGATGAGGCTTAGTGAGGCCTCTTTTCCTCGTTATCTTAGTAAGGCTAGTCGACTCTTTTGATAATGCCAACGCGATTATCAGTTATTAAGATATCCTCTCGTTCCCAAAATGGAAATGTTTGGGACCTACTAATTTGTAATTACAACATATCCCTATGTTTAGGGATTTGAAACAATCCTGTTTGTACGGAACCTCAACTTTTTGGTAAATATTAGATTTACCCTTGTATTTTCAAACTGATGATATAACCCCTTGACCTATGTTTTGTCTAAAAGACTAACATAAAATGACCTTTCCTTCAATCTCTCTAATCAAAATCCTTAGATTTTCTCTCCAAAACCCATCATCTTCAATCTCTTGAACCTCTAGAAAATTATCTTTAACCTATTCATCCTTGTCAGCCTTTCCTTAACCTTTGGTAGAAAATCCTTAATTTTTCTACCTAAAATTTCATTCCCTTGTGCTTCTCTAAAATTCTATCTTGTTTTTAAGATTTTATTGGTTGAAGAAGATATAATTTTAAAATTGAAAATACAAGAGTACAATTTTTTTACTCATGTGATAGATGATTGATTTTGAGAAAATTCATCTTATTATCTTTTAAAAAATATTATTTTATTCTCAAGGTTTGAAATTTAAAGAACGTAGAATCTTAAGGATGAAGACGGTTAAAAAGCATAGAATCTTATTGTTTTTGAAGAGAAAATCACAAGGATGTTTTTTATTGTGATCTCGAAAATGAATGGTCACTGAACTCTAATGTTTTTATAGAGGGATTTTGTTGGGTTTGTCAAATGGCAATCTCTCAACCGTTTAACGACACTATAGGAATAAAGAACTACAAAGGATCCACTCCCGAAATCAAAGCTTTTTTACTACAGGTTGAAGGTAAGCGTATTTAGGTCATTTAAGTTTGTCTCTCAAAGAATAACTAGGTCAAGGTGCATGTCATCAATTTGAAATAAGGGTATATCTCTAATATTTACCAAAACGTGGGGGGAAATGTCTAAATAACCCATCAATTAAATTTTAAAAAAGTAACTTAACTTCTTAAGGAAGATTTCATTGTACAACTACGTTTGACACTTAGTGTCCAACGAATTATCAAAATAGAAAGATATTCAGAGATTTTATTTCAAAACCTTATATAGAAAAATTTATAAAGCAAGTTCAACTGTTGAATCCGAACACCACTCTCCTTCTTCTTTTATTTCTTCTTGTTGAAGCTTTTGAACCAGTACAGTAATGGCTGGCAAAGTCAAACAAAGAAAACCAAGCATGGGTCGTAAAAAGATCCCAATAGAAAAGATACAGATACAAGCATACAGACAGGTCACTTTCTCTAAGAGACGTACAGGATTATTCAAGAAGGCAAGCGAGTTGTGCATCCTATGTGGTGCAGAGGTGGGTATTATTGTCTTTTCACCTGCTGGTAAGGCCTTCTCTTTTGGTCACCCAAGTGTTGACTCAGTTATTGACCGTTTTCTAAACAAAAGGGATGTTAGTTGTCTTCCATTGGTCAATGTTGGTGCACGTGTGCAACATAAACAACAGTATATGGAGGCTTTGAGTCATTTAGAAGAAGAGAAGAAGAGAGGAGAGAGGATTGAACAGTTGAGGAAAGGTCATGAGTATTGGTGGGATGCACCAATTGATGAGATGGGGTTTCATGAGTTGGAACAGATGAAGATTGCAATGGAAGAGTTGAGGAAGAAAGTGGAGAAGAGAGCAGATGAGATGATGGTTAGGAGAGGTTCTTCTCCATATTCTTACTTGGTGGATAATAATGGTGTTGGTGTGTTTGATCCATTCGTTGGGCAACCAATACAGTGGAGTGTTGGTAGTAGTAGTAGTAGTAATAATACTTGTATTGTTCCTTATGATTTTGGTCTTTGATTTGGGTTTAATTTATTTGAGATATAGGATTTAGGTTTAAGTTTTTAATTAATAATGTTAAAGGATAGCCCATTTTAAGAAAAAATATGGGCCATCCATTTGATGTGATGTTTTTATTGTGAGGTTTTAGTATTTTTTTAACATAATTAAACACAAGATACAACATATCTCTTGATATGTTATGCAATTAAATATTCTAAATAAGTTCGGGATCGAACTCATATGAAGTTGAGATGATCGCCAGAACCCATACCTCATTCCTTTGCTGGCATTATCCTTAATTGATATTATTAGTAAGAGTAGTATTCGACAGCCAACGTTAGGGAGCCAATATTTATGAAATATGACTTTAAAGTTTTGGATTGCTCGATCTGAAACTTCTAACCCCATCAAAAATAGTTTACAAATTAACGGTTAAAAAACGACGATCCACAATTTTAAACCACTTTTGATGGGGCTAAAAGTTTCAAATTTGACTGATTTTTGTGATGATGATCTCCTCACCATAAAGATCATCCTCACAAAAAATAACCCATTCCAAAACTTCTAACACAAGGCGTTGACTCTGAACCAGACCCTATTACTAATTAGGAATAATTATGTAATGTAGAATGAATTTGTGACATTTGAGCAAACATTAAATGTTCGGCTATTCGTACGCTATTGCTGCCCCCATATTTATATTGGTCGTTAATTAATATTCTACTTTAGTTGTTTTTGATCTATTAAGATAATATTTTTATTAATCCCCAAAGATAATAAAGAGAGGTAAAAATATACATGGAATTATTTTGGGTTCAAGATTTATTGTAGGATCTTTTTTCCTTTAATTTACAAGACAAAGCATTAGAAAAATCAAGTAATTAATCAAATATTCCTGTGAACAAGTGATGCTTTTATTACCAAAACCCAAGGCTAAAGCTGAAGGGTTTGGGGGTGAAAAATCAAAGGTTTTTGGTAAGAGGTTGAAGAAGATGATGTTTTGGTCATTTTCTACGAGTCTCTCACATAATACTGTGGTCAAGTAATATATAATTAGTTTGAAAGTGCAAGGGTATCTCATATATCCACCAAATTTAGACGGTTGGATCTAAGTTATCTTAAACAATATCATTTATGGAAGCCCAGTTGTCTTTCCAAAAACATTTATGTCCACAATTTTTTACTTCAAGATTCTCGGACTCTGTGTTTCAATTAGGTTAGAACCACCGGTCTTGTGAAAGCCAAGGGTTCTTTCATATGGTCCAGTTCTATTTTAATGTAGTGTGAGTTACCATTTCATGATCTTTCTGTTGAATCCTGATAATCTGACTACCCCACGCGGCACACTCAATCGACTCTTCTGATGTGACAAATTCAGAAATCATAGATTTGTATGCCTTGGGATACAAAACTGCACCTCCCCGTAAAAATGTGTATCCCAAGATGTACAGATTTACACTTCCCAAACTTGTCACTTCAAGAGAGTTGAGTGAGTGTGCCACGTGGGGTAGTTATTTATTTTGGGTCGTGATAATCTGCATGACACACTCAATTGCTCTCCTGACGTGACAAGTTTGGGAATGGTTGATATGTACACCTTGCGATACACGATCCCATCGGGATACAGATTTTTATGGGGTAGTGGAGTTTTGTATCCCGAGGTGAATAGATTTACGATTCCTAAACTTGTCACGTCAAGAGAGTTGATTGAGTGTGTCACGTGGGCTAGTCAGATTATCACGATTCATTTATTTTTACCAAAGCAATTACATATTGTGCAGTCACATTGTCTCCATTCAAGAGAACAAAGGTAAAATTTTCATATTGTACATAAACATTAGGTCTCTGTTTTGGAAAAATATTACAAAATTTGGTACATCACCGTTTTTGTAAATTATTTAAACAAAAAAGATTGGTCAAGTAATATCCACAAAATACGTATGTACATACATAGCTTTGTATTATTTGGTAATTTAGAAGTAGCCTTCAAAGTTTTGTGAATATTGAGAAATATCTTCTTTTAGTGACTTAAACAAAAAAGGGCTGAAATAACCTCACCTTTATATTCTTACCAAAAGCCCATAATTCTTTCTTTTGGTACTAACAATCTTGATTTTTCCCTAAAAAGGGTTTTCTGGAAAAGAATGAAAAGTTTTTATATGGGAATCAATACAGTTTTCCTAGGGATACATTATCTAGGAACACATAGAAGTATTCTTATATGATTAGTGATTGGTGATTGATAGGCATGCATTGAAACACATGAAGGAAGAAAGCCCCATCATCAACACCACATCAGTAAATGCATACAAGGGTACATTAAGCTAATCGACTACACATCAACCAAGAGTGCTATTGTAGCCTTCATACGATCTCTGGCTCTCAAACTCGCCGAAAGGGGCATCCGTGTCAACGGTGTCACCCCTGGTCGACAAGCATCTATGATTCTCATACACTTTTAAGTCAACAAGTGCGAAATGAGAATCCTGACTGAGGTCACTTCAGCATTATTTTTCTACTTTAATTATTTTGGATAAGATAGTATTTTTATTATGTTAGGAAAATGCTGAAGTGACATTGAAATGGACATTGTTTCACACATTGCTAACGTGGATGTGTATACAGAATCGTGCATAGATGTTTTTCATCAACATACAAGTGAGAAGCATCTATGGTTTTGTGCACACTAGTGTGTGAAACCATGTCAATTTCAATGTTACTCCAACACGACTCTTTTATTAATGCCCAAAGATAATAAAAAGTGGTAAAAAAAGTACATGGAGTTAGGTTTTGACATTTTGGGTAAAGGTTAATTTGTTAAAGGATCTTCTTTCAATTAATTTAGAAAAAAAAAATCAAGTAATTAATCAAAAACGACTTAGGAGAAGAAGGGATGCTCTTATCACCAAAGCCCAAGGGTTTGGGGAGCCCTATAATTTATATGAGATACTCTTTCAAACTAATTAAAATATTACCTTAAACAATGTCATTTATAGAATCCAATTGTCTTTCCAATTTTTTTTATTATAAAAATAATTGACTTCAATTCGGTTAAAAAACAATGGCTCATATTGTTTGAATATTGAACCATAGGTGGAACCTTTTGTAGTCACATTTGAACACTGTCAGAGGCGGATTTACAATAGGAGCAACGGGGGCACTCGCCCCCTATAGGAATTTATGGACTATTGCGACAAATAACAATGTCAGATAAAAAAAAATCTGCCCCTACTGCTCCCTACAAAAAAATTTTCACTTATTCGCTCCCACACAAAAAATTCCAATTTTAGTTGCCCTTAGAAGGGTAAAATCTACGATTCCTAAATTTGTCACATCAAGGAGTCGATTGAATATGCCACTTGGCAAGTCATATTATTTTCAATAGAGTGCTGATATTCTAACTAGAACGTCTTCACTCAGCCGAATGACATGTTATGGACACGGAATCATAAATTTGTTTTCTTGGGATACATAAATGCACATGTTTGATGTAGATTTGCATTTATGTATCCCAAGAAAACAGTTCTATGATCTCATGTCCATAACACATCAGCCGAGTATTGGGTGAGTGAAGACTTTATTTAATGAGTCATGTAATCTGATCGGATTTAGATATGGATATACTCGTATCCGGTCCAAACCTGATCCATTTTAATCAGTTGTGTCACGTATTATGTATGTCACTAGTAGTTCCCAAAACGTCTGGTCTCATCGACACGTCTGCTTCATGAAGTAGTCTAACCGACACGTGGACAAAGTAAACTCGACACGTGGGGGACACTTCACAGGGTACTTGTGGTATTTACGATATCAAACCCCGCTCTGAAACCAATGCTCCTTGGTGCAATTTCATGCACATCTATAAGTTCTAACATCTCATTCAAGGAGTCATATTATACATAATACATGCATGAATCTTCATATTTGAATGTTAAGTCTTCTTGGACAGTGTGTGTACACATACATATCCATTTTCATACATGGAATTTAAATTCTTAGCCTCAAACGAGGTTTGATGCTCTCCATCAAACGATGAGAGGTAGTCCTAGAGATTCCCAAAATGAATGGATCATTAGAAAATGTGTAGCAATCCCTAGGAAACCTGTGTTTTCCCTCTCATCTCACTAGTAACATACATACAGGTGATCAACAAACCTCCATATTTTTGTTTTTTACAAATATGGATAAAAATTTAAGATAAATTTTCCAAAATGGTGTTCTGTACGCTCTTTCATGAAGAAAATCATGAAAGTGATAATCAACTTTTTATTTTGGAAAATAATAAAAAAAAAAAGGTAGAATCAAAAAGGGTTTGTTAACATGTGCCCTTAAGGACAGTTTTAAGGGCATTTTCGGTACAAAATCCAATATTTTTAGGGCACTCGTGAACAAGACCCAATAAAAAAAAATCATGAAAGTGGTTCCCAGTAGGAATGATCTTTGGTATAATCAAATTAATACCAAAACGGGTATTTCCAATTTTGAGAAATATTTCAAACCTGTTGGTGTCCTGCCTTTTTGGAATCATGCATACCTGTTTTGGTAAAATACATCCTTTATGAAAAGAATGCATGGTGGGTTTACTAACAAATTAATATGGAAAAAAATTGTGTTTGATACAGGGGAAGGTGGCATTAGTGACTGGTGGGCAGGGGTGGAGCCAGGATTTCTCTCATGTGGGGGCAATGTAAGAGTGGAAGTTTTTTTGCGAGGGCAACGGAGATTGTAAATTTTTTTGTGGGGGCAACATAACAATGGAAACTGTTTTGTGGGGGCAACTAAGAGTGTAAAACAACTTGGGAGAGCAATAGTTCATTACTCCAAAGAAGTTTTGAAAATTCTTATGGGAGCAAGAGCCCCCATTGCCCCCACTCTAAATCCGCCCCTGCTGGTGGGGACTCAGGAATAGGGACGGCTGTGTGCTGCTACTTTTCGCTCGAGGGTGCAACTGTGGCCTTCACATATGTAAAAGGCCAAGAAGACAGTGACGCAAATGACACACTAGTGATGATAAAACAAACCAAGAGTAGGGATGCTAAAGAACCCATGGCCATAGCAGCGGATTTGGGCTTCGACGAGAATTGCAAACGAGTGGTCGAAGAAGTCGCAATTGCTTATGGACGAATCGACGTGTTGGTGAACAATGCCGCCGAGCAGTATAAGACCCAATCTATAGAGGAAATCGACGAGCCAAGGCTCGAAAGGGTCTTCAGGAAAAATTTCTTCTCTTACTTCTTTACTGTCAGGTAATTAATAAATAATTCTCACCACCATATACATGATCTTTAATCTTTAGTTGTTACTGAACCAGTTGTGATTTAGTTATTATTAATTTTTACCAAAACAATTATGTACTCTCTAGTCGTATTAATTGCTTCAATTCAAGGGCACAAAAGCAAAATCATCAATTGTACATAAAACAGTAGGTTATTTTTTTTTTGAGAAAAATATTACAAAATTGGGTACATGACCGTTTTTGTAAATATTAGAATATAGCTGTGTATTATACGATAATATAGATGTAGCCCTCCAAAGTTTTGAGAATATTTGAAATATCTCCCAACTGATGGGCCCAACTAACCCTAGTCTTGTTTTACTGACTACAAAAATATGGCTGAAATTAATACCTCACCTTTAATTATTTTGGGTGGTGAGAAACTTGAATTTTCCTTTTTGGAGAACAATCAAAGAGGGTTTTTTTTTTTTTTTTTTTATAAACATTATAGACAGGTTTCCTAGGGATACGATATCTTAAGGGGGTTCTTATATGATTGGTGATTGATAGGCATGCATTGAAGGATATGAAGGAAGGAAGCTCCATCATCAACACTGCATCAGTAAATGCATACAAGGGAAACGCTAAGCTGATCGACTACACATCAACCAAGGTGCCATTGTAGCCTACACAAGATCTCTGGCACTAAAACTTGCCAAAAGGGGAATTCGTGTCAATGGTGTCGCCCCTGGCCCCGTCTGGACCCCTCTCATACCCGCCTCCTTTAGTGAGGAGGAGTGTGCCAACTTTGGATCTCAGGTGCCCATGGGCAGGGCTGCGCAGCCCCACGAGATTGCGCCATCGTATGTCTTCTTAGCCTCAGAAGCACTCTCCTCTTATTATACTGGCCAGATCTTCCATCCTAATGGTGAACGGTTGATGATCAATCGATCATTCACACTAATGATGGATGCACCCATCTTTCTGGTCCTGTGGATCTTTGTAGCGTGCGGTATAATGTGTTCCTAGTGTGGTCTAGAGTCTTGTGCATCTTGTGTAATTAAGTGTCTGTGTTATACAACAATAAATATGATGTATCAAATTTGAATTTTCTCAGACGGGATTTTAAAAAATGTCTTAGAATTAGAACAAACCATGTCTTTGAGACGATTTGTCAAATCATCTTGTTGGTGAACGATATCGAGACAAATCGGACAAGTTGTCTCAGTCTCAAACGAGATTTAAAACCATGATCCCATGCGAAGCACTTGAAACAAAAGATTCCTTATAGCACGTTATATAGCCCGAAAATAAAAAAAAATTGATCACCAGGTTCAACTTGATTTTATAATAAAATTGATAGGTTTGTTGTTTAAAACACCCAAATTTGGCTAAATGAAGAAGAAAACGGTAAGACGTGTGCAATGTTGTTTTCATGTCTTAGGTTCAAATCCTCTTAAACCCAACTTCATTTGCTAACCACCAACCCTAAACCTTATGAAAAACAGAAGAAATTCTCACGTCCTAGGTTCAAATCCCCTTAAACCCAACTTCATTTTGTTAACCACTAACCTTATACCTTATGAAAAAAGAAGAAATTCTCATGTCCTAGGTTCAAATCCTCTTAAATCCAACTTAATTTGCTAATCACTAACCTTAATACCTTTTAAAAAAGAAGAAAAAAAGAAAAATGGCCTCTTAGATTTAAAACCCTCTTGAATCCAACTTCATTTGCTAACTACCAACCCTATATCTAAAAAAAATAAAAAATAAAAGAGAGAAAGGAACGGCCTCTTAGATCTTGATATGGTGAGAGAAGGAAATTCAGCCCTTCTTTTCTTATATCTCTGGTATATTTTTTGTTGTATTAAACTTGTGCTTCATAAATCAGAACCACCCATTTTCCTTCTTGATCCATCACCCGGTCTCCGATGGGATGGAAATTTGAAATAAATAAAAAATTCTGAAACTATCTTGGAAAAAAAATTGCAATTGGTACTATGTGTCCTGCAACTAGTCAATCCCATGTTTATTCATAAAAAAGTGAAACTGAATTGTCAAATATTCCGAAACTAACTTCCCAAAAGAAAACAAAAAAAAAAAAGAAACAAAAAGAAAGGAATCATGAAGATTACACCGATAGAAAAGAAAACAATACAACATCGAAATGGATCTACAATCAATGACAGAGAACGAAACAGTTACAGAGTACATCTTTATTGATATTTGGGATCGAAGCTTACTTTGATCTAATGCTGCACTGCCGTGGAAAAATCAAAATCAGGATGAAGAGTCGAAACAGATCTCAGCGCCTTTCCCACCAATTCCAGCTATCAAGCACTCAAATCCATATGACTCGAGCTCGTTGATGACTTTGTCAATAACAGTTCCTGATAACACTGATTCATGTGGTCAAGGAATCCACTTTTGACAGTACAAACTTTACAAGAACTTCAGACTTATAGAAAAAAAATAAAGCAAATCCTCTTATGATACTTCATATCTAATAATGTAACAAGAATGACAACAACAACAACAAAAAAAAACGGTATAACACAAACATATTGATTGTCTTGGAATTGGGCTGTTCAGGTCCTTCCAGGGGCGGAGCTAGTAAGGAGCTGGTGGGGGCAATTGCCCCCACAGAACTTTGAGACACCCCTATATTTTCAACTAATTACATGTCCCATTTGTACCCACTCCCTCACCTCTCTCCCCATTTGCCCCTACACCCTCACCTCCCTCCATTCAAGTTCTTCAACTATACAACTAATCATAGTTTGCCCCCACTACAAGAGAATCCTGGCTCCACCCCTGGGTCCTTCAATCTATAGAATAGGAATGGTGTTTAGTGGCACATTTTGGTTGGAGTTTAAAACACATTGGACTCCTAACCAAGCCATTTTCTATGTGGCACGCAACCTGATGTGTTCAATCTCCAACCAAAATATGCCACGTAGACACCATATGTTGTTATGGAAATGGGGACATTGCTCTGGATCGCAACTCTTAAAGATATTCAAGTTGGAGGTTCTGAAAGAGTGAGAAGATCCAAGAAGATGGAAGGAAATATTGTTCTGCCACAATGGCGTGGATGGAGATAATAAACACTTAGTCGATAACAAAAGGTGTGGCTCTGGATGGAGAAATAGAATTCTTTGGGATAAAAGAGATAAAAGTTCAAATCGATTTCCATATACTCACAATCAAGCATCGACATGTTAGGGTATAAAAGAAATGAGGATGTTGATATGGGTTAGTGGAAAAAATAGAAGAAACAATTAGAAAATAACACATTGGTGAAGATGCACAAGTAACCCCGATTGGTGATAAACTAGGAAAGTCGATGGAGATGATTTGGTCATGTGCAACAAGGACTGATAACAGTCCCAAATCATCCAATCCGCATGGCTAACCATCCTTAATTTAAGCAGACATTCCCATCAGCTAGAACGACATCACAACCTCAGATAGCTATAAAAGTAAAATATTGACACGGCTCGTTTAAACTTAATAGAGTAGAATATTGAGAGCTCAAAAATCAAGATGTGCAAAAAATAAAAATGGGTGATATGAGAATGTGTTGATGCATGGCAGGAACATAAAAGAATGTAAAAGATGAGAGCACAAATGATCAATAAGTGGTTAATAAAGGAGTCGAGAATACTCTTAAGGGACATTGAAAGCACTAAAATGATGAGTAGATTGAGTGGAATGGTAAAAAAAGATTCACTTTGAGGTCTGCATGTCCGTTTGCAGCAAATTAAAACAAAATGACAATAAAGTCTTACACCAAACATTTGGGGTCGGCTAAACAAATCATGTTCCTCTATTCCGCTATGTAACCCAAGTCTTCTATAATTTACAGCCAAGTCTTGCTGCAAATTATATTTAATAATTTAATTTTGTTGCAGTTTAATTTGATTTCTGACTGTCCATGAAACAAATACAATATAAAAAGATAGTAGAATTGCTCAAAGGACAAATAAAAAACACATGCAGACCATCATTTTAGGTGTGCCATCATCAGCTAATCAAACATTTACAGATCCATTGCTAATTATTAACATTATATAGAAAAGCATATCAATGGAAGAAGTATATGAAAAAAGGCCAATATAAAATGCATAAGAATTAGTTTAAGGAATTTATGCTATAATAACTCAGGAAAAGAAAATGTTATAGCATCTATTATAGAATATAGAAAAATGAAAACTAGCAAACATTGGAAATATAAGAATTCTAAAAAGTAAAAAAAAAATGCATAGAAACTGAACAAGAAATTGGATACGTGTTGGTAACAGCGTCAAGACACAACCCCCACCCCCAGCTCCTGTAAGCTTTGAAGCTAACTTATACTTCAACGTTGTTCGAAGAACAGTTTCTATAGAAGCATGGCTAACCCCCATGCATAGGAGCAGACCTTGATTCATCTCCATCAACTCTTCTAGTTTCTCTTCTTTCTCAGTTACGGAGAGGTCGTCAACAGTGGGTGATTGGATAATGGTAGACCATTCCTTGCTGATAGAATCAACGGCAGTAAACACAGCAGCCATGGCTTCTGGATGTCTCAAGGCCCTCTCTGAAACACCCGCAACCAATGCCTTTGTGTTCCTCCCGACCTTTGTATTAGTGACGAGCATCTTGAGTGGTGCACTAGGCTTGATGAGGGTCAATTTACCAGACTTGAACATGATCATGTTGCCTGTTACATAAACTTTGGTTACTATATGTCTCCAAATACATCAATCCCCTTGAAACTAAAGAAGAAATTGATTTTATTGATAATTCTTGGATGATGATTACATTTGGCCATTGGGTTTATATAGATAAAAACATCCACCAATATAGAAAGACAATCAATAATTCCAATATTCTAATATACCTAATTGATATTAATTGAACCTAATTGATGCAAATCTAATATCTTCAAGATATGTGATGAGATACACCATAGCATTGAATAGTGTATCTCATGCACATTATTATAATGCATACACCTTATCTCTATTAGAAACAAGGAAGAGATAAACAAGAAACTACACCGAACAAACAGACTCCCACCTAAACACAAACTCCTCAAAAACAACACCTCTGAACTCATAAAATAATTTACACCAATAAAAAAAACATCCCAAGAATATTCATCGTGAAGTCCAGAAAAGAGGATTCCACTCCTTGGAACACTCTTGTTCCTCTCCAACCAGATCCTCCAACACAGGGAAAATTTAATGAATGTAATTAAAAAATATTTAGTATTCAACATATCAGTCATATTGGGCTTAATCCCATAACTCGGTTTGACAAATTGTAAAGCAACTTTGAGGTTGTGGGTTCAAGTCCAGCTTAAACATAAAAAATAAAAATAAAAATGTCAGACATATAAATCTTTTTTTATTATAATTTTTCAATCGGGAATGAAACGTGCACGAGTTTTAACAACAAACAAAAGACTAAATAAAGAAGATAAAGTAATCAACACTTCTCAGAAGATCACATACCAAATGTGCTTACACTGTTGTCGATTCCAGAGGGCTTGCCATGAATTATTTTTTCACCTTCAAAAGCCCATTTGTTCACTAATTCAAGCTCATTCTCGCTGAAAGATAACCAACCTTGGTGCCCAACATCCAAATTTAAGCCATCTGATAATGAAAGCAGAGCAGCTGAGAGTGCTACACAGAATGCGGCCGATGAACCCAAACCCGAACCCAGAGGCAGATCGGACGAGAAAACCACTGTTGCGGGCTTACAACTGACCAATAACCCAAAGTAGTTAGAAACTACATACATGAATAATCAACATTTAACATAAAGAAAACTTTAAAAGTATATTTATACCCATGGATTGAGGTGTATAGCCATAGAAACGCCGAAACTCCAGCAGCAATTCCAATTTTTGCCTCTGGAATACTCTTTTCCTCTACTAGAACTGCAATTGAACTCAAGAATTCTGGTGAGCATGATGATGGTAATGAAGGATGAGGAACACCTAATTCTGGGAGAATCTCTTTGATTCTCCCAATTGACCATGAAAACTCCAATCCCACATCCTTGAGATGAAGCTTTAGTAGTCCATCATCCCTCTCTGCAAAAAAAAAAAAAAAAAAGCTTAATAACTTTGGCCAATACAAATTCACACAACATCCCCCACCCCCAGGGGCGGAGCCAGGATTTTCTTGTAGTGGGGGCAAACTATGGTTAGTTGTATAGTTGAAGAACTTGAATGGTGGGGAAATTATTTGTGCTGGAAAATACGATTGGAGGGAGGTGAGGGTGTGGGGGCGGCAAAAATTGGAGAGAGGAGAGGGAGTGGGGACAAATGGGGCATGTAATTAGTTGAAAATATAGGGGTGTCTCAAAGTTCTGTGGGGGACAATTGTCCCCACCAGCTCCTTACTAGCTCCGCCCCTGCCCACCCCCCCAACACACGCAAATCAGAAAAAAAAAAAAAAAAAAAAACGATTTTTAACCAAAAAAAAAAAAAAAAGGACTGGTTTTTATAACAAAAATTAGTGAATTTCACACAACTAGCTATTGAGTATTTTTATTTTGGAACAGATGGTCATCACTTGATCATTATCCATCATTTTTTTTTTTAATATAACAGAAGAAATTAAGCATAATAAAATAGATTTTTAACAAAAAAGAACTGGTTTTTGTAACAATAACAAGTAAATTTCACAACAACAAAAAAAAATAGCTACTGGGTATTTGTATTTTAGAACAAATAACCATCATTTGATCATTTTCTATCATTGTTTCATAAATATGAGAAGGATCTGTAAGACTTGTTCTATGAAATATGAGAAGGATCTGTAAGAATTGTTCTACTTTATTGGAAAACCCCTTCTTTTCTCTGCAAAAGCCCATGAGGAATCATTATTTCATAGAAATCGGCTCGTATAAGTAACAGCAAGGTTAGATACTTAGATTTGAACTGGTCTAAGTTCTAGACTGCCCCAAATTAGATAATCTCAAATGGGTTTCCTCAAATCATCAATCCAAGAAAACCCAAACAAGCGCAAGATACAATTTTCAGTAAAATAGAAGCTGAGAGTCTTGGTTCCTTTACTGTAACAGAACCAAGAACCCAAAAAAACATAAAAAAAAAAATAAAAATAAATAAATTGTACCAGAACCAGTTGAAAGCTTGAGAGAAACTTGGGTGTAGATATTAATGGAGGCAGCAACGGCTGTGGATCCATGAACGACGGCATGTTCACCAGAAAGTATAATTTTTCCGGGAGCACGAGCTCTGACCTCCATTTTTTTTTTTTTTTTGTCTCTCGTTCTCGTAGTAGTTTACAAATCTAAATTCTGACGCATTTATTAAGAGAGAGACTTTGTCGCCGCACCGAATTTTTCCAACAGCACCTCACTTAAGGAAAATGCTGGAATGACAAAGACAGAGACACAAACTTGACACAAATGATGTGGTGGGGAATTTATAACCGTAGATTCTTTTTCACGTATCTCACGGAAAAGAATCTACTGTAATATGCTCGCCACCACATCATTGTGTCACTGTCCCAACTCATCACTTAAAAGAATTTTTTTCCCGAACCGTACGCAACTTATTTATATAATTCCCGAAAGTGCAATGATTTTCTGACACTCCCTCTGACACAAGCCATCCCCACAAATCATTTGCTTCGAGATACGTATAATCATAAATCTTTTTATTGTGTATCACGCGAAGACACTGATCTACGATTCTGTGATGGGGGAGTGCGTCATATAATCACAACCCATGACCTAGTATTTTCAAAGAGACTAATGTAAATGACCTAAATACCCTCAGTAACCTATTGTAGGAAAACATTTGATTTTCTCCCAAAGGCAATCATCTTCAACCTTGGGATAAATTATTTTTACTCATGCTATCAACCTTGAATCTTGAAAAGAATGATGGATAAAAAAATATTTTTTAAAAAAATCAATGGTTATATATAAGAGTGATGATTTTCTAAGGCCCACCACAAAATCGTAGATCATTTACCTCGAGATACACATAATCATAAATATTTTCTTGTGTATCTCGAGGCAATTGGTCTATGAATTTGTGATGGGGGCGTCATATTATCACGACTCTACATATAATACATTCAAGATAGAGTTGAATTAGTTAAAATTAATTTTTCTTAGAAATTAACCTATTTTGACAATAAAAAAAATAAAAAATAAAAAAATGAAGATGAGGGCATTTAAATTATTTACATTAGTATCTCCTAGAAAACCTAGGTCAAGGGGAACATGTTATCAATTTTAATAAAAGGTATCTCTAATTAGTTAAAAATATTTTTCTTTGCGGTTAAAAGATTGAAAATGATGAATTTTTTGAGAGAATAAACAAGTAATTTTGGGTAAAAGTTGAAGATAAGGACATTTAGATTATTTATGTTAGTATCACGTGGAAGACCAAGGTCAAGGGGTATGTTATCAAATTTGAAAACGTGAGGTATCTTTAATGTTGGTCAAAATGTGGGGGACATGTCTAAATCACCTTTTCTTTCTTGTGAAATAGGTCAAACAGTCCTAAATGAAAATTTATTTTAATAATTTAATAATAAAATAAAGAAATTACTTAAAAATCCCTAGTGAATGGATTTTTCTTTTTTTTAAGAATCCCTAAGTTTTGGGCAGCCTTTTAATAGTTCATTTAGTAATTTTTTCTTTTCTTAACCGTTCTTGGACCTCATCGCCCACATTTCTCATGATTAAATGTCTTGACCGTTCGAACTCATTATTTTTATATATAAAAAATAGATTTTTGACATCTCAATCGAGTTTTGGAGAGTCCATTTCATCGAAAATGATTTAAAAATGAAGAAAAAATCATTTTCAAGAGATTTTTCAAATATTTTGAAGATGTATAATTAAAAAAACTATAATTTTTAGATGAAAATCGATCAAGAATTGTTCTTTGAATTGAAATTATCTTGAGATAAATTATTTTTACTCATGCTATCAACCTTGAATCTCGCAAAAAAAGATGGACAAAAAAATATATTTTTTTAAAATCAATGGTTATATATAAGAGTGATGATTTTCTGAGGCCCACCACAAAATCGTGGATCATTTGCTTCGAGATACACAATCATAAAAAATTCCTTGTGTATCTCGAGGCAATTGGTCTACGAATTTGTGATGTGAACGTAAAGGGGCGTCATATTATCATGACTCTACATATAATACATTCAAGACAGAGTTGAATTAGTTAAAAATAATTTTTCTTAGAAGTTAACCTATTTTAACTATAAAAAAAATTGAAGATGAGGGCATTTAAATTATTTACATTAGTATCTCCTAGAAGACCTAGGTCAAGGGGAACATGTTATCAATTTTAATAAAAGGTATCTCTAATTAGTTAAAAATATTTTTCTTTGTGGTTAAAAGATTGAAAATGATGAATTTTCAGAGAGAAAAAACAAGTAATTTTAGGTAAAAGTTGAAGATAAGGACATTTAGATCATTTATGTCAGTATCAACTGGAAGACCAAGGTCAAGGGGTATGTTATCAAATTTGAAAACACGAGGTATCTTTAATATTGGTCAAAATGTGGAGGGACATGTCTAAATCACCTTTTCTTTTATGTGAAAAAGGTCAAAAAGCCTTTAATGAAAATTTATTTTAATAATTTAATAATAAAATAGAAAAATGATTTAAAAGACCCTAATGAAGGAATTTTTTTTTTATTTTAAGAATCTCTAAATTTCGACAGTCTCTTAATAATTCATTTAGTAATTTTTTCTTTTCTTAACTGTTCTTGGACTTCATCTCCCACATTTCTCATGAATAAATGTCTTGACCATTCGAATTCATTATTTTTATATACAAAAAATAGATTTTTGACATCTGAATCGAGTTTCGGAGACTTCATTTTATCAAAAATGATTTAAAAAATAAGAAAAAATTATTTTCAAAGATTTTTCAAATATTTTGAAGATGTATAATAAAAAAACTAGAATTTTTAGATGAAAATCGATCAAGAATTGTTCTTTGAATTGAAATTATCTTGAGATAAATTATTTGTACTCATGCTATCAACCTTGAATCTCGAAAAGAAGGATGGACAAAAAAATATATTTTTTTAAAATCAATGGTTATATATAAGAGTGATGATTTCTGAGGCCCACCACAAAATCGTGGATCATTTGCTTCGAGATACACAATCATAAAAATTTTCTTGTGTATCTCGAGGCAATTGGTCTACGAATTTGTGATGTGAACGTAAAGGGGCGTCATATTATCATGACTCTACATATAATACATTCAAGACAGATTTGAATTAGTTAAAAATATTTTTCTTAGAAATTAACCTATTTTAACTATAAAAAAAATTGAAGATGAGGGCATTTAAATTATTTACATTAGTATCTCCTAGAAGACCTAGGTCAAGGGGAACATGTTATCAATTTTAATAAAAGGTATCTCTAATTAGTTAAAAATATTTTTCTTTGTGGTTAAAAGATTGAAAATGATGAATTTTCAGAGAGAAAAAACAAGTAATTTTAGGTAAAAGTTGAAGATAAGGACATTTAGATCATTTATGTCAGTATCAACTGGAAGACCAAGGTCAAGGGGTATGTTATCAAATTTGAAAACACGAGGTATCTTTAATATTGGTCAAAATGTGGAGGGACATGTCTAAATCACCTTTTCTTTTATGTGAAAAAGGTCAAAAAGCCTTTAATGAAAATTTATTTTAATAATTTAATAATAAAATAGAAAAATGATTTAAAAGACCCTAATGAAGGAATTTTTTTTTTATTTTAAGAATCTCTAAATTTCGACAGTCTCTTAATAATTCATTTAGTAATTTTTTCTTTTCTTAACTGTTCTTGGACTTCATCTCCCACATTTCTCATGAATAAATGTCTTGACCATTCGAATTCATTATTTTTATATACAAAAAATAGATTTTTGACATCTGAATCGAGTTTCGGAGACTTCATTTTATCAAAAATGATTTAAAAAATAAGAAAAAATTATTTTCAAAAGATTTTTCAAATATTTTGAAGATGTATGTAAAAAAAACTAAAATTTTTAGATGAAAATCGATTAAGAATTGTTATTTGAATTGAAATCATCTAAACAAATCGTTATCTCAAGTTTTTAGTCAATCTTTTCATGTATTTTAAATTTAAAAAAAAAAAACTCAAAAATTGAATATTGGTAGATTGGACCAATGATAAACTCTACAATAAATAAAAAACGTCAAGTTCGATAATAAATAAAAAAATGGTGAACTCAACAGTAAATTATGGTGAGTTCAACAAAAAAAAAAATTATGAACTTAACACTAAATAAAAAAAAATGTCGAGTACGGCATTAAATAAAAAGTGGTGAATTTAACAGTAAATAAAAAAGTGGTGAGTTCACCAATAATGAGGGATCATTAACAAATAATAAAAAGTTCACTAAATGTCCTATTAAGTTATTGTGCAAAACTTAAGGATTATTTATAAATAAAACCCTCTATCAGGGTCTTTTAAGAAAAATTTCATAATAAAAATAATAATTAAAGAAAGAGTTGAAAAACGTGCCAAGTGGAGGAGTAAGACCACCAACCAAATTGGTCCCACAAGTGTTTGAAAATTGGGGTTGTTGGGATCAAAGATCCTATCATGTGAGACCCATCTGACTGTGATCTATGGGTCACGAGCCACTCATTCCATGATCTCTACCTACCACTATATGATTAAATAATTGGAAATGTTCTCCACTTCAATAATAATAATAAATATAAAATACCACAACAACCATTTTGTCTGGTTTCGCATCTACCACATAAAATGGAGCTCTTTATATCCGACCCGAGTTTGTATCCTTTAATAATTTTAGAACTGATGACAAGCGTCATTGACCATAAATGAAATTACCTCTATCAATAGTACATGTAGGGGTGTCAATGAGTACCCATTTATCTGAAATCGAATAACTTAATTTTAGATTCTTTTTTATTGGAATCGATTAGAACGGGATTTAAAATGGAATTGAATCGATATGAATCCAAACCATTAGGTTCTATCTAATGGGTACCCATGACTACTTGGAATCGATTTATTTTATCATTTCTTTTCATATCATAGATGATTTAAGGTAATTTTTTATATCAAAAATAAATGTCACATAAAATTCTTTGATTTTTCATATAAATTATCGATTAAAACTTAAAATGTGTTACTCTTCTAAAATATTATTACTTTTAACAAAGACAAATTTTTATTTTTGAAAAAAAATAATTAATTTGTATCTTAAATATAATAAATTATATCTAAGTTAAAAATTTTGTTGAAAATATGTTAATTTTTTTAAAGAATTCTTTTTATTTATTTATAATGATTTAAAATACTTTTTTTCTCATTCGATTCATGAGAATCGGAATTGATGGGTACCTGTGATTTTGGCGGTTCCGATTCCGATTCCATTTATTTTGGAATCGGACCTGAAATTAACAAGAACTGAAATCTAACTAATATAATGGTTGTGGTTCTAAGTTTCTTAGGAACCGAACCCGAACCAACTCATTGACACCCCTAAGTATGACAAAGTGTGAACTCGAATCAAACAAACCCATGAACATAACACGGGTGAAGATTATATTGAAAAAATCAGATTCATAAGAAGAAAAGAAAAAAAACTCTTTTGGGTCATATTTAAGGGTATGTTTGGTAACACTTTTGAAGTCTAAAGTTTGGAATCTAGTTTATGTCTTCTATTTTTTGTTTGGTTTAAAACTTCTAGATTTATCCAGAGTTTGATTCCACTTATTTTGGAATCGGACCCGAAACCAACAAGAACTGAAATTGAACTAATGTAATGCTTATGGTTTTAAGCTCCTTAGGAACCGAACCCG
Source organism: Akebia trifoliata (assembly GCF_017979445.1). Taxonomy (NCBI): domain Eukaryota; kingdom Viridiplantae; phylum Streptophyta; class Magnoliopsida; order Ranunculales; family Lardizabalaceae; genus Akebia; species Akebia trifoliata. Next base: position 27,990,756 of record NC_141390.1, read on the forward strand.
AATCAACTCATTAACACCCTTAAGTACAACAAAGTGTGAACTCGACTCAAGCAAACCCACGAACCAGCTAACATAGGTGAATATTAGATTTGAAAAATCAGATTCAGATAAAGAAAAGAAAAAACCTCGTTTGAGTAATATTTAAGAGTATGTTTGGTAACACTTTTGAAGTCTGAAGTTTGAAAACTAGTTTATGTCTTCTATTTTCTAGTTCAAAACTTTTAGATTCATCTAGAGTCCCCTCGCCCCCCCCCCCCCCATCATTAATTCTAAACTCTTGGATTTCAATTTTGAAGTCTAGAATCTAAAACAGGACAAACAAGTTTTTTTTTTTTTTTTTTTTGCTTATGAAGTCGGAATTTTAAAGGTGGACCACCTCCATTCATAGTCGCAAAGTTGGAATATTAGTTTAAATTGGCAAGGAAAAACTTTAGACAAAAAAAAAAAAAAACAATGGGAAAAGTGAAAAACAAGAAAGTGTTAAAAAAACATTTCTATAAAAAAACGGAAAAAAATGGGAATAAAATAACCTTTTTTTTTTTTGTTGTCCCAAGTGAAAAAGCTGCGTTTTTTAATTGTCAAAGATGCAAGACGGGTTTTAAACGCTTTTTTTTTTCTTTAAAAAATCACCGTTTTTTGTTACTAGGCCTCCCATTCAGACTTCAAAAGTATTACCAAACACACACTAAGACTTTGAAAATAGATAGAACTCTTAAACTTAAAATTCAAATCCAATGGAAAAAAAAATATCTTCATTTTTCAAATGGCTAATTATAAAAGCACCCCACAAATTAATAAGGGCAACCCATATCATAGTCAAATTATTTTGCCTTATATGAGCTAAAAGTTTCAAAATGAGCTCATTTTTTTGGCAAGAATGATCTCTATGATGAGGAGATCATCCTCACCAAAAATCATCTCATTCCAAAACTTCTAACCCCACCAAAACTGGTTTACAAAAAAAAAAAAAAGATAATTTTCGATTTCCAGACTTGTTTTGATGGGGTTAGAAGTTTCGGAATAGGCTAATTTTTTTTGGTGAGGATGATCTCCTCATCATAGAGATCATCCCTATCAAAAAATCATCTCATTCTGAAAATTTTAACCCATATAAAATCAAACAATTCGGCTATGGTGTGGGTTGCCCTTATTAATTCGTGGGGGTGATTTTACAATTATCCTTTTCAAATATTTTTGGTAGAGATTATAAAATTTTATACTTTACATTCACATGGCATTATTCCTTCTGTGTAGGTTCATGGCCCTAATATGTTGGACACATAATGGTTCGTACAACTTTGGAAAGAAAGAAACAACCACATAGGAAAAAAAAAACTATTCTCTTGCAATTTACTATTATACCCCTGAAAATATAAATTGAACCTCAATTACATACAATAGAAAGGGGCATTTTAGGCAAACTCACACTGTAATTCAACAACGATAACTATGAAATTGAATCGATGATGAGTAAGGAACGAGAATTCCTCGAGGAATTGGTGTGGTGTTAGTATTGACCAATGATTTGATGTATTGCCCTTTTTACTTCAACAATTGTAGCCTTCTTTCCATTACTATTCTCCTTCACCTGAAAATTATTAAAACAAACAAAATCTAAATTAAAAGCTCTATTTTAAAATTTTGGCCCTATTAATATCTTGCACATTATAGACCAAGAAACTCGAATGCATTTCGTATTCATGTTGGCCCACTTGTTGATGGAGTTAATTCAAACAGTTATCCAATATGGGCTTTAGAAAGGCCAGTTTGTAGCTTTCTAACCCATGATTATTTTTATATTAAAAAAAAAGGTTATGGGCCTAATGCCAGATCTGGTCCAGCCCCTAGTCCATTCAAGATGGGCCAATCATGTCACTCAAGACAGGCCCAAACAAGCGGATTAAGTTCAAGCCCGATCCTAGCCCAAGTAGCCCTATCCCCTATAATAGTCTTTTTTATTTTGTTTTCTTTTAAATATTGACTGATTCCAAGCCCAGCTAGAAGCCTGGTTTGTATCAAAGCCATGGGTCAGGCTATAGTAGTTGGCTAGGGCCGGACCCAGTACTGTTTAGGTCCAAATAAAACCAGCCCAGCCCAATCTTAGGGTTATAGGTCCACCAAAGACATGAGGAGGCATAGATGGGCCCACTGATAGGATGGTCCAGTATGTACCTTAGCCCGCAACTCCGCAACAAATACACCATTGGTGGATGAAAATTGAACGGCTGTGATCTCCATCAGAAGGTCTCGAACTTTCTGCATGATCTCTAGCAACAGCCCATCCCTATAAGAACACTTCAACTCTATCAGTGCATCACATTCAATTATCGACACCTGTACAACATTCCCAACAATCGGTACTCCATCAACCACCTTAGCCTTCCCTCCACCACCACTCCCTTCAACTATCCTCATCTTCCTTCTTTCCGAACTCGGACCCAACCCGACCCGATCCTGCACCACCACCACACCACTACTGCTCCTACTACCTACACTCCTCAATTTATCTCCACCTTTCAACAAATGATCACCACCATCCATCTGTCGATTACTTGATTCGAGGTCTTGTATCCTTCTCCTAAGCTGTTTCACATACTCAATTGTGTCACCAAGGATCGAAGCTTTATCCATCTTAGTCACAAATGGTACTAATGATCTTAAGATGATGAACCTTTCGTTTAACTTCTCACGTCTTCGCCTCTCGGCTAGTACATGGTTCGCACTGAGCTCATCTTGTGAGGCACTTTTACGTAACGGTATCGCCATATCACCGATATCTCTAGATTTCGGAGAATTTTCGTCCCGATATTTATTATGTAAGAAAGGTACAGTAAAGAGAATGTACTTTATGACCCATTGTGACACACCATCTAATGGTTGGAGAAGGAGAGGATTGTTTCGACAACTCCACTTATAAAATGCCGATTGTGGTGAGTACCTGATGAAGCCGAGCGACGAAGATTCCATCCAACGGCCTGAATTTTTTTGGAGAATTGTGGATACTGTTTGGGAGTAGTGTGTATCCTCTTGTGTTAATTCCTCCACTTGAGGGGTTCCTGTGAATTATAAAAAATAAGTCAAAGATTCAAATCCACAAATTTTCCATGAAATCTAGAAGGCTGTGGTGATGGATCGCCAATGTTATAATCCATGTGGTACCAATGACCCTTATTAAGATTTGATTTCTTACTAACTTAGTCAGGCTAGTCTGATACAATTTTATAAGGATAAATTTGTCAATTTAATTGATTTTTGTATCTTTCGTTGACCTTTTGACCTTTTGTTAGTTTCCGTTTGGTAATAATTTGTACGTAAATGCATGACGTGTCTGACTAATTGTATATATTTGGTGAAGCACTGTATCATTTCTCAAGCCTTCTAACCACCAACGTACCTGAGACTGGTGGTTGAAGATCGTTACTAAGTTGGTTCGACAAGAGTGGCCACTGACTAGGCGACTCGGCTAGGCGCTGAATATCGGCTTGGTGGCTAGACTGCCTCACAGCGAGCATGTACATTTCAGATTCTAAGTTACTCGAGCCATCGTCTGGGGAGCCGAGTCGAATGTCTTCGGACATTTCAATTTGCATAAGCTCACTTGGGTCTGCTGTGGCTTCAACCATCTCTACATTCTGAGTAACCAGGTCGTGTAATTGGAGCGGATCTTCTGCTGTAGATGGGTAGCTAGTACGACCCGTTTCAGGCTCCAAGTCGGATCCTGCTTCTTCTTCTTCTTCTCCAACTTCCTCCTCTTCTTCTTCATCTTCATCATCATCATCATCATCATCACCATCACCATCACCATCATCATCTTCTTGATTGCTATTTAGAGGTGGGTCCAATGGATACATGGTGTGCAATGGCGGAGATTTGAAGCGGGTTCTCTCCGATGTGATGACCGGGTTGGAGGTTGATTGCTCGGAGTGGGCCGGGTTTGGTTGGTGCTGGTGCTCCATGAAGAAGCTCTTAATATGTTGGATCAGTCCAAGGTCCTCTTGAACCTGCATCACCAATCAATAAGTTTGTTATCGAAATTCGTATGGTCACCATCTTCATCAAATCATAATTATTTGTCATCTTAATTATCATTCCAATAGTGATAATAGTACGTAAAATGGATTATCAATTTACACCTAATGACGGCTATTTCGGTAAATACATTCAACCAACTCCAATTCTTTTATTGGAAAACACAATTAAGACCTTTTAGTCTTTGGCCCAATACATTATTTTTAAATCTACCTACACACTTCTAATAAAATAGAAGACGTGGATATGGACATAATAGAATGAAGGAATATGATTAGTTTAACCAACCCTAAACTATCTAGGACTATCAATGGACCGGGCTAGGATTGGATTGGTTATTAGACTGTCGATATTAACCTAATTGGATTTTAAAAAATATATATTAAATATTAATATACATCATTTATGTACTTCAAACACGTTATCAGATTCAAAGATGATTAATTGAAAACTAATTCAATAAGTTTGAGGTTGATTGCTTACTAGATCAGATCCTTATAATTAAGAACCCAAATCCTTGATATGGATCTATAGTTATCAGACCTGATCCAATCAACCGACAGCGGTAATTATCCCTAATTATACAATAGATTAATTAAATTTTGACTCACACTTTCTGTGGTACCGAGTTCCACGACGCCATCCATGAGTGGAATACATAGGACTGTCCGTACACCAGCACTCTGATGCATCAAAATTGAGAAGTAACGGAAAAAAAAGGAATAAAATTAATTAGTTAAGATAAAAATAATTCAAATTAAAAACAAAAAATTAATATCTTCACATTTTCTTATTTTATTTAAGAAAAGAATTAGTTTCTAATTAACATTGTGCCATGGCTCAAGAGGAACTTTTTTTTTTTTTTTGAATTTTCAATTGTATTTTTAAAAATTTCTTCCCAATATTAAGCATAAAATTGCCTTTAAAATAAAAAGAAAAAGAAAAAGAATGAAGGTACCTTGGCAAGAATTGCCCTAGAGAAAACTTTGCTGTCTGCCTCGTTTGCTGCTGTAAGCCACACATGTTGCTGCCTTGCAAGAGCTTTTCCTGGTAACCTACGAACCACACAATGTAACATTAAATGCTTGCAAATTAATTCATTCATATATGTAAACAAAATGCACTCTGCCTCATCTTCTTGGATAAGGCATTGATGATGATGAGACGATATTAGAAGACAAATACAAGTATTTATTTACATACACCTTAGTCCTTTACGTATTTCAGCTTGATTTGAATCTCAATGGCCGCAATGATTTGATGACTCGCACATTGACTCGTCAAAGTTAAAAAATATTAAAAAGCATAATGCTGAAGTGATGTCAAAGATTGACCTCATTTAACACTTTGATGATGTGAGTGAAAAGAATCTATGGTTTTGCACCTCCACATGAGAAAAGTGCAGAATGAGGTCAATCTTGAGGTCACTTCAGCACGACTCATAATTAAATTGCCACCAAGGTCTTGTAAGTACTCAATAAGATGTCAAGTAGACTTGCACAAGTAACTCGATTAGAACTTTTTTTTTTCCCATGTTATGTGTTTTTTGATAGAGTCGTGCTGGTGTGACCTTAAGATTGACCTCATTCGCACTTTTCTGATTTAGAGGTGCCCACCGAACCATTTGTGCTTTTCACTTGTATCTCGATGAAAACCATCTATGGTTTGTGCATACCTCCACATCAGCAAAATGCATAATGAGGTCAATCTTTTCCTTAATTCAAGTGTGTTCATATCTGCTCTCAATATCTCAATATACATTCTTTTTTATTTTTAATTAAACTTTAAATAATATTACTTCAAAATATAAAGGAAACTATTAAAATAAACCACTAACCCTCAAATGGAGATGCTTAATTTATGGAAGAGTGTAAGAGATGCATAATATCATAATGCATGATGGTATACATTATATCATTGTCAATGTATCTCATAATAAAAGGAAGGTTGAGGTAGTGATTGAGAATAAAATACTTAGTAATTTCTATTAAGATATTCTAAATTAGGAATTATGAGATACATTGACAATGATATAATGTATCTCATGCATGCATCATAATATAATGCATCTCTTACAAAGGGAAGTTTGGTAAGCCAAATCCAACCATTACATTAATCTCCTCAAGTCTTTCAAACACTGTCAAAAATCCATTCCCAAAGAATCTCTTAAACAGTTCTTCCCAAAATTTGACAAAAACACAAGTTCAGGTTCTTCATTTAGCTTCTTAAATAAATGATAAGAGCTGTTAGGCTACAAGAAAGAAGAAACTATAAAGTGTCTCTCCAACAACTTTGAAGGCTAAAGTCAACGACAGCCAATCATGGAAACTGTGGAGAAATTTGTTTATTAGCTTTGTTGCTGGAGATGATCTAGAAATGGGTCAGGTGATGCTGATGTGCATTATCTCCTCATAAAGCATCCAAATATAGTCTATCGTGAAGAAGGAAAAGCAACTGAACTTAGACTTAGATACTCCTCTTGTGCATGCTACTGTATTTGGATAACATTTATTTCAACATAACAACTTCACTAGGGTGCACTTTCACCTTTTCTCACCATCTTTCCTGCCATATTTTCTCACTTTGTACTTTAAAAAGAATGCTTAGTTATGAATTGTGGACAAGAGCTTTAAGAAATTTCCATTCAATTATATAGATAGATAATAGGGACAGAGAGACAAAGAGAGAGAGAGAGAGAGACAGAGAGGGGGGGGGGGGGGACTGGTTGGTATGGCATGGCATGGTATGGTGTGATATGACATAAATCACAAGAATGTAAAACAATAGATATTATTCACTAAGAAGCGTTTCTATGAATATATATTCTATACAATATTGCAGTGATCTATAAACTAACATTGGAGTATTAATAGAGCAAGAGAAAAAAAAAATCATATTGTCTAGAAAACAACAAAACAAAAACAAATATAACCAACACTTACCCCACTCCAGGTGGGAAGGAGAAAGAGACAGACATAAGGTAGAACCATTCGGATTCCGTCAAGTCCTCCGGTGACAATGCAGCGCAAGGTCGACGAGTGGGTTGGTTTGCCTCCTCGGCCAACAATGATTCGTAAAGCTCTCTAAGTTGTTGGCTCCTTTGAAGAGAAGCCTCCTCGGGGCTCACCTCCATTGGCTGCACTGTCTTCCTTGTTTTTATAGCTCCATTGTAGTACCCATCTCCCCACACTAAAATCCTAGATCACCCATTGCACCATTAGTTGAAGAAAAAATTAACAAACAAATTTATAAAAAAAAGCATATAATCACAATTTATTCAGATAATTGGAACACCAAAAATTCAAAAAAGGAGAATTGTATTTCCTCTTCTTTATTACTTAATAGGGATATTAATTAATTAGATTCTGATGCATTTTACTAAGGTGTTCAATAATAAGAATGGATGGTAATGGAGATTTTTCGGGCCATCTAACATAGAATCAATCATCTTTTATGAAGAATTGGTTCATGGTGATGGTCAGATCTGATTTCAAAGCTAATAATTTCTCGATTAAAGGAAGACGAAAAAAATTGTTGATAGTGGTAGATAGGGATTAAAAAATATATATAGTGATGAAAGCCTTGAAGGGTTGACATGGATTGATCAATATATTAAAATAAAAATATACTCTATTGTTAATAAACTTACCCTTGTTGTGGACATACATGCCAGAAGAGACTATAAGTCCATTGAACAGCTTGAACAGCTGACTGCAACATCTGTTGTAATGGAGCAGCCATACTTCAACTTAAACGAACAGCTAGACCTGCTTATCTTTGTTCCTTCTCTCTAAGAATTCTTCAAAATCGGGTACTTAAGAAAACTTGAACCCACAAATTATAGAGTAGAAATCAGACATTTGAACCACCAATGAGACCCAAAAGACAGAGAAATGTCATTAAACCCATTAACAGGGTTTAAGCGTGAAAAGTCTAGATGGTTGTGAGGCCCGAGAGATTCTGAAGTCAGGATGGTTCTTCCACCGTTGTCAGTGCTGTTGAAGATTGAGAGAGAGAGAAAGAGAAAAGAGAGAGAGACAGAGAGAGAGAGAGGGAGTTAGGGTTTTGACTGGTCGCTCTACCGGACAGTTCCCACATATGTTAGTTGCGTCTAGGGTGTTGGCTTGGATTGTTAGCTACATAGCTCCACTGTTAACGTAACAGTCACCACTTTTTATTTAATTGAGTTTGTCTATATCTGCAAATTTAGTGTCCACTGAACCAATGACATAATGACACGTAGAAGTGAAGTTTCCATTCCAATTGGGTTCCTTTCGGATCTAAGGAAAAGTCTAAATTAATTTCTACTTTCTTGACTTCTTACTTTTTCAAAACTTTGCCATAAGAAGTTCCAACTGATAAGATGGGGATGAAAACTACAGGCTTCCTAGGGATTAATGATGACAATCTAGAGATTGTAAAGAATCCTAAGTGTACTCTTTGGATATTTTGATTGGCTTTGGTACACCCATCTCCATCTGATCAAATCCGTTTGTTTCACTTACAGCTGGACTGGACCCTTTCAAATTTTATCTCCCTAAATTCTAACCATCCTACCAATTATAATACAAAAAACAATCTTTTGATCTGACAGATTTGATTATAATATAGAAAATAAATTAGACTTAAAAATAGATTTTTTGTCTGGTCTTTTCAATATAAAAGGAGTAGTGATAATCTCTCTTAACCACGTGGCATACTCAATCGACTTATCCGGCGTGACAGGCTCGAAAATCGTAGATTTGCTCTCGTCAAGATACAAAATTATAATTTTTTAACGAGAAATTATAATTTTATATCCCGAGGAGAGCACATCTATGATTTTTAAACCTCTCACATCAGATAAGTCAATTGAATCGCCACGTGCCTTAGTCAGAGTATCAACACCGATATAAAAAATGAAACTTTTCAATTGTCAATGATTTTTTAAGTCGTGATAATCGGACTCCCCGCCTGTTTAAAATACTCTCCAAACGTGGCATGTGCTAGAATCATAAATTTTAGAGTACTAATTTTCTAACTTAAAAGTCTTCACTTGATCACTACTCGGTTGACGTGACATAGATACAGAACCGTAGATTTTTCTTTGGGATACACAATTACATATATTTCACATGTACAATTGTGTATCCTAAGAAAAAAGATCTATGATTCCGTGTTCACGCTACGTTAACTAAGTATTGACCGAGTGATTATTCTAGATTGAGTTGTGCTGGAGTGACCTCATTGAGGGACACATTGACGTGGTGGTATGCGCATATTTGTAGATACGTTTTACTCATATCTCAGAGAAAACACATCTACTAGCATTAACGTGCCACCACGTGAGATGTCCCCCACTGAGGTCACTCCAACATTAATCTTCCAGATTTTATGCCTCGAGATACATGTGCACATCTCATAAATATATACAGTTGTACATCTCGAGAAAAAAAGATTTACGAATCTAACACATACCACACCAGGCGAGTATTTATATATATCAATGCCCTATGGGCCATATTCACATGTTTTTCTTCTCATGCAAACAAGAGAGTCCGATCAAATATGTGGGACACCCCCTTTAGATTATAGTAATAAATTCAGATTTGGATGCATGAGATTTTACTGGACCATCACTTAGTAAATGAAGGATCTGACGGTTGACAGTGCTTGTTAACTTATGTGGTCCTAAGCTGGGTGATGCAATCATATCTAAGGCAAAATCGCATTATGGGAAATACGTCGTCCTTCCTTCAATTTTTGTATCCAAAAAGAAAAAAATGTCAAAAAAAAAAACCAATGCCAAATTTCAATAATGTAACTTTTGAGGATGATAATGTACTATAGATGGCCAACAAGGTTTACATTCTTGCGATTTGTGAGGGATGAATCTTCAATTGTTTCCAATTAGGGTGTTAATGGGTTGATTCTCGTTCAATTCCTTAGATATCTAGAATCAACATCATTAGATATTTTTATCTCGATTCTGATTGTAAATAGGTAGAATCAGAATGGAAACCATAGGTTAGCATCGATTTTGGTTCAGACAAAAATAAAATACGGAGTGATACATTTTCTTTATTTACGAATCTTTTTTATTACGACAAATGAGGATGACTTCAATAAATCATTGTATTTTTTTTTTTTCAAGATCAAAACACATTATCGACAAAACGTATTAATAATATAATAAAATTTATTCTAGTAAAGATAAATTAATATTTTTTTCAAAATTTATATTTACCCTTATAAATAAAATAAACTTTGGGAAAGATCACCTATTTTAAAGTGGAATACATAATTTATATGAAAATTTGAAGAACCACACGCAATATTGATTAACTTTAGAAGGTGGAGAAGCGATCAACCATCTACACTATAAAAAATGGCAAAATAAATCGAATCGATGGGTACTTAGAAAATGTAACCAAATCGGTTCTAATTCTTATGGGTTCGATTCCTTTAGAACTAACTCTAATCAAGAATTGAGAAAAGGGATCCCAAACGGAGGTTTCGAGTAATATGGAACCGAGTGGCACCCTAGGTTTCAATTAGACTCTAACACCAACATAATCGGATTTGATACGTCTGGCGTGGGCTTAGCAATGCCATGCCATTCCTACTGGCATGACACGTGGCTCTTTCACTTTTTTACTATTCCTTTACTGAGGAATGCATGAGCTCAATTGGCTCAGCCCATGCTAGGTTTAGAGAGATAACTCTTCCTATTAATTGTAACGATACATCCAAATTATTTTTCAGATTTCCCATTTTGTTTGAGTCGTGCTATTGGTGCCCATCATATATACCTTCTGCACCCACTTAAGTTAAAAAAATTACACTAATAACCTCATTGGAATTACTCTACACACCCACCATCCATCTATCTATTGAATGAAAATCCCAGTTATCTCCCCATCTTCTCTATCCATTCTCTTCTTTTCCACCATCTACCTCTTTTTCTCAATCTTTTTCTTCATATTTGTCTCCGTTTGGATTTTGTGAGAGGTTGAATCAATGGAGATTAGGTTTTACGATTTTTTTTTTATTTCAAAATTTTTATTTTACTTTTTTGTATTTAATCATCAAAGAAGATGAAAAATCCACTATTAAAACATTCAAAACAATGATTTCGAATCAAAGAACTCAAAGTGTTTTGATAGATTATGTTCGATAGGTTCAGATTGAACATGTTTTAGCAAATTCAATAGGTACCTACTAAACATAACTTCTTATAGAACATAACAAAATCAATTCGGTGAGAGTTTACCAAAGCACTCGTAAATTTTTTTGATAGATATTGTTCAATAAGTTCAGACCGAAGTTATTTTATAAGATTCAGTAAGTATTTTATCGAACGTAATTTTCTATCAAACATTAGAAAGTCTTGTTTGTTGTTAGGTAAGTACCTATCGAATTTGCTAAAACAAGTTCAGTTTGAGCCTATTACCAAAACTGTCAAAAAATCTTCGAGTTTTTCAAATCAAAACTGTTATTTTGAAGTTTTGATAGTGATTTTTCCATATTCCTTGATGATTAAATCTAAATATGTAAAAAAAATAAATTAACTTGAAAAAAAAAAATCTAAAGCCTAATCTCCCTTGATTCAACCTCTCAAAAACTTAAAGTAAGATGAATATGAAAAGGTACCAAAAGATTAAGAAAGAGAGAGAGAGGTAGATGGTGAAGAAGATGGGGAGAATGAATAGAGAAGATGGTTCAGATTTTTTGATTGATCGAAAAATGGTAAGTGCATGGAGAAGGGTAAAAATATAACTTCCCCTTAAAAAGAAAGAAAGAAAGAAAAAAAAAAACTTAAGTGGGTGCGGTAAGAGGACATGGTGGACTCATTTTGCCCTCCTTTACATAAAATAATGCCTGCCTTGGTACTTGATTCTTTTGGCTTCGTTTTCCTTTTCAAACAACTTACACCCACCAGTCAATGTTTCAACTAATTAAATAATAATAATAACATAAGATGGATCACAGGCCCACAGATAAGATGGGCTCACAATAATAATAATAATAATAATAATATCAATGGAACCTCGTTTTTTTTTTTTTTTTTTTTTACATCATAGGATTGGCTCAGAACTCGATAAACAATATGGTGGGGCCCACAGATAAGATGGGCAATCCAAGAATCCTTTTTAGAAGATAAGTGGTTCCTACATTTTAAAAATATAAAATAGTTTTTTTCTTCCGATAAGCTGATGTGGCATGTGCACAAAACCACACTTTTTTTTTTTTTCTTTTCGAATCGTGATAATCGAACTATCCACATGGCGCACTCAATCGATTTGCTTGACGTGACAAGTTTGAAAACTGTTGATCTGCATGCCTTGGGATACAAAACTATACTTCCCCATAAAAATGTGTATCTCGAGAGAACTATGTATCCTGAGGTGTACATATCTACATTATCGGACTTGTCATGTCAGGAGAGTCGATTGAGTGTGTCTTGTGGGATAGTCAAAATATCACGACTCATTTTTTTTTTCTCTTGTGTATCCTGAAGAAAAAGATATGTGGTTATGGTACGTGCACACGACACATCAACCACGTCAATTTATTCAGACTCTTTAAAGAAAAAAATGTCAATTGATAGTTAGACTTAAATCATCCAATCACTCAAAAGTCTTATTGATGGGTTTCTAGAAATATCTCTTATATAAAAAAAAAATCAACACCATCGAACAATCATGACCATTCGATTAACATACATACTGGCTTGAATAGGAGTGATGATAGTAACCTCTATGGGTGTGATGAGGATGTTTTTCCAACTCCCCCAGTATATGGAGAACCTATTAATGGTAGATATGGTTGCACTAATGAACTCTATGAGTGTGATGAGGATGTTTTTCCAACTCCCCCATTAAATGGAGAACCTATTAATGGTAGATATGGTTGCACTAGGGCTTAAACGGCTTAGGTTTGGGATGGATATGTATCTACCCGTATCCATATTCGGATTCATATTCGGATTTTTAATTTGGGTCTGAATCCAGATTCGACTCATATCTTACTAACTTAAGCCATATCCGATTTTTTTTACTTTCATTAAACTCATATCCGGAGTGAATTTAGCCAAATTAATTGATTCAGGTTATGGTTGCACTAGGGCTTAAACGGGTTAGCTTCGGGATGGATATGTGTCTACCCATATCCATATTCGGATTTTTAATTTGGGTTTGAATCCAGATTCGATTTAGATCTTACTAACTTCAGCCATATCACATTTTTTTTTTTACTTTCATTAAACTCATATCCAGATCGAATTTGACCAAATTAATTGATTTAGGTCGGTCGAGTCGGATAATTTCAAACAATTACAAAATAATTTATTAAAAAATATGACTTAAATATGATTTGATCTCAAGACCTCTCCCCTTTTGAAAAGAAATTTTGACCATTACATCTAATACTCATTTGTTGATAAATGATAGATTAAAAAAATACAAAAATATAACATATAATATACAAAAAATATATTATTCAAATATAGACAGATATAGGGATGGGTCCATATCTGACTCGGGTCAAAGGACATCAATCTATATTTTAATTTGGATATGCTTGAAAAAACCAAATCCGCTAAAAATCAAATTCGAATCACTCAGATTTTGAATAAAATCCGACACATTTTAAGCCCTAAGTTGCACCTATTGCATGCTCGACACTTTTCTTTCAGAATTTTCACCATGTTAGGTTTCTTTCCTCATCATGAAGTGGGTGGATTGGTTGTTTGTGAGAGTAAATGCCTTTCTCTATCCATCCATGTCATTTCAACATTAATGAATCAGTAAGAAAGGGTTTTCTTCTTCCTCTCAAGTCTACTCAACCCGACCATTGGACCTAAGTTCACTAACCGGAGTTTGATCTTTTAAAATCGGGTTGAATTTGAATTAGTTTGAGTTAAGGTAATTTTGGGCTGTTTGGTCAAGTTGGCCTCATTGAATAACCCTAATTTTATTTTGATTAGCAAATAATTTCTTATGTTATATTTTTATAAAAAGATATACTACATAAAAAAATTAAAAATAAAAATTTGTAAAAAATTTCGCGTACAACCTTCAAATCCATCGTTGAGATAAATTTAGACAAACCATACTAAACTAAATAAAAGTCATAATAAGTTGGAATAAAAAAGTTAAATAAAAAAAATCTATAATTAGTATAAAAATATTTATTTATTATAATATAGCATCGGGTTCAGATTGAGTCGGGTTCCTTATACCCTCAATCCGAATTGAAATCAGGTTGAGACGTTCAAACCTAGACTTAAGTCATCTTCTACAAAACCAGCCCAGACTCACCCATCAATCTGGTTGAGCCCGGGCCAGCCCACCCAGGCTGCAGCCCTACACACACAAGAGAGAGGTGAAGGTATATATTCATATTGCAATCAATAGTAGTTGTCTCGATACCAATATCGTCTAATTTTTTCTAGAGAGAAATTTTATAATTTCATTATTCACACAGCGAAAGTGTGACTTGGTTGTGGTAATTAAATTCCACTTTGTATAATTCTGAATTTTATTTCTACGTCGTAAATTTTCATTGATTTGCACAGAGAAGGAAAGACATGTAGTTTTCCAACAAACTCTATACTAGTTATTCTAATGTTTACCTACCAAGATCATAAATGTGATCAATGTGGACCTCACAAAGGCAATGGGGAAGAAGATAGTTTTGATTATTTAAAGGTCTGGTCTTGTAGGACAATATGAAAGAAACACAACTAAAGACACATTAACATGTCCCCATCAAATATCTTTATTTACTCTAACAAGTCATTCATGGATTCGAAAACAAAATGGGCTCAGATCTGACCCAGAATTACCTCTCCACCAGAAACTTCGAAATCAGATGGGGCTTTCTCCACGTTCAAAATCTTGACGTTCCCATCTACCACATATGCTGACCATCTATGCAACAACACGAAAAACTTAAATAGGAGACGTTATTATCATAAAAAAAAACTCAATTGAGTTGTAAGGGTTCAACTCATAGTCACCAAGCCGGAAAACAGGTTTCAAACGGTATGGGAAAACTTTGGAAAAAATGGGAAAGAAACGATAATAAAACAGGGAAAAAATGATAAATATAAATTAAAAATATTAAAATAATATATATAATATTAGACATTTATTCAAAGTTTTCGATATTTTTTTTAGAGAAAAAAAACTACTATTCAATATCAATGGATTATAACATGTTTTCACACATAATTATAAATTTTATGATGAAACTAAATCTAACCATCAATGTATTCTATGAGCAAAATAACTCACTATTGAATTTAAAAAAAAAATTATAACATCAAGACATTATAATAAAATCCCAAATTAAACTACATTTATGAACTAAATTACAACCAGCATAAGGCCATAGAAATTAACCATAGGCTTACAAAAGAATAGGTTCGTATTATTTTATTTTATTTTTGAAAAATCGTATTTAAAATGTAAAAAAACGTTTTTTATTTTTGAAAAAGTGGAGTTTTTTTCATTGTTTTAATCATAAGAGGTATAAAACGCATATTAACCGAGACTTTTTCAAAAAAAGAAAAAAAAAAAGAGAAGAGTTTTTTTTATTACTATGGTTCAACTGGGCTCAAGTCATTCTCTGTGAAATATGAAAAGTCATGAATAAATGTCACCTTTTCAGACTCAAATGGTGTTTCTCAACTCAGAATAAATCTGAAATTTTTTGCCTACCTTACGCATTCAAACATGGTTTTAAGTCTGATGTATACACATAGGAATTGGGACTGATTCTCTCGAGTGAGAGAATACTTGAGCCCTTGTCCATTTCGTCTCTTTGTACAAGAATGAATGCCCTTTCCATGTCTGAATAATGTATGAGAAGAATACATCTAGACAATGCTGATAGAGTGTGACAGAGTAGTAAGTGCACACCTCTGAGAACGAGGTCCAAGCAAAGCAGCAGAGAGATCTTTTCCCAGGTCCAAGCTCTTGTGGAAGCTCCCATCAAAGTCTCCATAAAATTCAATCTAGCATAAACAACCAAAAATTGGTCAATAAATAACAATACTTGCTTCAACTAAGTTGTTGCCGTCATCTCTAGTTTTATAAAGAGAGACATAACAACAAATCCATTACCATACGTATATAATTAAATCTCTACATATTATCGGCGAATGTAAAAAAAATTACATCGATTCGAAGTTCATAGGATACAATGTATTGAACTAAAATGGGATAAGATAAGCTTTTTCAAGATTGACCACCTTTTTTGCTCATTTCTTAGGTTCTTTCTATTTCCACTTGTTTCAATGTGCCAATAGTCTTCTAATTAAAGGTAAGTATCTATGCACATTAGCACATATGGGGAAGGGAAAATTTCCAAATGAGGAATTTTGCAGATTCACACTGCTTTCTCTTTTTCCTAAGTCCAATAGAAATGTCCATTACAAGGATGCAAAGAAACATCATTACAAAATGGAAATACGTACCACACTTGACATCATCTCCACTTGTTACCACAAGGGCAACACACATGCAATTACATTAACTTCCTAATAGATGGGAGTGTCAACAAGCAAAGGCAGGTGGGGAAGCTTGAAGGGATATCTTCCCGCAACAAGCAAAGGTAACATTAGCTTACCCTGTAAAATTGTTTCAACTAGTACAACTGTAATCTTGGGTCACAAAGTTCCATCACAGGTATGTTTTTTTTTTCATTTTAATAGGAGCTTTGGTTAAAATGCTCACCTCGACCATCTAGTCAACCAAGGAATCTCTATGCCCAATTTTTCCTTTGTAGAGCTAATGGGGAATCTGTAGATCATTTGTTGATACATTGCACTTTTATTAGGGAGACATATAGTTGCATTCCTATTGTTGTTCGATACTCATTGGGTGTTTCCTAAGTTCATCCTATCATTATTTGAAAGATGGAAAATAAATTCTTTCTTGAATAGAGAGAGAACCATGCAGGCACTATTACCCTTCACAATTTGTGAGGGGTTATGGAAGGAAAAGGAACAGAAGAATATTTGAAGGGAAGGAGCAAACACTATAAGAGACAACCATTAGGTCTATTGTTCCATTGGTATAAGGTGTTCGACGACTTTAATGGTGTACTTTTTGTTCAAATGGGACATTACATGCTCAGTCCCAAGGTAGTTTTGTTGTAAATTTAGTTCTTAGGCAGGTCTTCTGACCTCCTTTTTCTTAATTAAATTAAACTAATAAAAAAAATGCTTAAACATAGGAAAGCCAAATTATGAAATGATGAGTATGAGACCTGCATTCCATTTGGCATACCTTGTCTTCAACCAAAGTGCAGAACCACACCTCGGGCGAAAACCCAAAACTTACACATGTTTAGAGTTCCTAACCATTTTTCTGGCATTTTGGATCAACAGATTGCCAATTTCTGTCTGTAGTTAATACAGAGGAGAGTCTAATATATGGACGCCATGAAACAAAGACAGACTACTTTGAAGAATATGCCATGTCAGACACTGTATCATATTTAAGTGTCAAATACATGCTGGCATACTTTAAAACACGTCTCAATTAAAAATATTTTATTTTCAGTTATTATTTACATATTGTTTAATGTTGATGCTTATCGAAATACGTTCTCTCTAAATTGAACTACAACTCTTTATAAGAATCATCTGCATGTGCGAGAAATTCTAGAGATGTGCCAACCTATCGGATTTGTGGACAGTTGTCTAGTTATGTAGCATGGAAGTTCAGAAATTTTCCCAAGCGTCAAGCACATAGTATTTGCTCTGTAGTATCAACAACAACTAAGACAATTTCTTTTCTTTTTTTCATTTTTTAAGAGTTATATTAGAAAAAAAAGGGGGGGGATTAGAGATCCCCATTATACAAGGATAGATAGGATTTGAGAGAATAAAACCATCACCCCCAAAACATTGAATCCACAAACTTTTTATAAGATTACAAGTATCCTTTAATAATTGCCTCCCACCTACAAAAAAGTTAACAAACGAAAGTCCAATTCCTTTTGGATGGAGACCCAATGAACCAAATATGGTTTTTCTTTGTAATCATTGAGATCTAAGGACCCAAAACAGGAGCTTTGCATTCAAGATAGAGATCTTGGTATTGAAGCCACACAATAGGAGCAGCATAAACTTTCAAAGTCATGCTGAAGAGAACGATCATGAAATAATGTACCATCTCAAAATCAAGTAGTCAAGATACGGGACCATGAGCTTTTGTTTGCTGAAAACTATTCATTATTGCAAAAGACTCCCAAACAATAACTTAAGCAAAGATCGATAGCAAGAAAAGGAAATTCAACTCATAGGTAAAGAGAAGTCCACTCTATCTAGTTAGAAAAAAATAAAAAAATCCAAATGAAAATTCCTAAAACATAATAAATCCTAAGATCAGCTATCGGGTGAGGCTGATGATCACCCATCAAAAACTACTAATATTGCATTGCAAAAGACTCACACGTAAAAGCAATTTAACCACCTTATAATTCAAATCAAACAAATAAATATTAATTTCCTAATTCAAACTTTTCTTCTATAACTAAAATGGGTCCTAAGACATTGAGATCTTTCTAAAACTAATAATTCCACCTTATAACTACAGCTTATATATTTGATCATAACTTGCTCCATCCAAGTCCAAATTGTGTAATTAGTCACGTTGAAAAGCTAATTGAATAAACTTTCCAATATGCCAAAAGATAAGCATTTAAAAACCTATTGAACAAAAAAACAATGGATGTAAATAAAGTGACGAGATCATAATTTCAGACAACTCAACCCATGGCCAATCAACCTTGAGTTCGACCTAAAAGTGGAAAGGTGAAACCCAACATTAGGCACTTATTACCATTGAAACATAGATACCCTCCCCAATTGGACTCCCAACTCATTGAAACATAGATATTCGAAGGATGATTAGGATTGACCAATTAATGAAAATTTCAAACATGCCATCCTAAGGGTGATCCACCAATTGTAAGGTTTGGAATCATGAAAACTAGAGAAAAATAAAGAAAAGGAAAAAAAATAAAAACCAAAAGCAAAGACAAAGATTTCTATTGCTTTTTGAAGAACCCACTGAATTCCCCACTCTATGGAGAATTCTAGAATCAAAGCATGAAACGAGCATTAGACACTACCATGTTCAAATTAGCACGATGACTTAGGGCAAAAGATGGTTGGTGAGGCATAAAATGGAACTTGGTTGGGTAGTTCATGTGTATCCTTCCGAGTTAGTGGGTTCAACCCAACAAATAGATTTCCCAACAGGGTAGTAGTGCTTCAGGTTGACATCTCCATTCTATCCATTGTGTACGAGCCAGCCACGTCCACTCCTCCAACCTGAATTTGGGTCAAGTACTACCTTCCCAACCCAAATGCACTCCTAACCAACCGTTGGGCTGGACCAATAGGTTTTAGGTTGGGCCCAATCTAAGTTGTACCCTTAAATTCACCTCTTTCTCAACATGTCTTGTGAATTCTCAACCTATTTATTGCAAGCTCTAGTCCCATGCTTCTTATTCATATTGATATCCATCTGAACCAATTTCTCCTTGAACTTGGTTAATCCTTGACAAGTCCAATGTTAGACCAATCTCCTTTTTTGGATCATGATCCTAGGTAAAGCAAGGTAAGGTTTGCTTAGGCCAAAACTATATTTAAGCCTTAAAGTTTTTCCTACACTCTTTAAGTTTTAACATTATTGACTTATAGATGTGGGAGCTTTCCAAAATCATGACTTCCTCCTAAGGGTTTTATGAAGCTTTCCTCAACTAGGAACCCTCCAATTTTCTTCTTACAAGGATTATTTGCCATACATAAATCCATTTGTCCCATCTAGTTCTTATTTTTTTCCATTTTATTTTCCAGTTTTTCTTTGGTGTACATACTTATATGAATCTGTCCTACATCAAGAGGATCACTTATGCTGTGTTAGGATTGAGAGAAGAGAAACTAAATGAGTTTCTTTCAATTTCTCTTGTTTGGATTGTTCAGTGGGGGAGAGGAGAGAGGAGAAAAAAAAATGGTGAGTTTTCTCTCTCTCCAAAAGTGGAGAGAAATGGAAAGAAACCCTTTTAATATTTTATAATTCCAACTCTGCCCCCTAGATCTTTTTTAAGATATTTTAAAATTTCAAAGTTGTCACAATTTCTCTCCTGACAATCTAAATATGGTGGAGAGAAATTGAGTTTCTCTTCTCTCAATCCAAACAAAGTGTTAGTGCAACTCCATGGGGCATTGGGTATACATACGGATAAAAATGTAACAAAAGATAAGAAAGGTTTATCATTCCATCTTTGCACGGGCAAGTGCCACACCCTTCTAAAGCCGTTTTTGGCACGTTTAGACACTTGTACTATTCGAGCCGTCTGACCCCCACAACTCGCATTTTGCTTTAGACAAGTTGGCCTCTACGGCCCTTTCTTTTCCTCAGACAACTACAGATCTAGAAAGGAGGGAGGGTATACCAGCCAAGCAGCCACTGTGTCACCACAATCTATCATATCGATAAGAAGGCCAACTCAATCTCAACGGCAGAATTGAGATTTCATGTCTTTGTATATTGGGTTGGACTGGGTGAGGTTATGCGCCATATACAACTAAAAGTGCAAAAAAAAATGGAATAAATAAATAAGGCACTCCCATTCTTAGCACACCTCTATTCTTTTCTTTTCTTTGCTAAGCAGACAAGGGATTTTATGATATAAATAGATATGAGTGGGGGGGGTGGTGTGGACAAATTCAAGACAAGAAAGCAAACATCAGATGAAAACATATTCAACAAATGTGGAGACAGCGGATTAAAGCCAGGACAAAAGAAGGCCAAAAGGTGAAGTAAAAGTAAAAGAGAACAACTTACAGCCTCTTTAGCTTGAAGTTTCTCTGCCCATCCATTCAAAGTATATGGATCATTCACAGCTACACAAATTACAGAATCGATACCTTTGGCTTTGAATTTATCAATATTATTCTTGTAACTTGGTACATGTTGTGCTGAACAAACACCAGTGTATGCACCCTGTAAAATGACAAATGCGAACATACATAAAATAAAATTACACAAAGAAACAAAACAATCATCAACAACTTTGCTTAATGGGTCAACAAAAAATAAGGCCTTTTTCTTCATGAATAATAAAAAAATAAAAATAAGAAGACCTTATGAAAACATTGAAAATTTGAGAAACTGAATTACATCCAATTAAAAAACAAAGACAAAACATTAATGACTCCTTAAATTCTCAATTATAACATTAGTTGATATTGACATAAATCAACAGATACGCATCAACAAGAGCAATGAATTAAATCAAATAAAAACAAGAAACAAACATTAGAACCAAAAAAAAAAAAAAAAACAAATGTGGGTAATCAAGGAGACCTTATGAAAACACTGAAAATTTGAGAAAGAAAACAATCAACAGAATTACATCCAATTAGAAAAAAAAAAAAAAAAAACAACAAAACAAAGACAAAACATTAAGGACTCCTTAAATTCTCAATTATAACATTAGTTGATATTGACATAAATCAACAGATACCCATTAACAAGAACAATGAATTAAATCAAATAAAAACAAAAAACAATCATTAGAACCAAAAAAAAATGTGGGTAATCAAGGAGAGGGTAATAAACTTACAGGGAGCCCAAAAATGACAACTTTCTTGTCCTGCAAAATCAAAATTACAGAATCAACAACAGAAAAGTAAAGATTAGAAACGAGAGATAGAGAGAGAGAGAGAACCTTGAAGATGTCTTTAATAGGAGTTGTAGAGAATTTGGAGGAGACGCCTTCGTCCCAGGATCGAGCCTTCTGAAGGGAGACATCTGGGGCTGCAGACACCAAATCAGTCCCGACTGAAATCGACGCGAAAGCCCTTGAAACAACAATTCGAAGGCCACCCATCACAGGCTTCATTGCAGAGAAGCTTGATCGCTTAAACATCGCAGACGCCATTGTTAAACCTCTCGCTCTGTTCTAGTCTGTCTACTTTAGTCCTCTGTTTCTGATTTTCTTGTCTAATTTTACAGTCTCTGTACTACAGGAAGTTGGATAGGTACCCTACTATCGGTTTCCTTTGTGTGCAACGTCGGGGAGGTCGAAAGAGCATTTTTAAGACTTCTATTGGCACCCAAAATTTTACTCATTACAGATTTAAAACACACTCTTCAAACAGTACAAACGTTGGCCTCAAATTATACCCTCACCATTACAAAACACCATAAACTCGTTCAAACAATTTCATTAGTTGTTTACAATTCTGACTAGGTTCATACAAAATAATAAATCCCAAAATAGAAATCTTAAAAAATAATAAAGGGATTTTTCCCAAAACGTACATAATTTATGTCTAAATTTTGATTTCGATATATTATTCATTTAAAAAAAAAACCCAAATTCAAAATTTTAAGATTAAAAAAAAAAAATACTAATGATTTTCTGATTCAAAAATTTTCATTCGATCTATGGTTGACATGGCAAGGGCACATAATCGTTGATCATTTTCCTTGTGTATCCCAAGGAAAAAGATCTATGATTTGTTTCCTTGCCATGTCACCCGCATACGGATAGTGAAAAATTTTCGAGTTAGAAAATCACGACTTATAAAAAAAATTGGTTTTGAATTTAAACTTTCTGATTTCAAAAAATAAAATAAAATAAAATAAAAATCAACGCTTTTTGTGATCATTTATGAAAAATGTTCAAATCCAATAATTAGAAATCTAATTTTTCAATTTATAGATCAAAGTTGGGGCAGGATCCTTGGACTTGTGAAAAGGGATCCTAAGCCCTTTTTATTTATAACCATGGTTGTTGAAACAAAATAAAAGCTGACATATCTTGGATAATGACATATATAGCTTTTGTTTGATTCTTTAAAAAATGATTATTGAGAAAATAAATTCTAACATTTGATTATCCCCAGAGAAAGAATAAATAAATAAAAGAATTCCTTTTAAAACTCATTGAGTCAATATTAATGTGTTTGAATAACTTTATATAAAATGCATTAATTTTAAAATAAAAGAATATATTAAATTATCTATATATAGTATGAAAATAAATGATAAAATAAATTGGTTCTGGGTACCTTTCAGATAGAAGCTAACGGCTCCTATTTCTATCGGTTTGGTTCCATTTTAAACTTAACCTTAATCGATTCCAATAAAAAAGAAATCAGAATCGGTTTTGGTTCCACTTCCGTTTTAGTTAAACATTACCTGAAAATTGAAAATTTTGATAGGAAAGTTCGATGGGCCTCGAATTTCAATGGCCCATGATTGACAAAATTTTTTATGTTTCCCAATTCGACAGCTTAAAACAATCGAACTTCTCCCATTCTTCATTAATTTGTCGATTTTGACCCATTGAAAATAAAATTTTAACACTTTGATCCATCGAATTTTATGAAATTTGACGACCTTGGACCATTAAATATGACCTTTTATCATGTTGTGAAATAGGTACCCATTAACACCCCTAGGTGGGATTCCATTTTAACTCCTAAGGCAAAAAAAATCACTTTAGATAAAACTAAAAAGGAAAATAACTAAACGAGGGTTAAATATTTTAATATTTTATAAAAAAATATTTATTTTTATTTAAATTATCAAAAACGAATTAAGTCGCTCTGGACAGTCCAACTTTCTAGTAACTCACTGAACTATCCAATGGTTTACCTAACATACACAAATTTACCAAAAATACCCTTCAAATGATTAAAATGTTGGATTGTCCAGTGTTTTAATAACTTGCCTTAACACCCCCTAACAATTTAGCCTCTATTTAAAATGTTGGATGGTCCAGCGAATTACTAAAATGTTGGATTGCTCAATGACTTAATTCGTTTTTGACAATTTAATTTATGTATTTATTTATTATTATTATTTTATTTTTTTGTAAATATGAAAATATTTTACCCTCTTTCAGTAATTTACCCAAAATAAAATTGAATTTTAGGAAAAATACTCAAAAGGTCTAAAAGTCATATTTTTCAAAAACTAAATAATAATAATAATAACTTCTTGTCCCAACATTTTCATACACAACAGGAGAATGGTTTCTTCTCAATTATGAGAAAGAAACAAGAGATTGTTAAGGCCACAAAAAGAGGGGCATAGATACATGAGAGAGTTGGTGAGATTTGTGATGAGAGGTAATCTGAGGACGTACCAATCAATTATTTTCGAAATTGCCTAAATTTACAAAACTATAATGTCACTTTATTACAAACTATCACATCAGACTATTTCTTACTTTATTGCAATAAAACCATGATAGTCCCTTAATAAATATTTTATATGAATTATAAAATTATTATCTCTAATCTTCATTAGGGCTGCAACTTCAATGGGCCGAACCTGAACCTGAACCTGGCCGTGGGTTAGGTTTGGGAAAATATACATATATATATATATATATATATATATATATATAGGGTCAGGTTCAAAGGACAACCATTTCTACACACATATAGACAACGTGTTTTGTCTTATATGGGCAAAAATGTTTGGAATTGACTGATTTTTTGTGAGGATGATCTCTGTAATGAGGAGATCATCCTTGCCAAAAATCAGCTCATTATGAAACTTCTAGACCGTCCAATTT
Organism: Akebia trifoliata; assembly: GCF_017979445.1. Classification (NCBI taxonomy): domain Eukaryota; kingdom Viridiplantae; phylum Streptophyta; class Magnoliopsida; order Ranunculales; family Lardizabalaceae; genus Akebia; species Akebia trifoliata. The sequence goes on from NC_141390.1 coordinate 28,015,386, forward strand.
TTGTTGAAAAATTATAGACCGTTCAATTTTTGTAAATCAATTTTAATGGGGTTACAAGTTTTGGAATGGGATGATTTTTTGCCAGGATGATCCCCTCATCACAGAGATCATCCTCACAAAAAATCAGTCCATTCCAAACATTTTTGCCCATATAAGACAAAACTCGTTGTCTATATGTGTGTAGAAATGATTGTCCTTTGAACCTGACCCATATATATATATATATATATATATATATATATATAGGGAAATGTTCAGCACCCTAAGTTTTACCACACACTTTAACAAACGTTTTTTGTCCTACATGGGTTAGAAGTTTTGGAATGAGCTGATTTTTGGTGAGGATGATCTCTATGATTAGAAGATCATCCTCCCCAAAAATCAGCCCATTCCGAAATGTTTAGCCCCATGTTTAAACGTTGAAAAATCGTGGACCGTCCATTTTTTGTAAATCAATTTTGATGGGGTTAGAAGTTTTGGAATGAGCTGATTTTTGGTGAGGATGATCTCCTCACCATAGAGATCATCCTCACCAAAAATCAGCTCATTCCGAAACTTCTAACCCATGTAAGACAAAACGCGTTTGTTAAAGTGTGTGGTAAAACTAAGGGTGGCGAACGGGACCCTATATATATATATATATAATTTAATTTTTTTTTTTAAATATCTTTATTTTTTTCTCATTCATAGTTCACATTTAAAATTTTAATTAATCATCGTATATTTTTCCTAACATTTGTTGATAATTTCATGTATGTGAACTTTGAAAAATATTTTTAGGACAAATAATTGTAATTTTTTTTTTTTTACACACCACTTATCTTTATGAGTCATTATGGTTATTAAATTGTCTAATATTAATGGGGAATCAGCCAACTCGACTTGGGTTGAGAATTTCATTCCCAAGGTTTGATTGGGCACGGGCACAAGTTGGTCTTTGTCGAGTGTGGCTTGGGCGCGGGTTGATGATGAACCTGGCCGATCCAGCCTGAGTTGCAACCCTAATCCTTATATAATGCAATAAGAGTAGGCATTATATTTCACTGATTTCTTTTTTTTTGATGAAAATAATGGAGAGCAAGTGTAAACATAAAGCATGGCACGAGGGAGACAACATTGGGAAACAAAATTTGTCTTATATGGCTTAAAAGTTTCGAATTGTGCTGGTTCTTTTGTGAGGATGATCTCTATGATGAGTAGATCATCCTCACTAAAAACCAGTCCAATCTGAAACTTCTAACCCTATCAAAAGTGGGGTTAAAAGTTTCAAATTGGGCTGATTTTTTGTGAGAATGATCTCCTCACCATAGTGACTATCCTCACAAAAAAGAAGCCCAAACTGAATCTTTCAAGTCATATACGACAAATCATATACCAATGTTGTCCCCCAAACAGACCTGAACTTAAAAAGCCACTTTCCAAAGATTTGGGGAGGCAAACAGGATGGAAAAGAAAAATCCAGCACCAGCTTGCTTTTCTTGCAGAACAACAACAGCCTTATTCCAAAGATTTGGATTGACTTTACTTAGCAAATTAATAAATAAATGCATGAAAACCCACAATATCAAAGCTTAAAGAGCACAAGTAGCTTGATCTTGCAATGAGAAAGCTAAAGAAGTTTATCCATGGAAAGATTTCGGTTTCCCAATTCAATTAAGTACACCAAAACATTCGTACCAACGATACAAAAAGAGGCTAAGATATAAAACCTACGCAACAGTTGCACTATCCAGAACAAAATACTAACAAAAGGAAGCAGAAGGATTTACCAAAAAAGGAGGGTTGTGGATTGGTAATCACGAAACTGATTCATACAAGTCCAAACATATACTGGTCCACGAAAGTGGTGTATGTAGGCTTCAGCCACCATTTACAAGCTTCTGCTGCTTTAGGTATCTGCAATCATGGAATCGTTAGGATCAACATGTTGGAGCCAAGTTCAACAACTGAAGAGTACTGAAACATTGGCTTCTTGTATAGATTGAATGAAACACAAATATTGAATGTGAAACAAGGAACTAGGGGAATAATTGGCACAAATATAATTTAGAAGATCGGAATTTCTTTCAGAATAATATTGTAATTCAAAGCAAAACAAGATTACCTAGTAAAAGGGGCTTGGACCCATAGCTCAATTGGTTGACGTATTAAGAAAAACTAATAAAAGATGGACATGACTAAATACACCATACATTTATTTATTTTTTGCATAAAATTCACGACTTTCTTTAAGTAATTCTAGTACTCATGTCACCCACATAGTTATCTACCACTCATCATTCAAGATCTTACATCCACAGGACAGATGAGTATATCATCCATACTTGTAAAGGCCTGTTTAGAAAAGTCAAATTTTCGGGGTCAACCCCAGATCTAGTCCAATTCAAAATATTGCAATTCAAATTTTCTTGTTGTTTTGACAAGAGAAACACTTTCCCTGATTCTTTTTCCTCCTGTTTGAACTGGTTCTATATTAGAACATGTTTCAGAAAAGCTAAGAGTTCAACCAGTTTTAGGGCTAAAAATCATATAAGTGAGCCATAAAATGTGGGCACCCCACAAAGTTGCCAAACGAGGTAGAAAAAGTTAAGACCAGAACCGACCTTGAGAAGCCCCAATTTTTGGATTCCCAAAAAAAAATCATGGAAGTAAATAGGGGAAAGCAAGTCATATGAGAGATACCAATAAAAAAATTTAAAAAAAAAAAAAAAAATTCATATGAGAGATAATGCTTCCCAAGTTTATGATTTGGGACGGTTACCTGATGAGAAACATCATGACAAATAAATTTGATAGTGAAACCATTGCCAAACATATTACTTGTAAACTTACAATCATTCACTCAATCCAAAACCGATAATTTACATCTATGATTTTGTAGTTTATGTTAATCAAGACACCAATCAAGTTTAATTTTATTTATAGGCAAAAGATCTGTCTATAGTGAGAGATTGAATGAGAACTGAGAAGAGAGAGTATATAATACGTATGACAATTTTTTTTAATGTATAATTGATTTCAGTCCGGATTTTTTTCAGATGGGGTTGGGGCTAATCCGAAAATTTATTGGATTTGCAATTTCTGATCCGAAAAATCAAACTTTAGATCCAAATCCTATTTTTTCAGATCGGAACAGATTGGGTACCGGGTAAAATCTGATCCAATGCCAGCCCTATCACTAACCACTGACCCACTTGTTTATTAAAAAAAGAAAAAAAAAAAACAAAAGGGATGCAGCCAAAAAGAACAGAATAGGGCCCTCTGTTAGAGAGGTCATTTATTTTTATTTTAAATTTTCTGAAGGCACTTACTATTCTTTTGTGCACTCCAACTTGCAATACTTCCATACCAGTTCCACTGGAAGCATAGAGCAGCAGCACGCGTAATCCCAGCAGCAACTACCTCGACAAATGCTATTATAGATGATCTCTGGGGGGAAAAACCAGCAGTTGCAAGAGAAAGCAGGAGACCTTCAAAATTGCAGGGGATTGTAAATTTGCCAGATTTTATGCCATTTAGAGCTATTTTGGCAACTTCATCAGCCTTCATTGCACCAGAAGAGGCTGCAATAATGCTGGTAAGCTCTGGCCTCATCTTGTTTTCTGCAACACGTAAGCACAAATCAGTAAAACCCAATCAAGTATTAGCTGCAATAGTACAGTAACAAGTGAAGTTCCTGGCAAATCCATCTGCAGTGGCATCTGAAGCATGTTGGAAAAACACAACACCAATTCCAAAACTGGCCAACTTACCTCACATTTAGTTATATAACAAGTAAATTGCACACTATTGAATTGTAATTTATATTTAGTGACATGATATACTTGGGAACAGTGTTGAATGATAAAATACATGTAGCCTCGTCAGATATGAGTGTGATGTGGACAAGGGATGCATACAAATTGCTAAGATTAATAGAGAGGGCCTTCTATCCAAATAGACCATCTAAGTTAACAATGTCATTCCAAGTAGCAAGAAAACCAGTCCTGAGAAGAGTTCTCAAGTGTTGTTCTAGGGCCTTGCATGGGAAGGAATGGCAGCACAAGATTTGGGACAAGGATTAGATGATGATGGATTCATGCCAATTATAAAAATTAATAATGCTACAAGTTATGTCAAGAAACAACTCAAGGCAAGAATATGTAGGTGATGTAGTACCTTTTAGAAAGAAAAATGGCCAGTTCCTTGACTAGGATATCTCCAAGGACCGATCCATCAAAAGAGGGGTCGCATGACTTGCATGGATACCCAATATACCACAATGCCATTTGTACACAATCCTTCCATTGGTTAGGTTCAGTAATTCCTTTTTATCGTATTGCATATATGAAAGAAGTGCTATGCAAATTCCATGGATCCTTCCATCAATAAGGGCATTTTGGTACATTCCACATGATTTGAGAATCAGTCTAATCATTTTTGAAACTTGAGGGGTATAAATTTCTTGTGTAAAGAGAGACTTCTTTTTAGTTTTGTATTTCTTGAGATATGTGGCTTCTGAAGTTTTTGGTTAGTATTTTATCGGATTCCCGGCCATGAATTTTGACTGTGACCACCCCTTTAGATTTTCCATTAGCTTTCTAAGAGTTATGCACTAGATAGGTATTGTAGCTCCTCTTTAATGCATATATTTAAGTTTCCAACATATGGATTCTCACATTTGCTAATGAATTATAATTAAGATCTTTGAAAGGTATTCAAATAACAAATTATTATTATTTTTTTTTTCAAGGAGTCTAATATCAATTTTTTCATTGCATATGCATTGGAAAAAAAAAAACAGACGAGATTTATCGGTAGCAGATTTTAAACCTTCCACTAAACCAGGGGTTTCAGTGTCTGGAGGGAATATAAGTGACACATGTATGTTTTCAGAAATAACCTCCTGTTGCAACGCTTCTCCCAACCCACGAAGGCCAAATTTACTAGCTGAATAAGCCGTGTAACCATAAATGCCCACCTATAAAAAATATGTTTCAGAACTAACACACTATCACAAGGAAAAGAAAGAGTTTGCAAGCAATACCAAAGACCACAGAAAGACAAAAGCAGACAGATTACAACCTGTAACAGACATGCAAAACTCAGAATTATAAATCAGTTAAATGCCAAATACCCTATGTAACAAGGACATGCACCCACCCACGCACGCACCCACACCCACCCACCCACACAGAGACAGACCACACCCACCCACCCACCCACCACGCACACACATGTCAATGCCCGACATTGATGGGAAAGTTTCACTCAACCACACCATACAAACAAGATAGACCAATACATCCTTATTACAAATAATCAGGTTGGCAACATAACTTATAATTTTATTTTTCCATTCAATTCTATTCAGATCTATATCTTTTGTCAAGGTGTGTCTTCATATCCTTTCTTACAAACAAAATCCACGTTTAACCTTCTCTCCTTAAAGCCTTCAACTTGTACCAAGGCACTCATCTTGGTGTGACCTTTAATCTTTGTTGTAAACGCCCGATCAATATTAAAATCAATATAAAAAAATATAAATAACAAATGGAAAAAAAAAAAAATTTAAGCAAAATTGGATGGCAAAATTAGCTTTGCGTGCTCAACATTGTATCCAACAAGGAAAATTCTTATAAAATGGAGAGTCATTGTTAGATAGCCAAATCTCATATTTCACATCAAAATAAGAAATGAGAAACAGATTGGGTGAATCAAATATTAAATACCCAGTAGTATAAACAATACAAATCAAAATTGACTCATTTAGAAACACTAATTGCTGATTTTCACAATAATGGCAGATTCCAAGTTACTAACAAATTTATCAAAAATAAAATATTCGACACAAATCAAGATCATTTCTCAATCCTAATTATTTGACCATAAAAGAGAGAATTTTTTAGAATTCAAATGTACCATATACCTGACCCGCCTGCGACGACATGAGAGAAATTGAAGCGGGTCCACGATCCCTTCGATTCTTCATCCCAGGCAATGCGGCCTTGATCAAATGAAAAGTACCCATCAAATTCACATCGATCATGAACTTAATTGTCTCCAATTCCTGCAAATCCAATTCTTGGGGAATAAAGACCCCTTGATTACAGATGAGTACATCGATGGGACCTGCTTCATCGATAGCTCTCTGAACAGCTTCGAAGTCTCGAACATCTGCGCTGAAGACAGCAACATCGATGCCTGTAGAGAGGCGAATGGAGTTCCGAGTTTCTTCGAGCTTTTCTGGATTTCGAGCGAGGATGGAGACACGTGCGCCTTGTGATGCGGATTGATGGGCTAGGGCAAGGCCGATTCCGCTTGATCCACCAGTGATGAACACGTGGCGACCTTTGATTGGGATCTTGACGGATCTAGGGCGAACGATTAGGGTTAGAAGGAGGAGTAGAGTAAGAGGAAGGAGAAGGATGAGGAGGAGAAAGAGAAGATTGGTGGCAGCCATTAATGGAGCTCGAGAGATTGTATCGAAAGTCGAAACAGAGGTAAAGATCGGTAGATTGTCTTCGTTTAACTTTGGGCAATTTAGATATGCCCCTCCATATTTAGATAAATATTAGAGATACCCGTGTTTTCAGGCTAAGCCCTAAGGAATTACACCCCTTGGACCTCGGTAATTTCTGAACGACTAATGAAAAATGACATAATAGCTCTTGTCTTCAACCTCTCACCCCCTACATACGAGGTTGACTTATTTAAGTCATCTAGTTTTAAAAGAGTCAAATCGTGTTAAGATTATTCATAAATATATATTTATATTTTTAAATAATTATAATTTCTTCTTATTAAGAAGTGGTTTAGAAGACACTTAATCATCAATTCTTATTTTTCATAAATAATAAACATTTAAAATACTAAAGAAACATAATAAAAAATGTGCTCGATCCGTATCTGAATCCGACTCAAATCTTACAAGATAAAATCCTATCTAAATTATCTTATTTTCACTTAATTTGGATTTGACCCAACTAAATTGCTTGATTAGGATCAGACTGGGATGGATAATCCTATATTGTTCAACATTTTTTTCTTTTATATTTTTTTTTGTTAATTGATGTACTATTCTATTTCAGCATTATAATCATTTTATTTTATGAGAATTCGTATTATATTAGAGTATTATAAGTGATATTTTAAAAAACTTAAAAAATAATTTTCAAAATAATATGTCATTTAGACCTAGATGGATATAGGGATGGATCCCTATTTGACTAATCAAGGGACATTCAATCATATTTGGCCTATTTTTTTTAATTTGGATCTACTCCATGGTTCTAAACCGGCTAAATTCAGATCACGGGTCACTCAGATTTTGAATAAAATCCAACCTATTTTATGTCGTACTAGGTCGAATTCGCATTAATTTGATCAATATTTCCAAACTATCATGTAATTTAGGATCGGACCCTTATCGAATCATATTGTTATCGGATCTCAATACTAAGATCCAGATTTGATCCATTAACAAACGGATTGGATCTAGATCGAGCAAAACCCAATTTTAATACATAATCTAAATAAACTTTATAGATCTCAACAAATATATATAATAAAACTTACATACTTTCTACGGATAGGGTCCTCATCGGATTGGGACATGGTTGATCAAGTTTCAATCCAATAAGATATCGGATCGGATTTGACTCTAATCCAATCCATTGACAACTTCAATGCCATTCATCTCAAATGAGTTTTACAATTATTGGTTGAAATCAATGAACTATAGAACACGTTGAATAGATTAAAAATAATTCCCTAGAAAAATGGAAAAGTTTGAAGACAATGGTTTCTCTGGAGAAAAATCAAGGGGCATTTAAGTAATTTTTCATTTGTCTATAGAAAAGATCGAGGTGAAGAGTCATGTAATCAGTTTGCAGAAACAGGGGGTATCCCAAATATTCACCAAAACATGGAGGGTTATATTTAAATTACCCTTTGACTTTTTATGGATTTTACGGGATAATGATGACGACGACACACAGATTTTTGTAGTCACATAGGGCCGCAACTTGGGCAGGAGTAAACCCAACCACAATCCAATTAGCAAAACCTTCAACCCGAGCTTGATCTTCTAAAATCGGATTGAGTTCAGGTTATCCTAAGTTAACCTAGAGTTAAGTAATTTTGGGCAAGTTGGTTGGGTTGAGCTTTCTAAATATATAATTCTAATTTTATTTTTGTTAGTAAATAAATTTTCTCATTAATAGAAAATACAATATAAAAAATAAAATTATTACTAGATACTAGTGAATAAAATCGCATACAATCTTCAAATTCATCATTGAGAGAATATTAGACAAACCATACTGAATCAAAATTCACATTAATATTAACTTATTGTTCACAAGTCAAAACAATAAGATATAATAAAAAAGTTAAAATAAAATTCTATAATTAATATAAAATTATTTATAAATTAGTATATAGCATCAGGTTCGGGTTGAGTCTAATTGTTTGTGCCCTCAATCCGAATTGAAATCAAGTTGAGATATTGTTACCTAGGATCAACTCATCTTCTACATAATTCAGCCCAAGCTCGCCCATCAATTGGATTGAGTTCAGGCTAGTTCGCTCAGGTTGCAACCCTAATTGAGTTGGACAAATTAGTTAACTTGCAAACTCAATAGCTAGCACCTATATACGAGTAAATATTAGCCGTTAAAAAGTTTCTATGCTAAGCTGATGAACCAACGGCATGGCACCATGTGTATTGATAAAACAAGCGTTAGTTGGTAAAGACAAAATTTCTGAATTGTTAGGAGTTTGGATTTTAATTGATTTTTCAATACATGTGGCGCCATGCCATTGGTTCATCAACTTAAAACATAAATTTCTTAACAACAAACTCCTACTCCTACACAATCTTAGGGTGGTTCTATTTGCATACATAAAAATGTCTTATTGTATCCACTTTCTTACCATGCCCACCAAAAAGTAAAAATAACTAATTGCACACACCTAATAAATCTGTTTTAACATCTATTGCTCACTGTACCTCATAAAAAAGTATTGAATTCATTTGTTTCTCTTCTTCATCTTCTCTCTCTCTCTCTCTCTCTCATTTTTTCTTCTTTGCACTTAGAAAGGTTTAGATGAGGGGTTTAAGCTTTGATCTTACTTATTTTTCTTACCCTAACACCTCCAATTGATTTGAAGTTATTCACATGTGAAAGTTTTGTTCGGTAGGTACCTACTAAATCTGTTTGGTAATATTTGATAAATACGTACCTACTGAATTTTCTAAAACAAGTTCGATTTGAATCGATCGATCAAAATTTGTCAAAATATCTCCGAGTTCTTTGATTCAAAATCATTGTTTTAGAAGTTTTAACACTATGTGAAAACTAAAAATTTTGATAGGAAAATTCGACAGGCCGAAGCCTACAAATTTTATAAAGCCGATTTTGATGGTCTATGGCCATTGAAAATTTTGATGATCCCCAATTCGGCAGCCTAGAGCCATCAAATTTCTCCCATCCCCCATTAATTTAATGGTTTCAATCTGTTAAAAAAGAAAATTTGACAATGAAAATTTTGACGCATTGGTCCGTCAAATTTTATGAAATTCAATGGCCTTGAGTCGTCAAATATAGGATTTTTTCATGTTGTGTAATAGTGATTTTTTCATCTTTCTTGATGATTAAATGAAAAAAATAAAGAAATTTTTTTTCAATGAAATAAGAAAGTTTGAAATTTTTTTTATAAAACCTTATATCTATTGATTTAACCTTTCACAAAATCCAAAAGTTGTGGTGGGTGCAATGAATAAACAAAAGAGATTTTTTTAATTTATTTATATACTTAAAATGAGTATAATTAACCATTTTGGTGTGTGCAAATAAAACCAACCATAATCTTATTAGCTCGTACTGTTTGTCTAATTGTGTCTTCATCACCTCGCTTTTTAAATTTATTTTTGCGTGTTTTTCAATTATGTGGTAATGGACATCCTAGCCTAATTGTCAAATATAAGATTGTCCCTACTTGAGAGTCAAAAGGAGTTTGTAACTTGGTAAGTTTGATTTTCTTTATGATGATATTAATCACTCTAATCTCCAAGTGATAAGTGTATGGTTGAGAACAAATTTATTTTTCCCTATCCCTATCTTCGATACAAAAAGAAAAAGAACGATAAAAAAAGAGAGTGGTACCCATAAAATAATTTGATGAAGAAGTTTAGTTTAAGAGTTGTGTGCATTAGGTTTACATTACCCATCAAAACTCGAATAAAGGAGAAGTTTAAGTAAGGTTGACGAGAAGTAGTAGTTAAAATCAGGAGCACAAATCTGAACTCATTAATTATTTATCTCAACAATCGAGATATAAGACGTAAACGATGATGATGGTTAGGAACACATATTGAACATAATTTTCTCCTATATATATATATAAGCTGTTTGACTTGACATTATTTTGATCTTACGCGGGTCATTTGATATGTGAGCTTGATCTATTGGGAATTCATGAGATTGAACCATGCTATAGTTTCATCATTTCTTCAAGTGTTTAAAGATAATAGACAATAGTTTCTTGTCGTCGATGTACACTTCAAATCCCTGATGCTCCTCCCTTCCCTTCTTACACATGCCCATGATGTGGCATGTGCTAGAACCATAGATTCTTTCCTAGGGATATACAACTGCACATATTTATGAGGATGGAGAGATGTACAATTGTGTATCATGAAAGAAAAAGTCAATGGTTCTAGCTCATGCCACGTTAGGAGGCGTATGTCAGAGGGGCCGTCAGAAAATCACAACTTAGTAAGCATATCCAAAGCTCACGTTCGACTGCCAAAGGAAGCATCCCAATCTCAAATATGGGATCGATAAAATAGAAGCAACATGAAGTGTCGATTGAGAGTATTTTGTCAACATGTAATTAATGACATAATTCTTAGAAGATAATAATCATGGTCCAACCAATGAATGTTGGGTGTAGTGGTCATGACCTCCCTCCAAAAAATGAGAGGTCTTGAGTTTAAGTCACTTGGTTGGCCACACATTAGTAATCTCCAATTTAATTCTTGAAAAATTCATGAATTTGTTCGATTTTTTCAATGAAAATATTATTCTCCGGATTATTGAACTATTCTGAATAATTCACGGATTTTAAGTTATAAAATAGTAAAATATGATTTTTATGATTTTTTATAAAATTCAATTGAAAAAAAAATGCTACTGTAATTTATTGTACATTGCAAAGTGTAAACTTGTAAGTTGTGATATGTATTACAAGTCGACTTTGAAGCGACCATGCTTCAAAATTTTAGAGGAATCCACCTTTTTAAGTGACAAATGTTATTTTTATATTTAAAAAAAATAATGACATGACCCTCTACATTTATTTGAGATTATACCTTAATTTTTCAAATTGATGATTTGTCCCTTGACTTTGGTCTTTTTTTATAAACCAACAAAACAATAATCTCAATGTCCTCATTCTCACTACCATCACCAATATATCATCACCATTAACATCACCAATTGAGACGGATAATACACATATGAAGCATATGCTGCATATTTTTCATTTATCGAATTTTTACAACTCAAAATTGAATTGAATCCAAAATTTTCACGCATTGAATTTTTGCCGGATTTCGAACTGCTAACAAGGGACTTACCTGGTATATACAATTTATAGGCTATTGCATGTACCCTAGGAATTTGGGCAAGATATGGACTTACGGTCCAGACATTCCTATCATAAAAATAAAAATAAAAATCACCATCACCTAAAATCAAAGAAAAACTTCATTGGTCTAATTGTATCATAAAGAAAGAGTAAGGAAATTCAAAATTTTGGAGGATGTTGAGCATTCGAATTGACAAAAAAATTCCCTACATAAAATGATCCTTTATTTTGAAATTACTGCAAATCCGTATCATTTCACATCACTCACAAAAGTAGCATTAAAATACAAAATTTAACATTACATCAAAAACCTTATCTTACATCTTTTTCCATCATTCAATACTATTTCAAGCACTATATCTTATATTAATTAGCTCTACTATGTGCTTATCCACTCCCACTGGTTCAATCCAGGAACATTAAGTCTTCATCTCCATCTTTTACAACTTTATATGCAATATATATCAATAATAATAAGTTTTTGTCTGGCCTTTGTTGAACGTAAAAAAAAAAAAAAAAAAAAAAAAATCATCTAAACAGTTTTAAATATTAGTTTATAGGTTAGAAACAATAGCCATATAATGGTTTTCATTTGAAGTTTATATTCAATTCTTTTGTGTCGATTCTTTCGTACAAAATCTTATACACCCCACTCTATGGAAGTTTATGCCATTTGATATGATTTTTGGATTCAATTTTTTTGCTTAATGGACATGGTCAACATTGTGGCTTCACGCGTTATGCTAGAGTGAAATTTGTAGGATGACATGGATTTTGATTGTACCTTAGGGGCGGTACGTTTACAGGATTGAAAATGGGATTAAGAAATGGACCTAAAATGGAAATTTAGCACTATCAGGCAATCGAGATAGTGGATGGTAATTAAGGGAGTGGATCCTCTGTAGTCCTTTTCTTGTAGCTCCCTGTAGATTTTTGAACTCGAAATTAAAACGAATGTCGTTGTCTAGACGATGTGATACACTCTCAAATATTGAATAAAATATTAACTTTTAAAGATTTAAAAATAGTTTGTAATATTTTAAAATAAAAATAAAAAAATATTTATTTTTATTCTTATTTTCTAAAAAAAAATATTATGAAAATTTTCATTGACACATCACAATTTCCAAGGACCCTCCAAAATAAAATAAAAAAAGTTTTGAAATGTAAATTTTTAAGAGCACCTCATGATCTAAATCCTCTTCACCTTCATTCTCTTCCATCTACATTACATTGTCTTCTATGGTGAACCAAGACATCGAAAATTTTTAGAGCTTAACACCAGTCAAAACACCAATAATCGAAATTGAAATCTCATCGAAAAATATCTATGAATCCTCACAAACTAACCGCTCTCTACATTCCTTCTCCTCTATCTACAATACATTGTCTTCTCCAGTGAACCAAGACACCAAGAATTTTGGAGCTCAACTCATGCGTTGATCCATGAGTGTTTGAGATTAAAGAGCGAATGATGTTCCAAAGTATAAAATTGAATTTAGTTAAGAAGATTTCCCAACAATAATATGGTCAAGTTCTATTGTATCATTTCATTCCTCAGCATCTAAACAAAAAATCTATAACAAAGTCTTTATCTCTAAGTTCAATGAAAACAGATTATGCCTCATTTTTGTTCATTATGTCAAAGTGGATATCCAACATGCTTCGAGCCATGTCAAGAGTACACATCTGACATTGTGATTTTGAAGCACAAATAATAAGCGTGCATATCTGACAAGAGATTAAATCAAGTGCAACAATAAAAACACTTTCACTCAAATTCTAAAACGTTGTTCAATTATGATTGTGCATTTTAATGGATTAGACTTAACTCAAATGAAATCTTAATCTCGACAACTTACCCTGATATCAAGTTATGTATTATATTCCAATTGATCATGATGTTGCATTTTTGATGAAATTTAATTTTGATTTCAATTATCATTTTTTTGACCGGAGTTGAGATATGAAATTTTTAATGTTTTGGTTCATTGGAGAAGACAATGTATTGTAGATGGAGGAGAAGGAATGCAAAGAGTGGTTAATTAGTTTTTGAGGGTTCACAGATATTTTCCGATGAAATTTCGATTTCGGTTATCACTGTTTTGATCGGTGTTGAGCTCTGAAATTTTCGACGTTGTTGTTCACCGAAGAAGAAAATGTATTATAGATAGAAGAAAATGAAGGTAAAGAGGGTTTAGATCATGAGGAGCCCTTAAAGCTATGTTTGTTATATGGTATAAGCTATCCAACCCTAGAGTTGGATTGGCTAACCCACACTTTTTGTTGCTTTGTTTCACAGTTTTTTAAACATTAACTAAAATTGCGGATCCCACAAAGGATTAGTGTAACACACTAAAAAGGGTGAAAGTGGCATCCCACAAAGACAAGGAATTCCACTTTTCAATGATAACTTCTATCTCTACCATACTACAATCTTGAAAAATATTTTGCTTACTAATGAATTAAGATTTCAAATCTTACTAATAATTATTGGGCCCACATGAATTTTACCTCATTGGCAATCCAACACCAGAGCCTTTTAGATTTCATGTAAAACCTTAGATTCAAAATAAAAAGAATTCAGTTTGAGCTTCATACATGTTGTTCAAAATGTACGACTGTCGAACTTTCAAATTTAAAATTAAAATTCAACGGTGAAAAATAACTTTTTTTTCTTTTTTAAATTTCTTAAAATTTTGTGTCTCCATCCATGTGGCAATGAACCATGTTTTTTGATGCCATAATATGCACCCACGACCTTTAGTAAGATTTGAAATCTTATTAAGTTAGTTAGGCTAGCCTAACTTTCAATTTTCTTACACTAATCTATCCAAATTATTATTTTTAACATTAAGATTTTTTAAGTATCTCGAACATGCTCACTTAAGCTTCCTTGTCATTTTCTTTTATGTATTTATTCCTTGTCATATATATATATATATATATATAAAAGAAACAATGTAACATTAATAAATTTTCAAAATATGGGTTAGAAGTTTTGGATTGAGGAGATTTTTTGTGAGGATGATCTTTATGATGGGAAGATTGTCCAAAAAAAAAAAAAAAAAAAAATCAGTCCAATCTGAAACTTCTAACCCCATTAAAAGTGATTTAGAATGTGGACCGTCGACTTTTTGCCAATGTTTACCGTAAATCACTTTTGATGGATTTAGAAGTTTCAAATTGAACTGATTTTTTATGAGGATGATCTTCTCATCATAGTGACCATCCTTGCCAAAAATCAGCTCAATCCAAACCTCTAACCCATATTTTGAAAAACCTTTGTTTTCACATATGTCCCATGAACTGCCCCACATATATATATATATATATATATATATGGGAAATGTTCAGCACCCTAAGTTTTACCACACACTTTAACAAACGTTTTTTGTCCTACATGGGTTAGAAGTTTTGGAATGAGCTGATTTTTGGTGAGGATGATCTCTATGATTAGAAGATCATCCTCCCCAAAAATCAGCCCATTCCGAAATGTTTAGCCCCATGTTTACACGTTGAAAAATCGTGGACCGTCCATTTTTTGTAAATCAATTTTGATGGGGTTAGAAGTTTTGGAATGAGCTGATTTTTGGTGAGGATGATCTCCTCACCATAGAGATCATCCTCACCAAAAATCAGCTCATTCCGAAACTTCTAACCCATGTAAGACAAAACGCGTTTGTTAAAGTGTGTGGTAAAACTAAGGGTGGCGAACGGGACCCTATATATATATATCCCGTTCAGCACCCTAAGCTTTACCACACACTTTAACAAACGTGTTTTGTCCTACATGGGTTAGAAGTTTTGGAATGGGTTGATTTTTGGTGAGGATGATCTCTATGGTGAGGAGATCATCCTCACCAAAAATCAGCTCATTCCAAAATTTCTAACCCCATCAAAAATGGTTTACAAAAAATGGACGGTCCATGATTTTTCAACGTGTAAACATGGGGCTAAACATTTCGGAATGGGCTGATTTTTGGGGAGGATGATCTTCTAATCATAGAGATCATCCTCACCAAAAATCAGCTCATTCCAAAACTTCTAACCCATGTAGGACAAAAAACGTTTGTTAAAGTGTGTGGTAAAACTTAGGGTGCTGAACATTTCCCTATATATATATATAGGGAAATGTTCAGCACCCTAAGTTTTACCACACACTTTAACAAACGTTTTTTGTCCTACATGGGTTAGAAGTTTTGGAATGAGCTGATTTTTGGTGAGGATGATCTCTATGATTAGAAGATCATCCTCCCCAAAAATCAGCCCATTCCAAAATGTTTAGCCCCATGTTTACACGTTGAAAAATCGTGGACCGTCCATTTTTTGTAAATCAATTTTGATGGGGTTAGAAGTTTTGGGATGAGCTGATTTTTAGTGAGGATGATCTCCTCACCATAGAGATCATCCTCACCAAAAATCAGCTCATTCCGAAACTTCTAACCCATGTAAGACAAAACGCATTTGTTAAAGTGTGTGGTAAAACTTAGGGTGCCGAACGGGACCCATATATATATATATATATAATATATATATTTGGATTTTAGAATGGGACTTAATTGTGATCCAATGAGATCCACCACTGTTAGACAAACAATATGTAGATTAAACCCATATTAGGATCAATATCAGACAAACATCATAGAAGGTAATCAGGCTAAGGATTTCCACTACAAGATCAAGGAAAATCTTATTCAGGATATGTAAAACAATTTTTGTTGTTACCAAACAGCCCTAAAAAGTTACCTTTCAAAGTTTATTTTATTTTATTTTGGAGGAACCTTAGTGATTGTAGCGTGTCAATAAAATGTCTCAAATATTATACATGGTTAACAACTTGATTGAGTTTCTGATCCGACTTGGCCGGTGCACTTTAGAGTTTGGCAAGTTGGTTTCACCAAGTTTTGGGTCTGAATCACCTCAAAATGCAATAGTTGAGTCAACTTGGCCAAATTCCAAGCCACCTTGACAAATTTTACAACCATGATTGTTTCATGGGAAACAACAATGCAATTCGAAATAACTCACGCGGAGTTTCAAGAGTCTCCATCTTTAAAAGAAGGAAGAAGAAGTGGTGTTCCCTATCACACACTAAGAAACATGCCCTGTAATTTTTTCTTATGTAAGACAACATGAGCTATCATTTCTAATGTCTAAAATGAGGTCTTAAATCGACTAGTAGTGAAGTGGTGAAGGACTTGTACCTAACTAAGCTAAACAAATATTGGGGTCACCAAGAGGTGCATCTCATCCTTTCTAAGTACATGAGGAGTAGTGGTGTCTCCACTTAATATTATCTGTCCTCTTTGTGATGTCTCCCAAACCTACCCTATTTCCCTATTATATCAAGATAATGGTAGTCTTGAAAATATTATTTGGGGAAGGGAGGGAGGTCCACCCATCGCTTTTTTTTTTTTTTTATTATAAGAAAAATCTTCTTTCAACACTTCAAGACGCGTGACATGTTGGATAGATGTTTTGAAATTTTCTTCTCCTATGAAGTATTTGACTCCTAAATTATTGAATAATTCAATAGATTTTAATTTTAGTTTGTATCGGAGAAGATTGTATACCTTTGCTTGGATATGACCTGTTACCTTAAGATGTTAAGGAATTTTTAACTTTCGAGAATTTTGAAACATTTTCTTGGTATTTTTCTAATTTTTCCATTACTCCTTTTTGGTAGGGCTATTAATGGATTGGGACAGGACCATTAATAGGGACATGGTTGATCCAAAACCGATACGATAGATTACTCTATTTGCATGCTTGTTTTCGTAAATAAATCTATTATGCACAAAAATGTGGTATCCCATTCAAAATCAATCCAAAAAAAAAAAAAAATCCAAGGCTCAAAATTTATTACCTTAGGTTTTCAAAATTCTTTGGTAAATTTTTTTTTTTTTATTGGCTAGGCAATCTAATGCAAGTGGTGCCCATGACTTATTTTTGGGGGTTTAATTTTATTTTCATGTAGTGTATTGGGTATTTAATGATAATTTAATAATTTTACTTTCTTTAGTTAAGTTCTACAAACGGGTTGGTGTGTTTGGACCCTCTACCCTAGTTGTTCCTCTCTAATCCCCTCTTTTCTCTTTAATTTTATTTGTATGTTCTTCTCCCATCTTTTTGTTTGCTTCATAGTCAAGGGCTGGTAGTCAATTTGAAGGTTAAGCAGGTTTTGCCTTTGGGTTGTGGGATTAACACTTCACACCTATGTTAACCAATTTGTTGCTACTATTTCAAACACGAACTGGTATGAAGCAAATCAATTTGCGGTACGGTTCAAACTAGGTCGTAAAATCAAGTAAACCACAAACCCATTGAATTTTGATTGGGTTTGGCGAACCAAAACATTTGATTCTATGAATCAAAGTATTAAGTTTGGTGAATCCAACAATTCCATTTGGCGAGCTAAATAATTTTTTAATTGGTTCAGTGAACCAAATCAATTTATTATATTTTTTTCATTGTTCATAGTTAAATTTTGAATTATTTTATTTCTATTTAAATTAGAATTTTTTAACATTATAACTTGTATGCTTGAATTATATATATGCATGGGCGAACCGATCTGAGAAACGAAAGCTAACCAAGAAATGAATCATGCATCTCTACCAACCCCTAAGAACCAAGTTCAATCTAGAGTGGTGAAACATGAACCTGAATTCAAAACCAACTAACGAGGCAATAATTCCTTACAAATAGACTCCAATCATACCCTACAAAATTGAGCTCTTTGTGCCATGTGAATCCTTAACACCAAGGCAGTCAATTCTTTTTGTTTGCTTGTTTGTTTGTTCCAGAAAGTTTTTTATTAAACGATTTCTTCATATATATATATATAATATATATATATAGATATATATATATAGGGTTAGGTTCAAACGACAATCATTTCAACACACATATAGACAACATGTTTTGTCTTATATGGGCAAAAATGTTTGGAAAGGGCTGATTTTTTGTGAGGATGATCTCTGTGGTGAGGAGATCATCCTTGCCAAAAATCAGCTCATTATGAAACTTCTAGACCGTCCAATTTTTGTAAATCAATTTTGATGGGGTTACAAGTTTTGGAATGGGATGATTTTTTGCCAGGATGATCCCCTCATCACAGAGATCATCCTCACAAAAAATCAACTTATTCCAAACATTTTTGCCCATATAAGACAAACACGTTGTCTATATGTGTGTCGCAATGTGTGTTGCAAGAACCCGACCCATATATATATGAGTCGTGCTGGAGTGACCTCAAGATAGGACCTCACATCGCACTTTCTTGTGTGGAAATGTGTAGGAATCATAGATGCTTTTCACTCATATCTCAATAAAAAGCATTTATGATTCATACACACTTCCACACCAAGAAAATGCAATGTGAGGTACAATCTTAAAGTCACTTTAACATTATTATATATATATATAGGGTCCCGTTCGGCACCCTAAGCTTTACCACACACTTTAACAAACGTGTTTTGTTTTACATGGGTTAGAAGTTTTGGAATGGGCTGATTTTTTGTGAGGATGATCTCTATGGTGAGGAGATCATCCTCACAAAAAATCAGCTCATTTCAAAACTTCTAACCCCATAAAAAATGGTTTACAAAAAATGGACGGTCAACAATTTTTCAACGTGTAAACATGGGGCTAAACATTTCGGAATGGGCTGATTTTTGGGGAGGATGATCTTCTAATCATAGAGATCATCCTCACCAAAAATCAGCCCATCCAAAACTTCTAACCCATGTAGGACAAAAAACATTTGTTAAAGTGTGTGGTAAAACTTAGGGTGCTGAATATATATATATATAATATATATATATATATATTCAGAGGATTTTCCCACATCCTTTTGGGATGAGATTAGTAACTATAGTCACAAATCCCGACCTCACGAAAGTTTTCCAACGCGTGACATGGTAAATCAAGAGGCCACTAAGTTTCGACCAAAGTGAGAAAACCCCTTTGACTAATTTTACCACTGAGTCACATCCCCTATGGAAATTAATACTTAAAGAATGCTACATTCATTATCACCCCCACTTGAATAAAGAGCACTAATACTTAAAGAATCCTACATGCACAATCACCACCACTTGAATTTGTCCATTTTAATGTGAATTTCATTTATCCTAGATTGCTCTGAAGAAAAAAAAAATGCTCACAAAAACTTAATCTAGGATTTCATGAAATTTCGAATCAACAAATCACACGAACACATGAGTATGGAGGGCATCTTTAATTAACAAAATTACTCTCTTTAGGATTCTTGTGATTGATCATCCAGGATTCTCTAAATCTCAGATTAACTTTTTTGTGAGAAAAAAAGTGTCGATTTTTCTTTGAAGTGGATCCTCTAAGTTCCCTATAGTGTTTTTCGATTTTTTGAACCTTGACTTCAAAGCTTTGATCATGTCAAAAAGGTCACCCCCCCTAAAATCTGACCTAAGTCATGAGCTCTAGAGGGCTATGATGTTATTTTTCTCAACATGGCACTTTATGGAATGTGGAAAAAGCTTCCATTTTTTTTGGGTAATTCTTTTCTTTGTGTGTCCTATTCTTTTAAGTTCTCAGCCACAAATGGAAATTTTTTTTAGGTAGACATATTCACACTCTTTTGGATCCTTTAGACAACAAAACTTTACACTAACAAGCAACTCAGATTGGTGGTTTCTTCCCATTGGATCCAAGTTTTTTTTTTGTTGAAAAAAATGTTCAATTGTATTGGCTAGAAATTAGGTTGAGTCCATCATATATAATTCTCCAATTAAACTGATTTTTGAAGTGTGGATGATCCACCAAGAGATGGGCCCATCATTCACTCTTGAAAGGACCCTAAAGAGCGTCTATGTTGCATTTTGGGGTTCGGTCTTGACCGTTGGTTGTAGGGGACCTATTGATGGGTCCACCATAAAACCCCCCTGACCGCGCAATTGACCGAGTGGAGCGATGGGTCCAACCAATGAACTATGACATCACATTGCATCACAAATAATTTCGGTGCAGAAGCTTTTGGTCGTTAATTAAACTACATGTGATGATATTAAGTCATAGATAATGATGATTAAGTCGGCCAAGTGGGAATCCAAATCCTTTAATTTCTTGTTTGGATCAGTTTCTGAATTTTGTTGCTAGGAAACATAAAAACCGAAACAAAACAAAAGATGAAGTAATATTAAAAGAACTCGAAAAGTTTTATTGGATTATATTAGAATTTGACAACCATTCTGGAACGAGTCGTGATAATATGACGCCCCCCTCTGACACACGCCTCCATAACAAAATCATAGATCATTTGCCTTGGCAATGAGTGGCCGATGTGGGACTAAACTCAACAATAGGAGTAGTGCTATAATTAGAATTTAAAAAGAAAATCATATTCAAAACATTGACGAAACGATGCTTCCAGCAATAGTTGGAAGCGGCTCTAGGCTGCTTCTCCAAGATGCATTTCTAGCTTCTGCAAGAAGTAGGAAGTGAATTCTGAATACAAACGACAAATTTTCATTTGGAAGAGCGAGAAGAGAAATCTAAGAACGTTTATAAATAGTATGTAATTCTTTCAGAACCGAATAATTTGAGACCCATATATGATTTGTTAGGTGCTCGTGTAATCATTTTGGTAATTAGTATGGTATCGAATGACCATGAAAACACCCTTATTTCTCCCGATTTATATTAACACGCACCTTTTATATATATATATATATATATATATATATATTTCTTTTTGAGAGCTTATTTTTCCACTCCATTTCTTAAATAATGTTTGAATCGTGAAAATTGATTTTGGTTTCAGTAGATTTAAAATAATAATAATAATATAATAATAATAATAATAATAAATAAATAAGAAATGATAATTAAATTTAAATTATAATTTTGGAGTTGATCGAGATTTGTACTTAACACAATGTTTTTAAGACATTCATTTTCGTTACTGGTGCCCACAGTTTTAGGAACAACTATCTCTTAATACAGAGCGATCTCAATCATATAGAAGTAACATTTCAATTTGTACGTCTAGCGAAATCAAACACTTGTGTATTGGTACTCTCAAAGAATGCATACGAAAATCGAATGAATAAAACTCAAGGTTGAAATGATTTTTTTGAAGACAATCTTTCTGGAAAAAAACTTGTGAGCCTAAGACTAGGTCCAGCGAAATCTTAATAGCATACTTAAGGAAGTCTAACTTATTATACTATCTTGGTATTTCCAAAATCTTAATTCTTATATTATGGTTGAACATGAAATCAAACATACTAATATCTATGGTTGAACTATGTGTCCTAACCATACATGCATCAGCTCGAGATCCATATCAGTAAATCTGACTTAAGCATGAACTCCAAGACACGTATTGAGATAAAGAACCTAAGTCTCAGGGGGACCTAGACACCTGTAAACCCTCACATCAAGACCAAAATCAAGAAGACAGAGTGTTGAACACGAGTATCGTATTGGCATGTAAATGATTACAAAATTCTTTAAAAGATGATGATATTTTTTGAAAATCGATGCCTATATCTTAAAGGATTACAATAGTGCCTAGAATCCTTGGAGTGAGTTTCATCACATTAAAAGATTTCGAGCTATGATATTGAAGAAAAAGATCTCTCACAAATGGAATCCAAGTATTTGGTCCCCCGAAATTCATGATCAAACAGACTATAACCATGAAATATCTTAACTTTTTCCAACATAGCTAAAAATTCAATCAATCAATCCATCAATCTTCTTTTGATCGAACGGTCATAATTGTCCAGGTAATTTATTTTCAATGTACGATATTTGTAGGTGAGTTTAGTCCACAAGTTCTCAAATCAAGCCATGTGTACGTTGTTGTTGTGGAGGGGACCACGATCATGGTGTCCACTATAATATAGCTAGAGCCTAGAGAAAGAAGCGACGTTGATAAGAAGTCATCTACACTCTTGGTTCGCGTGAGTGACGGTGCAGCAACTATTGCTGCATTGGGTCCGACTTGCACTCATTATGAATGTGAAGAAGGAAGTACAAACTGAAATTGAAATTTAATAAAGTTTTGATAAGTACGGATACTAGGAAATATCAAACTATGATCATCATTGCTTCTCCTTTTTCCCAACAATTCATAATCTTTACTAGCTGAGAATGTAGAGGGGGAGTACCATATTAGAATAGGTTATGTTACATAATAGTAATGTTAGGTTATAAAATTAAAATTGGGATTGAGATGAGTAACTAGATTTGGAATATATAATTTCTAATTTGATTATAATTAGATTTTGGGTTGAAGAGATTAACCATCTTGAATTGGTACTTGAGCGATAACTCATGAAAAGATAGATTGTCCATTTTTTCTTGCATCTCAGGAGAAATACGATCGGGAGAGCTAATTCGAATCCCTAAAGTAAAATAAGAATAACCCCCACATTCAACACGCCCTTTTTACCATTAGCAAGAGTTTGTTTCTATCTATTTGCCTATGATCATATCATTCTCAAATCTTAGGGCATTACAAAGAATGATTTCATATTTATAAAACCATGTGATCGTGTGGTTGTTTGGCTTCGTTATCTTTTACATATGGCAAATCGGGTGCTACGTCTCAATATCCTTAGTACAATAGACCTGATCTTCTATTTTAGGACACCAGTATGGTTCTTGTCAAAGAATTTGTGATACTTAAGTCAAATTCACAAATAATAATTTTTTTAACTAAAATTTCATAGATATAAAACTAATAATATTACATCTTATTTTATCTGACGATCATTCCCATTTTTTCTAGTTTCCATTACATTCTCATTGCACTTGTAATGTCCTCCATGTTTTTTGGTGATCGTGATTGTTTTCCCATTGTGATTCTTGTCGTCAATTACATGCCATATTGAGATTCCCAATTGACATCCCGTCTCATTATCCATGCGCGAAGTAATGGCTTCTCCATACTTATATCCGATTCAAATGTTCGGAGTGGATGTCCCATCATGCACTTCAGGACTTACATTTATTCCCATGCCCCAATCCTCTGATGTGAATCTCGAGGTGGTACATCAAATTCTCTTTTTTTTCGTCTCACTTGTAACAATTAAAACAAAATGAACTTTAATTTTTGTGGAGGGTCATTCACTAATAATGTTTCCTTTAATTAAACAAAGTTGTATTTTGGAAGAATTTGTGAATTTTCATTGTGGACACTCTAAGGCAATTTGTGGCCCAACGAACACAGCGCACTTTGTAAGTGGTGGTGCCCTTTCTTTTCATAACGTCATTTGTTGTAGTTTCTGCCCTCCTCTGTGTTATTTTATTTTTTCACTAATTAAGCAAGACATTCCTATATTACGAGGATTACCACTTGAAGATTAAAAAAAATGATTTTTTAGCAAACTTTGAAAGCAAATACACACAAATACACATACATAAATACATACATATACACATTTATGTATGTATATGATAACCATATACGATAGATTAGTCTTCTATCCATGATCATGTGTTGAATATATACCAATAAGATATGACACTGCAACCTTGATGACATGACGGCCATACGACGTATATATTGTGATCATGGCACCATGTATATTATGTCGGTCATCGGTCTCTCTACATTTGTAATTAATTTTACCAATTAAATAAAAAACAATTTTAAACTACCTTTGGCGTGGTGAAATGATCCAATAGTTACTATGTCCCCATGCTAAGCACGTGTTCCGCACTCGATTGATAAAAATATAGGGATCACATAATTTATATTGATTGACATTTTTTGTTTGAAATCTCATAGGGTTTGCAGTATATATATACACATATATGGATACGCTTTCAACTTCAATTTCAAACCAAACCAGTGAGACTTAGTACATTAAGAATGGCACCCATGAATTCAACTATAGTATCTATCCCAAGTGAAGATGAAGCTTCTCTCCAAGGGAAGAAGAAGAACCACTTCTCCTTTCTTTCAAACAAGATAGACACACAAGAATACAGACAATTGATTTATAGTATCAAGGTTGGAATTGCTCTAGTTATGGTTTCATTATTATATCTTATCGATCCTCTTTACGAACAAGTTGGAGAAAACGCCATGTGGGCTATCATGACCGTGGTAGTCATTTTTGAGTTCTTCGCAGGTTTGTTTATGTTTTTTTTTATTATTATTATTATACGTGAATATTATACATTATTTTTCATTTTTTATTCAAAAAGTTCGAGTGGATGTATATCAAAATATTTGAATTAACAAAAGACGTGACTTTAGACAGAATTGAATGGAGGAACAAGATTCATTCAAACTACCTAAATTTTTTCAGATAAAGCTTTGATGATGATGATGACGCTTCAATATATTTTTTTTTTAATAGATTATTTCTTGTTGTTGCAATTTTGGTATTAGTTTATGTTATTGATGATTTTTGACGATTTCATGTCAGGTGCTGTGCTTAGCAAGGGCTTGAATCGTGGGATGGGCACCATTTTAGGTGGCGTTCTGGGATGTTTAGCTGCAACACTTGCCCAAGAAGTTGGTGGGATCGGCAAGGGCATTGCTGTTGGCACATCTGTATTTATCTTTGGTAAGCTTTTAACCCATGGACCGTTGGAACATCGTTGCTCTCCCTAGATCAGTAAATTATTCATTTTACGTAACTATATGTGCGTCGTGTTGTTATATCATGTATTTTAGGGTTAATTAATATAAGAAAATTTAAGTCATTTTTATTTTATGTCAGAAATCTCTTTTTCTCAACTAATTTACACGACACCATTTTCGACGTGGATTTTTCAGGAGCGGCTGCTTCATTCTTTCGGTTGGTTCCAAGTATTAAAAGAAGATATGACTACGGAGTATTGATCTTCATCCTCACCTTTAATCTGGTTGCGGTCTCTGGTTTGCGTGGTGAACAAGTCATTAAGTTAGCCCGTGAACGTCTCTCAACGATTGGTATGGGATTCGCCATATCCGTGATCACAAGCTTGCTCATCTGTCCAGTGTGGGCTAGTGATGAACTTCATACCTTAACTGTCAGAAAATTCAATGATCTTGCCTTCTCAATTGAAAGTGAGTTTTTTGGAATCATGAACATCATAGGATCAACAAAATTTTATTAATCTAAGCTATATTTATTCTTTATTGTTTTCACACTAATAGAATCTCAACCAAATATCATCTTGCATGATATAAAAGCCTTACTATTACAATATCAGCCAATTTTTCACCCCATCTTCACATCCTTTTATTATCATATCCTTCTCATCCTACCAAAAAATTCATCCACAATTAATTCTTAACCATTTTCATGTAGGATGCTTGGAAGAATACTTCAAAACCATCGACGAAGACAAGGATAACAAGGGTTTTGCAAGCTTTAATGGTTGCAAATCTGTGCTACACTCGAAGGCCAAGGACGAGATGCTGGTACCAATATTCCTTACGTTAATAAATGAATTTTAAATTTTATGTTTGACAAGATTAGTGTTTTTTTTCCACGTTTTCTACATTCAATACGACATCCCATACTGATATAGGGAATTAAAAAATTTAGGTGATTTTACTAAATGCTTAGCGAACATCCGAACCTCGTAGAACTTAAGTTTTTTTTTGTTGTGAAAATTGAGAATTACCCACAAAAGATAGAAACTCAATTTCAGAGAAAGACATGTTTCATCCTAATTATTGCAGAATATGAATCCTATTTTGTCGTTAAACTTTATCTTGATAAAAAAAATTAATCAAGGAAGCATTTTCCTTTAGAGCGTTTATTATCATTTCTACCCACGTCGCTTTCTGCCTTGGTTCGTCTTTTTAATTTTCTGGAACTATTTGGTCTTAGTCATGCATGCTAGCTCAAGCTATCTTTCTTGTATTTTATCCAATATTGGGGCTATTCCAAGATTTCGGCGAATTTCTAATATTGTCTTAACCCAGTCTCATCACTCATCCATCACAACATCCCCATCTTTACTACACTCATTTTTATGATCTCATTGTTTCTTAATTGCCCAACATGAATAAGGGTCCAGAAGCAGGATAATCACACATTTGAATCCCAAATAGAAACCAAAAACTTAAATTCACATATAGCCAAAATACCCTATAATATTCAAAACATATCACAACCTGTTTAGGTCCCACATAGCAGATTTAGAACCTTATGCAGGCCCAACAATACAATAAGAATAATTGGATTTTTGACACCCAATTCACATGAAACACTTCAAACCAAAGTTGAATTAGATTTTGTTTTATATTTCCTTTACTGTTATTTTAAAACTTTTACCAAGTAAATAAATAAAAAATAACACAAAATAAGAATTGTCATATATTTTTCAGGCAAACTTTGCTAGATGGGAACCATGGCATGGTAAATTTGGATTCTACTATCCTTGGAATAAGTACCTTGACATTTCAGAGTTGCTTAGGGAGTTGGCTGTCTCTATCCTTTCTCTAAAAGGGTGTCTTCAATCTCCTCGACAGGTATAAATGTGCATCACTATTTTCTTATTTATTTTTTAAAATTAATAGTTCAAGATGAACAAAAAAATTGAAAAATGAAGATATCTATAAATTGAGATCAATAACAGATATTACAAAATGTAACAAACCCAATTGGCTCACTATTTTTAATTTCTATTTTTCAGCCATCATCACTGTCCCTTAGGTTGTCTGCCAAAGAACCTACCGAAGCAGTGGCCTCAATTCTTGCATGCACGTTGAAGGAGCTTGGGGACAACATCATGAACATGAGGAGGTGTAGGCCAAGAGCATTGATAGTGGTAAAGTTGCAATCCAAGAAACTAGAACTAAGTGAAGCCATGTCTGCTTCAAAGCTAGGGACACTAGAGAATGGTGATGGACTTTTGATGGCAAGCTTTGCGTTTTTGTTAATGGAGATGATGGACAAGGTTGAAAAGTTGGCAAAAGAGGTTGAAGAATTGGGAGATCTTGCAGATTTCCTTTCTCAATAGCCATTAAGTATGGGGACCGATCTACTTGGTGGTGTATATAATTACCACGACAGCCAGTTTTGGGTTAATAATGTCATTATGAGAATATGAGTGAAGGAGATTATGAGTATTAAATAAAAATTAATGACTATTCGAGTGTTATTATAACTATAATTATGTTTAAACTGATCTATATATAAATCAGTGTGGATATATATAAGCTTATAACGTTAAGTGGGGTCATACTTTCATAACTCCATTTTCTATGAAATTCACTAAGTATCATATGTTATAGATGGACTCAAAGCTTATCTTGAATGGTATAAAGAGACCAACTTTAGTAATTAAATTTCTCATCAACATCAATGTGTTTTTTGAGATGTCATCACACATGGTGGTATATATGTTTTATGAGAATAAAGAAAAATGATATATGACCATGTTGTTTCGATGGACACAGTGTGAATACTTGACAAATCCAAGAACCTCCAACAATTGATGGAAAGTTAAATTCTCTAGCACGAATAGTTTTGAGTGATCAAACTCACTTCGGTTATGAGGACCCTAAAATCTTACAAGAAGCATTTAATGAAAAAATAAAATAAAATTAAAAAAGAGTGTGATAAACCAACTCTCCTAGTAGCATACTCAAAATACTCTCCTGACGTGGCGTGTGCTAGAACCATAGACTTTAGGCGGGATACACAACTGCACATGCCCATAAATCTGTGCAACTGTGTATCCCGATGAAAGAAAATCTGTGTTTTGGCACATCGCACGTCACGAGAGTATATTGAGTATTCCACATGGCGGTGTCATATTATCATTATTTATTAAAAAATGAGTTGTGATTTTCTGACTCCCCCCTCTGACATACTACCCCATACTCTCCTAACGCGGCATGCACTAGAACCATAGATTTTTTTCCTCGGGGATGTGCAGTTGTGCACCCCGATGAAAAAATCTATGGTACTAGCACATTCCCTGTCAAGAGAGTATGGGGGAGTATCTAAGAACGCGAAGAGGGGGGTAGAAAATCATTATTCTTAAAAAATAGACTAGAGAAAGACTAGTGATTTTTGAATTCAACCTGACAGCCGGACTAAAAAACTCACTGACGTGTCATGCACAAAGAACCGTGAATTCTTTCGCTCGGGATACACAACTACAGATGGCAGGTCAGTTAGGTTGATTGTGTATCCCGAGGGACAGAATCTACGATTCTTTGCTGATGCCATCTCAGTGAGTTTTTGAGTCCCCTTGTCAGGTTGAGTTAAAAAATCAGCATTCCTAGAGAAAACATGAACCCACAATTAAGATGCTAAATACAGATAGACCATGACGGTGGTCTGTTCAAATTTATAAGATCTCAGCTATAAACAGAGTCAAAACGGTAATGGATACACTATGTTGACCTTAAAAGCACAACATGCACTGGAATAATTATCTGTTGGGGTTATAGAGTCTATTTCATGATAATTTAAGATCAATTTAATGAGAAATGAATTGCAGCTTGGACATAAGAGAACTCCTAAAGTAATTGGTAATTTGAATGTCTCATTAAAACCAAGCCTTGATAAGTTCCTCAGAAAGGGTAGGTCAAGTGTTCGAAACCCCATGAAGCTATAAATTCTATGGGACCTCACCCTCTAGGGTCCGGTTGACCCTCGACTCAACCAATTGCACGTAGGACTTCCAAGGGGGCGGTGCATGTGACCGTGGGATTAGTCTCACCCGAAAGGTGAGGATACCCACGATAAGCAAAAAAAGAATAAAAATAAATCAAGCAACTAATCAGATGGTTAAGTTGTCCACCAATAAGACAATATGCATATATATATATATCAAGAAACCTAAACTAAACCCAATCCCAAGGAAAATTATATGAAACATAAATGGATTAATCGAAAAATTCTCCTTTTTGTGCCAATTACTCCAACCTTAGTAGATAGATCTTCTCATCCATGACTGTTTTACCAACCAATGTGGCACCACCCCTTAGGAGTCATTGGCTAGTCTGAACTCCAAATGTGACCAAATCCAGTAACGTATCAATCCACATCAAATATTTGAGGCCAATCTCTAAATTCAGAACCATTTTATATATAACTTGAAAGAATAAAACAAATATAATCTTATTAAAATGAATGTAAGTATGTAACCCGTTTCTCGCCATGGCGATCTAAAATATGTTAGGATCAGTTAATAAATATCAATTAATTAACCAACTTATGAGATTTTAGGAGAATTAAAAATAAATATAATCAAAGTTGTTTGAACTTCGAAATTGAATTATTAAGAGAGGGACTTACATTTCTTTACTGGAAAAGAGGAGGACATTTAGCCTAACTATCATTTATGAGTTGTTGAGGTAAAGAACTTGGTGGAGTAAGTAAAAAGAGTTTCTCCATTAAAGTTGAGTCTCTAGCTATCTCTGCTCCTTGTTTTGTAACCAAACATGGAGAGGCCAACAGAAAAAGAAAAAAAAGAGTCAGTGATAATATGACTCATCAGGTGGCAGATTCAATCCACTCTCTTACATGATAAGTTCAGAACCGTACATTTGTATGCCTTGCGATACATGACTGCAATTCCCTTAAAAGAAGTATCTCAAGGCGTACAAATCTACGGTTCCAAACTTGTCACATCAGGAAGTTGATTGAGTATGCATGCCAACTGGCGAGTCATATTATCAGGACTCAAAAAAAAATAAAAAATCAATGGTAGAGGCCCACAGCCACGTCAGCACATTGTTGAATGCAGTTAGTGTAGCACAACTCTTAAAATAATGACTTTATTTTATTTTTGAGTCGTGCCACAAGCGTTTGGACACTATGTTCAACATTGAGCTGATGTGACAGTGCACAGATAACCATAGATTTTTTTCTTCAAGATACAAGTTAAAAATCAACGGCTGGACAGTCCAACTCAATGTTGAATGTAGAAACTCCATTTTCCTTTATTTTTGACAAGTTGGCAAAGGAAATCAATTGAATTGAACTTCTATTATTGGTAGGTTGGACTCATTTTTAAGATAAGTCACAAAAATAAAAATGAGTATTTATGTAAGGTAAGAAGGAGAGATTTTTTTGCCCACTCCCATGGAAAAGTCAATCTCCAATTTCATAGAATCTGGGATGACCAATGGCATTTAACTTAATGAGCGTAGTTTTATAAATTTGAGATGCCCCCAATACACGTTGATTCATGTGATTGATTGATTCGAAATTCTATGAAATCTTGAATTGATTTTTTGAGATTTTTTTTTTTTTTTAAATTAGAAGTATCCTTACAATTAATTAGAAGGTGGCATGTGCAATCGTACAGGTATTTGAAGGGATTATTTACAATTAAAAATATTAATTAAAGCGTGGTTTTGAAGATTACATAGGAAAAAGGATATTTTGGAATTTAAACTAACCAACCTAATTTTAGGGACGTGCAACAGTAATTTTCTTAAATTTTAACTAAAATGACTTTGATTATATTAAGTTTAAATGTTAAAGTGGGAGCATTTTTGGATTCTAAATTTTGGTGTTGAACCACTTCTACTCCACCTTCTCTTGTTATGATAGTAAAGATTTAAGAGATTGTTTAAAAAGTTTCAAGAAGATAATCCAACTATTTAATTGGTTGTATCATTTAATGTAATGCAATACAGTGACATTTTTATAATTAAAAAAAAAAAAAAACTAATATGTATTTGTGTCACTAACACACAATATTACCCACCTCTAATTATAATAATAGTAAAGATATAATGTATGATACAAAAATTAAGAATAATGCTGAAGCGACCCTGACGTGAAAGTATATGAGAATCATAGATGCTTTCCTCGAGATACAATTGAAAAATCATCTATGGTTCCCATCTACTTTCATGCAAAGATGTGTGATATAAGGTCTAATATTGAGGTCACTCCAACATGACTCAAAGACTAATTAATATGGATTTGAAACTAACAATAGCTCACCCTTCTTTCATTATAATAGGGAACGTACATTACAGTTTCTTGTCTCTTAACATTCATGATTGCAATGGCTTGACTTCCAGCTGCCTATAAAATGTAGAAGCTAAAAATAAGTCAATAGCAGAAGTTGATTAGAATGTTTGGTAACACTTCTGAAGTCTAGAAACATTTGAAGTCTTGAAACTAGAAATTAGACTTTAAAAGTTTCATCCAACACACCCCCATCGTTGGTTCAAAAGTTTTGAATTTTGGTTCTGAAGTCTAAAATCTAAAATGAAACAAACGGACATAAAGCTTTTGAAATCTAAATTTTAAAGATGGACCACCTCCATTCAAACTTCAGAAGAGTTACCAAACACATACTAACTTTCAAATCTAGTTTTTATTGAAATTAGATGGAAATTAATGACATAATTTTCTTAGAGCCCTAAAATTTTGATTGAGAGCCTTACCATGAGGCGAGTTGTCGAAACCCTTCGAAAACATTAATTGATGGCAGTATTGCAGCTTGGTGAGAACTAGGCTTGTATTTAATCAGTCCCAAGCTCAGATTTAAGACTGATATCATCCCAGGTTGACACCTGCATTGTAAAATATGATTAATATTTTGTATAAAGTTTGGATGATAATAGTGATGATGATAATGATTACGTTTTTAAATTTATGTGATCAAATGCTATCGAATGCTCGATCCATGAAATAAATAAATAAAAAAGCATGTTATCTTTTTCTTGAACTCTTGATCAAGACACTTGCTTTGTAATTGCCATCAAATATGCTTTATTTGGTAATTTAAATGGACTAATGATTGAAGAGAAAAATGACCTTAATGATGCAAGTTGAATACTTTAATGAGTCAAAAGAGAAATTTGAAAGAAGCAAATTAATGAGACTTCTTGGTCCATGGCCCTCTGAAAAAACCCATAATGATTATGGGAATTCTTCCAAATCTTAGCTCCTTTTTAGGCATGCTTGCAACTTTCCAGAGGCACAACTCCTCCCTTTTCGAAAATAAATAAGGACTTGTTTGACTGATAGGAAAATCGATTTCTTGGAAAAATACGATTTGCTTTTGATCAAAGGAAAATCTTCTTATCTCTTTAAAATGATTTTATTGCAGGGAAAGAAAATTTGATGTTAACCCTTTCATGTAGACTGGTGCAAGATTCCGCTCAATTTTTTGTCAAAATTTGACTTTTTCTATAAAATCAAATGTCGTCAAACAATTTCTCAAGAACTTTCTTGGGATCACCATATTAGAACATTAGCATCACACAACCAAATCCTTCATCAATGTCCCATAACAAATTAATAGAGTGAATAATATTTCATAATCACCATAAAAATAAAAATAAAAAACATCTTATCATAAGAGGACAATAGGGAATATTATTGCATTACACACCTCTATAACATATCTACTTAACAGTTACAAGATGTGTTTTTAGTGTAGACCACCTTAGAAACACCTCTCGAGTTATCGGCTTGGCTGTTAGATTTGGTGTTGAAAGAAGTAGATTTTCCTTGCCTGTTTTTCCTTCCGGGCAAAGATGATCGTGGAATGAAAACTCCGGTTCCATTGCTTTCTCTTTTCCAAGTTTGCTTGTAGAGTAATGGAGGCGGTACACTAGGATGGCACGCTTGAGTAAAAGCCTGGGTGATACTTGAACATAGTTAGTCATCCTTAATGTTATTTCATATTTTTGGGACATAAGTTGCACAAAATTTTGTTCATCAATTCAATTTTGTCTACAGTCACATTCTATGTTGATTCAAATATTCTTCGGTGACTCGTGAAGAAGCATAAAATTTCAACCATTAAAACACAACATCCAACAGTCGGGATAAAACACATATCCCTAAAATGATTTGGGTTTCAAATCCCACTCAGTATGTCAAATGAACTTGTCGTGTTATACAATTTGAAAGTAATATCTATGCACAAAATACAATTTTTTCCCCAATAAGATAATAAGGCCTTATCACAAAGATTTGAGGTCGGCTAAATGAATATGGCTCCTCCATTCTACACTATCCAAAATTAAGTATTCTCGGAATAAAATGTTTGATCAGGATTCATTTTTATATATTTTTCCCCCTAAATGTAGAGTAATCATGGGTATGAATGCAAACCTGGAGAGAAAAAGAGGGAGAAGGTTTAACAGGATCCTCTTCATCATCCATGATTAGAAGTGTGATCTCCTTAATTAAATCAGCAAAGAACGCATCATCCTCTACTTCCATATCGACAACTTAGCTTCACAGCTTGAAGAGCTAGTTAACAAGACTCACACAAACCAAAGCGAATGAAACTTGAGTTCTCACTCTCGAAACTTTTTTTTATATTTATAATTATCTTTGGCTGAAGGATAACAATGGGTATTATATTAATAGGAGAAACCAAGGGATGAATGAATTGGTGTAAGTTGGGAGTTTGTGGGTTGGTGGGTACTCATAGTGGCACTTAGCCAGAATAAGTTCCAATCCACAGAAGTCATGAAGTATGTGATGATATATTCTTGTTGGCAAGAACCCACTGCAACATATTTAGGGGTAAATTACCATTACGTGACCAACATTTGACGAATATATGATTCCAAGCGAAATTGTCATCACTTTTTCGTAAATATCTCCTAGTTTAATCCAATATATATCCCTTATTCACATGGTTGTGATTTGTGAACGCTACTGATATTTCTCTCTAATTTTGACATGAGTCGTGCTGGAGTGACCTCAGTGGGAGACACTTTGACGTGGTGGCGCGCACATGTCTGTAGATGTGTTTTATTCCGAGATATGTGCACGCCACCACGTCAAGGTGTCTCCCACTGAGGTCACTACTCCAGCATTAATCTTTTGACATCCCCCCCTCCACTTGGATTTTGGTATATATTTGCAATACCCTTTGACTGCTGTCTTGCCTCAGAGATACACCAAAGTTACAAGAATACCCTCACATTTGACCTTTTGTCCAAATACCCTTTTACACACCTAGTACTGTGGAAATACTAGGTGACAGTGTGAAGGGAGAGAGATAGATAACCATCCAAAACTTTTCCCTTCTTTATTTTGGTGTGAAAAAATAGCAAATCAATCAAACAGTATAGTTTAAATTTCATCAGATCATCAAAATAATCCAACTGTTTTGATGAATCTTTTAAGCGGGCCCATTGATCCTACGGACTGGATCCAATACATTATATGACCATTGTATTAAGTGCAATAATATTGGACTTAATACATTATAAGCAAATTTTCTTACCTAAGTTTACTCTTTTGACTCACTTCTTCACAAGCCTTTGAAGCTCTGATCCACAAACTTGCAAGTCAGTGACTTTCACCTTCATCTTCTCAACCTCTTCCTTCAATATCTCTAACTCCTTTTGGGGTTTGACACATCTCTTACCCACTCCTCTTCTTACTCTAACAATTTCTTGAGACTTTGCTCTTCGATAATTTGATCCATCGGCTACTATCGAATGCATCATATTTATCTGTTCCATAAGGATAAACCGAACTCTAACATTCAAGGGCAACCGATCGTTCTTCATCACATGGTTGTGTGCTTCTAGTGAGAGCTTATTATATTCCATGGTTCCACATATACTTCTTCTTTCCTCTTCTGTCAGTGTAGGGTGTGCCTGCACATTTCAAGTTAGCTTCAGTTACATGAAGAGAAGTTTTTAATGCCTTTAATTACAATCCAGCGCTTCGTGGGAGAAGACTATTTTGCAACATGGGCAGGTTAAAATTTTGTCGGGCAACATAAAATTCGTTACCAAACACACCCCTTAAAGATCAAATATCTAGGCCTAATTAACTCCCTTGATATGTGTCAATGTTCTTAATATCTTTTTACATTTTTCACATACCCTTTGTTTTAAATCTAACACGAATTAAAAGCATACCTTGAGGTACATGTCTATGGCTCTATAGAGTATGTCGTCACAATATCGGGCCTTTTCTGGCAATGCTTCGGCAAGTAATTTGAAACTTTTCACCGAGAGATTCTTGTCCCGGGCGACTAGTGTGAGATATTCATCAACCACCTTAGCCACTGAAACAATTCCTTGCAACATTGGAGTACCTGATAGATATGCAACATAAGCTTCGACCACCCTAATGATTAAGCTCACATCGTAAACGGTATCATTATCTCCATAATTCTTCACGACAAGGTCTTCTGCATAACAACTCTCCAACATCATAGCCACTCTTCTTTCTAACTCAATCGTTAATTCTTGATCCATCTTCATCATCAACCCCAACTTGAGAAGGTGTAATAGGAAATTGCACGAAACAGAACAATTCTCGGTAGGGAGAACCCTAATCAAGCTTTCAATAGTAACTCTTCCTACCTCATTGTGATCACAATGGGTAATGATTTTGAATGTGGAACTCCACCTTGAGGCCCAATATACAATGCAAGCTCCAACTAACCCCGATTTCATTCCCTTTTTCTTAATTGCATTAATCACCTCGACGAAGTATTTCATTTTAAGGAACGATACATCTTCAAACCACCAATTTTCTTCGACTACGTGACCATCACCACTACTGATTGCTCGGGCCTCTGTACAAGCCTTCCAAGCGATTGATTCAGAACATCGTTTAACAACTTGTAACTCTTCTGCCCATGAAGAGACAGCCTCACAACTCTTCAGAATCTGAATTGTTTCTTTCCACGACGAAAATATGACAAAGCTTAGGAAAGCTTCTGTCATGGAAATAAGATTTCCTTGCTCAAGATCCTCGCTCATTTCTAGAAAATGTGCGGCACAGTACAATGGCACAATGTTGGTTGATGTCAGATTGACCACTAGTCCATAACAGAATTTTACTACTAATTCCATGATTTGTGCACCACCGGGAATGTTGTCTATTTGAATTTTGAGGGAAGAGTATGTGTCTCCATTCTTTCTTCTTTGGAACACTAATCTATTAAAATATTCACTTCTTGAGACCATAGGGAGCTGAACAAAAGAAGCACAAATGACGTTTAAAATTATGGAGACATTTGTGGGTTACCCATTTTCCACAACAATAAACTTCTAAGAGTTTTAAATTTCAAATAGAACATTGCTTGGTAATTTTCTCATTTTTTTTTCCTTTCAAGACTATTTTCTCCAACACAAAACCTTATGTTATTTACATGTCAAATACATAATTAATGTTGATTCAAATATATATGTAATGGAAAGGGTAGGGTCCTTAGACTCATGGAAAAGTAACTCATATGAACTGACTCACAATGATGATTATGTAAATGTAAAGTTAACAGATTAGATAAAAAGAAGTATCCCTAGAATACATCACGGATCTCTAAGATAAATCCCAGCCGTTGGATTTAACATTTACATGGTTGGAATTGTGTGTGAATGTATGAGTTCATTTTCGTAAGTCTACAGATTCCAATCCCAATGAAAAAAATATGTAAATATGTCTTGATTATTGTGTTTATTTTCTTATTGAATTAAAAGACTTATTGTGTATCAGAGGAACTTGTGTAGGTTTTCTTCAAAACTTAGTACAAACATTGAGATAACAAATAATTTTGGCAAAATTGGGTTTTCTTATATCCTGAAGGCAGATTCGTTAGAAATGCAATCATACTTTCAAGTGGAGTGAGGGTCTGTTGCCTATAAAACAGTTTAGGATCTATGTGCCTCGTAGAAATTTCTTATACTATTTTTCATTCCATATCATCAACATTATTTATCGTCAAAGACAGAGATATCGCAATGTACCTTGTGCAAATGAAAGTGGTTCTCTCCCACTTGTACAGTCAGATCACTTTCAACATTTGTCCGGACGAACCTACATAATATAGTATCCATGGCAATCTCCAAAGCATCAACCACATGTTCAATACATACATACATACATACAAACATATGCAGGTATTCATAAAAGAGAGCTTACCAGCTTTGTTTTCTTCTTTCAAGAGCTTCTACTGTCATACCCACATTGCCCGGAAAAATGACACACCGATTACGCTTCCCAACAGATGAAGGCGAACATCTTCGACTTTCTTGTTCAAGGTTTGATCTTGTCGTGAGTAGTCTCCTCCCAGGCGGTAACGACATACCTAGTGCTCCTTGTTTTCTCTATCGAGCTTCACCGAGTATATAAATTTTAGCCCGAAAAGGATGACACTTTAGTTCAATTTGGCAACTAAATTGTAGCCAACATCAACATCTCAGACAAGTCTAGACCTCTTCTCACGGTTCATATGATTTGGAATATATTAATTGGTTAAAATCATCGATGAACCCACCGAGCAAACTGTGGGGTCTGATGCATTAGATGGAAGACATGACATTTACAGTTAATATGATCAGGTCACATTGAATGCTGATGTTATATCATGCACCAAAGTTGATGAGATTGAAGAAGAAGACTAGTCTTAAGGTGATGGAAGGAAATTGGCCACGCCTATATTTCAATAATAATAGGAAACAAAGGGGACCAACCTATTAATTGCATAAACTATAAGTGAAAGAAGTTCATACAAGTGTAAGAAGGCCATTGTTCTATTTATATGTCACACTAAGAATGTTGGAGGTTGAAAATGATAGATGGGGGAGAATTTGATGGTAATCGTTATGTATATATGTATGTGTAACATGCAAGTCCAAGCTTTAGTCCTAACTTTAAATATATATTTTTTTAAACTTAAAAACAGTCTTGTTGATAATAAATAAATAAAAAGTTAAAAACCTATGTTACTATGAGATCACTAATCTAACGTTATATTTACACCTAAGACCCAAGGAAAAAATCAAAAGTGAACTTTCAGACCATAAATACATCTATTAACTTTATTAAGATTTTGTTAGATAATATTTCAAAGCGGCCTATTAGCTCAGTTGGTTAGAGCGTCGTGCTAATAACGCGAAGGTCGCAGGTTCGAGACCTGCATAGGCCAAACAAACAACACTTTTTTTTTTCAGAGCTCCCCCCTCTCTCTACATACTACAAAAGCACACTTCAATGGAAGATCAAACCTCAGTCTCCTTAGAAGATTTGATTATTTATGATTGGCTGTGGAGATGTAGCAGCAGAGGAGCGGAAGTTGGATCTTTTTGTGGGATTGGTGGTTTGTACTTCGTTCTTATTGCATGGTTTTAAAACTCATTTTGACATCTCAACGAGACCTGTAGTCTAGGACGAGATATCTGATTTATTTGAGTCGTTTTGGACAAGATTTAAAAAAATGCCTTGGACATAGAATAAACCATGTCTTTGAGAGGAATTGTCAACTCATCTTGTTAGTGAATGATACTGAGACAACTCAGACGAGCCGTCTGAGTCTCGGATGAGATTTAAAACCATGTCTTATTTTAGGGAAAGAACTTGAGGGTGTAAGAGACTTAGGTTGGGGAGTTTTGGGTTTGTTTTTGTTGTGAATTTTTTATAGGTAAAAATTATGTTGGAAGAAAATGATCAAAGATTGGATTTGTGGATTTTGGTCTCGTGCTTTGACTTGATGCCTTTTTTGGATTAGAGCAGAATTTAATTCAAGGTTTATAGGGTACGTTCTTCTTCGGCTGTTTTTTTTTTTTTTTTGAAAAGATCAACAGGATTAAGATAAACCCAGACCAACTACAACCTAAGGAAGAGGAAACCTCTTTGATCCTGAGAAACAAGAGAAGTTAGAGAGCTAGAAATAGTCCCACAATCAATTTCTAAACAACTCACAATACTAATAGAAGAGGTAAGATGATCCGCCACCTAGTTAGTTCAAGGCTTATAGGTTCTTCTTCGGCTGCTTTGATAAGTAGATACACAACCAATACACCAAAAATAACTGAGTCGTGCTGGAGTGACCTCAAGCTTGTACCTCATATCACACATCTTGACTTGAAAGTGTATAAGAATCATAGCTGCTTTTTCACTTGTATCTTGATGAAAAGAATGTATGGTTCCAATACACTTTCACATCATGATGTGCGATGTGAGGTACAATCTTGAGGTCACTTCAGCATTATTCAAAATAATTAGGTGTTAATGGTGCGAAAAGTTAAGTCCATATCTACTAGGGGTGATAGCATACCACCATATTCCATGATCAATATCCACGATGCTTCACATTGTGGTGGCTTGTAGCTTTCACTAGAATACCCTTCTTTTTGGGTCCCTTAACAGGTCATCACACCACTTCAAGGTCCTCTTTCACTTTGATATCCTTCTTTTTTGAATCCTGATGTTCTCTATGCAGTGGGTTTTCTTTGATTTGCTCAAAAATGACTGAATCTCCATTGCAACATCACAAGAAATAGCTCAATACCAGAGTCTATCTTCGTTACATTTTCATTTGAGTAGCCAACAAATACCTGAAGAACCAGATTTCTGGTCGAAACTCAATAGATGGAAAATGAACATTTGTGCCAATGATCCTAGAATGAATATAACTTACCACCCAAAATCTTAATTCTCAATTCACCTCCAACCATTACCCAAAAAACTAATAATAATCCCGAAAGTCTCAACATCCTCATCGAAATTATGATGAGAAAAATTGATAATGGCATCTCTATACAAATTACAACAATGGGAGGTATGCTACTTACATTATTTTCTATTGTGGTGTATACGTTTTGACACAATCAGAATCGCTTATATGTATCTATTGTTCTCCATCAGCAGCTCCCCTTAAGCTCTTAAAGGCCTTGTCTAATTAAAATCCAGTGACGAAAACCCAGACAATAAGCTCCACCAACTATGCTGAAATCCTCAGCTTTTCCCCCAATACAACAATACTCTCATGAATTTGAGAAACCAGGCTTCAGGACCCTTGTCTAACACTTCATCCAACAATTGCAAAAATGTCCATTAAAACTGACAAACATTGTGTAAATCAATTAACTTTCTTCACTAATCACGCCTGTGCATTTGAAAGTGTAGTTGAATTTTGAGTACGAGTTGCCTCCCGTTTAAGGAAGAGCGCATAAAGGAGCTCGTTCCATGCATCAGGGACCCCAGGAAGGCACCAATGGCTGCAGTCCTGTCTGTGAAGAGGAGCCGGGCCAGTTTTAGGCCCCAAATAGTACAAGGACGAATGCCCATCTTTCCTCAACGATGTCAAATGGGTCACATTCAACACATCCAATACATTAATCTGAGACTTGTTTGAGTGATCTGACAGTACATCACTGACGACGTTGAATTGGGCCCATGTTCGTGATGGCACCAAGGATGAGACCAGCTCTGGCAATTTCTCCAAGTGGCAACTACCCCCAGTGTTCCAATCCCCGCCTCTGTAAAATTCAGCCTATAAAGTTCGTATCAAACAGCTCAATGAGGTTATCAAATCTTTCCAAAATATATAATTACAAGACTGATGCTTTAGAGGGAAAAAAATTTAATTTTCTTATGTGTTGGTAAATATAACTTAGTTGATTTAGACCAGCTAGAGGAGAATCCACGTGATTATTGTACAAGAATTGATCATGAAAGAACTCTTTATTTCATTAATGAACCTTAACAAGATTAGAAGTAAATGAGATTTTATCAGCAAATGGAACTACATATTATATATATATATATATAGGGAAGTGTTCGGAGGCCCTAAAGGGAACCAAACATTTTTCAAAATGGGGGTTAGAAGTTTCGGAATGAACTGATTTTAGAGATCATCCTCACCAAAAATCAGCTCATTCCAAAACTTCTAACCCTAGTTTACAAGTAGAAGAATCGTGGACCATCCAATTTTTGTAAACCACTTTTGATGGGGTTAGAAGTTTCAGAATGGGCTGATTTTTTTGTGAGGATGATCTTCTCATCATAGAGATCTCTCTCACAAAAAATCAGCCCATTCCAAAACTTCTAACCCATAGATTGAAAAAATGTTTGGCTCTCTTTAGGGCCTTTGAATGCCATCCATATCTCTATATATATATATATATAGGGAAATGTTCAGCACCCTAAGTTTTACCACACACTTTAACAAACGTTTTTTGTCCTACATGGGTTAGAAGTTTTGGAATGAGCTGATTTTTGGTGAGGATGATCTCTATGATTAGAAGATCATCCTCCCCAAAAATCAGCCCATTCCGAAATGTTTAGCCCCATGTTTACACGTTGAAAAATCGTGGACCGTCCATTTTTTGTAAATCAATTTTGATGGGGTTAGAAGTTTTGGAATGAGCTGATTTTTGGTGAGGATGATCTCCTCACCATAGAGATCATCCTCACCAAAAATCAGCTCATTCCGAAACTTCTAACCCATGTAAGACAAAACGCGTTTGTTAAAGTGTGTGGTAAAACTAAGGGTGGCGAACGGGACCCATATATATATACGTTGGAAATTTTACTTACAGAAACCAGAATTAGGAGTCATCAAGATTGTTAAGATGGTTTTGGGAAAAAAATTGAAACAAAAACAAGTATTAAGATGAATTAACCATATGACTTAATTGGTGCCACCAAATTCAACTCATAGCTTCAAAAGATCAGCTAACTTACAGGTTTTTAAGAAAAATGGCTAATTAGCTTCATTTATTTTCAATCAGGGGTGAGTAGTAGTTATAGAGATTAAATCAGACCCCTCTCAGGTCTGCTGCAATCACCCATAACTATCCAACAATCTCAGTCACTGGATAATTATGAAATCGTACATAATTAGCCAACATAAACAAAGAACAAATTGAGCAGATAGAACAGGAAATTTAATAATAATAATAATATAAAAGATATGAATTACTCAAATTAAGTAACGAAACAAACCTGAAATGGACAGGGGCATAGGTGCGAAAGAAGACCTGGGTTTTGCTCGTATTTACTTCTCTACCTATCCAGTCGATCAAGGTCTTAATTGATTTTCGATACGCTCTTTCCACACTCATCCCTATCTTCACTTCATCTCCTTCTTGGAAATAACAGCCCCTGACCAATAAATTCAAATCCAATGGTTAGTTTCATTTGCATTTCATACAAAACATTTGAGATTTTTTAAGTTCTGGTAGGCATCCAATATCCATATAATTTCCTCCATTTTAATATTTTGATACTTCTTCGGAAAATTTAAAAATTTAGAAACTTGTTTTAAATTAAAAAAATTTGGGCCTTAATAACTTGAAGAATAGAATATCAGCACTATGATAGCTCATATGTGAAACAATAATAAGAACAAAAATCAGATCCATGGATCTCAACTCGCCGCCTAGTCAGAAACTGGTTACTTAAAAAAATTTCCAGCGGGCAAATTCTTATTTGAAAGATTTCATTGCCACACCAACTTTTGCAAACAGCACCCCAATTCACATGTAAATCACCAAAGAATTGACATACATCTTGGGGTGCTGTTAGTAAAAGGTGGTGTGGCAATAGAAGCTCTCGTCTTATTTACACATGGGCATTTTAGTTCTTTTATCTACACTCTAGCTTATGAAAACATAATGACCAGACAGTTTAAATTTCAAAGGGAGAGACAAATTTAAATCCCAACTGAATTTTTTGAGGAAAAGCAAGAAAATGACAGAATGAC
This sequence comes from Akebia trifoliata, assembly GCF_017979445.1. Classification (NCBI taxonomy): domain Eukaryota; kingdom Viridiplantae; phylum Streptophyta; class Magnoliopsida; order Ranunculales; family Lardizabalaceae; genus Akebia; species Akebia trifoliata. The sequence continues at coordinate 28,058,421 of NC_141390.1, forward strand.
CAATAAAAAGTGTTTTTTACCCCAAAAGTTAGACCATTACATTTACCCTAAACCTCATTTTGATTAATTTCAATGATCAAAATGACCTTGGGACTTTTAAGAATTCTGAACATATCCTTTTTGTCCAAAAAACTGCTCCGTAAACGACCATATACTTTTGCAGACGTTCCATCACCCTCAAAAGATTGCTCGTCTTCATGAAACCCCTAAAAGACTGGCACAAACATTGGCATGGAATTTTTATACCAAAAATGACCATGGGCTTTACAACAGGACCTTTTACAAGTTTACAATGATTTGTAGAATGCCAAGCAGGTTATGTTGAAAACAAACAAAAATAAACAGTAAAGATAGAGAGATTCCAAACTAAATTACCCTCTTATGGTCTTCTCATAGTTCCACCAATGCCCAGTATTGAAAACCAGCACGTCTGCATCCCTCCACTGCACAGATGTCCAATCCATTTGATCCAATTTCAGTGTCATTGTTGCATTCTCTGGGGCATTGACTGGTGCCCGGCTCTGAAGCACTAGAAATGGAGCTCTGTAGTATTCTATAGTGCAATTGAAGTCCTTAAACTTGAAAACTAAGAATCCTCTGTGCTTTGTGATTGGGCTTCCGTTCACTTCGTAAATCGAATCCTTGTCAGAGATTGCTGATGCAAGCATGCAAAGGAGGGATTCCCATTGGTTTCTCCCAATTGAATCACCAACGAATACTAGCCGCCGGTTTCGTAGCTTCTCCAACATTGTCTTTGCCTCGAATCTTTTACATGATTAGAAGAATGAAACCCAATTTTAGTTGGTCTTACTTTTTCGCAAAAATGAAATTGAATTAAAACAAATTATATATTTGACATCAATGAGAGGAAAACAAATCAGTCACAATGTATATCTCAAATTCGACATGAAAAGTGGGAATGAATACTTACGGCCACCTCATGAGACAAACTTTCAGGGACAAACTCTCAGGCTAATTCAAAAGCTCATGTAGACAAATAAACTATTCCAAGATAACACTAAAATCTAGGAATGAAGATGTCAAGTGCGGATAAAAATGGAAAATTTTAAGTCAATTTACAGAACAATATAGTGCAAATAAGACTAGTTCTAAGGATATATTTCTAAAAATTAAAAAATAATAATAATATGAAGAAGAAGAACATTTCCAATTTTGTGATAGAAAAAGAAAATTGCTTCCATTGCTGAAAAGCTTTCTGATAAATTAAAAAGTTCATGGGGTGAGTACAAGCAAGCATTCAAAACCTGGATAGGGACCCAGAAATATACAATTGAAAAGGATTGAAGAAACACGGATTTAAAAATTAGACTATTTAACTCACCAATTCCCAACAAAAAGAAATCACAAGCATAAGAAATCCAAAAAATTATCAGAATTAGAAAAATCGACAATTTTTTAAGGAAGAAAAAAACAATGATGGAGACCCAATTCATATGTCACAGAAGAAACTAAAACCCATTAAAAACAGAAACAAAAAAAAAAAAATCTAACATTCAATCAAAAATCTATAAAACACATTACAATTCAAAAGCAGAACATACTAAAATCAAGAAAAATAATCTAAAAAAGGAATAAAACCTGGGCAAGTTGCAATCTTTGGGTTGCCATCTCCACTTAGTGTAGAAATTATCAGGTCTTCCATTCTCAGAACACCGAAACCCTTCGTCCAAAAAACTGCAATCTCTCGACTGATACAACGGATACTTTTCATCCCAAACCCATTTGCCTCTAAACAAATTACACTCATTGCCCCTCTCTTCAAGAAATCCTACCCGTCCATCTCCTCCATCTCCATCAAATCCCAACCAGAGAAACCTCTGTGTCTGCCCATGATATCTAACAACTTTGTAATCCAATATAAAGAAGCAACAAATAAAGCAAAATACTGTAACAATGAAAAACCCCAGAATCCCAAAAGAGGGTTCGATGGGTTTGAGACGTTTGAGCTTCTGAAGAACCTCCAAGTAAGGCATTCTGATTTCTGGGTGTTGAGGAGATGGGGTTTTAGTCATTTAGAGAAAGATTAATGGGTATTTGTGGAAACAAGAAATGTTGATTCAGTGGAGAAAGATAGGGAAGACATAAATGAGGAGAGGTGGTCTACAAGCAAGAGAGCATTCATGGCGAATCTCTTTCTATAATTTAGTATTTTTTTTCTTTTTTTCTTTTTTTCTTTTTTTCAACTTTTCTTTCTGGGGTTTCTTTTTTTCGACAGATATAGATGGGTATCAAGGAAGAAAGATAGAAAGAACATTCATGGCGGAATGAAGTTCTTTACTCTTTATTGGGGGTGCTCTTAGTGAGAGATGGGGGTGAATAAAATAATTATGTCTGACTATAATGGGGTGGGGGAGGAAAGAGAGATTAATGCCAATTTCTCGAATCAAAAATTCAAAATTGCTTCAAACAGTAACTGTGATTTAACAGAGAGAGTGGAGACATTTGAAAAATAGTTTGATAAAGACATCCTTATCGAAATGAACTTTTTTACTCGGTTTGATTGAAAAACAGGGCGTTGCGGTTTGGCACTCTTCCACTCAACTTGAAAATAAGTATTGGAGGGTATTTCCGGTAAAAAAAATATTATGAGGGCAGTTTTGGTAAAAAATTCAATTTTCAAGGTGTATTTAATGTACCTAAACGTTTGTCTTTAGGGGACACCTTACCAAAACCCATAAATTGCATGAGTTAGGATCCTCTTCTTATAATGAAGGTAAGGTGTCTACATGTCACATTTTTGTTGAAGTTTAAAAACACTTAGGGCTCTTAACCCAGTTGTGCATGCAGTCCGATGTGTTTGAATCATGGTTCAAGATCGAGACGTATTGCCCGAGTTAACTTAGTAATGAAATTGCACAAGACCAACTCACAAGTCACTTTTTTAATAGAGATTGAATATCGCATATTCAATTTTTTTATTTTTTGAACAAGGCATTTCAATTATATCAGAAAATTCGCCCGAGACGATTCAGTATCAGGCTTGAACGAGACGAGACGCGAAACAAAGTTTGACAACCATGGCTTGAATTTTAATAAAATGTGTCACATGGACACCAAACGTTGTTATATGATCGTGACACCATTCAGGATTGTGACTCAAATCACATAACTATCTTCTCCCACATTTTTCTCTCCAATTAATAAATTAGGTGATGTTATTTAATACACATGGCAGCATGCCATTGGTTTATCAGATTCGTACATTTTTCATTAACAGTCAATCTCAATTCAAACAAAGATTGTGGTCTAAATATGTCTTTTTGGTGAATGATGCTAAATAATTATGTTGTTGATGTTTTTGTAAAGAGATTTGTAATTGGCACCTCAACTTTTATTTATTACATTCTAAATTTTTAAATAATTCATAGCACCTTAATTAAAGATTAAAACACACTCTTCAAATATTATAAGATTTGATTTATATTATAATCTCAATATTACGAAACATTATAATACTTGTTCAAATAATTTTAGTAGTAATTTACAATTATGATTAGACTCACAAATGGTGTGGTGTGGTGGGTTTTGTTTTTAAATGGCAATGATTTATAAAAGTATTTTTTTATTTTGTGATAGGAAGACTTAAATGCAAAAATATGAAATTCTACAATTACTTGATATAATTTTTGGTTCTTGAGATCCAGAACTGATGGGTACTCATGATTCTCAGTATTTTAAATTTTGATTTTACTTATTCTAAAATTGGAATTAAAACTGGTATGAATCAAAATAAAAAATGAAAAAATAAAATATATCTTGATTCCAATTCTAAATACCTAAGGAACTAATCTCTTGACATTTCGACCAAGAAATCAACATATCAAAAAGAAAATTGAGGATATAAGTTTTTTTAATTTTATATGGCTTATAAGTTTCAGATTGGGTTGATTTCTTGTGAGAATGATCTTTATGGTGAGGAGATCTCAGACAAAATCATCTCAATCTAAAACTTCTAACCTTATCAAAAGTAATTTACAAATTGACGATACACAATTCTTCAACTTTATAAATCACTTTTGATGGGGTTAGAAGTTTCAGATTAGGCTAATTTTTTGTGAGGATGATCTCCTTGCCATAGATATCATCTTTACAAAAAATTAGTCTAATCTAAAAAATTTCAATCATATAGGATAAATTTTTTTCTTTCTACATTATCCCCTTAAGATTGTCTGTCAAACACTCCCATAGGGAAGCGTTTGAAGGCCCTAAAGAGAGTCAAACATTGTGTCAAACACTTTTCAAATATATAGGTTATAAGTTTCGGAATGGACTAATTTTTTGTGAAAATTATCTTTATGGTGAAGAGATCATCCTCACCAAAAATCAGCTCATTCCGAAACTTCTAACCCTAATTTACAAGTTAAAGAATCGTGGACTGTCCATTTTTTGTAAACCACTTTTGGTGGGATTAGAAGTTCCAGAATGAGCTGATTTTTGGTGATGATGTTCTCCTCGTCATAGAGATCATCCTCACAAAAAATCAGTTTGTTCTCAAACTTCTAACCTATATATTGAAAAAATGTTTGGCTCTCTTTAAGGCCTTCGAACGCCACTCATATATATATATATATATATATAGGGTCCCGTTCCCCACCCTAAGTTTTACCCTACACTTTAACAAACATGTTTTGTACTACATGGGTTAGAAGTTTTGGAATGAGCTGATTTTTTCGATCATCCTCACCAAAAATCAACTCATTCCAAAACTTCTAACCCCATCAAAAATGGTTTACAAAAAATGGACGGTCCACAATCTTTCAACTTGTAAACATGGGGTTAAAAATTTCGGAATGGGTTGATTTTTGGTGAGGATGATCTTCTAATCATAGAGATCATCCTCACCAAAAATCAGCTCATTCCAAAACTTTTAACCCATGTAGGACAAACACACATTTGTTAAAGTGTAGGGTAAAGCTTAGGGTGTTGAACATTTCCCATATATATATATATATATAGGGAAATGTTCAGCAACAAACATTTTGACAAACATTTTGGCAAAACATTTTTCAAAATATGGGTTAGAGGTTTTGGAATGGGCTGATTTTTGGTGAGGATGATCTCTACGGTGAGGAGATCATCATCACCAAAAATCAGCCCATTCCGTAGAGATCATCCTCACCAAAAATCAGCCCATTCCAAAACCTCTAACCCATGTTTTGAAAAATGTTTTGCCAAAATATTTGTTGCTGAACATGACCCATATATATATATCATATCAAATTAATCGGTTCTTCATTTTCTTAATTCAACCAAATCACAACTCATTCTAAATCAAATCAAATCAAATCACTCCAAAGTTATTGGTTTGGTTTAATTCTTCGTTTGAATTGTTCCTAGTTGCACCCTTACAAATGATATAATTTAGGGAGAAAAGAAGAAAAAACTAATGACACTTTTGAAATTTAGATGAATTTTTTTTTCCGGGTTGGGGGAGAGATCAATAATATTTTAGGGGAAATTCATGATTGGATTTTCACCAAAGTCGTGGTCAGCATGATCTTTTTCACAAATATTCAACAAAAGGTAGATAGAGACGTTGGCATATAACCCAACCGAAACGTGGTGGGGTTGGTCCAAATTTTGTAATTTGATAAAGACGTCGGCATATAACTCAACTCTGAAAGTAGTGGAATTTGTGGCTGGAGTGGGGAAAGAAAGTGGCGGAAGTAATCAAGTATATAATGCCGACAAAAGCAACGGCAACAAAAGGTTACGAAAACGAGTTTCATGTGATCTGTCGTAACAAAATGGTATACGATGCACACGGAGAGACTAACACGTGGCAAAATTCGTTGTTTATAAACAAATCCCGACTTTATAGGTCCCACTCCTTGTTAGCGATTCGAATACAGCCCAAATTTGATACGTGGAAAATTTGACTTCTATTTGATTTTGGGTGACAAAAATCCGAACAAAAATTTGATAAATGAAAAATATGTGGTGTATACTTTATTAGTATATTATTTATCTCATTTAAAAAAATGGAAAGCTAAAAATTAGGTAATATGATAGTGATGGTGGTGATAATGAGGGTATTGGGGTCATTGTTTTATTATTATTATTATTTTTTTTAATGATCAAAATCAAGAGACAAATCGTTAATTTTAAAATATTAAGGTGATATCTTACATAAATATAGAGGAATATGTCATTATTTTTTAAATGATGAAATATGGGCATTTGCCAATTTGGGGAGTCAAATTTGTCTTATATGACTTAAAAGTTTTGGATTTGGTTGATTTTTTATAAGGATGATATCCTCACGAAAGTAATTTACAAATCAACGGTAAACGTTGAAGATCCATAATTCTAAATCACTTTTGATGGGGTTAGAAGTTTTTTATTGGGTTATTTTTTGTGAGGATGAACTTCTCATCATAGAAATCATTCTCATAAAAATTAACCTAATCTAAAAAATTTAAGTCATATAGGACAAATTTCGTCTTCCTAATGTTGTATGTTGAATAGGGATCTATAAATATGGGAATGCCAACATCCAAGATCTCATGGGAACGTTAGTATTTTCCAATACATTTTTTTTTCAATTACAATCTCATTTATTTATTTTATCTTTTAGTAAAAAAATAAGAGTATTGTAAGAATAAAAAATATTTGATTTTAGGGATTGGAAAAGTAAATTAATTGACTCGATCAAAATCCAAATATTAAATGGGTTCGAACCATCCAAGAGATCCAACACATCATTGATCCACACTCCAGGTGGTTGGGCTCCTAAGGGATCTGACCCTTCATTAATTTAATCCCAAGGTGGTTTGACCCCAATAGAAGCCAACTCCCCATCCATTCACACCTAAAGTGGTTAGGCCTCCATAGGAGCCAATCATTCATCGATGTGCACCCAAGGTGGTTTGACTTCTACAGGAGCCAACCCCTCATTAATCTCTTCTAAAGGTGGTTTGACTCTCTTGGGAGTCGACCCTTCAACAATTTCACACAAGGTGGTTTGGCCCCTCTTGGAAGCCAACCCCTTAATAGTTTTGTTTGAAGGAGATCCGACCCCTTAAAAGAGCCAATCTCTTGGTAAAATCACATAAGGGTATTTTATTCAAAGGAGCCAACTCTTTTATAGATTGTCCAAATAAAGTTCAAGCGCATTAGGGAACCTACCTCTCAATATAACATCCAAAGGAAATTCGATTTCCTCAAGGAACCAATTCCTCTTAAGGTTCCTTACCGTCAAATATTATTTTATAGTAGCTCTGACTTATAAATTTCACCCTTAAAATTATCTAAGTAGTGTCAAGGGAAGGAATTATCATAGAAAAACATACAAACATAATGTTGATAGAATAAATCTCAGGTACATAACACAATTGAGTCAATTCGAAGCATCGAGTAACCTCTGAGTTGAAACAATTACAAAATGAATGCCACTCCTCATGTTAGTTATGAATGCCATGATAAATGGAGCTTTAAGACCATTAGGACATCATGGGTCATTAATATTAGACAATATGTGAAGTGGTTACATGCTCTGTATCAATGAGCCAATTTTATAAATAGCAAGACTCCTCTCTCTCAAACTCAAGGCACAACACTCTATTAAATAGTATGAGTATTGACTGCTCAAGCTTTGACTAAATGAGCTAATTGGGTCGATTGGGTTCATACATCCCATTTAAAGAACTACATAATGTGTTTCAACTTCGAGTTTTGTGTGGTAAACCGTAGAGGAGATGAAACTGTGTATAGTTGAAGTATTCGTACTACCTGAGGGTTGGTGAGATGGCCAAGTCCACATCTCATAAGCGGAGGTCTTGAGTTCGAATCCCTCCTTAGGGGCCACCTTTTGGGGATTTATCCCAGAAATTACCTTGTGCACGTGGTGGGAGGGGATTGCACGTACCCTGAAGATTAATTAGGTGCTCTAAGAGGCCTAGATGCCATTCTTAAAAAGTAATTCGTGAACAAATTCAATAGACGAAATACCATGGTAACTACCATTGTTTGTAGGTTGGGTCATGTGAACCAATTTGGTCAAAAATATTTTTGTTCCCAAAAAAGTCAATTTAGGATTTCACAGATTCTTGGATCGACCGATCACAAGAACCTTCGTCCATTGAAAGCATCCCCAAAGTACAAAACTACCCTTGTTCAAGGTTCGTGTGATTGGTCATCTAGGATTTTTGGAAATCATGAATTGTCATTTCTGTGAGCAAAAAATCTCTCAATTTAGTCTAATTGCCTTGTGAAAATGTTTCTGCTCCAACTACTTTGCCATTTGATGAGTGTTTAACGATTATCCGTAAAAAAATTGTTTTTGGACATTTTAGTAAATTACACTAAAAAAAACCTAAGTACGAAAGAAAGAGGGAGAAAAAATGCAATAGCTTGCAGTCAAATGCAATCAACTGGCAAGGCCATTATCACTGGCCAATAGCCATCATTGCCATGGCCCCTATAACCATGAGAGGGAGGGAAGGCGAGTTTTGTGTAGTGTGCTATAATAAAAATGTAGAAAGATTTCTAATAATACTCGAATTTGATTTGGATTTATATCTATCCCTCTTCTTATGTATCTAAATAACATTAGAGAATTTTCCTTGGATCACATTTCATAGCTTTTATGCTACCAATCCACCTTTAGTTGCACTCCACTCTACTCCATCACTCTCATCTTAATTGTTTTTGTACATGGGTTTATGGGCCCCCACATAACTGAAATGTTTGTAACTTTCAGTCTCTTCTTGTTCTCTATTTGAATCACTTGGGGAGTGTCAGATTGCCAGTAAAACATCCCTTCCAAGATCAGAAAATAAATGATGGTGGGCCCGTCAACATAAAAGGTCCATGGGCCAATTCATTTCCAACTAAAAATGTTGGCCCACCAACTCACGGATGAGTATTGTAACTTGTTGGAGTCTATTTGGCATTTCACACACACACACACACACACACACACACATATATATATATATATATATATATATATATATATATATATATATATATATATATATATATATATATATATATAGGAAATGTTCAGCAACAAACATTTTGGCAAAACATTTTTCAAAACATAGGTTAGAGGTTTTGGAATGGGCTGATTTTTGGTGAGGATGATCTCTACGGTGAGGAGATCATCATCACCAAAAATCAGCCCATTCCAAAACTTCTAACCCCATCAAAAATGGTTTACAAAAAAATGGCAGTTCACGATTTTTCAACTTGTAAACTGGGGCTAGAAGTTTTGGAATGGGCTGATTTTTGGTGAGGATGATCTCCTCACCGTAGAGATCATCCTCACCAAAAATCAGCCCATTCCAAAATCTCTAACCCATGTTTTGCCAAAATGTTTGTTGCTGAACATTTCCCTATATATATATATATATAGGGAAATGTTCAGCAACAAACATTTTGGCAAAACATGGGTTAGAGATTTTGGAATGGGCTGATTTTTGTTGAGGATGATCTCTATGGTGAGGAGATCATCATCACCAAAAATCAGCCTATTCTAAAACTTCTAACCCTATCAAAAATGGTTTACAAAAACTGGACAGTCCACGATTTTTCAACTTGTAAACTGGGGTTAGAAGTTTTGGAATGGGCTGATTTTTGGTGAGGATGATCTCCTCACCCTTCTCTGACATACGCCTCCTACACCCCCATCACAGAACCATAGATCAATTTTCTCGAGATACATAATAAAAAGATCTTATGATTCTACGTATCTTGAGGCAAATGATCTACGGTTCTGTGATAGGGGAATACATCAAAAGAGACTTCGTAAAATCATTATTCTATATAATATGATTTTTAATTTAGAAATTAAGATATAAATTTTTTATTTTATATAAGTTAGAAAAGATAAATAATTTATTGGGTTGAGGGGCCCATTGTTAGGTTTTTGATCTTGGCCAATTATTGTTAGAAACACTAGACTCAAGCCGAAACTCATGATTAACAAGACATTTGGTGGTCCATATCAAGTTGCACGATTCCACTAAGAGAGATTTCATCCAACAACCTGCCTAAGTGCCAAGGTTTGCCATGTCGTCTATGCCACGTGGCATTTACTTTTTAAAACGAGAAATTATATTGCCACACCAACTTTTCCTTGCAACACATCAATACTTTTGAAATTAAGCAGCCGTTTTAAACTTGGGTGTTGTTTGTTAAATTGAACAAATAAGTGCTGAATGCTTATAATTGCTGAAACTGTATAAGCGCTAAATTTAAGTGCTGAAATTGTTTTTGTTTACCGATCTGAATTGTGCTGAACTGATTTAAATTAAGCGCTGTAATCACATAAATTTGTTTGTTACTTAATGCTGAAAACTAGTAAATTGACTATATTACCCTTTCAACAATTGTATGTTTAAGGAGAAATTATTAATAAAATTCAAAAATAAAATTTATTTATTAAAAAAATACTAAATTTAATAAAATTCATTTTGGGAATCTAGCCGAACAAATTCTCTCTCCTCCACATCATTTAAAAAGTAAATTTTAAAATTTTTTAATTCAAATTAAAAAATAATATTAATTCAAATTAAAGAGAGAGAATATTAAATATAAATATTTCCTTAAATATTAAATATTCCAAAAAATAAAAAGGAAAGAGGAAATTTCTCTCTCCTCTTTTATTTTTTTCAAAATATTTAATATTTAATATTTAATATTATTTAAATGTGTGGAGGAGAGAGAAAATTTCGGCCCTTTAAGGGTCAAAATTTTCTCTCTTTAATTTGAATTAATATTATTTTTTTATTTGAATTAATATTATTATTTAATTTGAATTAATATTATTTTTTTTATTTGAATTAATATTATTTAAATACGTAGATGAGAGAGAAAATAAGAGAGATAATATTGGTGTAGGTTGCCTTATTAATTTGTGGGGTGCTTATAGCATTATCCATAGGACATAAGAGGTAATATCATTTCAAGTATAAGGGTATACTTGTCCGTGTTGAAAAAGACCGGTGCTTATCGCTTCAGCAAAAAAATTAAGTGATCCAACTTCACTTAATGCTTTTCACTTATCTTTCAGTAATAAGTGCTGAAAATGTGGAGTAAACAAACGTGCTGATTGCTGAAGCTGAATTACATTCAGCATTAAGTGCTGAAATCAGCGGTAAACAAATACCCCCTTGATGTCATATGGATTATTGTAATATAAGTAATAGTTGGTGTGTTAATAGCAGCTCTATTTTGAAAAGACAGCTCAACCCAAATACGCCAATAGCAGGATCTGGGATCTGGTTAAGGGGTAGTTTATTTTTTGGCACTCCAACTTTTACTCAATACACCCTAATTATAAATAAAGAAAATAAATGAATGGTTGATAATAAGTAAAAGTTGGCGTACCAGTAGAACCTGTGAATTTTTGTTATTCCTAGATTTTTATTTTTTGGGTTTAGACTTTTAAATGAGCCTAATCATAAGTGTAAACAAGTAATGAAATTGTTTGAATAAGTGTGTAATGTTTGAATAGTGTGTTTTAATATGTAATTAGGGTGTGATAAATAATTTAACAGTTCGAGGTGTAATAAGTAAAAGTTTGGGTGCCAATAGCAGTTGTCTTCAGTAAAACTGCCAAGGCCCATTAACAGCCTAAGCACAACAACATATCCAGCAAGGATTTCATATTGATAATGGAGGCTGATTGAACATGATGTGTGGGCCCACCCAAAAGAAACAATCAGTGATCACAATATGACAAAGTCGGGGTTTGGTAAGAGAAAGAAAAACATTGGATAAAATAAAAAATAATTGTTTTAAGTAAAAAATATATATTTTTATATATTAAATGAAAAAAATAATACTTAAAAAATACTAAAATATAAAATAATCCATGATTTAAAAAAAAAATCAGGATTAAATAATGATTAATCATGATTTTTTGAAAAATCAAATATTTTTTTCAAAAACTTCATGACTTTTTGAAAAAAAAATTCGTGATTTAATCTACAACTATTAAAATTGTGATTTAATTGCGAATTTTTCAAAAAATCAAAGATTTTTGTCCCTACAGGGATCCATCTACAAAATTTAAAGTTGACTCAATTCATACAAAATAAAAAATAAATAAAATATTGCACCTGCTATGGATATAGTGGTTCAAATGAATGAATGAGCTCTTATCCTCATCCATGTTGATAAGACAACAAAATGAGATAGATGCCCTACAAACTAGTTCTAAATTTATTAGAGTAAGGTTGTTCCTTATCTCCTCTATGTAAGGATAAATTTGAGAAAAAATTACTTAAAAGACCCTGATAGAGAGATTTTTTTTTCTAAATAATCCTTAATTTTTGGACGATCTCTTAATAGTCCATTTAGTAAATTTTTCTTTTCTTAAGAGTCCTTGAACCTCATCTCTCACATTTCTCATTATTGAATGTCCTAACTATTCGAACTCATTGTTTTCATATTAAAAAAAATGAATTTTTGACATCTCAATTAAATTTCGAAGAATCCATTCCATGAGAAAGGATTTAAGAAGGAAGGAGAAGTTATTTTCAAAAGTTTTTTTAAATATTTTGAAGAAGTATGTAAAAAATTAAGATTTTTTTCATATTTTTTCTTAACTGTTGGATGAAAATCGATCAAGAACTATTCTTTTGGGGTTGAAATCATCTAAACAAGTCGTTATTTCAAGTTGTTGTCAATCTTTCCATGTACTTTAGTTGAAAAAACTCAAAAATTGAAAATGAGTTGGTTTTAAAAATTGAGAACTTGATACTAAATAAAAGAAAACTTCTAGTTTAACAATAATAATAACAAAAAAAAAAGTGGTGAACTTGACAGTAAATAAATAAGTGGTGAGTTTGCCAACAATGAGGGACCATTAAGAAATAAAAAGGTTACCAAATTTGAATTTCATTTAAGATTTGCTCCACATATTGAAAGTTCAAACTAAATTCCTTTAAAATCCAATGTTCTGGGTCTTTAAATAAGTAAATACAGACCACAGATGATGCAAATGTCATTCAACTGTTCAACTTGTTTCGACCAATTATAATTATTTGAGAGTCCTTTAAGAACAAATGTCGAAGAAAGGATTCTGCATCACTGGATAAACACGAATACCATACAACTTAAACATTCATTCTACTAGTACTCATGTAGTTATCAACAATTACAAAAGTTACGATAACATAAGAAACGAGAAAACCATGATCTAGACCGATCTTATAAGAACAAATGAATAACGATAATTCTGTAATAATCTTTCAGCAAGAAAATTCATGGAAGATTTCTGTAAAACCCATAAATCTATAAAACAATAGCTATCAACAATAAGGACTGCAATCAAGCTTATATATCCAAATGTGCTGGCTACTACCACTACAAATTGTCAGATGTAAAGAACTATAAGCTGCTAAAGAAAATCCAAACTTTCATAAACAAAGAAGCAGTACTTGTAATCATACCTCAATAGATAAATTAAGAAAAAACTTAAGAAGTGAAGAATGAACAAATGCAACACATAGAATTCTCATGGGAATATTAGAATTTTCGTTACATTCACTTTTTAATAATACCCTTGCCCATTATGTTTTTACTGAAAAAACAAGGGTATGTTGGTCTTTTATATAATAAGCGTTTGTTGACATTGAAGGTAGAAGCATTTACTGTAAATAAAACATTTAAATCTAAAAGGTAAAATATTCTTAGAATTTAATATGTAAACAAACATTTATTATGCAAAAGACCAATATATATTTGTCTTTTTCATTAAAAGACAAAATGGATAAAGATATTATTGGAAAGTGAATGTGATGAAAAATGCTAACGTCCCTATAAGATCTTGGATGTTAGCATTTCCTAAATTTTTATAAAGCTAATTATTTTCAGACTCTTTTTTTTTTTTTTTCACTCGGTTTGTACTTGGCTGATGTGGCAAGGGCACAGAATCATAAATCATTTTCCTTGTGTATCCCGGAGAAAACGATCTATAATTCTATGCCCTTACCACATCAGCCGAGTACAGACCGAGTGAAAAAAACCCGAATCTAACTCTTTCCATAAAGAAGTTTTTGCAAGAAAATTTTCACTTGGAGGGTTAGTTCCATACATCTTATAAGTGAAAGCTGAAGTGCTATAACATAGAGAGTTACAAAATAGGTACAGTGGTTGGTGATTTAAGTTGCTTAATAGGAAAAAAAAAAAAAAAGTTTGCTGTGGAAGTACAAACAGTGGAAGTCATTCCTTAAGGTCAATTATCTATATCACAAGGTACTGGATCAATCTAAACTCGAGAAATCTACTAACCCAAGAACACGTGTTAGTAAAGCTGAGGCCACCCCATTTCATAAAATGTAGTACCAGAAGGTGAAAAATGCAGCAATGCCGCTCAAGATACATAATCTATCTAAGCGGCTTTCGTTTCTCATTTTCTCCTCCTTCAACTCATTCTGAACCTTTGAGTACAGATGACAAGACTCGAGAACTTCGCTATAATTTTTGCTCCGACCGCAACTCAGTGCTTCTTTAAGTACAAGTAAACTGTTTCTTCCATTAACATAAGCACCGCTCATGTCTTCCAACTGCATACTTAACTCTGTTAACTTGAGAGTTGTCTGACAAAGCCCTCCTTCCTCTGTTTGAATCACTCTGAACTTCGTAACAAGGATGCATTCCACTACTTTGCATGGAAGTATGTCTTTGGCAGGAAGAATGGATCCAAACCGTATCAAGAAATCTTTGTCTGTCGGCCAATGTCTTTGCCCCCCAAGAGGACCCCAACTAGCAACATTAGCCGATTGTTTCACCTTTTTGTTCACAATGATCCAACTAAGTCGGATCCCATCACGAAGCTCCCTCCATAGCTTCCCATCTTTTCTTTCCCTCTCAATTGAGATAATCGGAGGCAGACCATCAGCGACTGAGAGGGTAACTTCGTTATCGTGGTCATCATCTCTGTCCGAATAGCTAAGCAGATCAATTCGAAATGGGCAATTGTAAAACCAACCATTAAAACCATCAGAATCAGGAATACCCCAAAGGACTTTTGAATAGATTGCTTTGTCTTTATATCTTATATCGACAATAGAGACGAAATCCGAAGGTGAAATAGTTTCAAACTCGTCTATCTCATCATAGTAATCATCCCCAGCCCATTCTTCGGGGTATTCAAGATGGGAATCCCACATAGCAAGAGGAACTTCTTTGTTCACAATAAGTGGGAAACAGTCGGCATAGAACTTTCTGAACCCACCGATGGATGAAATCAAATTCCTAACATCTTCCCTGTTTGTTGAAGGCCATAAAGAACAACATACATTTTCCCATATTTTCTCTTCTTTTGAGATCGAACAGAAAGCCGCGCAAACACATGCTGCACTAGCCAAAGTTGCACCGTCGAGACGCCTCAAAATGTCATAGAAAAGGTCACTGCATAGCGATGCCATACTTTCTACTTGTGCAACTGACATTTCCATTGATTCCTGGTCCTCTGGAGAGTGAAAATAATAGAATACAAAGAATGAAATTAAGTAAATCCAGCACAGATTTTCAAAGTCAAGAAGTTTCTAAAACGACTTTTTAAAAAGTTCTTAATTCTTTTGCTATAAAAAATTGTGCTCCTTTTCCTTAAGTGATGAGGACTTCCTTGAAATTTCAGCTCTTTTTTTTATTGATTTTCTCAAAAGAGAGAAAATTAGATGTTTTTGTCACAATTGATTGAAGTTTAATGAATATAGAGAAATATGGAAAATAATTTTCACAGGACAAAGCCATGGACAAAGAAAAACACAAACACCAAAACATAAATATTTGGCTGGTGCATAAAAAAACCATGATTGGGCCTGTTATAGAGCCAAATTAGTGTCCACGGTGTTTAACTAAAGAAAAGGGCCAAGACTACGGAGATAAATTTACGGCTACAGATACAATGGCTGATACCATATCATTGATTACCTTAAGCTGTGTGATTTGGTACAACCTTTTTACTGAATTGATGATAAAACTGCCTCTTTTCATGGAAACTTGAAAGAAGAAGTTATCAAGTAGTAACTATACATGGATATGAGGTTCTATGCAAAGATTTCACTACGGAACTGTGTCCAAAGACGTCGGCAAAATGTTACATGGAATATGAGACTCTTGGATGTCTATGAAATTCAAGAAGGCACCTAACAAATTGCTAAAAAGATAGATAAAGTGATTACATATAAATAGAAGAAAAAGAACACAATAAACAGCAAAATAAAAAATAAAAAAATAGAAAGGTTGCAAATGCATATTAGCAGTGAAAGTTGAGACTTGAGAACATTAACATTACTAACTAGAAAAAAGAGACTGAAAATTTATATATAGTGTCAATATTCAAGGACAAGAACTGTGGGATTTTCAAGATTGGTAATGAAAAATATCTATCGAAACCAGTGTCGGAGTGTTTAATTTTCAGATGAGCTTTATAAAGGTTTCATCAGTTCAATTTTTGTCCTTGAAACGAAATTTCATTTTAAATATTTCCCTTCTAACCTTTGGTGTCATCAAAAGTTAGTTCAAAGTGAAAATGTTCTCTGTGTTTAGTCTAACATCAACTAGGAGTGGTAGTGAACAATTGAGAAATTCTGATCCCTAGTTTTATGTGTCTAATTTGGGAATTACAATCAGCTCTATTTTCTTGGAAGCTGAAAGAAGGTTAAGTACCTCGTCTCTGTCAAGTAGTCCAAGAACAAAGGGACACTTTTATACAGTCCAAGTTCAGTTGAATCCCAAAGATTACCAACCACATCTCTTGCTGAATAGAAACACTTGGCATATCTTCAATTAGTGAAAGTTTTAACACTCTAATTTTTAAAATTTGAATAGAATTGTTGGGATAACTTCAAAATATTATAATTATTTAGGTATTAGTTCACTAATTTCCAACAACAGGAAGAAGAATCTGAGGACACTGTTAGAAGCTTAGATTTGTTCCATATAAATCAACCCAAATTCAAGGATTTGAAGTTTTTTCCAACACTAAAATCACAAGGGAAAATTACCCATTTCGTGTAAATTTTTGTTGGAACCTCAATTGTGTTAACTTTCTAGCACTAAATAGCAAACCCACATTACAAGGAAGCAAAATTTAGAGTGCTTGAGCCAATATTGCAAAATAATCAGAAGTGAAGGAATTAGAAAAACCCAGAAAAAAGATTTTTTTTTTTAACTCTTCAAAGTGCATTCTAGACACACAAACACACTCAGAGAGCAAAAAAACTAACCAACCCACCATAAGAAAATTTAGAAAAACAAGGAACCATTTAACAGAAACAAGAAATCCTCAAAAACAAGTTAGAAATCAGAACATAAAAAAGAAAATTAAACCACTAATCCCACCTCCAAGAAGAGAAAATTAAAGAAATTTCAGCAAATTAACACACTTTCTACATCAACTTGAACTGTAAAATTCAAGAATTTTAACAAAAAGAAAGATACCCATAATCACAAGAGCTCACCTCAACAGTCTCCCATCAAGTATTGAACCTAATAAAGCTCAGTTGCAGAACAAAATCAACAAACAAGGATGAACAGACCAAGAGAATTTTGAGAAAATTGGGGCTCAAAATGATGAACAATAAAAAATCTTAGTAGTACCCAGATCGAAAAATCAGGTTTTGATGATCGAAACGAATTTACTACAACCACCGCCCATGAATCGAAATCACATACACAGGACAGAATTGTGGTCTTTCCTCTATTTAATTGGCCTCACGGGCTCTGCGAGGTTGTAATAATAAACGTTCACAAAGTAGCAGATTTTTATACATGAAAAATCGTCCGAGATGACTCGCCCAAGTCATCTCGGCATCGATGTGAATCATTGTACAGTGACTCGCCCGAGATCCGAATTTTTATTATCGTCTGATTTCATTCATTTTTGTTGTTGATAAAATGATTATTTTTTAATAATTAATATTTACTATTTAAATAAAAGGGAATGCAAAAGTCCAATACTTCACAGGCCTTAGCATAGTCTAACAATTTTTATTCCAATAATACCCCTCCTCGAAAGACAAGGGCGTATTAGTCTTTTACCCAATAAATACATGTTTACATAATAAATATTATGAGTATTTAAGTATTTTAAATTAAATATATATTTTATATTAAATATTTTGAAAATCAATTTCAATATAATTAATATATTTATTAATTATATAATAAATATATTTATTGTGTAAAAGATTTATTTACCTTTATTTTTTTCACTAAAAGACAAAATGAAGAGGATTATTATTGAAAAAAAATTGTTGAATAATGTTAACATTCCCGTGAGGTCTTTGACGTTAACATTCATCTTAAATAAAAATATAATTTTTGAAATAATAAATTATAATTATTTAAAAATAAATATATATTTGTAATAATTATAAATTTAGGTAAGTGATTCATCTTATTTGAAGCCAACAAGCACACATTTAATGGCCCACAAAAGCATTAAAATTTAGTTGGCCCACTTTTTGATGGATCAATTACATTAAATTAATCGGCATTGGTGATTTCTAGATTAAGAATTTTAGTATTTTTACTATCGGCTAGATCCATGGAAAAACTCCATTTGGTTTCAAACTCCGTTTAGAAATCTCTTCATTGTAACGATTTTACGAGACTTAAAAGCATGTCGAAATCAAACATTCATTGAACTAGTAGGGGTGTCAATGGATTGATTCTGGTTTGATTCGTAAAGGAATTGGGGATTGGATTCTTTAAATTTTATCATTTTTTATTTTTATTGATTTTGATTTTGTTTCTCAAATTAATTGAATTGAAATGAAATAAAAATAAAAATTCTAAGACGGTCTTGATTCTTGGCTCCGATTTAATTTTTATTGATTCCGATTCTCAATTAATTTGATTTTAAGAGATTCTATTCTAGTTGATTTCATTAAAAAGGAATTTAGAATCTAGGTTTTTTATTTGAGTCATGTTAAGGTGACATTGGATTTACTACGACTTTTACATTCTGACGTGGAGGTGTGCACATTACCATAGATGCTACTTCCTTGTGATACGAGTAAACACACCTAAAGTTGAAGATGGAATGGCAGGTGTCGTGACATTGATTTCTAATTGAATATACATAAGTCCCTTTACTACTTTTCCATGGTATAAATATATGTGTGACAGAAAAATATAGGTCCTACGAATCAATTAATATTGACAGATGATAAAGTGATGTGCTAAAACATACGCGGTTTGTACATGACTGACATGGCAAGGGCACAGAACTGTTGATCTTTTTCTTGGTGTATCCCGAAGAAAAAGATCTATGGTTTTGTGCCCTTTCCACGTCAGCTGCATACATACTGCGTACTGTTTAGCGTGTCGTTTTATCACGACGCATTAATATTAGTCTTGAATTTCTATACATTTTCGTTTTCGAAAGTTAATTGGAGGTTTAAGAAGACCCCACCCGACCATAATAACTTCTATAGCTTTCTATAATACCAACCTCTATAATAGAAAATTCTCATTTTACTATCACGCTACGACTTGACTATATGGAGTGTATAACACAATTATTTCTATTCAGGAAACATCACTCGCTATTACCTCATTAAGTCGGGCAATCTTATTTGGAGTTAGTTCATCTACCCCATGTTTGCAATCAATTAATACGCTTTGTGTTGTCATGTTCCTTCCTTGTCCATAGGTGTTAACGAATCACATAGAAAGGCGATACAACCTATGGTGACCGATCCAAATCATAAGATAAATAGTGATGGTGAAACCACAGGAAGACCATCGATGTGCTTAATTAAGTCGTAAGACATAGGGAGATTATATAGTGACCCAATTACTTACCTTCTTTACTCTGTATTTTTAACTTGTAAATTTTCAACTAGAAGGCAAGTGCATAGAATTGTAGATATTTTTTCCTTGTGTATCATAAGGAAAAAGGTCTAAGGAAAAAAGATCTACGGTTCTGTGCACTTGCCACATCGATCGAGTGAAAATTTTCGAGTCAGAATTTCACGTCTCTTAGTTTTAACAATGGGCATTATTACAAAATTTGAGTGATCCCTTTACACAGTAACCTACTTATGTACAAAATTTGACGTTTCCTAACAAGCCGATCTAAAGAAGATGATATATGTTATCGGTTAGTAAATACTTAGATCAAGACACGCATTGAATGTGTTGTCCTAAAATAGATTTGTCTTCTCAACGCTTGTGCCCCGCGTTATTGTGAGGTTTGCAAACATTCACTCCCAATATTTTCTAGTGAGAAAAATCTCGAGAAGGCAACACTCCAAGGTGTGATCAAATTACACAGAAATTAGATGAAGAATAGATAGTAGTTCAATATTCTAAGTAGAATAATCAAGAGAAAAGAATCTTTATATCAACTTAATAACGAACGGATCTAGATGACTCTAGCAATTAGATTCGAACCAATACTTACGACTGAAGGGTTCAATATATCGAACATATATATTAAGAATAAGATATATATATATATAGGGTGACGTTCCTACGACCCTTATTACGACTCACATTGCGACATCGTTTTTGTCTTATATGGGCAAAAAGGTTTGGAATGGGCTGATTTTTTGTGAGGATGATCTCTGTGATGAGGGGATCATCCTTACAAAAAATCGTCCCATTCCAAAACTTCTAACCCTATCAAAATTGATTTACAAAAATTGGACGGTCTAAAATTTTTCAACTTGTAAACATGGGGCTAGAAGTTTCATAATGAGCTGATTTTTGGCAAGGATGATCACCTCACCATAGAGATCATCCTCACAAAAAATCAGCCCATTCCAAATATTTTTGCCCATATAAGACAAAACACAGTGTCGCAATGTGAGTCCAAAACCCCACAGTCCTCTTTCGCATGACCAAAATCAAAGCTTATCCCAGCATGCTATGTGTGTGCTTGTCTGGTTACGATGGTCCTTGCTCTATCTTAACTTTGTCTAAGGATAAAACTAAGAATCTATATCTATATAATAAAACATAAGGATGAGACCCACTTGTGAGAGATAAACATCTATTAAACTATAGTGACCCCCACTTTATTACTTTCCTCCTCCAACTTCAACTTTATAGTTTTTACATACCGCGTCAGGGGGTGTGTGTCAGGAAATCATTATTCATTAAAAAAAAACACTTGAATTTGTTATTGGCAGGGATCAAGCTTATGATTTATAAACCATTGTGAAAGTTTTAGCCCAAAAAATTTGGACAAATAAAAATCAATGTAATAATTGGTTTGTCATAATATTTTCAGATTATGAGGGGCTCCATGCCAACCTATGGTACTTGTATTATAAGTATTAATTTTATTATTATTGAAATTTTGATTAATTGATATTTAATTTTAAAATCGATCAATCACGAGATTATTCTAATGAAAACCTAGAGAGGGTAAATAGGTTTTAACAAATCTTTTACCAATTTTTAATTTTTCTAATTAAAAAAACAAAGACAATAGATAATAACCAATCACATAAAATAAATCACGTTGGAAAAAAGGGTTTAGAGATATTCACACCATCGAGTGAGATAGAGATTTATAATGGTTCGGTGACCTTGGTCCCTACTCCACTCTCGAAAGGTTCATAACTTGAGCTAATATCTTATTCAATACTTTCAGTTACAACCGCTTATAATGAAATGGCAAACATGTTGTCGCAACATTTTTCTTGGGACTTTCACTCAAGTCATTCGAGATCTCACAACAAGAAATCTCTATGAATCCTTTTTGAAGCAAGAATGCAACTGTAGATTCTGAAGAATAAACCTCTAGAAGGTAGATCTGAAAATTTTGCTCATAATCTCCTCTTTAGAACAAAATCTCAAAATAATAGATAAGGAGATGAAGATAACTCACAAAATGATTTCCTATGAAAAGAATTAGGAGAGAAAAAATGAGTAACCTATCTCAAAGAATTTTTAAGAGAAGAGGTAGATTAGTGAGTTTGTTTGAGGAAAGCCCTCTTTAAATAGAGGAAGGGTCTATCGAAACCCTAATTGACTTAGATAGGAACCTATTCAAACGTATTGGAAGATCAGTTCAAATGTAATAAGACTCGTTCAAAATTTCCACTTAAAAATGTAGTGAGATTATTTCAAAGTTCGTTGAAAGAATATCGCTCAGTCGACCCAATGATCGACTTATGAAGAATAAAAAAGATATGCAACTCTCAAATTTGGTCAATCAACTGGTCGTCCCAAGAAGAAAAATAATACCCATCTCTTAGGTTTGGTTGACCGAGTGATCTTAGGTTGCCCCAATGAGAAAAAAAGTTGGGTCGACCGATTGGTCTCCTCATGAAGAGAAGCAAAATATGCTCGTCTTGGGCAAAAAAAGTTGGGTTTGATTCACCGGACATACATCAGTCGCTCGACCCTTTTAGACACTCACACACACCTTTTACCTTTTTTTTTTTCTCTCATTTTCTTTTCTACTTATCTTAAATTGGCTTGATCTCCAATAAATTCGACTTTTTACGACTTTAAGCTTTTGACTTCGATACTCCCCAGTTACATTGAATATTAATAAATACACTAAAATTCCTAATCTAATCATGGATTCTGATAAAACAAATGTACAAATCACACTTCATTAATTATATATCAATGGACTAATCCAAATTTTCAAAATAGTCAAAATTTGACTAGAAAGATTATGATCTCGACGAGTCATTGAGATGGACAACTCACAATAAATATGAGTTCACTTGACCAAATTTTCAAAAAACAATTAAATTTTTTAAAAACTAAACTAAAATGATTTGAATTTCGAGTGAGTCATTGAGATGACGTATCGCAATGAAAACCCATTCGAATATATCTGAACGTCAGATCAGATCAAGATATAAAATCATCCATATAAGTACCTATCTCATTTATTTTCCAATCTACTTCTTTGGCTTAGTGACAACCACAAAAAAAAAAAAAAATCTAATTATGAACTTCGAAGTCCAATATTCAAATCCAATGGTCATTATTACATGACAGGCTAGTTTGGTGTGGATCTCTAAGGGGTGGGTCGAAAAATTTATGGGTCAGTGGGCCCAAATATCATCAACACATGCCATTGTCGGGACCTCATTAGATCAAATCTTTCCTAAGTAAGAGATTTGGCCAAACGATGTAGAATAAAAATAGTGATTAAGATATGGATGACCTATCTTTTGGATCTTAGAAAGTGATCTTTTGCAATTATTTGCTTTGTCACCATCTCATTAAGCAAATATTTTTGTCGTCCTCACAACACAGCTGGTGACCGACCACAGTCTATAACTGTTGTATTATAAAAAAATTATAGTGTCAACTTGGTTGACCATCATCCCACAGTACAGACCATTGGATCATTCTTAGATATTCATAGGTCGTGAATTTCAAGGATAATCCAATGGTCTAAGCTATAGTCTGCCAGGAGGACAGAAACAGTGTTCATTAGTTTATAGCTTTATAGGTTTGGTTGGTTGAATAATTCACTTAGTAACCATCCATTAATAGAAGGGTTTTATTTTAATCTCTTGAAAGTGTTCTTTCATCCAAAGGTGGTTGAAATAGGATATTTAATGAATTATATATTAGAGTGATTATGTTTGAGGTTTGATCACCTACTCAAGAAGTTGCATAAGAGAACATAGCTTGATCACATGATGATGATGATCTTAATGGATTTAATATCATAAAGGGAGATGAAATTTTATTAGTCGTGAATCAAATTGCCAATTAAAATTACAGTTTGAAGAAATATTCAACAGAGTCGTGATAATTTGACTCCCCCCCTCCTGTGATCTACGTGCCTATCACATAACCATAGATCATTTGCATCGGGATACATAAGAAAAAGATTTATGATTCTGCATATCCCAAGGCAAATGATCTACAGTTCTGTGATGAGGTCCTACGTCAAAAATCATTATTCTATTTAAAAGGAAAGGCCAACCTAAAAGAAAGAGATGATGCCCAAAAGAACCTAGACAGAGACGTTGAAAGTAGATATGAACTCAGTCAATAATTGAAGATTTGACTTCAGACAGAACAAGATTCAATTAATCTAGCCCAAAATCTGCTCTCATACGAGTTATTGGTCTTATTAAAAATAAACTTACTGCATGTCAATACTAACATATTTATCAATAAAAACTAAATGTAAATGACCGACATAATGTAATTTTCCAACCTATCTAATCATAAGTAACAATTGTTATCTAGTTTTACTTACATTATTTCATAATTTTCTAGAAGGTCAAGTTCCCGTGACCATGGAAATGACTCATGAGAAAATACTTGACTCTAATCATCGCCACCCAAACTCTCATGACGTGATTGTGCATAGATTCATATATTTTTCCTCAGATACACAACTATGCATAATTATAGAGATGTGCAATTGTGTATCCTGGGGAAAAAAAAATCTATGATTCTATGCACAACCACATCAAGAGAGTTAGAAAATCACGACTCTAATTAGATTATGCATAAATCCCAATCATTGACTTTCGTATTTACAGCACATCATGTGTTGTCCCACGAGTCATTTTCCATGAGTTATCAAAACCCTTTTCAAAAGAATAATGATAAAATGACTTCCCCACATGACATACTCAATTGACTCCCCTAACGTGACATGTGCAATAACCATAGATCTCTATTCCTCGGGATACACCACTTCGCATCTTAAATAATTGTGTATCCCGAGAAGTACATATCTAAGATTCTAGCACATGTCACAGGTCAGGAAAGTCGATTGAGTATGCCACGTGGGGCGGGGGGTGAGTCATTTTATAACAATGCATTTTAAAATGATCAAAAGTTATTATGATATTTGAACTAACAACCACCAATCCGATATTATTATAAGTACAATTATTTGCTTACATAGTTTTACAATTTTAATGTTAAGTTATATTATTTTTGATATGCATTTAATACGTTCACATTGATCTTGAGGTTAGTATGTGAAATGCATTCATTGCATTCACATTAGGCTTCAAAATTTATTAGCTACATTCTAAGGATTTCATGTTTATTGACTTTTAAAAAGTGAAAATTCTATTATACTTTCGGCCCCAAGAGACTGATTGAACCTTGGTCCATACCACATCCACGTCTCATGCTCTTTTTTCTATGATAGAATTGTAGATCATTTGCTTCGGGATACACAAAAAAAAGATTTATGATTTTATAACTATCAGGTCGAGGAACGTCTGAAAAAAGAGCATAAGATTATCAGTTATCTAGTAATAAAGTTTGGATTTGATAATTATTCAGTGGGGCTTCATTCGATTAATTTGAAAAATCAATTTTGTTAAAATAATAATTTTTATTTTCAACCTACCTAAAATGATGTTTGTTGGGTTAGTCATCAAAACCCATTATCTTCAACCTACCTAAAATTTCGGCATTGTTCCAAACATTTAATTGTGAAGAAAATAAATTTTTTAGGGTAAAAGGTAAAAATATTACAAAAACACTTTCCTGATTAACTTAGTAAAAAAAACCTTAACAAGACTTATCTCCCGTTAAAACGAAACCTCGAGATTTTTTTCCTTACAATATTAGTCAGGCTAGTCTTACTCGGTCAATACTCGGCTGATGTGGTATGCACACGGAACCATTGATCTTTTTCATCGGGATGCATAACTTCACATCCCCATAAAAAAATGTACAGTTGTGTATCTCGAGGAAAATTATAATTTTGGATTACACAAGAGTGTGGTACTAGTACATGCCACGCCAGGAGAGCATTGGGGGAGTATGTGGCCTTTGGCCCTTCAAGGCCTAAGAATAGCCGTTATGTCAAACTTACAGTTAAGTAGAAGATGACTAAAGTACCCTTAAATAGCCGTTAATCTTCTAACAAACAAAGAAGATCATGAACCTATCAAAATGGACAAAAAGAAGAGCATGAAGAAACACTACTACCACATTATTGTCTCTTTGCTGGAAAATTGCAGAACCATTAGAGAATCAAAACAATTACATGGGTTGATGATCATCACATCACTCATCAATGATATAATTCCCTTAAGCAGGCTCGTCGATTTCTTCACAAACTCAAAAACATGTGATCTCGATTATGCAGAATCGATTTTCATTCGAATCGATAAGCCCAGTATCTACATTTGGAACTCTATGATCAGAGGACACTCTAACACTAACAACCCAAAGAAGGCATTGTTTATGTACAGAGAAATGCAACAATTGGGTTACTCACCCGACCATTTTACCTTCCCATTTGTGCTCAAATCTTGTGCGACGATCGTCGATCATTATTATGGAAAATGTGTTCATAATCGCATCGTGAAAGATGGGTTCGAGTCGGATTTGTTGCTTCTACTAGTTTGATCAACATGTATGTGTTGTGTGCTGATTTGAAAGCCGGTGAACAACTGTTTGATAAAATTCCCAAGTGGAATGTAGTCGCATGGACCACGTTGATTGCAGGTTATGTTAACAATGATCGAGCCGGTGATGCTATAAGGTTATTCAAGGAAATGGAGTTTCGGAATGTCGAGCCTAATGAGATTACTATGGTTAATGTTTTAGTTGCTTGTACTCAGTGGAGGGACCTAGAAACAGGAAGATGGGTTCACGAACGCATTCGTCAAATTGGGTTGGACTCGGGCCGATCAAATTCAAGTTCAAATGTCATTCTAGATACCACAATCTTAGATATGTATGCGAAATGTGGTAGCTTGAAGGTTGCGAGGGCGTTTTTCAATGAGATGCCTCGAAGAAATGTGGTGGCTTGGAATTCGATGATTGGTGGTTATAATCAATATGGCCAGGCGAAAGAAGCTCTAAGACTCTTCGTGGGTATGCGAATTGCGGGTTTTAATCCAGATGAAGTGACAATGTTGAGCTTACTTGGTGCCTGTGCTCATCTAGGAGTCATGGGTTTAGGCCAAGGACTTCATGCTTATTTTGAGAAAACCAATGTTGGCAAGGACGTTGCCATTATAACTTCTCTCATGGATATGTATGCCAAGATAGGAGACACACAGAGTGCCATGCGAATCTTTGGTGGTTTACATAGGAAAGATGTAATGGCATGGACTAGTATGATCATGGGTTTGGCTAAGCACGGACACGGTAAGGAGGCACTCTCGCTTTTTAAAGATATGCAAAGGGACGACAGAGTCACTCCTGACCACATCACATATATAGGAGTTCTATGTGCATGTAGTCATGCAGGTTTGATTGATGAAGGGCACGAGCATTTTGATTCTATGGGAAATGTGTATGGTTTAGTGCCTATGGTGGAGCACTATGGTTGCATGGTCGATCTTTTAAGTAGAGCGGGTCGCCTAATGGAGGCCGAGCAGTTAGTGGAGACTATGCCAATTGAACCCAATATCATCATCTGGTGTGCTCTTTTAAATGGTTGTGAGATCCACAATGATTTCGATTTAGCAGACCGAGTTGGAAATCATATTATGGAATTGAAACCTCAAGGTGGTGGAGTTTATGTGCTTCTTTCTAATATATATGCCAAGGCAGGAAGATGGAAGGGAGTCAAGATGGCTAGAGAGTTACTGAGGCGCAAAACGATTGAGAGAACTCATGGGCGGAGTTCTGTTGAGGTTAGGATGTTAGGTTCATAAATTCCTTTTGAGCGCTTAGGGGAAAGAAATAAGATTAAGCTAATTATAGCTAATTTTGTACATTCTTATCATACTTTGGATAAAATATTACCTTTATTTGTGCTCATTTTGTGCATATTTGAACTATTTATGTTATTTAACAACTGAAAAAATATATAAAAAAGAATTGGCCAAAAAAAGAAAAATAGAACTATGAATCCAAAGAAAATAGGGAACCACTTCCCATATTTGATTTAGGAATAATTTGATTTAAGCATTAAAGTCGATTTCGGTTATATACTGCATTAACTGACTTTGATGATTAGAAAAAAGAAGAAAACATGAAAAATCCACCAACATTTCCACGGAGAAACGACTCTATACTTGAGTATTTAGAGGTATTAAACCTTTCTCCACCTTACATATTTTAACATAATTCTAACACTGAACATCTTTTCATCTCATCGCGTTAACAGGAAGCTTTGATTACCCAAAATTCTGCAAACCAATTTAAAAAGTTAGAGTAAGTACAAGAACAAAGATTGGAAGAACTGAAATTATAAATATAAACAAGGCAACATAATAAAATTGAACATCAGAATATGGAAGTGTAGACATTATTTGTTGTTAAAAAAGGACACAAAAAATTTCAAATCTATACTCCGTTCTTTTCCACAGAATGTCAAAACAGCTATTAAGGCAACTGCATATATAGAATACAAATTTTCATGCCAGACTGATTGATCACCACAAATTCATTTGGAATGATTAACATGAAGTTTTACATTATTTCTTACAATAGAGGACACAATGTCGAACAAATTTGTACAATGCGTCACATTGTATTGCTGTAATTTATTTATAAATTTTATCTTACAAGAAACGAAATGGTTGAATTTCATTCATCTAAATTCACACCTCATCTCCTAAGCTGGACTTGAACCCACGACGTCAAAGTTACTTCGCAAAGTATAAAAACAACTGAGCTACGGGTTCAAGCCCTCATATCCTACTTATCACCTGTGGCATCACCTACCATGAGACATTTAAATCTCCTGCTGTTTTTTTTTTTTTAACACTCACGTGGAGCAACTCTTGGAACTTCAATCTTTGTAATGAATTTAGATGCCTCACCCCTCCTACAATCTAAGGAAGTAATATTGCATTAAAACTCCTGCATCAATTTCATACTTGTAGAGAATCGAATTTTATGGAAAAATAAACTAAAGCCTCTAAGTGACAAATTATTAAGTGTGTGTTTGGTAACACTTTTGAAGTCTGAATGGAGGTGGTCCACCTTTAAAATTTAGACTTTAGAAGTTTTATTTCCGTTTGTTTTGGTTCAGATTTTAGACTTCAGAATCAAAATTCAGAAGTTTTGAACATGTTATGGAGGGATGCTGGATGAAACTTCTGAAATCTGATTTTTTTTATTCCTAAAATACCCTCATCAAAATTCTGATTTCTATCACTTATCCTTTCTTTATACGAACCTTAAAACCCTTGTTTTTAACTTTTCTACCTCTCCTTCCTCTATAACTGTGTTATCAAGGTCTCTCCCCTTTCTCTTATTTCGTGTTTGAAAATCCTATATTTTTATACGAACCCTAAAACCCTATATTTTTCAATTAGAAAATGAATGATTATTTATTGTTTGAGTATTACCTTGTTGGAATATAATTTTTCAAGTATGAATTTAATTTGAAAACAATACTTTTGGGATGTTTGATTTGTTAGTAATCAAAATTAAATGTGTGGATGGTTTCATTATATATAACATGTTATGTTTTTCGGTTAACAATTTATTAGAATTACAAAAAGGTAATATTGTCAAAATGGTCATTACGTTTTAAAATTCTATTTGTAACCAAAAGCTTTTAAAAATGATAAACAAACAACTTTTCCAGAATAAGATTTCAGATTTCAGATTCCAGATTTCAGAAAACAGACTTCAGATTTCAAACTTCAGAATTGTTACCAAACATACCCTAAGAAAGGCAATGGAATCAATTTGAACTATTGAAACTACCAAGTGTTTTACTTTAAATAGAAAAAAAATGAGGCATTGAGAAATTTCATGCAATCATTGTAAAACAAATATGTGTAGATAAAGTGGAATCAAAGGAAATAAGCAATATCAATTTCTGCCTTCACCTACGATATTGGCTACTACTGAAATGATCACTTGTGCACTCACATTGTTCTCCAAGTTGTCTAACCACCACTTCTCTCCTCCCTGCTCAAGAATCCGTCTCTTGTTGATGCTGCTGTTGGTGTGGCCACATCTGCTGAGCCATGTAAGGGTGAGGTTGTTGGGCATATAAAGCTTGATCCACCATGGGTTTTCCCATAATCATCCCAGGAGTTCCAATCGGTGGTGAATGTTGAGGGGGCATATAGTAGTAAGGAAGTGAGTCAGCTGGACCTCCAACAGGCAAGGCCCCTCCTCTCGGGATTGAACCAAGTACCTCATCTTTCAGATCCTCCCTTGGTACAATGTCAACCAAGAAATCGAAGATATCAGTCCTTGTGATTGCTGCAGCAATGTCATTCTTTTGGAGAGTCCTACGTTTGTTCTCTTCCGTATGGTTCCATGAACGAAGTGTCAACTCCAAGATGAACATCTCACAAGCCCTAGCAAATACGACGGGAGCCTCTGCTGCTATCATCCTCACATCCTCGTCTGCCTTCATGATCTTCTTGATTCTAGCCAACGGCAGACTATGGTTCTTGAAGTCAGTTGTTTGCTCGATTTCTTGGTATTGGTTTGACCAAAAATTCTGAAGTTGTTGTTGTAGTTGCTGTTGTTGTTGTTGGTTGATGTGTTGATAAGCGAGTTGGTGTGCAGAGAAACCTGTTGGCTGACCAGGAGACTGAACGGATGTGACAACTGGTCCAGAAGGAGTGGCACCAACCATTTGGTTTGACTGATAAGGGTTTGCCCCATATGGCATGTGAGCTGCACTGCTAACTACCCCCATGACTGGAGGCTGTCCATGACCTTGCGGATCCATGTGGGCAGAGCAGGCTCAAGAGACAACCTTATTATATGCTTCTGGTTTTAGAGAAAACAAAATAGGGGGGAAAAAGAAGCAAGATTAAACATTTTAAGTGGAAAAGGAGCATGCGAAGTTGTATTCTTAAAAAATTACATTAATAGAGACTTTTCAGCAGCAAAACTTATGGTAACTTGAAACATAATCACATAATTTAAGTCGTCGTCATCATCAAAACCCTATCTCAAAGTTTTGGTGCCAGGTGAATGAATCTTGCTCCTCCATTCAATCCCTGATTTGAGTATTCAAGAAAACAACTCACAAGTCAAATTCATATCCATTCAATTCCTAGGACTTCTTTCGTGGACCGTGGTGCTTTGGAAAATTTTACTTAACGTCTAAAACCAAAGAATCAAGATTCAAATCTCTTACTTCCATAACTCCCTGTCATTTGCTCAATGATTGAAAAACATTTATTACTGACTGAACCAAAAAGGAAAAAAAAAAAAAATCCAATGATGGAAGAAGAAGAAATTCCCTAACTTCCACACCTTCCTTTCTCTCGTCAGATTTTGTGATATTTTGGGAGAAACAAACAGAGATTGAATGAACTTAAACAACCAGAAAATAACCCCTCCAATATCTAAAATCCACCTCTAGAAACTTTTTTTTTTTTTTGCGCAAATTCAACATAACAGTACCTGGAATAATCTTTCATTAGAGAATATTATAGATTGATAGCATGAATCTAAACCCTTTTTTTATGCTTGAATCTAAACCTTGCTACAAGTCGGCATAGTCAAAGGCACTAGGCGACAGGGAATTACTCAGCCTTTCTTAGGTGCCAAGATGCCTGGGTATTTCCTAGGCAAACATCTCATGCCTTCAAAACCACCAAGTAAACCTACTGAACCAGAAAAAAAAACTGTAGGTTTCAAACTCTAAAAGACTCAAACATTAGCAAATGGTGTTTATTATGGTACACCTTAATAGACAATATGGTATATCTTCATATTTGTTTGATTGTGATCTTCTATACAACCACACTAAGAAGTAAAGCCAAAAGAGCCTAAAGTTACACCTAATTCAGTGAAATAAGGTTCAGTTGAAACCAAAGGGAATTTTCTTTCAAGCCAAATCATATAAAGAATCGGTACAAAACATAACAATTTATGGTTGAAGGCCATATTCAACAAACAAGGCAATCCTGGCCTATCTACATATGATGGGATACACCCTTGGAATACCTAAAATGAGGCATCACTGATGTTATGAAGAAGACAAAGCCTGATTGCTCTTTGGAGGTTCTTAGGTGCCAAAGAGGTGCAACTGGAGTTCAACTTCCAATCATTTGACGTTACCATCCACGAAGAAAAAATATTACCCTTTCTCCCCCATACGAACATAATAGACTTCTAATCGACAAAATAGCTCCCTAACCGGTCGGATAATATACACTTAGTTCCCCATATCTCACATTAGAGAATTCTCCAAATGAATCACAATGAAACCTTCTTCCAACTTAATTAGTAAATAAATATTGATTTTTAAGTACCCCAAGGTCCACGTAAGATTGGCCCACAAGAGATTCCTCCTAGAAAGCTAATTTGTAGTCATGAGAAAGAACTACAAAAATGGATTCTCAAGTCTCAACTCTCACAATGATCCCCCCAATTCCACCCTAACCCCATGTTGAATCGAAGTTTCTCAAATGAGATACAAATTCCCTTCCATACTCCAATTCTAAAGCTGGAGCCCACCTCACAGTCCATAGATTCTCTTCAAAACCCAAGACCAAAACACAGCACAATTGATTTTATTGAAGCATTTACTTACAAAAAGCTTTCCTCTTTCCTCTGAAAGGTTAATTTCGATCACATACTTCAAAATCAAACTTTTCACCAACGATTCTACCAATTCTAATTGTACTCTTACCAATCAAAATTTTCAAATATCTTACTAATTTCTTTTCCATGCCTGCCACAGTCAGCTTCATGAATGGTTGAAAAGATTAAAAAATAAATAAAAGAAAACTTTCCGATCACAATTCATCAAAGAAAAATAAAAAACCCACGAGAGTTACATAAATCCAATCTTACAATGGTAAATTTTTTATCTTTTTTTTTTTTCGAAAGATCAAACATAATACGTAGGTCATATTAAAGGAAATAGTAGACAATTTGTTTTTAGTAGATCAATTCTAGGGTTTATGGAGTGATCACTCCACGAACGTGTATAAACCGACTCATACCAACCAAATTAAAAGGAACAAAAAGCCGCAGATCTATGAAGAAACAAAAATGCTTTAACAATTAATCAATCCCACCTTTTAACTCGAATATCAATCGATTTTGAAACTGTTAGCTTTGATTTATACTCTTCTAACAGATTAAATCCCTAAAAAGGTACGATTTTTGCTGATCAAACTAGCTGCAATTACAGAGAAAAAAAAAAAAACAAATCAACAAAAACAGATGGAGAAATCGACTGGACTTACAAGCGGAGAGGGATGATCTTATTTAGGGTCTGAAACCGATCGAAGAGCTTCGAATGCGATCAAAATAAAAAGCTAGTTATTGGTTGGTCCAGATAACTAAAATTTCTCTCTCACTGTGTCTCACAGGACTTCTAAGTTTTAACCCTAACTAGCGAGTACACGTGGGATGCTATTGTGAACCATAATTAGAATGTTTTGTTAAGTTTTGAGAACTTCTATTGCCACACCAACTTATTCATAACACCTCCATGTTTTCTTGAATATTTGAAACACCCTTGTGTTTTCAAACAGGTTACATGCCCTCCTTGACTTGGTCTTCTCTTATAGATAGAAGGAAATGACCTACATACCCTCATTTTCACTCCATCATTATCAACCCAACGCTTTCTAATCAAAATTCCATCATCTTCTACTTCTCTCACAACCATGTCTTATTATTGAGGTATGACAGTTGAAGTAAATAAATTTTTGTTTACTTTCATAAAAATAATTAAAATATTTGTCTATGTATTGATGCATGAATAAGATTACCATTTACGTCCACTAGTGTCTAAAAATACCTATCTTTTAATAAAAGGGCTCGCTATATGCACCCACTTCTTTCCTCGTCTCATTGACTTTACAGCTTTCACTCACCATCCCCTATCGAATATGAGTTAGTCTCCTCCTTCTTCTCTTTCTCATTCATCTTTCCTTCTTTTGCATTCTTGTTCTTCTTTGAACCCACATAAATTTCAAGTAGGATTTTGTGGTACAAGAAGCAATACTCTTAGAGATTGCAAAATAAGTTGGCAATGATCGTGGAAACCGCAACTCGTAATCTACTAGTTATTAGAAAATCTCAGTAGCAAAAAAAAATTCAAACAAAGCTTCATTTGGTAGGTCAAAACCAAATTCGCTAACGAAGATTCGATTGGAACCTATCAAATCACCCTAAAAGGATTTTGTAGGTTTCTACAATATTCCAATTGGTAGGTTTCTACCGATTCTTTTCAGGTGGATTTGATAGGATCCTACTGAGTCACAATGTAAATTTTCCATAGCTTCCTCTCAAACAAAATCTTCCTGCTAAACAAAAAATTACTTTTTTTTTAAAGTGGGTGTGACTAGTAGTTTTGTTATTTATTAGAAAATAGCGTTAAAGTGGGAACAGATAGCGCGCCTCAAAATAAAATAAGAAAATATGAAATACTATGTCAATGATTCACACTATAAAATACAAATTCCTCCTAGTAGATATAAATAAATCACATCGTGATCAGAATCATAGAAAAAATCAACATCAAATTAATAATTTCTCAAAAACCATTACTACTATCTCTTTTCAATTCCACATAATACGCACAATCTACGTGTGTATACTAGCCTAATAGGATTCAAAATGTATGAATTAGAAAACTCTATCAATGGTATAAGTTTTTGTCTCAGTTTTGATTAATTATTGACGGACGTTAGATCGAAACAAAATATTATCATCTTCAAGCCAAAAATAAAATCTATTAGCACAATTAGGGCACCAAGATGTGAGCAAATTCTTTGGTGATTTACATATGAATTGGATGCTCTTAACGGGCGGGTTTGGGTTAGGCTTGGTTGAGCCCTAATCCGACCCTAAAGAAGTGAACTATACTTAAACCCTCCGGGCTAGGTTGGGTTCGGAATAATTAGGTCCCCAACCTGGATTTGACCAGCTGAAAAAATTATTAAGCCCAAATCCTACCTTTGCGGGCTCAAAATGAAGCCCATAAGCCTTATTTTGCCGGTCAGATTGGGCCGGGCTAATGGGCCACTTCAAGTCACTGTGATTACTTTAATAAACACATTACCAATCCGATTACGTAATGGTAAGACAAATCCTTACGTCTTTGGGTACGGATCCTGTACTTCAGAAGTAGGTGTAGATGGTCTAATTTTTACACGTGGCACTCTCATTTATTGGACTCGTAGAACCACGTACACACTACTAAATCTACTAAATCTATTGTTTGGTTTTGGGCATTTTAATAATGGGCTTGATGAACATGAGTAGGATCCATGGTTATTATGAAGAATGTTGGAATAAAATGGTTATAATTCATTAAACAGGATGAAATTTGGTGTGTGGACTGTGGAGTGTGGACCCTCACATTAGAGGACCAAATATTAGTTGGTTAGTGGGTCCAAAATAGTACTCCACGTGGCAAAAAGAAGATATGGCGGAATCGGATATAATTTTGTCCAACTCTTGGGGTATAGGATCCGCACTCATGACTTCAGCGGGGGGACACCTTGACGTGGTGGTGCACTCATGTGCGTAGATGCGTTTTAAGGAGGATTTGATGATTTTTCTCTTGGGTTGGTAAGGACTTGAACCCACAACCTTGCAGTTGCATTGCAATATGTCAACCAACTGGGCTATGGGATCCAAGCCCTCACCTATTAGAATTAGAGATCTTCTATTCCCACACCAACTTTTACTAAAAGCAACCCAGGATGTGTGGCAATTCTTTGATGGTATCATATGAAGTGGTGTGCTGTCTATAAAAGTTGGTGTGGCAATACCTTACCATTGGTTGAACACCCATGTCTGCTTGCCTATAAAAACAAAGGATATTATGAATTTAGTTATTACCATTTGTAGTATGAACTATGAAGACACTATATTGAAATCTATTCAAATATTTTTAAAGGGTTTATCTAATTTTGAAAATAATGATGCATTTATTTTCTTTCTTATCGTGGGTATCCCCACCCTTCGGGGGTCAATCGGACCATGGAGGGTGGCCCCAAGGAGTTCATTACTTCATGGGGTTTCGAACACTTGACCTACCCTTCCTGAGGAGCTTATCAAGACTCGGCTTGCCACTAGGCCAACCCCTCCGGGTTAAAATATTCATGGTTCTTCTAACTTAAAATAGGCAAATATTTATGTTCTAATCAGAGAATTGTTGGTTTTGCCACAGGAGTGACTGGTGGTGCCAGTGGGTCATACTATGTTGTCACTCGTTCCGATGACAACAATCCAAAAAATTCAACTCCGGGTAGTCTCCATTATGCGGTGGAGTTTGCAGGAAGAAACAAAGGAGGCACTTGGATTCAATTTGAGGGGAGTATGGTCATTAAGCTTAAACAAAAATTATGGATTAAATCAGATACAGCAATTGATGGAAGAGGAGTAAATGTGACAATTGTTAGGAAAGGACTTGTTCTAGCAAGAGTAAAGAATGCGATTTTGCATAATTTTGAGGTTGTTTCAATAGGAGAAAGCGATACCATCCACGTGTTTGATGGGTCACACCGAGTATGGATCGATCATTTAACATCAAAAGATGCATATTGGATTCGTTACTGTTCTTCAAGGATCGACCGATTTTGCCATCTCGAATTGCTATCTTTCGAATCATAATGTTATTGGGAGCTTCTGATCAAGATACAATTGATCAAATTCTTTGGGTTACGATTTACAGGAATTGTTTTGAATCATCTAACCAAAGAATGCCTCATTGTAGGTATAATAAATACGTACCACTTCATTTCGATTAATTGCCTTTATAAGAATTTGTTTCTGTTTTTGAATTTTGATTAGGTGAGGCTACTGCCATGTTGTGAAAAATTACTATAGATTGGCATTACTAGGCGATAGGAGGAACGGTGCACGCTAAGATCCTTTCGGAGAAAAATGTGTTCGAGCCAGGGCAGGGACATGAGGTGACACCATGGCACAATCAGTTTACTTCTGATTTGAACCATCGAAAGACCTTCTACTAAGGGTGCTACATTTCATCAGTTTTTGAAATACGGCATGTTGAGCTCACCCAAGAGTGAATTCCCAAGGTATAGGCTTCCAATGCAGGATACCAACTCTTTAGCCAGCCTAGTGACCAAAGTGTTCAGGGGTTCTGTATGGAGAAAGGTTAAGAGATTGCATGAAAACCCCATGAAACACCAAGCCTTGCATAATCTTCCCTCTATTTGTTATTTATATGTAGTTTGTGTTGGATTGTTTTTTGTAATGGAGAAGAGGGAATATCTCATTCTCTAGTAATTTGACCCCCCTTGGTAATATGAGGATTGCTTCATTAGAGGTGTTTTCAATATGAGATGAACTTGTTGTAGATCATCTAATTCCGATTGTACTCCACTTATAAAACTTCCCATGCACTCCATTGGTATGATTGCACTTCAAAAAGAAAAATTGCATTCTTTTGGAAGCATAAATCAATCTAAGAGTACTCTCTACCTCGTTACTTTAGAATGATTGGGCTACAAATTGAATCAGGAAATTAACTTGATTTACCATAAAACACTATTTCTGTCCAAACCCAGATGTTAAAATCATCCAAACTATCACAAAAATCGGTCGAAAAGAAAATTTATTTTCAATTGTCATCCGAAAAGAATGGAGATAAGGAATTCTTTGGGTGGCAAATGACGAACTTAGCCGTCATGGGTGAAGGCACCCCACCCATATATCTCTCTTAAGTCTTGATCGATCAACATTGCTCAAATGTTGACTTTTTTTTATTTATCTAAATCAAAATTAATCAGATCATTAGAGAAAGAAAATAGATGTTGTTGTTGTTCAACTATTTATTGCTTCTAGGGAGACAGAGATTGAAATTTTCTTTATTTGATGATTGGGTTGCTCAAATAAGTATATTTTTTCACTATTTGGTGATTGGGATTGCTCAAATATGTGTATTTTTCAGGTATGGCCCATTAAGACCAACTAAATACTTTTATTAGAGATAGAGAGCTCAAATGAAAATACAAGTGAAAGAGACACAAGGAAGAAGACCCATTCATACAACATTGCTCCCATGTGTCACACACAAGCTCACCACATGTCACTCTATCAGCACTCAACCTATCAAGTCTTACTTGATATTTACAGGGCACTACATGCAAGACCAACATTCACAGCCACTTAGAAACCCTTCTAATGGATAATATAAGGTTTGTTTGGACAAACTGAAGCTTTTATTCTCTGGCTGCAAGAACTGTTGGCCCTTCAACCTGAAATGACCCCAAAATCTTCAAATTAGATTCACATATGTGGTACTCAACTTTATGCAAGTTGGTTGAGTTGAGAATCTATTCATTAAGCACATTGTGGGCTATACAGCTTGATGACCATTAGCTAATATTCATGATTATTGATAAATTTTATTCAACCTAATTAGAGGGTTATAATTGTTGGTTTATGGGCCTAACTTGAGTTTTTTGGGTGTATCTTGTAGCAGAGGGTGTGGGGGCCGGCAGGGCCTCGAGGGGAACGAAGTTCCCTCCAATCCTAAGCCAAAGGCCCTGGATTAGCTCGTTTTGGGCGTCCATTTGTAATTAGAAAAAGCGTTCTAGGCATCCAATTTTAGTCTCAAATTGTTCGAAACATCATAGTTGCAAATTCAAAGCGTTCATGTTGGGTTAATTGATTAGTTCTTGTTACCTTGAATGTTGCACCCCATATTTCTTCTTCGGCCGAGGGAATGGCAGTGATCTTGTTCTTAGGATTCTCATAGCTTCTAAGCTCTCCTATTGCAGTGGAGAAGAAGCATCCTACAATCCAATAACAACTCCATCAAATTGTCGAAGATTAGATAAGTAGTCGAAAAGGGTATCACATTGCCTCACTAATCACTATTGATTGGTAAAAAATGTACATCTCCCTACCTTTCGACATCGATGGGGGAACCAAAAATGAATTATTAGCTAATAAAATTCAAGAGTGATTCAATGGGTACCTTGAGGAAAAGATGCAAGTGACTTTCCACAAGCACCTTTGAGCAATTCCACGTCATCGGCAAACGCCATGAATCCATCAGCAGTGATTCCCCAATACAGAGGAACTTTGCCAAATTGATCCTATCACACCAAATAGACAACTTGTAATCAACAACAGAAACTGAATTTATGCATTTGTAGTAACTTTACATAGTTGTTCGATGGTCTCACTTACAGAAGCCACGAATAGGTTCGATGTCGACTTATCAAAGACCACAAATGCGAAATTCCCACTAAGGTGGCCGACGACATGGTTTGGAGGGTACGGAGCTCGGTCACGGAGAGCCTTATAAGCTTCAATTACCAACAGTACCTCGTTAGCAGACTTAGCAAGACCGTATTGCTGCTTCAGACTCCCCAAATTATCGAGCATCCCTTCGAACAAACAGAATATTTCATCCTTAACGGCAAATGATCTGTACCCATTAAATCACATTGTTTCATTACTTGTTTGATCATCGTGAGCTAGTAGTTTGAACTTTGAACAAAATAATTAACATAATAGGTCAGTCATTTATAGGCTCACTGTTCATATTAACTACCAAAACGTGAACGGTAACAAATTCGGAGGTTTTAAAGTGACGTGAAATAGTCACTTTAAAACCTCAGAATTCGTTTCCGATCACACGTTCACGTTTTGGTAAGTAAAATGAATGGTGGGCCGGAATCATAAATTCGTCAAAAGTTGATCACTTTCAACTAGATGACTCATTGAATAGTTCTAAAATATCATCCAAGTCAATAAAACTGGACCGAATCAATTATATTTTTGTATTTTTTTATTATTTTATTTTATAAAAATACCTAATGTTTCAATAATTTAAAATTTTATTATCTATGTAAATAAGATTTTGTGACTGAGTATTTCAATCCACCTCATTT
Source organism: Akebia trifoliata (assembly GCF_017979445.1). Lineage (NCBI taxonomy): Eukaryota > Viridiplantae > Streptophyta > Magnoliopsida > Ranunculales > Lardizabalaceae > Akebia > Akebia trifoliata. The sequence continues at coordinate 28,098,101 of NC_141390.1, forward strand.
TATAAAAATTATAATTATTTGATAATAAATATACATTAATTAGTAATTATAATAGATTTAAAAATTATCTCATGCAAGACGAGATGACTAGGATGAGTCAACTCGATATTCATGAGAGATGATACGAGACAGAATACCGAATTTAAAAACCATGATCTAAGTGGAGTGGGTAAACAGTCAAGATCAAGAGAGCCAAATACAAAAAGAGATGGTGATTTGAGAAAGATACAAGGTTGTGATGTATATAAGCTTAGGTGGATGGAATTTCATCCACTTGAGATGTATGGAATAAGAATACTTTTAGGTCCGAGAATTACGGGCCAAATGAGCTTCATAAGTCATTCCAAGCCGTTGGATTTGAGTCCATGATCAAGCCCTTGATGAAATCATTATCAAACTGCACGGCTTAGAATCACCAATCAAGCACTTTTGGCGTGCGGTCTCTTCAAGTTACGTGTCCAACATGGTTTCCACGTGGCATGACAACACGTCAGGTTTTCTTGGAAATAATTTAAAAAAAAAAAAAGTGAACTTAGATGACTAAGATTGTTGAACCGACGACCAACTAAAGAGGATGACCAACACCTGTTATTGGTAGGTCTAGTAGGTTAGACTCTAACGTAAACAAACCAAAAATATGCCACGTGTGCGTCGCACAAATCACCGAAGTTTTGTGAAACGTATTGGGTTCAGGAATCGTTGCAGAAGAATCAGTTACACGTGTCCTCCATGCATAACTTGATAAGCTTTATCATTTGTCCGTTTCACCAATCAGAACCATTGGATCTACACATCTTTCGAAACCGTTGCATCTACTTGATGTAAATCCAACGGTTACGATGAACCAAACACTCTCATCGTGCTACACGTATGAAGAGGACAGTTCCTCTTCCGTCCAGCAGCAGGTAGTCTTCAAAGAACAACCAACATATAGGGAGAAAGAAATTTAGGCTGAACAGATGGTTAAGACCGTTCGATCTTCCAGATTCATGAACAAGTGGTGATCTAGAGGAAATTTCACTCTTCCAGAGGACCATCTTTTAACAAATTATTATTAAAAAAAAAAAAAAAATTCAATTTTATATTAATAGATGTTAGAGTTTTATATACTTCGTCTGACACACGAAAGTATATATAGCCGGAAAGTGACACACACGAGATAGCGACGTTACCTGGGCTGTAACGGCGACTCGTTATGATGAGTATACGCCAATTGAACATGATTACCGATCTGTACGGACACGGCAGAAGCGTTACTCTGGAGGAAACGGTTTATTAACGCCGTTGACGTTATCTTTGGCGATGGTGTTCGGATTCCGGCTGCCACCAGCTCGTCTGGTGGAGTCACTATAGCACCGCTGAACACACCCAACATGTTTCTTTATCTCACTCTAGAAATCTCTCTCTCTCTCTCTCTCTCTCTCTCTAAATGATCAGACTACGGACATGGAAGGGGCATTGAAGATGGGCAATGGAATTTATAGAAGAGAAGGTCGGGGTATTATCGGCATTATTGGAATTTTTTTAGGTGTCCTGTATTAATTTGATAAAATCAAGTTTAAATCATGTACTCCAGTAACTAGGTAGCTATCCAACTCCAGTTCTTTTTTTTTTTTCTTAGTGCCACGTGCCACGTGCCACGTGAAGCTAATATTTCATTTATCCAAGACCAATATCGAGTACATGATATCTATTTATTGGAGTTCAACTACATATATTTTATGTGATTAAGAATTTGAGTGAAATTATTTATGATTATTTTATCTATTTTGTTTTACCAGATATATGTTTTATCTAACCCAAATATTGGTTTGCTTGAATTTAAAATGACTAATTCACAATCATAGTGACAAAGTCAGGATTCAAAAAAATTCCTCAAGGGAAAATTTTGAAAAAAAATATATATATATCGACAAAATTCAAGGGAAAAAAAATACAATACTAAAAAAAATTAAAAATTTTCTTATTAAAATATAATATAGAAAATGCATTTTCCAGAGTTTTGCGAATAAATCATTTATTGAAAGAAACATAAATTAATTGCGAATAAGTTGGGATTAAATTATTGATTGAAAGAAATGTGAATTAATTGCAAATTAAAAAAAAAAAAAATCAGATGATTTTTCCACCATGTTCACAATGAGGTCTATATACAATCCAAAATTGGGGTTTCCCCACCTTACCAAATCATTGGGATTAGATCTATAGTTGTTTGTTACACAACTACTGGGAGTACATAATCGGAATTCAATGAAATAATATTTTATCCAAGTTTGAAGGCACGTGACGTAGGGTCCGCCAGCAGGCGGTGATTTTCGTGTCTATAGTGCGGAAATGGGCCCACCACTGGCTCGGCTTACGAGAGTATCGAGGCCATTTGTCAAGCAGAATTCTATGCATGAAAAACTGAAATTTATAAACAGAGAAAAAAACCCTGTGGAGGCGTCGTCAATGTAATACGGTCCAACGGAGAGAGTTATTCCATTGATTTGTCCTTCATTCGACAGTGGTATTTGCATGCAAAAGAGTCAACACAATATGGCCCATTTCCTTTAGAGTCGTGGTAGTATGAGCCGCCACGTGTTATACTCAATCGAACTCTATGATGTGACAAGTTTGGGAACCGTAATTCTCAAAGTCATATTATGAGGACTCTTTCTTTTAGAGAAAATTGCTTAAAGGACTTTGCTAGAGGGATTTTTTTGAACTAGTCCTAAAATTTTGGGTGGTCTCTTAATAGTTCATTTAAGGTATGTTTGATTGCATGGAAAGTCAATATCCATGGAATTTAAAATTCATGGAAAATTAGTTGTGGAAAATAGGTAGGGTTGAAAAATCAAATTTCATTGTTTGATTTCACTTGGATAAAATCATGAAAAATTATGAGAAAAAAGAAGAAGAGGAGAAGGAGGAAGAAGATGAGAAGAGGGGGAGAGGAAGAAGAAGATGACGAGTAAGAGGGAGGGGGGAGGATATGGTGACGGTGGCGACGAAGGTGGCGGAGGTGGCAACGGTGGTGGTGACGACGGCGACTGTGGTGGCGACGACGATGACGAATACACTGGCGGTGGCGACGGAGGTAAGTGAGGAAGATGGGGGGAGAACTTGGTGGTGGTGGTGGCGGAAAATGTGAGAGATGAAGAAGAAGAAAAAGAAGAAGAGAGAGAGAAAAGGTGGTCGGAGACGGAGTCGACGGCGATGGCAATGGTAACGACGGCGATGACGACGACGGCGAGGTTAGTGTAATGGTGGTGGTGATGGTAGGGAAGAATTGAGGATGTAAAATATGGGTGGATTTCATTTTCCCACCCATATGGGTGGGAAAGTGAAATCCATGATTTAGTGGACTTTTTGAATGGGGTGGAAAATGAATTTCCATTTTCATGTACAATCAAACACTTGAAAAATGTTATTTTCCATGGAAATTGATTTTCCACCTTATTTTTCATGTGCAATCAAACATACCCTTAGTAAAATTTTCTTTTCTTAATAGTCCTTGGACCTTATTTGCCATATTTTCACGATTGAATGTTCGAATTGTTTGAACTCACTATTTTCATAATTTTTTTATTTTTATTTTTGAATTTTTAGCATTTCAATTGAGTTTCGGAAACTCCACTTCATCGAAAAGAAATTAAGAAGGAAGAAGAATTATTTTCAAGGGTTTTTTTTTTTTCAAACATTTTGAAATATATATAGTTTCTGGATGAAAACCGATCAAGAATGATTCTTTTAATTTGATTTGAAATCATCTAAACAAGTCATTATCTTAAGATTTTAGTTGATCTTATCATGTATTTTAGTCGAAAAATTGAAAATGGGTGGATTTTACCAATGTCGAGTTTACCTCTTTTTATTTATTGTTGAGTCGAGTTGTACAATAAATAAAAAGTGGTGAACTCGACAATAAATAGTAGTGAGTTTAATAATAAAAACTGTGAACTCAACAATAAATAAAAAATCATAACTTCAACAATAGAAGAGAAACTCAATTTCTCTCCATCATGTTTGGATTGAAAAGAGAATTTGGGACAACTTAAAATTTTTAAATATCATAACAAAATTTAGAGATAGAGTTGGAATTATAAAATATTTTATAAAGGTTTCTCTCCTCTTCTTTCTGCCACTAAACAATCCAAACAAGAGAAATAGATAGAAATTCATTTTTTTTCTCTTCTTTTCTCTTCATTTCCCTCATCCAAACACGGTGTAAGTGTTAGTGTTAGTCATTTTGACTGAGCTACTAAGTCGAATAACACACTCTCAAGCTCAAGCCAGAAATTTGGTGTTACAAATGATAAAAAAATATCGGATATTTTGTGTCGGATGGGACAGGCTGCCTATCCGATATTATATTCATATGAAAAGCAAGATTTAATATTGAATTTTTTTTCCAAGTGGATTCCTACTCATAAATAAATCGGAAAAATATTAGAAAAAGGAAGATTCTCAAATTAAGAATCCAAGATTCCACTTAAGGATATATTCTATTACAAATAAACTTAGAAAAAGACATTTCAACTGTAAAGATAGTAAAGGTGGTGATATTTACAATGACATATATAATAAAGAATAATGGATATTTATATATTTACCACCTCATTAATATAATATATTCCTATATTTAAAAAATGTTTAGTGTTGCTTTCCCATAATATTTTTATTTTAACTAATTAACCCTTCAAAGAGATGATGATTTAAAAATAAAATAAAAATTTATTATTTAACCTTTCACTTTGTATTTTGAAATGAGGATGATGAAAATTGGTCTCCTATTTTAAGATCTTGATTTTATAAGGGGAAATGATCTTATCAAATCCCTGAAATAATGACAGATAAAATAAATTGAATCAATGGGTTTTCACGAAAAAATAAAGAGTCATGCTAGAGTGACCTCTTTAAATATTTTTGCGAGAGATCTCCTCTAAATCACAGGTGTGACTATCAAAACCATGAGCATCGGGGAACACCTTGATGTGGTGGCGTGTGCATATCCGTAAATGCATTTTACTTGTATCTCGGAGAAACGCATTTATAGGTATGCGCACTACCACATCAAGATGTCCCCTGCGTGTTCCCCACCGAGGTCACTCTAGCATTAATAAATAAATAAATCTTTAATCCTGTGATGACCTGTGTTGCTCCCTATGTGATTTAACTAATTAAAGAGTAATGATTTCTGGCTCCCCCGCATGGCATACTCAAAATACTCTCCTAATGAGGCATGTGCTAGAATCATAGGTATTTTTTTTTTGCATCGGGATACATAATTTCACATATTTATGGACATGTGTATCTCGAGGCAAGAAATCTACGATTCTAACACATGCCACACACGAGAGTATTTTGAGTATGCCACGTGGGGGAGTCAGATTATCACTGATTCCTAATTAAAACAAAATTTTTCCTTCTTTTATCTCAACGTTTAAGGTTAGAAAAGTCCAAAAATTAAAAAATGAGATGTGGGTCTAGATGGTCCAGTGGGAGACTATTTTGATCCTCAAGTGGGAAGAAGAAGAAGAACCATAAACCAAAAGATGACTTGTAATCTTTCAGAGGATAAGCTCTGGGAGAAGTGGGGATGGAACCCACGACCCAGACAGTGACGCCCATGGAATTGGCCCACGGTTTGGAGCTTGCCTTATTGACCAGGAATTTTTATTTTCTTTATGATTAAGGCAATAATGGTCATTAATCATTGAATAATTCACAAGGCCCAAGATGTCACTAAAATTCAATTTCATTGGTGACCAATTTTCATTATGGACCAGTTTTAAATTCTCATTGGATTCCAAACATCATCATCATTAAACTCTCCTTCTAAGAATTTATCTTAAAATCAACTTTCCTTTATTTTATCACTTGTAGAGATACAAGGATAATAGATAATATGGACCAAACACTATATAATAAAATAATTATTAAAGTCTTATCTTAAAGATTTGGGATCAGTTAAATATGTCATATTTTTCCATTCCACTTTGTTTAGAGTCACGTCTTCTCTTATCGAAAGAGTCGTGCTGGGGTGACATTAGGATTTACTGCGATTGTCACATTTCTGAAATGGGGTGCACACATAACCATAGACGTTCCTTCATGATACGATTAAAAGTGTCTATATTTATGTGTGCACCTCCCATGTCAGAAATGTGAGTCTCATAGTAATTCCAATGTCACTCCACAATCAGTGTTATACATTGAAAATAAACTCACTCTCTTTTGGATCTTCACAACATGAAAAAAGCCGTATTTGACGGTTCAAGGCTTTCGAGTTTCATAAAATTTGATGGATTATGGTGTGAAAATTTTAATTGTAGAATTATTATTTTTTTTTTTGACAAGCCGAAAACATTAAATTTATGGAGGATGAGAGAAATTTGATGGTCCTAAGCCAGTCGAAGCAGGGGAACATCAATAATTTTGACAGCCTTAGACTGTTGAAATTCGATTTCTAAAGTTCGTTGACCTTGGCCCTTCGAATTTTCTAATTTTCACATAGTGCTTCTTAGTACTCTTGTCTCTTTTAAAATCTTCAACTTGAATGCTTAAAGGGTGGATTAAACACTTACGGATTAATGAATCGATCTTCCTCTTAGATAAGACTATCGATCACACCATGATAAGGATTAAATCATCATTTCAAATCCTGTAAAGTGTTCTTATTCTTTTCTTTTATGCAGGCTCCACGGGCGAGGAACACCACATATCTTCTTCCTTTTTTTCTTTTTCTTTTTTTCCAATTTGGAGGATGTTTCGACATGTGACATCAGGCATCAAACACGATGGGCCTTACTAGAAACATGTGACTTGTGATCAAGTAGTACTTGATCATTACCCATCATGGATACTATTTTCCTCTTAAACTAATAATTTAAAAACCAAAGGAAAAGAGTATTGATAGTTGATCAATGAGGGCCCAATCCCTTACGTGTACGTTAGGAGAATCCAAATAGATATAAATGAAACTTTGAAATTTTATGTGGAGTAAGATGGATTGTGCCAAGGATAACCTGTTAAGAGTGCATTTTATGGGGTCACAACCATTCTACCAACGATTTGGACTTTTGTTACATTTTGGAAGGGAACATACCTCTTCTTTCTTGTACCCAATCATATTATCCCTTTTGTACCAAAAGTCGAGTTGAGGTCCAATACGTGTCCCTTTCCTATACATAGGAAAGGTGTCTACGTGGCATGTTTGGATTGGAGAACATTCACACTGGACTGCGTGCATGGCTTGATTAGGAGCACAAGGTGATTCAAGCAGTGGTTCATCAAAAATAATCTTGGATGGTGATTTCTAGCCGTTGATTCGAGTTTGTTAATCATGGGCATGGAACCTAGCTTTTTTTCGTTCTTCCCCTGATGGAAAGTACTTGAATCTAATGGTTAGAAATCATTGATCAGGATGAGTGCCATGTGCAAGTTTTATAGCTTGATTGATTGTGTTTAATCGACGTGCTTCTTTAATTATGGAAATCTTTTTCTTTGAGGGACCCAATTTTCCATGTGGGCCAACAAGTGTTCGATCAGGAATTACACAATTATCGGGCAATTTCTTGAGCTAATCGTCTCAAAGGTCCACAAGGCTACAAATCAAAGCCATCAGCGGCCCTCAGTATAGCATAAAGTTCCAATGAAAATAATGACACATAGGTCCTCCATTATCACTATTTTTAGACCAAAGCCAAGGTAGATATTTTATTGTATTTTCAAGCAAGAGAAAGAGATTAGAAATATTGAAACCAGTAATTAAGTCAACCCCCCAATGTAAAATTGAAGTTTGCACATGTGGTCCTAACAGATAACAAGGAAGAACTAAATCCAAGCTTTGACTCTTCAAGATCAAACAACAAAAAGTTATTCTCCATCTGGTATGATCCAATCACCATGGCTTGTTCAAATCGCTCCCCGCCATCAACGAATGCCAAGCATGCTACATCATTACTAACTTGCTTCATGGAATTGGCTCCAAATATTGTCCAATTCTTCCCATAGGCTAGCTCAAGATCTATCTTAGGGACCGCCAACCCTACCCGAGTCCACCCAAGTGTGCTAACGTTCAAGCACAAATTGAATGGCTTCACCTTCTTCGCTCGAGGTATCCCCTTTGCAGCCCTTGCAAATTGCTTGGCAAAGTTTCTATAAATGTGACTCCTAAGTGTGGTATAAGGGACTAATGTGCTAAGCTTCACCCCACCATGGCCTATAGCGTCGAACTCAAGCATGCGTGCAAGGAACTTACATGCTTTCCCATTGATAGATATACCCGTGAGACCAATGTAATATTCGGGGCTCTTGGAATGCTTTATTAATCTAGTATAAGAGAGAATGCTCATTATGTCGAGCTCTTTATGGGTACTTCGTAGATAAAATGGCCCTTTTCCAAAAACAGCCACACCCACGACTTCACTAGAACTAGGCAGGCAAATAGCAAATTGCTTCTTTATACCAAGAAGATCAGTGAACTGTTTCGAAAGTGCAAGCGATGATCGAGAAAGACTAGCCATGCCAAAAGATCCTCTAGGGAGAGATCTCAAAAGGGACTGAGGAGCACAAGACACGTCTAAGTGATCAAAGCTCATAACTCGGTCGTCAGTCCAAGAGATGATGAGAGTTTTGTAGGTAAACTCCGCTAAGGCGCACATTTTGGTGATTGGGTTCACAGGTGTGACGATGCAGGTGCACTGATTTCGACCAGTATCATTGAATGAAGGACATAGAGGAGAACGATAAGATTGTGCGGCCGAGCATTGTGGGGAATGACAAGGGACTGTAGGGTACCGTCTTGGGCAGCGGTACCAAAAGAAAGGCCCTCCAAGATCTATGACATATTTTTCATCGAAATTTAGTGTAATACTGAAGAGGGAGGTTTTGGTATCTTTGGTGATGGGTGCAACCAGGGCATTGTATGATTGAGCTGAAACACATAGTAAAATAAGGGATAATGTAAAGAAAACTAATTGTAGAAGAAAAGTTTGGGTTTGAGCCATCATCTTACCTGTGTTATTGAGGTACTTGAGGAAGGAAAGGAGGGGGTATATGTAAGGGTAAATATGTTTATTATTAAGGATTTGAGATGTAGAAGTAGTTGACCTTGGGAATATATACATATAGGTAGGAGTAGAGGCAAAGCAATGTGATTTGCAACTAACATGCAAGGACTTGGAGATCTACCATCAATGGAGTATTTTGACTTATGAGCATAGTTGGCAAGTCGTAATTTTTTGAATTCACATTATAATTACCAAAACATTTCTAAATACTACTTGATAAAATTTGTGTATTTTTGGATCTGACATACTCACGAATTATATGTATATAGTAGACGATCAACTAGTGAATAATTAAATTTTTTTATTTTTTTAAAATATAAAAGCATTAACTTGTTAATGAATTTCTTATTTCTGCCAAATTTTCAACATATTAGATGTTTTAGAAACTGACCTGACAATTGAACCAAGAATTCGTCAAATTGGTTGCACCATGGTTGGGCCTGGACTGGTTCAATTTAGTTGGAACGATTTACATTTGTAAAAGGATATATATGTACTTTCAGAACTAGGTTTATTAAGGATTTGAGCTGTAGAAGAACATGAGCTTCAGATGTTTATTGGGTATGACTTATGAGCATAGTTTCCAACTTTCCACGTCAACAAATTCTTCGCAACCAATGTAATAATGCTAGAACTTTTCATATACATAGGGCAAGGATCTTCAGCCCATAAAAAAAACCCACGCTTTTTATCCTATATGGGTTAGAAGTTTTGGAATGGGCTGGTTTTTAGTGAGGATGATCTCCTCGCCAAAGAGATCATCTTCACAAAAAATAGCCCATTATGAAATTTCTAACGCTATCATATTTATAACACAATTTTTGCAAAAGGACTAACTGTTAGTCCCGATTCTCTACTACCCCTTTTTTTCCGCACACATTTACAACCCTTTTCTTTCGGATCCCCTATAGTGGTCCACTTCGTCTCAACACGTTTCTTATAGTTAAGAAACGTGACCCACTTCAGATCTGGTTTGTGGCAACAAACCAAAACGTGGTCGAGTGCTTGATGGAAGCCTCGATCAAGTTTGGTTATAAAAGGAACCGTTTGGTCCCCAAAACAATTCACTCTCTCAATCTCCTTCATTTTTACACCATCTAAGGAGTAAATCAGAGTTTTGGAGGTACCAAATCGTGATCGACAGATCTGCAGCGTAAGAGGATAAAAAATCAATGGCTGGAGGTATTTATTTATATGGATTTTGGACATTTGATTCGTTTTTTTTTTTTTTTGATTTGATTCTCTTGATTTTATTTCCGCATTTATTTTGAGAATCAATATTTAAGATTTAGATTTAATCTTATATTTTGGTATCAGAGCCTCCATAATCTCTGCCTTGATATTTATTTTTTATTTTATTGAATTCGGAAATTCGCGATTCTCGAATTTTGGATGAAAATTTTATTTTAATGCTTATTAATGTTAGAAATCATAAGGATAATAGATTTTTAAAATTTCTGTATTTTTAAACTATATTTTGGTGTTAAAATGTTGATTTGGAAATCGATTTTGGCTACTGAGTTGTATCGGATAAAAATCGGATACAAATCAGATAGAAATCAGTTGAGAAATTAGATTTCTAATTTCTATGTAATTTTTAAAACAATCTTTTGGAGTTTTTATCTGATGAATTGTATCGGATTCAAATCGGATAGAAATCGGATCGAAATCGGATAGAAATCGGATCTAAATCGGATACAAATCGGATAGATTTCGGATAGACTGAAAATTGAAGAAGATAAATTTCTATAAATAAAATAAATAAATAAAATAATTTCTATAATTGTTTAGGCATTTATTAATTAATATGCCTATCTTTTATTTATTTTTATATATGATCTTTAGTTTGTTTAATTGTATGCAATTTATTCAGATTTATATGTGTTTGCATGAATTAATTATTCTGCTTAAATTAATTATGCAAAATTTTGGGTGAAAATTTATGCTTAAAATTATAGGATTGATTATGCATAATAATGACATGTTAGTTTCAGTTAATTTTTTATGCAAAATAATTTTTAAGCATAAATGAATAATGTCTAAGTGATCCATATAATTTTAGTTAATTAGAGAATAGCCACATCTTTAATTAAACAAAACTATAATTAATTAGGATCACATAAAGTTTATTTAGACATTAATTGTAATTAATTATACTTAATATGATAAATTTTATCCCACAGGAAATTTTATTATATTTATATAATTAATTAGGATAAAATATCAAATTATTCATAACTTACCCACAGGAATTATGAATTAATAATTTGGTAGTTTTATCATAAAGTTTAATCTAAGATAGAATATATATCAAATTATATACCTTGTATAATTACGAATTAAATGAATAATTTGATTTATTCTATCATTAAGAATGATTGAATCTTTTGAATTAAAATTTTAGCCCACAGGTAATTTTTAATCATTAGACTCAATTTTTAAGCATGATTTGCATTGGTAAAACATGAAATTATTTAAGTCTTAATTTTAACATAAACATGTAATTTTTAATTTATGCAGCTTCACAAACTGCGAATTTTTCTGATATCCAATGTGATATTATCGAATTAAAGGGTGATAACTATAAAGTATGGAAAGAGAGAATTCTCCTTCACTTAGGACGGATGGACATTGATTATGCTATTAGGAAAGACGAACCACCTGCAATTTTCGATACTAGCTCTACAATGGACATTACGCTTTATAAAAAAGGGAGCGATCTAATCGCCTCAGCGTAATGTTCATTAAAATAAAAATCTCTACTGGTATTCGTGGTTCTGTAGATCAGCATGATAATGTCCGGGACTTGCTGAAAGCCATTGATGATCAATTCGTCACTTCAGAGAAGACACTCGCAAGTACCCTAATCATGAAGTTCTCATCCCTAAGGCTCACTAATGTCAAAGGTGTGCGTGAGCACATCATGCATATGAGGGATATTGCGGTTCAATTAAAGAATCTCGATGTTGAAATGTCGAAGTCCTTTCTGGTGCACTACATTTTGAATACCCTTCCGCATCAATACGGGCCCTTCAAAATCTCTTACAACACACATAAAGGCAAATTGTCAATTAATGAACTCATGACCATGTGTGTTCAAGAGGAAGGAAGGCTAATGATGGAACTGGGTGAGAGTGCAATGCTGGCTACGCGAGGAAAGGGCAAATTTCAGACTAATCAGAAAGAAAAAGGTAAAATACCTCCCCAAGCTGATATCAAGAAAAATTCCAAGTGTTTCTTCTGTAAAAAGACGGGACACATGAAGAAGGAATGCGTCAAATTTAAGAAATGGCTTGAGGATAAAGGTAATTCAATCTCATTTGTTTGTTATGAATCTAATATAGTTAATGTAAATATTAACACATGGTGGATTAATTCTGGATCAACAATCCACATTTCGAATTCCTTGCAGGGTTTACAAAACCTAAGGAAGCCAGTGGGAAGTGAGCAAAGCATCTTATCCGGAAACAAGATGGGCTCACATGTGGAGGCTGTAGGGACATGCTGTTTAACTTTAAGTAGTGGTTTTGTTTTAGAATTAGAAAAGACTTTTTATGTTCCAAGTTTTTCTAGAAACTTGATTTCAATTTCAAGACTTGTACCTTTTGGATATTCCTTTCACTTTTCAGAAATATCATTTAATTTATTTTATAAATTTGATTGTGTTGGGAATGGTATTTTGTCTGATGGTCTTTACTGCATTAATTTACAAAACAATACCACTTATAATGCTATGCATGTTCAAACTGGTAATAAAAGATGTGTTATTAATGAGAATTCCTCTACATTATGGCACCGGAGATTAGGTCATATCTCCATAGAGAGGATTAAAAGATTAGTAAATGATGGGGTACTTAGTACTCTAGATTTTACTGATTTTGAGACTTGTGTGAACTGCATAAAGGGAAAGCAGACCAACAAGTCAAAGAAAGGTGCTAATAGGAGTTCGACCATATTAGAAATCATACATACTGATATATGTAGTCCAGACATGGATTCACATGGTCAGAAATACTTCATCTCTTTCATAGATGATTATTCACGATATATGTATCTCTACATGCTTCATAACAAGAACGAAGCATTAGATGCCTTTAAAATCTTTAAGGCTGAAGTAGAGAAACAATGCGGCAAACAAATTAAGATCGTGAGATCAGATAGAGGTGGAGAATATTATGGTAGATACACAGAGAATGGACAAGCACCTGGGTCATTTGCAAAGTTTCTTCAAGAGCATGGGATTGTTGCCCAATACACCATGCTTGGTTCACCAGATCAGAATGGTGTAGCAGAAAGAAGAAACCGAACATTATTGGACATGGTGCGGAGTATGCTAAGCAACTCTAATCTTTCTAATTCCTTGTGGGCTGAAGCACTTAAGACGACAGTGTATATATTAAATCGAGTTCCAACCAAGGCTGTTTCTAAAACGCCATTTGAATTATGGAAAGGTTGGAAATCGAGTTTGCGACATATGCGCGTTTGGGGATGTCCGTCTGAAGTAAGAATTTATAATCACAAGAAAAGAAACTGGACCCAAGGACCATTAGTGGGTATTTCATTGGATATGCTGAAAGGTCTAAAGGTTACAGATTTTTTTGTCCATCTTACAACACTGGGATTGTGGAATCAAGAAATGCAAAGTTTCTTGAAAATGACTTAATCAGTGAGAGCGATCAAATCAGGACTATTGGTTTTGAGAATGATCATTCAGAGTCTCAACCTTCAACTTCAGGTGATAGATTGGTTATTGTTCACAGCACCCCTCAAGTACAAACTGGTGTTGAACAACCAATCATTGAAGTTTCACAAGCTGTTGACAACATTCCGGTAGATCAGGTTGTTCAAGAGTTGTCCGAGACTTCTGAACAACGAGTTGAACCTCATATTTCCGAGGAAGATGATGGTGCAACATTAAGAAGATCTGCTAGAACTAAGAAGTCAGCAATTTTTGGTGATTATGTTGTGTATATGCAAGAATCTGATTACAACATTGGAGTCGAAAATGATCCTAAATCTTTTTCGCAAGCCATGAGTTGCAAAGAATAAGAATTATGGTACAATGCCATGGAGGAAGAGATAAATTCTATGAAGAGTAACGGAGTCTGGAACCTTGTTGAGTTGCCTAATAGTGCAAAAGCCATTGGTTGTAAATGGGTCTTTAAGACAAAGAAATACTCATTAGGCAACATTGAGAGATACAAGGCAAGACTCGTTGCTAAGGGATTCACTCAGAAGGAATGAATCAATTACACGGAGACTTTTTCTCCTGTATCTAAGAAAGATTCCTTGCGTGCTATTTTGGCATTAGTAGCCCATTTTGACTTAGAGTTGCAACAAATGAATGTGAAAACGGCATTTCTTAATGGAGATCTAGAGGAGGAGATTTACATGAAACAACCTGAAGGATTCCCTTCTAGTGATGGTAAGCAATTAGTTTGTAAGTTTAAGAAATCCATATACGGTTTAAAACAAGCATCCCGTCGATGGTATTTAAAATTCCATAATGTAATTTCTTCATTTGATTTTGTAGAAAATATTATGAATCAATGTATATACCAGAAGATCAATGGGAGTAAAATTTGTTTTCTTGTTTTATATCTGGATGATATTTTGCTAGCAACCAATGATAAGGGTTTGCTGCATGAGGTGAAACAATTCCTCTCTAAAAACTTTGATATGAAGGATATGGGTGAGGCGTCTTATGTCATTGGCATTAAGATCCATAGAGACAGATTTCGAGGTATCTTGGGTCTGTCGCAGGAAACCTATATCAATAAGGTTTTAGAGAGATTACGGATGAAGGATTGTTCACCAAGTGTTGCTCCCATTGTGAAGGGTGATAAGTTCAATTTGAACCAATGCCCGAAGAACGATCTTGAGAGGGAACAAATGAAAAACATTCTATATGCTTCTGCTGTCGGAAGCCTAATGTATGCTCAGGTCTGCACAAGACCTGACATTGCATTTGTTGTGGGAATGTTGAGATGATATCAGAGTAATCCAGGTTTAGACCACTGGAGAGCTGCAAAGAAAGTGATGAGGTACCTTCAAGGAACTAAGAATTACATGCTTATGTATAGACGGACGGACAATCTGGAAGTTATTGGTTACTCAGATTCGGACTTTGCTGGCTGTGTTGATTCACGCAAATCAACATCAGGTTACATTTTTATGATGGCTGGTGGAGCTGTATCATGGAAAAGTGCCAAGCAGACCTTGACTGCCACTTCCACTATGGAAGTTGAGTTCGTTTCTTGTTTTGAAGCTACTTCGCATGGTGTATGGCTTAAGAGTTTCATATCTAGGCTTAGAATTATGGATTCTATCTCTAGGCCATTAAGAATGTATTGCGACAATTCAGCTGCTGTTTTCATGGCTAAAAACAACAAAAGTGGAAGTCGAAGTAAACATATCGACATTAAGTATTTAGCTGTAAGGGAACGTGTCAAAGAAAAGAAAGTGGTCATTGAGCACGTTAGCACTGAATTGATGATCGCTGATCCTTTGACTAAAGGCATGCCACCATTGAAATTCAAGGATCATGTAGTGAATATGGGACTTGGTTCCATTATGTAGTTTTTCATTGTATGAACAATGTTATTTAATGAAACTCTTCTAATTATGATGTTTTCTCATATTTATGTGCACCTTAATTTATTTTGAGAAACTTCATTTGTGTAGGACCAGAATAAACATAGGGTTTATTCATTAAGAAATGTTACCACATAAAGTGTAATATTAAGAAATAAATACATTGTAATACATGGAAGGTAATACTCGTCATTAGAGGACTTATCGCTATGATTCGTGTATTTATTACTTAATGCAGATCATCGATGGGTTTAAGATGAGACATTTGTATTGTGGACCAAGTGGGAGAATGTTAGCCCCGATTCTCTACTACCCCTTTTTTTCAGCACACATTTACAACCCTTTTTTTTTTTCAGATCCCCTATAGTGGTCCACTTCGTCTCAACACGTTTCTTATAGTTAAGAAATGTGACCCACTTCAGATCTGGTTTGTGGCAACAAACCAAAACGTGGTCGAGTGCTTGATGGAAGCCTCGACCAAGTTTGGTTATAAAAGGAACCGTTTGGTCCCCAAAACAATTCACTCTCTCAATCTCCTTCATTTTTACACCATCTAAGGAGTGAATCAGAGTTTTGGAAGTATCAAATCGTGATCGATAGATCTGCAGCGTAAGAGGATAAAAAATAAATGGCTGGAGGTATTTATTTATATGGATTTTGAGCATTTGATTCGTTTTTTTTTTTTTTTTGGATTTGATTTTCTTGATTTTATTTCCGCATTTATTTTGAGAATCAATATTTAAGATTTAGATTTAATCTTATACTAACATGTTATTGGTTATTATTAATGCCTTGTTTGGTATGACCGCAAAATGTTGTAAATTGGCATGAAGCTTTGAATTGTGAAGTTTCATTGTTTAAAGGAAATTATGATGCTGTGAGAGTCTTTGCGAGGATTTCCCAACAACTCCCCACCCCACAATTTTTTGTTTTATGCCAATTTAGGGTGATCTGCAGTCATATGGTGTAGGGCCTAAATACCTTTTTGACGTAAATAATCGTCATTGATCCATAATATTTAGACTCTCGATTGAGCCCATTAGGTATAAATTGGATCAATGATGTACGGCAAAATCCTTGTTTTTCTCCCTAAAACCTGACAATCATATATAGCAAACATCCTTAAAAACATTTGTTGGAAGAGAAAGGTTAAGGCAGAAATGGGACATGTAAGAAGCATGAAGTTGAGAGCAACACACGAATTGTATGGACTCAAGATACTTTCATACTTTCCTTGAAAGATTCAAAACTTATGTGAACAACAAATTAATCTCCCACACATAAAACCCCTCTAAATTTCAATATTTCTCACAACATGCAAGAAGCAAAACTCCTTTTCTATCCTACATTTTTTTGGCACTCCAAAGTGTCTTCAATGGATCCTTAATTTAAGGCCTTTATTAACAGACTGACAAGTCAAACTTGGTCTTTCATCTTTGCAAGCATAGAAGAAGAAGGATCATGAAAACCTCATATGAAAAATCACCACTATCTGAGTATTCCAACGACGCATCATCGAACAGAGAATCCAAAGATGACCTAGAGATTGGGTCCTCTTCAATCTTGAATAATGGTGATCTTCCAAACGAGGATGTGACCTTATGTTGTGTTACACGTGGAAGGGATCTGAACATTATTCGCATGGTAACATAATAAGGCCATGCAACCACTAGCGGGCATAATTTATTCAATCTTTTATAAGCTTGATTAGAAGATCAATGGCTCTGATACCATTACAAACAAATGATTCATTGATATTTCTATGAATTAAAATGGCCCTAAGATAACAACAAATTAATCATAATCTAGAAAGAAATCCATTGTAATCCTTGTCCCAAACATATCCCATGATCTGATACTCTTATCATCCAAGTTTTAAGATGTAATATGTGCAGGTTTTTGCAGAAATGGTGGGCACATTCATTTTGATGTTTTGTGTGTGTGGAATCATAGCGAGTACGCAGCTGATGAGAGGTGAAGTGGGTCTCTTGGAGTACGCAGCCACAGGTGGTTTAACGATAATCATTTTGATTTTCTCTATTGGGCCTATCTCGGGTGCACACGTTAACCCTTCTGTCACCATAGCCTTTGCCACCTTAGGTCAATTTCCATGGTCTAAGGTATTCACCTACACCGCTTTCTTCATTCTATTCTGGTCTAGTTTATAACAATAATACTAAATTAGAATTTGTAGAAAATGTGAACATGATTCGTTTATCCGACCCCAAAATTTTGAGATAAGGTTTTGTTGTCGTTAGTGTAACATTTTATGTACCCATGTTTTATAGGTGCCTTTTTACATAATGGCCCAAATTCTTGGTTCTATCTTCGCAACATTTGTGGGGAAATCCATTTATGGCATTCAGGCAGATCTAATGACCACTCGACCGATCCATGGATGCAAGATGGCGTTCTGGGCTGAATTACTTGCTACCTTCATCATTATGTTCCTAGCTGCATCAATGTCGTGTGAAACTCACTCAGTAAGATTTAGAAATTATTTCCAATCACTCGCTAACTAAACAAATGATGCTAGTTAGCGACTGAAATCTTGACCATCTGATGTAGATGGCTAACTTAAATTTTCTATTAATGCAGTTAGGCCAGTTATCTGGTTTTGCAGCTGGAGTAGCAATCGCACTCGCAATTCTGATCACTGGGTATGTATACATGAACTATGTACTGTATAATATATAATCTGAGTTACATTAACACTCACATATTTACTTTTTTTTTTTAAATTATAATCTTCATTTTAAATCATTGATTCAATTTCCATAGATTTTTTAAAGTAGAAGCTTTCGATGATTTCTTGATTCATGTTGTAGGCCTGTTTCTGGAGGATCGTTGAATCCGGCTAGGTCATTGGGTCCTGCAGTAATTTCTTGGAGATTCGACGACATATGGTTATACCTTCTTGCACCAACCATCGGGGCTGTAGCGGGAGCTCTTCTTTTCCAAATGTTACGACTGCAACACCGATCTCGCTCACTCACTTCTTCCCCTAATGCTATGTTACTTGCCAAGTGATCAATTCAGTAATATATATTTATTTGTAACAATGTCCCTCAGTCAAGTCTTTGTGGAAGTTATACTTTGTGTGAAAGAATATAGTTGAACAAAACAACTATTTGAGCTGTTTGTCAAAATTTGATTTTTATTTTATTTCTTTGGCAGAACAGAATCATTTTTTAGGGTTCATTGTCGAACCTTACGACTAACTTTTATTCTTTATATAATTTTTTTCTCGTGACCTCTTCGATCATAGATCTTTAAATAGAAAAATATTACTCCATCAAAATACTAAAAAAACTTCTTAAGGGTTTGATATTTTTTTTTTCACAGTATCTTGTCTAATTTAATTTTATTTAATACTTTCTTTTATCAAAAATGTTATTAAAACTAAAAAGGTTACCTTTTGATAAGGGTTTTACATTAACTTCATTGAAATGTATTACATCTTTTATAAACAAAATTACTAGTATTTTTCAATTTTACATATGTAGGCAATATGTGTATAATCCCAATCCCCAATTTATCTCTACCTTTCTACTTATCTTTAAATTGTTGGATACTCGGGATTATATTCTCTCCCTAAAACATCCTTAACTCGGGAGTAGATCTTCTGTAGCTCGTTTTGTCTGTAGCTCTTTTAAATGGTCGAGGGGTGTGCCACATAATTAAGGCGGTTACATCTAACCGTTTAAATTTAGAAGCTTGTTCACCATCCATTTTCAAACTCTTGATTAAAGGGGAAACAAGTTCTTTTTGGTTTTTTTTGTTTTTGTTTTTTCAAATCTGATCTAAACCATGAGTACATTAGATTAACATCAACGAGAACAAGAGTTCACAATAAATCGACAAAGTAGAAGAGGAGGAAGATGAATAAGTTAAAACCCTAAAGGTTAGGAGTTGAAGTGCAATAAGTAGACTAAATAGGTGTTTAAAAAAAAAAAAAGGGAGAATTTTTTTAAGATTGGTGTGCAACCAACGGAAAGTTGTGTGCAACTAGTCAGTCCCTTTAGAGATGCACTCATGCACCCCATTGGCGCATGATAGCAAACGTGTAAACGACCCGTAAAGCTGAGACCTTTCTTCTTACAAAAGGCACATTTTCCGTTTGAGAGAGACAGAGAGAGAGAGAGAAAATGCATTCGTTTGGTTATCGTGCAAACGCTTTGCTAACGTTCGCAGTGACGATACTAGCAGTAATGTGCGCCATGGCCTCTCTCTCTGACAATCTCAACGTCCCCTCTCCAACCGCTCAAGTCCAGGTCTCTCTCTTTCTCTCTCGGTTTTCTTTTAAATCAAAACCCTAGATGTTTGATTCTTATAATCTGACCTTATCTATTAATCTCTGTAGGTTCTGAACATTAATTGGTTTCAAAAGCAACCAAATGGAAACGACGAGGTAATTCTTTCTGTTCTTCTCCATCAATTTTTAATTTATTTTCTAGTTGTTTAGGAAACAACCAGTATGAATTATGCCTAGTGTCCATTTAATGATACTCAAAACCCTAATAATTTCTTTGAAATCGCCAAGAAACGGAAGAGCAGAATTTTTTTTTTTTTCGACTACTTGGGATGTTATTTGGGGAAGAATTTAAGTTTTGTTGTTAAAGATCATCATAATAGTGTGAGTCGAATAAGGATTTAGGTCACGAGAATGGGTTCTTCTACGATGACTCCAATTCTCACCTAAACGAGTTGCTCTAACCTTTTGTTAATCAGCTAAGGATTGGTGCATTAGGAGATTGATTGATGAATCACTTATCAAAAAAAAGAAAGATTGATTGATGAATCAATAAACAATTAGGACTTCAAATGGCCTGATGTTGGGTCAACGGATCTGGTGCCATGTTTGACTGATGAGTCAACCTATCGGCAAAACATGTCAGAGCAAGATGCCCCTGCTGTATATTGTACTTGGTTGGAGGTAGGTCACCCACCCATCAACCCTCTCTATTGACACCCTACAAACCTGACTGACCATTTAAACATGCATTCACATGTGGTAGGTTACCTCCTGCCTGCCAAATCAACTTTGTTGTGAGATGTCTAGTATTCTTATTGTTTTCGTTTCATCTTTATTTGTTTTCTCTTGTTACGTTTCCGTACAACAAACTTCTCCACATTGACCCCTCTGCATGTTGGTCACGCTACCCTTTGTGAGTAGTTTTGAACGGCCTCATCTTCAAATATAATTCAGTGCAAGTGAAATGTAACATTTATTTCTAGGAGTTGATTGACTAGTGCTACACAATATACAATAAGGTGGTTGGGGCATTAATGGGTGGTGGAGATATAATTGCATGTCATTCACACTGTATCAAAATTTTTAAGGCAACTTTTATTTCTAGGTGTTGATTGACTAGTGCTACATAATATGCAATAAGATGGTTGGGGCCCCTTTAGGTGGTGGAGATATAGTTTCATGTCATTCATACTGTAGGCATAACAAATTTAAAGGGATCCGACAACTTTCTAAATTATCAAAAAGCCCTTAAAGTTATAAAAGTTGGGCCTACACATCTAAATGAGTCCCATTGATTGGGAACGAGTTCCCGATATAGTTTGGATTTGAGTTTTCAAAAATAAAGCCCATGATCTAATAAATCCATATGATCCACATTAATTATTGGCCTCATACACCCAACAAACGGGTTAGCCCATGGTTAAGTCTAAAACCCACTAAAATGAATCGGACCAATAACCCAATACCATTTAAATCAATTATGTAAAATCCAGTTAAGTTAGAGGCATAATTATACATACTCTCCTGTCCTAAGTCTATAAATACCAAAACCTCCCTCATTCGGAGGGGAGTTGGTTCACTTTCTCTTAGAAGACGTAAGCTTTCTTTCTAGAGAAGAAGCTCTCAAGCCCTCTTCAAGAGACGAAGTAAGGTTCTTTAAGGGAGACTCAGAGTCCGATTAAAGAGAAGATCAAGCATAAAAGCCCTTCTCTGAAAATACTTTTTAGTCGATCAAGTGCGGAGCCCGGAGAAAAGAAATCTACACAAAGACTCTAGAAGATGAAGCACGACAGAGTCACCATAAAAGTAGTATTCTTAGTCGATAAAGCGTGAAGCCCAAAGAGGAAATCTACACACTCTACCATCATTTTGTACTTGACTTTTAATCAGAGGAAAACACTTTATCAAACAAGTGTATTGAGATCTGTATCACCATTTTTATCAAATCAATAAAATATCATTTGCGATGTTGTTTCACGCATCTCGATGTAGATCATGAAATTTGTTGTCGGCACACTTATTACAATTTAGTCAGCACTCAAAACCTTTGTGATATTATCACTTCTTTAGTTGATGTTGCACCAATTGATATTGAATGGAACAAACCACCCTAGTTTATTGCTTGGGCTAGGAATTAGGTATTATTGGTGATACTACAAATATTCTCCGACTTTTTCATATTTATTAAAAAGTAACCTTAGGAACACAATTTTGAAGCCAAGTTATTGAAATATCCACTCCATTTTGGTCCATGATGAAGTTATTTGCGAAATAAATGGCCATTGATAAACCATTCACATTCTCTAGTGACTAAATGAAATCCAACAAAATGAAAAATGGTATTATGTATCATAGAAGATACAATTATCTATGATTTTTCTATTTTATTTTTTATTTTTATGTTTTCCTTTTTTTTTTTTTTTTGGCAGGGGAGGGGTGGGTAAGGGACCTCATTTCCACCTACAAAATATTTCTTTTACCCCAAGTATTATTCACTTTATTATTTTTTCACCACATTTCCTCACCTTTTCCCTTGAAGAATACCTTTCTTTTTTTCTTTCTTAAATAACCCTTAAAGATTACCTTAAAAGTTTCTAAAAAACTACCCTATATTGTCATTGCAGTCATTTTTTTTTTTTTTTGATGTTTTCTTCCTTCATGTTTATGTGTCTTCCCCTCGAGTGAATCTTGGGAGATATTAACCCCTTATATGTGGCTAATATGGTTAGTCATGAGGGATGGTTTTATATTACATGTAACCATATGTGTGTTGTACTTATTACCTCCATACCTTTGTCACTGATGATGAATCTGAAAAATACCATAAAGATAGGAAGCAGCCCGATCCAAGCAAGTAAACAACCATCTTATTGTATGGTATGGATCAATCCTCCACTCCTTTCGGCCAATTGAGTCTATCCCTTGCCCTTACTAAAATATAAATTTTCAAGAGTGAGGTAGGTATTACTTATAAAAAAAAAAAGCAAAAAAAGAGTGAGGTTGGTATTAGGCATAGACGAATTAAGTTTAAGGTATGAGGGATAGAGGGAGATTGAGAGGTTTTGTGGTGAGATGACTGATATGTAGAAATGTTTTTGAATGTTTACTACGTGGTGGAGGATGAGTAGTGGATACGAAACCAAATTTGAGTATCTTCAATCATTGGAGTGAAACCAAACCTTTGCTAGACGATTTATGGCTCACCTTCATGGTTTGGTTTTACCCAACCATCAAATGGATAATACGATACTATATGGTAGAAAGTATGAATCCTCAATTCAATGTTTCTTTTTGGTGTTAGTAGACTTGGTATTTCTTTCTTATTAGTTAACATTATATGGGTCTCTCTCATTGCCTCCAAGGTGCCATGTTTCTTAAGGATGACGGCTCTTAAAAAAATCCACATATTTGGCCAATTGACTAGTTGGAAGAAAATTATGACTGGTATGTATTTTAGTGTGAAATAAAGTTGAAAACATGAATTATATTCTTATCCATAGTGAGCATGCTTTCCTTGTGTCTCATTCTATTATCTGCCCCTTTGTCATGGAAATGATTCTTTTGAAAGCCTAGTTGGAACTTGTTCAAGGGAGGTTTGATATATGAGGCCATATACTATGGTGGATGCTCCTCTTTGATGTTTGTTGGATCATTTGTCATGAAAATTTGGTGTGTTTTTTGGAGTAAGTGATTGGATGAGAAGAAGCTTTGGGCTTTGCATTTAATTTGATATTATGTTGTTTTTTTATTTATAAATGCAGGTCAACTTGAACTTGAACATATCAGCAAACTTGCAGTCCATGTTTACATGGAACACAAAACAGGTAATCCTATTAAAAATCATTGTCATACGGTTTTCGATCTTTTGATCTATACAAGTTGTACTGTCATTGTTTAAGTGGATTTTTTGGGATGTTTACTTAATATTTATATACTTCTAAATTTCCTGGGATTGGTTGGGGGTGGAGGAGAGCATCTAGGGTTTCTCCTGTCACATGGTTTCAAACATCAGTATTGTGATGAAGAACCAATAGATAATTTGATGATAATAGATACAAGAAGTCATGATACTTACCAATTTGCTTCTGTAAACTGTTTTTGATGCATGAATAATCTAAAACGCATGGTGTTTAAGGCATATAAACTATCTCTACAGCCATAACGCCGAAGGGAATGGTATCTAGCTTCACTGATACTAATATACATTAAACTAAACTATGTTTAGTGCTTTGATAAGCTAAAACTGACGTTGGCAATTTAGCTTATTTATTCTATCCTCTATAACATGCTCTCTTAATAATTTAAATAATTAAACAAATCTCATGGTACATATTGGTATATATTCCTGTTTATCATACTTGTAACTTGAAAAGACAAGACAGAGATGGTTCGATACCTTGAACCACGCTAGCGGAAGTCTCTTCTCCATTTCTTTTCCCCTAAGGATCTGATTTTGTTAAAATTCCCCATGAGAAGCCAAAGGGCATCTACAAAATGGGAAATACTAAGGTGTTTTACTCCATTGAATCTACTATCATGACTAGGGTTAGAACCATTTTTTTTTTTATAAGTAGGTTAGAACCATAGTTAGCAGTCAAGAAATGGCATTTCTAAGAATCTGTATAATAATCATAAAACTCGAATAGTGTTGTTCAATACATTGTTGCTATAATATCAGTGAAAATTGTGAAACCTAATTGTTTTTATTGACGTGATAATGTGCTCTGGAAACATGTTCTTTTGCTGACCAACTGATCTTTTGTTTGCATATGTTAGTTTGTAGCATTTTCAGAATTTACTTTTCTCATGTCACTCCAATATTACAGGTTTTTGTCTTTATAGCAGCTGAGTATGAAACTCCTGAGAATTCTCTGAATCAGGTAACCTTTGGTACATCGTGTTCAAATTTTTTTTTTTCAATGTTTGAAGAAGTTCCCTGAATTAAAATGTTATCAAGTGCACATAAAACCTTGAGACTGCCACTACAAATATAGGTCCGATGAAATTGAGTGCTTGCATATTTACATTTCCTTCTCTAAATGTTTTTGATAAGTTCTCTAAATTTTGTTTTTTGATGTATCAAAAAGTAATCTTTTTTGACTTTCTAAAATGGGGTTCGGACCTTTCGTTTTGGGTTTATGATATGTCTAACATCAGTTTTCATTCATGTGTTTTCTGTCAAGTTGGAGTTGCACACACACATTGTTCTCAATCCTAAATCAAAATTCATACATGATTAGCATCGTTTTTATTCTTTTGGTGGCTTTTCCATTGAAATTTTTGGTTGAGCAATGGTCCTAGGAGGAATGTTTTAAATTGTGGATGTATATACCATTTTTGACACAAAAATTTGCTTAAATCATTGCTAACTTCTGATTTTATCTATGAAATTGAAAAATCCAACTGATGTGCACTCTACTTCAACTGCCCAGCTTTTTTAGATCTGAAGCATGCAAAGATTCCTCTGATTTTCTCTAGTAGCATTGCAGATGTTGATCCCCCCAATCACCTAGATTCTTTCTTAGACCTAAATTTTAGGAAACATCATTGTCATGCTTAGTGAGGTTCTAACTGATATGGAAGTGAAATCCAAATATAGTGGAGAGTCACCGCATCAGGAGTCCTCCCAAAATCAAACTGAAGGTACCCAAAATCTAGATTATATACTTCTGATGAGAGTAACCTTACTCTCCACGGATTAATGAATTTTTTTTTCCTGATGATTGGATTAGTGAATCTTCTCCAAGTCGTTTCTTCCCATATTTTCAATGGCTAGACTCCACGTGGATTTCTTCCTCTAGAAGGTTCCCAAGAGAATCTGAGGGCAAGAACAGGGCAGTTTTTCAATCTTACATCCCAAACATTCTGCAAGATCCTCCAAGTTATCCACCTCATCAATCTCCAATACTTCACTTTTAGTAGTCAGGTCAATGGGAATTCCTGATATTACCTTGAGGCATCTGGCATTATATTTCAGGTGGACCTCCTCAACCATATTGTCTTCCATAAACACGACTGTATCATCCGTGAACTAAAAATGAGATATTGGTGTGTCCAATTCACTAAACCTGAAAGCCTTCAACTGTCCACTTTGCATATCATCCTTCCTAATATATTTACCAGTATACTGAATTAACGTACCTCTAACATGGGAAAATCAATTTTTATTAATTTGTTGGTTGTTATCATTGTTGTTTTGCTGCATGTCTTTGGCTTTTTTTTCTTTTTTGGATAGATTATGGGAAAATAAACATACAACAGAAGGGAAGGTTGAGGTGGCTAAACCAAGAAAAGAGAGAAAAAGAAATAGCCACCAACTAGGGCTCGGAAATATTACAAAATGCCCCCTTGTACTCTTTGAATACCTTGCACTAAAAGAATAACCACCCGAAAATCAATAAAATAAGCTCACGACTGGATTGAGCCTTTCCTTCAAAGGTTCTTATGTTTCTTTCTTTCCAAATGCTCCAAGTGATTGCGAACAGGGTGAGACTCCATGGTAATCTCTTGAAGTGTCTGAAAGCCATCCCCAATTGCAGCCATTCCCCGAAAACACCTCTAACCAAACGTGGAAGACAACAATCAACCCTAAACAATTCCAAAAAGTGATCCCACACCTCCTTAGCCAGTTCCCAAAACACCTCAATCATTTGTAGTTAACAATTTTATACAAAATAAATCGATGTATGAGAGCTTAGTGCGCTTGTTGCATTTTGTTGTTGGTCAACAAAACTGACTAATGGCTTGCAGCAATCTTAATTTAAAGAAGTATTACTGTCTAACTCATTAGGCACGTGGATATCATTACTGCCCTTTCATGTCCAGGTTTAATTGCCAATGCTTCTTACCGATTTTAACTTTGTTATTGAACAGGTTTCACTTTGGGATGCTATAATACCATCTAAAGAGTATGCAAAGTTTTGGATCCGCACGCCGAACAAGTACCGTTTCACTGATCAGGTATGCTAATTTTATTTCCTCACAGACCATCTAAGAGAGATAAGCTAAAGCTTGCAGTCTTATACTAGACATGGAAGTTGTTCTAATTCAGGCCCTTTATCATCCCTTGTTTAGGGAAGCAATCTACGAGGCAAAGAGTTCAACTTGACTCTACACTGGCATGTCATGCCCAAAACTGGAAAGATGTTCGCTGACAAAATAGTAATGACTGGATACCGCCTACCGAATGAATACAGATAAAGATGGTATATTTGTGTCTTGTTTTATTTTTGTAGTTTTTTAGTCTTTTGTTATACGAGGGATATAAGGATTGATAGAACATAGTTGAACATGGAAATTTTCAGATCGGAAAAATTAAGGAGATTGTATGTAACAAAAATTAAGTTTTGATAATATTGCAAAGGGGATATCGGTGGAGCTTAAACATACAAAATCCATGCAATGCCAAGTCATGATGAAAGGAAACATCTTCCTCGGAATGGCCATGTCAGCGTTCAAAAATCCTTTGTGTATGGATTTGAACTTTGAAGTGCACACTATGAGGTGGTTGTATGATTGAAGGGCATTCATTTTAAAGAGGGTGTGTATTTCTCGAAAAGTGACTATGGAAACTGAATTTTGTGGAAAAATCAATTTTGATGTTTGATTGCACTTGGGAAAATGTTAAAAACTGTGTTGGTTTTTGGTTATTTTGTTAGGAGTGGAGGTGAAATCTGGAAGATGGAAAGAGAACATTAAGATATGGGCAAATCATTTTAACGGTGGGATTGGTGACTGGTGACGTAAAATTGCTTGAGGGGAAAAAAGAGAAGGGGATCCTGGCAGAGGGGTTTCTTCTAAATAGTCCCTAAGTTTTGGGCGGTGTCTTAATAGTCCATTTAGTAAAAATATTTCTTCTAATAGTCCCTGAAACTCATCTCTTGTTATGATGGTTTTGAAGTACTCAAACGACTCTCTCTTGTTATAATATATGCATTTTGGATATTTTGAGAAGATTTATCCAATATCGAAGTTGAAAAATGAAAAATCTAGATTTTGTTTACAGTGTTGAGTTCATTTTTTTTATTGTCTAGTTCAATATTTTTACTGTTGAGTTTGACGGTTTTTTTATGAAAATATTGTCAAATTCAACAGTAGTTAAATATGTATTGAGAGCATTGAGTTCATCAATAATATAATCATAATCATTGAGTCCAATATTGTTAATATTTTGAGTTCAAAGATAAAAAAGTGGTGAATTTAACTAAAATTTTGAACTAGACAATAAAAAGTGGTGAACTAGACATGCCAAACGTGATCCAGATTTTTCTTTTGGTTTTTTTCATTTTTTATTTTTTAGACTTGATTGCTAGGTAAATTTCCTCAAAATATCGAAAATGTTATGCTCATTAGTTGCTAATCAAAAGTTCCAATGTAATCATCAAAAAAAATTTTGAATCTCAATTTTGTTTTTCATATTTTTTTATTATAAATTTTTGAACTAAATAAAAATTATATGTAGATATACATAATTAAGAGTATATCATTCTCCATTCATCATGCATGATAAAAATTGAAGAAGATGAGAAAAAAAAATGTGGTTTGGGTATTTTAAACACTAATAGTGAGAGATGAGTTTTAGGGATTATTAAGATTTAAAAAAAAAAAAAAAAAAACTAAAGAATAATGATTTTCTGATGTCCCTTTGACACACACCCCCATAGGCCCCTAATGTGGCATGTGGTAGAATCATAAATTCTTTTCCTTGAAATACACAACTGCACATATTTATGAGGATGTATAGTTATGTATCCAGAGAGAAAAATCTATGGTTCTAACTCATGTCACATCAGAGGGCATGTGTTAGGGGGTGTAAAAAAATTATGACTCTTTACTAAATGGACTATTAAGATACCTTAGGGACCACCACTCAGCCAAAGTCTTTCAAGTAATTTTCCCCGGCAAATGAATCACAAGAGGATAAAAAGAAAGAGAAAAAAGAATTGTGATAATCTGACTACCCACATGACAAATTCAATCGATTATCATGATGTGACAAGTTTGAAAACAGTAGATTTGTGCTCCTAGAGATACATGGCTGCACTTCCCCATAAAAAAGTGTATCTCGAGGGAATCATGTCTAGAGAAATGCAGATCTATGATTTTCAAACTTGTCACGTCAAATAATTGATTGAGTATGTTATGTAAGATTATCACGATTCATAAAAATAAAAAATAAAAAGAATTCATATTTTTCCGGGTACTTCAATTTTGTTGTCCATTTTCCATGCGTGACTTCAATAAAAACAGTGTTTAGTCGTTAGTGTCTTAGTGATAGACAGTACTGAAACTGGTGACTGCATAGGGCACATTAACTAAAACATATTTTTGGAAAAATACTTGAAAGGACCTTGGTGGAGGGATTTTATTTAAAATAATCCCTGAGTTTTAGGCGGTTTTTGTATAGTCCACTTAGTAAAACTTATTTTTTTCTTAACGGTCAACATTTTTATTGTCGAACTCACCACTTTTTACCGTTAAGCTCAACAATTTTTAGTGTTGAATTCAATAATTTAAAAAAAAATGTTGAGCTCAATAATAAAAAGTGATGAACTCAATATTGGTAAACTTCACCCTTCTTTTTTCGAGTTTTTCTGATTAAAATATATAGAAAAATCTAATAAAAATTTGAGATAATGATTTGTCAAGATGATTTCAAACCAAAAGAACTATCCTTGATCAATTTTCATCCAAAAATGAAGAAATTTTTTGGAAAAACTCTAATTTTTTAAGTCTACAAAAAACTTGAAAATGACTTTTTCTCCTTTCTTTTGAGAGTTACTATTGCTACTTCGTTGGCATGAAGTTAGTAAAGATTGGTATGGCAATAGTAGCTTTTATTTTGTTTTGATAACTAAGTATTCTTGTGGACAAATGACCAGGCCGGTATTTGGGCTTTGCCCAATCTATAGACCATGGTCTTCTCCAAGGACTAGTCCAGGGGCACGTGCAACACTCGCACATCACATGCACTAAGTAAGTGAGGGTGCACCATCCTGAGGAATTAATGCTCATATTAGGTATTGAACTCAATACCTATGAGCATTAACCACTTATCGTTCCAAAATTGCCATTGAGCCATCCCCTCAGTGTTTGTTTCTTCTTCCTTATTAAAATTTTTTCCAGTAGATGGAGTCTACGAAATTTGATTAGGATGTTGGAAATCAAATTTTTTTGGCCAAAAATGGTGAGATCCAACAATTAGGCCTTTCAATTGTGAGAAATATAATGAATGGGATTTACTTTAGGGACTGATAAGAAAAGAAAGTTTTTTAAATGGACTATTAAGAGACATCCTAAAATTAAGGGACTAATTAGAAAGAAATCCTTCTACCAAGATCCTTTAAGTAATTTTCTCAATATTTTTCTAATCTACAATATAGAAAATAAAATTAAGATTTTTATTGGATGAGGGGGACGTTACGAAAGAAAATTTCTAAGACAAATAGACAATGCTTTAAGATACATAGCACAAGTCCAAAAAAATTGCATTTAGAACGAAGTCCCTCCTAGAGGGTCTACAAAGTAATTTTTTTTATTTTCCCTTGGTTTCTTATCCAGAGCAGACGAGTAGGAGAAGCCGAATTATCCGGCTTTTATAAATGATTTTCACTTAAAAAGTTAAAATTACGATTATCTTGTACGGCTATAATTCTACGAATTTGTAAACCTAGTTCTAGTTGGATTACACTAACAATTATCATTATCTAGCTATTACGAGTACGACTATAATTCGACAAACTGCTCTCTCTCTCTCTCTCTATATATATATGGGATATATATTAAGAGAGAGAGAGAGAGAGAGTTTTAATTCAATCAAATACTGACAATATCGTAGTACTCCAAACTACTAGATTGTACTAAAATCTGATAATGGTGACCCCGAGAGAGAAGGGAGGATCGAACAAGAATTTACAGTGGCTTCAAACTAAGAAGACGACAACAACAAGAACCAATAAGAATAAGATTTTACATTTAAAGTGGCTTCAAACCAAGAAGAGGAGTAAAACAACAAGAACACCAAGATTCAAGAAAGTTGCTAATTCATCATCATCTTCTCATATTCAAGAAGAGGAGAAAAAGAGGTTTTCTGATGTTCCGTTTGATACGGATTTTAATATTTTAGGTAATGTTAGGGAAGAGACTGAGTTGTTAATGAATGGCGTAAACGATTTCTTTGCGGATATACCTGATTTTGAAGATGATAAGTTGGGTCCAATCGAGATTGTTATGGATTATAGTAAACTTGGTGAAATTCCTGATTTCGAAAGTTTGTTCACCTTCCCAATAAGTGGTTTTAATTCAACCAAAAAAAGGGAAAAAACTGCTTTAAAATTGAAAGGGCATTGACGCAGTTTCGTATAGAGATAGTTTGGCCTTTTTTTTTTTTGTCTCTTGTAAGGTTGTAGGCGTCTGTTATCAATGAGAAAGTGTATGTACGTCCGTTTTATTGTTTTTATTTTTAATGTTTAAAGGATTGTTTGGAATGGTTAATGGAAAAATTACGAAGTTTTGAGATTATAGAAAGTTTTACGGAGCTAAAATTTCACCATCAGATGCGCTGTACAAATAAAATAGTTATGTTTGTTTATGACAACGATAATGGATCACTTTGCTGGATAATGGGAAGTTTTTGGGTTTTGGAAAGGAATGGCAAAACATGGATAAATTTTAAAATATAAATAATTTTTTTTTAAGAATAAAAAAAATGCAATGCATATACTAAATGATAAAATAACACAAAAATACATATATATATATATATATATATATATATATAGAACAGCGTTCCTAAGACTCATATTGGGACTCACATTGCGACACACCGTTTTGTCTTATATGGGAAAAAATATTTGGAATGGGCTGATTTTTTGTGAGGATGATCTTTATGGTGAGGAGATCATCCTTGCCAAAAATCAGCTCATTATGAAACTTCTAGACCGTCCAATTTTTGTTGAAAAATTATAGACCGTCCAATTTTTGTAAATCAATTTTGATGGGGTTAGAAGTTTTGGAATGGGATGATTTTTTTCCAGGATGATCCCCTCATCACAGAGATCATCCTCACAAAAAATCAGCTCATTCCAAACATTTTTTCCCATATAAGACAAAACGGTGTGTCGCAATGTGAGTCTCAATATGAGTCTTAGGAACGTGACCCATATATATATATATATATATATATGGGTAGCGATCCATGGCCAACAGTTTGGCAAACATTTTGGCAAACACATTTTTCAAAACATGGGTTAGAGGTCTTGGAATGGGCTGATTTTTGGTGAGGATGATCTCTACGGTGAGGAGATCATCCTCACCAAAAATCAGCTCATTCCAAAACTTCTAACCTCATCAAAAATGGTTTACAAAAAATGGACGGTTCACGATTTTTCAACTTGTAAAATGGGGCTAGAAGTTTTGGAATGAGCTGATTTTTGGTGAGGATGATCTCCTCACCGTAGAGATCATCCTCACCAAAAATCAGCCCATTCCAAGACCTCTAACCCATGTTTTGAAAAAGTGTTTGCCAAAATGTTTGCCAAACTGTTGGCCACGGATAGGGACCCTATATATATATAGGGAAGGGATCAGTAGACAAAATCTGAGACCAACATCCATACAAAATATCGTGCTCGTTGGATCACGATAGATTTAACGGCGCAGATCGAATTGAGATGCTAATAAATCACGTGTTATTTTTCTCACTTAAAAGTTTTATAAATTATAAACACCTCCCCGAACAAAGACTAAATTCAGATTTCTCTTTCTCTTCTCTCTTTTCCTTGTTTTACATTCTCTAACTCAAAATCTAACTCTAAACTCAGATCAGATTTTTCTCAATCCGATCTGCGCTCTTCTCCTCGTCTCCTCGTTTTACCTCCATCTTCATTGTTGTCTTCTCCCATCCCAAGCGACGATTTTAAGTGAACAAAACCCCCTTATTCAGTTCATCTTCTTCTTCTCGGGTAAATGGTAGAATGTAGAAATCGATAGAAATTAGTGAGATTCGAACTCATTTTGATTTGAATCGAAAAAAATGATGGCAATCGAAGCTAAAGGCATGTCCTTTTAGAGGAGGTGATCTCTGATTTTGATCTAGAATGGCGCGGACTGCAGAGCTGTGGGTGATCGAGGGGTTAGAGTAATTAATTTGCATTTTTCTTTTTGATTATGATTGATCGGCACACTAATTCGGCTTGCTAGGCAGACTGATTTATGCAGGAAATCAGCTCACCAAGAGGTCCATCAAATACCTAGATTTCGATTTCTGATTTTGTTTCTTTTCTAAAGTTGTTTTTTTTCCTCACATTTTTTGAAAAATTGGACTGTAGATGGCTCTCATTGCTCGAATTTGTGGGGGGAAATTCTTGAGCATGGACACGTGGCTCGATCAGGGGCCAAGATTAATGATTTGAGGTCGTGGCTCGGTCTGTTAATCCCGACGAATGCCTGTATTCGAAGCTCGGAGCTGTGACATCAGCTCGTAGGTCGGTATGACAGGTCTGACAGATAAGCCTGCAATGCCAGTTCTAACCACCCACGTCATGTCAGACCAAACCTGGCTTTCTCAGAAGCGATAAGGCAGTTGCAACAACTCCTGCAGCTGACATGTCAGAGAGTAGGTTAACTACCCCAGGTCACCTCAAGGGATGACACGGAAAACGATCAGGTTGAACGCCTATATAAGGGAGAAAACTACGAGTAAAAAAGGTTCGAATTCTCCTTCTCAAAAGCACATTACACTGATCAATTTGGCTAACTTGATCGTCGGAGTGGGCTGTTTTGCAGGTCCCCCCGAGCTTAAAGAGAAGGAAAGTGTAGTGCCATTTCGTGCATCTACAATTTGGCGCCGTCCGTGGGAAACTTACAAGGAGAAAAACGACCAATATGGGAAGAGCTAGGGGCGAAAATCGTGGAGAGCCATCAAATCCACTACCAGCAGACTCGCCCCCAAATGCGCCGGATCCAATGCTAGCAATGTACAACTTACTCACAGAGATGAGGGAGGAAATGCGCAGGGGGTTGGAGAAACAAAATGATGAGATAGTGAAAATCAGAAAGGAAAACGAAGAGCTCAGGCAAAGGTTAGGCGAGCGTGCGGAGACCGAGGAGGGCCCAGGGGCAGAGCAGAGCAGCGACCATCCTGTTCGAACGGCAAGAACGGAGGTAGATTGGACTGAAGATTCAGCAGCAGTAAAAACGCCGCAGGGAAGCTCCGAAGTTAAAGAAACCATGACGAGGAAGGAAGTGGAGGAGATGCTCAAAAGGAGGGATGAGGAGCTCGCGCGAGGAAAGGATCCCGCGCAAAAGGTACGGAACGCGATTCGGGAACTCAAGGGGACACCATTCTCGCAGGCGATAATGAAGTCAGAACCACCCAGGTCGTTCCACATGCCAAAGTTTGAAACTTACGATGGGACGCGAGATCCCATGGACCATATACTGCACTACAGAAGTCAAATGGTGCTGTACCAAAATGATGATCCGTTGCTCTGCAAGCTGTTTCCGTCAACCTTGAGGCTCGGGGCCATGATGTGGTTCCAGGCCTTACCAGCCGGGTCCATCACGAACTTTTCCGAGCTGGAAGAAGCGTTCGTTGGGCAGTTCGTGCACCTGCGAAGGAAGAAGGTCGGAGTTAACACTCTATTTAACCTTCGACAGGAGCCCGGGGAGAGTATTAGGTCGTTCGTAACCCGTTTTCGAACGAGAGCCCTGGACGTAGAGGGCATGGACGAGGCCACAGCATGCGCGGCGTGCATCGCTGCGGTGATCCCGGGAACACGGTTGCATGAGTCCTTGATCAAGTCTGATCCTACTCGTCTAGAGGATTTGTATGCGAAGGTGGAAAAATACATCCTGGTGGAAGAATCTGTGAAGGGCAGAAGAAGAAGCACCCAGACAGTGGCTAACAGCGAAGGAGGAGTGGACGCTTCAAAGGTACCGACCCACCCCGGAGTGGAAGGAAGTAAGAAAAGGCGGAGAGATTCGAACGAGCAGTCGTGGTGGAAAAGAGGCCGGGTGTATACCCCGCTCAACGAAAAACTATCCGTGATACTGAGGCGCATAAGGGGGGAGCCCGACTTCGTTCAGCCGCCACGGGGGTATAAGGGGAAACCCGGAAAACCATTCTGCGAGTATCATGAGGCTGAGGATCACCCTACTGAGGACTGCTACAGGCTGCGCCATATCATCCAGGATATGATCGACGCTGGGAAGCTCAAAGGTTATGTTTCCACGGGAGGAAGGAGAAGTGGGGAAACTACCGAGAGAGCTGAGCGAAAGCCCGAGCAAAGAAGGCCGGCTAAAGGAGGGCGTCGAGAGACGGAAGAGCGCAGGATAATTCATACCATCACAGGATTATTAGGGGCCGAAGTGCCGTCTAGGCGTGACATTCGGGAGAAGGTAAAAAAGATCCGACATATGGTCGGGGTTAACAGTGTGGCGTCAGGAGTACGGGTGGTTGGAACGACAAACCACGGAGCAGATCCCCGGGCAATCGTTTTCACAGAGAGTGACCTAAGGGGGACGGCAGGGCCCCACCAGGACGCGTTAGTAATCGCGCTTCCAGTGGGAAACGTCGAGCTCCGAAGAATACTCGTGGATTCGGGGAGCGCGGTGGACATTCTCTTCCTGAGCGCGGCTAAGAGAATGGGGGTTTCAGAAAGTTTGGAGCCAACGCCGACCCTCGTCTATGGGTTCAACGGCGCCGCCAGCAGCTCGGTAGGAGAAATCACGCTCCCGATCTCAGCAGGGTCTAAAGTGGTAATGACAAGATTTGTGGTAATAGATGCAGACTCGGCTTATAACGCGATCTTGGGCCGGAGATGGATACACGAGATGAAAGCAGTCCCGTCGACCTATCATCAAGTCATCCGTTTCCCAGGTAAGGAAGGAATAATGGAAATCAGGGGAGATCAGGAGATGGCGCAGAGGTGTTTTCACTTGGCTTTGAAGCAGGACCGAGGCTCTGAGGCCGTCCCACCGAAGAAGAGAAAGGTAAATCCAACTGTTAATGAATCTTCGTAGCAATTACAGAAGCAGCCGCTGCCCGAGCAGCGAGTAACAGTTGAGGAAGTCGAAGCCGTGGATCTCGGGGGCGATGGAGGACAGATAGTTAGTGTTGGTACCGCGATGTTGGAGGAGGAGAGGGCAGCAATACTCCAACTTCTGAGGGCAAACAAGGATGTATTCGCATGGTCATTGGAGGACATGCCTGGGATAGACCCGTCGGTGGCATGCCATCGACTAAATGTTGATGAAAGTTTCCGACCTATTAGGCAGAAGCCACGGAGGCTGTCGCCGCGCCTCAGGCAGGGGGTGAATGAGGAAATCGAAAAGCTTTTAAAGGCCGGGTTTATCAGGGAGGTAGAGTACCCGGAATGGATAGCAAACATAGTAGCAGTACCGAAGAAGGATGGAAGGGTGAGAGTGTGCATCGACTTCACGAACCTGAATAAGGCATGCCCAAAGGATAGCTTCCCGCTACCAAGGATTGATAGGTTGGTCGACGCCACGGCTGGACATGAGAGAATGTCGTTTATGGACGGATATTCGGGGTATAACCAGATCCCCTTAGCAGTGGAAGACCAGGAACGGACATCGTTCATCACCGAGCAAGGGCTGTTCTGTTTTAAAGTTATGCCGTTCGGTCTGAGAAATGCTGGGGCAACCTACCAGAGACTTGTGACTAAAATGTTCGAAGGATTGATCGGGAAGACTGTGGAGGTGTATATCGACGATCTGTTGGTAAAAAGCAAGAGAGCGGGAGACCATCTGGCAGACCTCAAGCAAACATTTGATCGGCTGAGGAGTTTCAAAATGAAGTTGAATCCGAAGAAGTGTGTCTTCGCCGTTTCCTCTGGGAAATTCCTCGGGCACATTATCACCAGGAGAGGTATCGAGGCAAACCCAGACCAGATCCGGGCATTAGTAGAAATGCCGAGCCCCGTTAATCAAAAGCAGGTGCAGAAGTTGGCGGGGAGAATAGCTGCGCTAAACAGGTTTATCTCCAGGGTGTCCGATCGATGCCGCCCGCTCTTCATGTTATTACAGAAGGAGAAGAATTTTGCATGGAGTACGGAGTGCGAGGTAGCCTTTAGCGACCTAAAAAGGTATTTGGGGCAGCCACCGATCCTTAGCTCTCCGGAAGATGGAGAGGAGCTGGGGATTTATCTGGCGACCAGTCCATCATCGGTAAGCTCCGTTCTCTTTAAAGTTGAAATGGGACGGGAATATCCTATTTATTATGTCAGCAAGACATTGGGCATATCGGAGGTTAAGTACACCAGGACGGAGAAGATGGGATTGTCACTCGTTTACTCGGCGCACAAACTCAGGCCTTACTTCCTTTCCCACCGCATCCGAGTTGTGACGGACACCCCGCTGAAAGAGATGATGCAGAGATCCGAAAAGTCAAGGAGGATGGCGAGGTGGGCTGTAATCCTCGGAGAGTACGACTTACAGTTCGAATCCCGGACAGCGATAAAAGGGCAGGTGTTGGCAGATTTCCTTGCGGACTTCCCGGTAGAGGATCCGAACTGGGTAGAGTTGGAGAACGAGGATGAAGGGACGGAAGAAGTAGAGCTGTGGGACAAGCAGGCAGGATGGAGAATTTTTGTCGATGGGTCGTCAAACTACTCGGGCTCGGGGGTTGGGATAGTAATTGTAACACCGAGCAACGATAGACTGGAAAAAGTAATTAAACTTGGGTACGGGGCATCAAATAACGAAGCAGAGTACGAGGCAGTCATCCACGGGCTAAGAATGGCGAGCGAATTGAAAATCGGCCGGGTAAAATTATGCACCGACTCTCAACTTATAGCCAATCAATGCAACGGGAAATTTGAAGCAAAGGATGAACGCATGGCGAGATACCTGATCTCAGTTAAACGAGAAATTGAGAAGTTCGACCAAGTGGAAATATGCCAGATTCCCAGGGATGAGAACAGGCATGCGGATTCGTTGGCTTACATTGCCTCAATGCTAGGGGAGACGGAGGGACGGTCTTTACCTGTGGAGTACCTGCCTAAAGCAAGTATCGAATATGTGGAAAGGGAGTGCTCGCAGGTCGATAGAACGTCGGGGTGGATAGAAGAATTTACTCAGTATCTGCGTTCAAAGGTGCTGCCAGAAGACAGAGGGGAGGCCAGAAAGTTACTTCGGCAGGTCAGCAAGTACACTCTCGTTGGGGAGGAGTTGTATAGAATGTCCTTCGGGGGGCCACTTCTTAAGTGCCTTACTAAGGAAGAGTCCGAGCTCATAATGGCGGAAATCCACGAGGGAATCTGTGGCAATCATTCGGGAGGACGGTCGCTCGCCAATAAGGTTATCACCCAGGGCTACTTCTGGCCAAGGATGCAGGAAGACTGTAAGAGGTATGTGAGGACCTGTGGTCAATGCCAAAAACATGCCCCCATGCATCTGCAGCCAGCCAGTGAACTCCACCCTATGAAATCACCCTGGCCGTTCTCGATATGGGGAATGGACATCGTGGGACCTCTGCCTCGGGGAAAGGGGGGCAAGCTATTTATCCTGGTGGCCACGGACTATTTTACTAAATGGGTGGAAGCTGTTCCCCTTACACGGATCCGGGAGGAAGAAGTTATCAAATTCACGTGGGAGCACATCATAACGCGGTTCGGGATCCCTTATGCACTGATCTCGGACAATGGGACTCAGTTCAAGGGCAACCGCGTACAATCGTACTTCAAGGAATACGGGATCCGTTCTCTGCAATCATCGCCAAGATATCCACAGGGAAACGGCCAAGCTGAAGCATCAAACAAGACAATCCTCGCAAACTTGAAAAAGAAGCTGGAGGAACACAAGGGAAGGTGGGTAGACGAGCTACATAGTGTCTTATGGGCATACCGGACCACGGCAAGAAGGGCGACAGGTTTCGCTCCGTTCGCACTAGCCTATGGAACAGAAGCTGTCATTCCTACCGAGATACAGATTCCTACAACAAGGACGCTGGTGGCCGAGACAGAATTCAACGACGAAATGGTGGCTCGGAATTTGGACTGGTTGGATGAGACGCGGGAAAGGGTCGTAGAGAGGTTGGCGCGGTACCAACAGGTGTTGAAGAGATCTTATGACCGGAAGGTACGTTACAGGGAGTTCAAAATCGGGGATATGGTGTTACGAAAGGTATTTCCTAATACCAAGGAAATTAATAGTGGGAAGCTCGGCTGCAACTGGGAAGGACCGTATATTGTGCGAAAAATCGGGGAAAATGGCGCTTACTACTTGGAGACTCCGACCGGTGATGAAATTCAATCACCATGGAATGTATTCAATTTAAAGAAATACTATCAATAAAGTCATCTTTGTGCAACAGCCCTGCGGTCTAAGGAAAAGCCTCGGCCCCTCCATAGGAGCCGAGCCCAACCGAGGGGTTGGTCTGGAGGAAAAGCCTTGGTCCCACCACGGGGACCAAGCCCAACTGGGGAGTTGGTCTAAGGAAAAGCCTCGGCCCCTCCATAGGAGCCGAGCCCAACCGAGGGGTTGGTCTGGAGGAAAAGCCTTGGTCCCACCACGGGGACCAAGCCCAACTGGGGAGTTGGTCTAAGGAAAAGCCTCGGCCCCTCCATAGGAGCCGAGCCCAACCGAGGGGTTGGTCTGGAGGAAAAGCCTTGGTCCCACCACGGGGACCAAGCCCAACTGGGGAGTTGGTCTAAGGAAAAGCCTCGGCCCCTCCATAGGAGCCGAGCCCAACTGAGGAGTTGGTTCGGAGGAAAGCCTTGGTCCCACCACGGGGACCAAGCCCAACTGGGGAGTTGGTCTAAGGAAAAGCCTCGGCCCCTCCATAGGAGCCGAGCCCAACTGAGGAGTTGGTTCGGAGGAAAGCCTTGGTCCCACCACGGGGACCAAGCCCAACTGGGGAGTTGGTCTAAGGAAAAGCCTCGGCCCCTCCATAGGAGCCGAGCCCAACTGAGGAGTTGGTTCGGAGGAAAGCCTTGGTCCCACCACGGGGACCAAGCCCAACTGGGGAGTTGGTCTAAGGAAAAGCCTCGGCCCCTCCATAGGAGCCGAGCCCAACTGAGGAGTTGGTTCGGAGGAAAGCCTTGGTCCCACCACGGGGACCAAGCCCAACTGGGGAGTCGGTTTGAAGGAAAGGCTTTAGCTCCTATACGGAAGCCAAGATAAACTATGGACTCTAGTTCGGAATCGGAGTTTCGGTCCTTTGCTAGCATTAAATCCATGGAAAAATCCTATGATCGAACCTAAGGAGCTAGGTATAGGTAATTATTTCGCTTGTCTCCTAAGCAATAGACCTCAATATGATAAACAAAAAAAAGAGAAGAATGCAGAACAGCGAAGGACACAAAGATTTCAGAAAGATATCTATTCATATACATTTCCATGTGAATTACATAAAAAGTTACAAAATTGTGCTACAAGAAAAGAAGGGGAGAAAAATTAGACATCCGCGGCAGGCGTAGCTTCGGCTTCATCGGGAGCTTGGATGTCCCCTGGTGCAGCTGGGGCTTCAGGAATTGGCTCGGGAGCAGCAGTTGGTATGGCTTCCGGGGTCACCTCCGGCCTCTTTACAGCGGCCTCGGCTTTCCTTAGCTTCGCCTTCAGCTTATTATAAGCCGTCTCCCAGGCCTCCTCCGAAGAATCCAGCTGGGCTTGGAGGGAGTTGAGCTGATCTTGGAGTGCTCTCTCCTGCTCTACCTCCTTCGCCCTCACCAGTTCTTCTAGGGAAGAAATCTTCCCCTCCGCCAGAGCGAGCTTGTCTTTATTCTGCTCCAACTCGGATAGTGCGCTATCCAAGCTTGATTGGAGTTTCTGGGAATTGGCCGCAGCCGCATCCTTTTCAGCCTGTAGCTGAACGAGGCGACCTTCCGTGGACCTAAGGCTGTCCACGGAAGCGTCGCGGGATTCCACGAGCTTGGCCACGGCGTGTTGCACCTGGTGAGGAGAAGAAAGGAGTTTAGATGGATGGACAAACTGGAAATAGGATTCGAACCAAGGAAAATAAAAGGCTAGGATAAAAGCTCACCACCGCCAAAGCTCGGAACGCTTCGTTTGAGAATTTTGCCGAATCACCGGCAAAACTCTTGCGGACTTTCTCCACGTCCCGCGGTAGCGCGGAAGCATCGAAGACTGCCCTTGCTATGGCCGGGTCGGACAAGACCGAGTCTTTGTCCGACACCGGCCTGCCCCTGACCGAGGGCTGAACTACCCAGGGGGTAGGAGGCACGGCCCCCCTCTGCACCGATCCAGCCGAGGACGCCTGCGATGGCTCGGCTGGATGGCAGGTCTCCTCTTGAACCTGAGGAGGGGGCAGTTGGAGCACCGGAACTGGAGGACGGGGCCCCCTCCTCAACCTCTTTAGAAGAGGTTGATGGTCTTCCTCTTCTTCCTCCTCGGGATCGGCATGTCTTGCCCCGGGAGTTGCAGTTGGTATTGCTGGGGGAGCCACAGCAACTTCCTCCTCCTCGGAGTCGGAGGCTAGGACTGGTGGGGGACGCTTGGATTGCAGTGCCATCTCTGCTGGGCGGATTGACGGAGGTAGAAAGGCCGTAACTTGATTGTACAAGTCGGGGTTGGAGAAGAGGTGGGTGATCACCACGGAGTCTCCCGGAAACTTGTCTTTGGCCGGGCCTGCATAGGTCGGACGACGCATAGTTAGTCTCTAGGCAAGATAATAAAAGAGAACAAGAGGAGAAACTTTTAGTAGTACTCACCATGGGTGTTGAAGAAGGAATAGGCCAAGGAGGGAAGCTCGTCATCTTGGGCGTACTCCCACTGACCAGACAACTGAATAGGGAACAAAAACCACTCCTTGTCCGAGTCAGGTAACTCGACCAAGGAAGGCTTCCCTCTCCTCTTCGATAGATAGAAGAAGCCCGGCCTATTCGGGCACTTCTTCAGAACGAACTGGGCCCTGATGTCCCAGAGCCCTAGCTGGAGGCCGTCCTCCAGCCTATTGTTCATATGCTCGAAGGCATTAATAAGTCGGAAGAAATTTCCGCTCATCTGCCCAGGTGCCCTCCGGTAAAAATTAAGAACCTCCCGAGTCAGCCTACTCAAAGGGACTCGGAGGCCCGCTCTAAATTGCCCCCAGTATACCACCGTGGTACCTGGAGGGCCTTCCCTAAGCTGCGTGGCCTCGTCCACATAGGACAGGCCCACACTAGCAGGGACACCAAAGGTGCCCCTAACCACCTCCAATGGAGGGCAGGCAGGGGAATAAGATTTCCCCTTGGCCATGAGGATGAGATGACAGAGGAGTGAAAGAAAAACTAGAGGAGAGGGGTGGCCTTGACTCTGTTACCTTTTCTTCAATCTCCTCTTCGAAGGGAGCTGGTTACAGAGTAGCTGGTGACTGGATGGCGCGGCGAAGGCGCGGCGGAGGCACTGGAAAAGGTAGGAGGCGCGCGAGAGGGCAAATGGGCAGCGTAACAGCAAGGAAAGCAAAAGTGAAAATGAGAATGAGAAATGGATGGGATATTTATAGGCAAGGAGGCCTCGAGATGCGCGCTTAGGATCAACGGACAGGGTTTTCCCAGGTCAATAATGAGGCATTAAATGCTGAGAAACCCAATACGACCGTTCGCCCCATTGCACGCTAATCGAGCCATTCCCCGGGCGCCACGTGTACACCACGCAATAATTGCGCCGTTTAAACCAACAGACAGGGCGCGAACTGCGATAAGAGCCCAACCGACCGCCGCCCTCGAGAAGTGAGAACGATCTCTTTATTCGCCATGAAGATGTCATTAATCTTAGCTGAGACCCAATGAGAAGCATCCACGTGTCATTTTTTGTTATTAATATTCCCGAGTACCCGATCATTCTGACCGAGCCCTCGGGAGGGGGTATTGTGGGGGGAAATTCTTGAGCATGGACACGTGGCTCGATCAGGGGCCAAGATTAATGATTTGAGGTCGTGGCTCGGTCTGTTAATCCCGACGAATGCCTGTATTCGAAGCTCGGAGCTGTGACATCAGCTCGTAGGTCGGTATGACAGGTCTGACAGATAAGCCTGCAATGCCAGTTCTAACCACCCACGTCATGTCAGACCAAACCTGGCTTTCTCAGAAGCGATAAGGCAGTTGCAACAACTCCTGCAGCTGACATGTCAGAGAGTAGGTTAACTACCCCAGGTCACCTCAAGGGATGACACGGAAAACGATCAGGTTGAACGCCTATATAAGGGAGAAAACTACGAGTAAAAAAGGTTCGAATTCTCCTTCTCAAAAGCACATTACACTGATCAATTTGGCTAACTTGATCGTCGGAGTGGGCTGTTTTGCAGGTCCCCCCGAGCTTAAAGAGAAGGAAAGTGTAGTGCCATTTCGTGCATCTACAGAATTCAACACCCTTACATTGTAGAATTCAAAGAAGCATGGTTGGAGAAGGTGAGAAGGTTTCTTAAAATCATCAAAAATAAAGCTGTTCTTTCATATCTATCATTTTGTTCCTGAATTAGAGATCGTAAAATTCATAATATAGGGTTGCTATGTTTGCATTGTCATGGGATATTGCGAAACATTTTCTGTTTGTTGTACGTTCATAAATGCATCCATAAAGAATTTTTTGAGGAATTTTATCGAGACATTAGTTCAAAAAAAATGTTAAGTACTTATAATACTTCATCGTTTTTGGAGTTAACTAGTTTTGTATGAATTAGCAAATCTCCACCAATTCTCATGTTTTTATTTTACTTCCAACACATAGATGTTATTGCAAGTCTTCTAAGTGGAAGATTAGTTTGACAACAGATGGGTCCAGCAATGCTAAATGCAGTACAAAGTCAAGTAATAGCACAACATCTAGAATCAAATTATGAATATTGAAAGCTGAAACACCGAAGATCATGTATCACAATTTACTTAAAAGTTTAAAATTTCAATGTTTGTTATCAGATGAGTGCCATTGAAATAAGTTTTGAAGATGTTTCGAGTATATTTGAGATTGGTGAGGCCAAGGGGTTGTCAGGAGATTTAGTTGAGAAGATCCCAAAGATTAAAATCACAACCAAGAATAATGTGGATGCCTTGGGGGAGAAAATATCGTGTTCGGTGTGCCTTCAGGTTCAGCTTTAATTCTTAATCGACTTCTCTTATCTATACAAATATGAAGAACCTCATACATTTGGGTCTCTAATATTTTCTTTTTCAGGATTTTCAAGTGGGAGAGATGGTTCGAAGCTTCCCTCACTGTCACTACTAGTTTCATCTACCTTGCATCGATACATGGCTCCTTAAGCAAGGTTTTTGCCCACTGTGCAGGAGGAATTTGTAGTGTTCTTATTCTAAATTACAATATCAAGAGTTTTTTTTTTTTTTTCTACTAATATCTTGAGGTTCTTTTAATTGATTCAATTCTTAATTGTTGCCCAATACCTACCCTGGTTGTAACTAAATTTTTTAGGTGTAAGATGTCAACATTGATATGTAATGGGCTAGAAATTATGTATAAAATTG
The DNA here is from genome assembly GCF_017979445.1 of Akebia trifoliata. NCBI lineage: Eukaryota > Viridiplantae > Streptophyta > Magnoliopsida > Ranunculales > Lardizabalaceae > Akebia > Akebia trifoliata. The sequence goes on from NC_141390.1 coordinate 28,142,443, forward strand.
TTTAGAGTTGTTCCTTTTTTCTTTGTTTCTATGAGATTTTCAACTAGTTTATCTCCACATAGAGCATCCATTTCTCCTCATTAAGTTAGAAATTAACATTCTATGATCACTATGAAGAGTTAGAAAGACTAATTTAGATAGGTTTTCTACCATTTGATCATCTAGTCATCTTTAGGTTATAAGGTTGGTTCCGAGAAGAGAATGGATGCAAATGTTGACTTGGCTATCCATTTGTTTGATTGAATTTTCTATAGAGCCGTGGATCAAAGGTAACTTAGCAGACCAAGTCTAGTCTACATTTATGATTTTTTTTTGGTGTTGGACCAAAGACATCTTCTGGAACTTGTTTGGGGTTCTCATGGACTTCCAAGTGTAATAGAAAACTGGTGTTCTACTACAATCATGAACCAAGGACTCGCATTTTCAGCTTAATTACATACAATAATATTAGTAAATATCAATTTTTTGGTATTTTCAAAATGTTGCTAATGCTGACAAAGTTGTCATGTAATTTTGACATTTCGAGGTAGTTTTGTCAACATTAGCAAAAGCTTGGAAATACCAAAAACCTTTGTAATTATTTGTGAATTTACCCTTTTTTGAAATTAATATAACAAATTCTGAGAAAAATTAATTGTCATTCTTACTCTTATACACATTCACATAAATTATAATACATGGTTGATGAAGGCTTTAATGGGTCCAGACTAAAACAAATAAAAAGTGAGGGTTCCATTATCATTAATGATCCCATCTCTTAGAGCATCATCATATTCTTCTTTCTTTTTTCCAATTTGCAAAGCTATTGAAAATATTATGAGTCACCTTCTCATTTAATGTAATTTTGCTTACAACCCAATTCCTAAGACTCCTCAAATATGAATTAGACTTTTTCTTTTACAGGGTTGGCATTCTTTGACTTTCAGACCAAAAAAGTAAGATTGAACGAGAAGGTTGACAACAAGAGTGTCCTATTACCATCAATTAATCAAGGTGGTTTTCTAACTCTCCCTCTGACAAACTTACAATGTGGTTGTGGAGAGAATCATAGATAATTTTCTTGGAATACACAACTTCACATCTCAATAATTATGTGCAAGGAAAAAAATTTATGGTTCTATGCACAGCCACGTGGGGAGAGTTTGGGGGGAGTCAATTTATTATTATTCCTAAATCAATTAAGAATAGAATATGATTTTCTGACTCCCTCCTCTGACAAATTCTCCTAACGTGGCATGTATTAGAATCATAATTTTTTTTCTCGGGACACAACTACACATAAATATTTATGGGGAAGTGTATCATGAGGAAAAAGTCTATGGTTCTAACACATGCCACATCAGGAGAGTATGTCAACAGGGGGAGTCAAAAAGTCACGACTCCCCCTTTCTAACTGGAATGCAATACTTAAAAGTTCATACAAGGACAAATTGAATACAAAAGCAAAAAAAAAAAAAAAAAACACTAATAAGAACAATGTAAGCTTCTTTCTTTTTTTTATTGTTGAAGTAAATACATTCATCTATTTTGAGATACACAACATAAGTTACCACTGTTTCCCTCTACATGCTTGGCCCAACTGGTACAAAACAAGATAACCGAATCAATACAATTACATTAAAGGAACATATGAGAGAAAGAATGCCTAAAACAACCACAAAAAATCCAAAAATTTGGTCACATACCCTAACGGCATAGTTAATGTTGGAATGATTTATATTGGTTTGTGACTCTTCCAACAACAATCAACTGCTAGTTGAGCATTTTCAAGATCAAGAGAATAATAATGTAAAGAGCTTATGCATCAATTCTTGTTAGCATGCAGTTTTTTGTCATCCTTATCATTTTCAGGGACCAAAAAAGATGTTGGACTCTCTTCGAAAACCTTGACATGACAGAGCATGCCACCAGCTTCATTTGCAAATTTTATCTTCTTCTCCTTGTGGACCCCATGACCAGATCCAGTAGCAGTCTTCTTTTCGTCGATTTCTATGATCAAAGAAATTGTTATTGAAATCAGATCACATCAAAACTGGCTAAAACCCAGAAATAAGCTGTTTTTTTTTTCTTTGTTTCATTTGTAATTAAACACCAAATCCTTTCTTTCAAAATGAATAAGATGAGAGACAAACCATAATTTTACAGAAATGATTGCAGTCCCTTGCCATCATGGAAAGCCACTTTTTTGGATCCATATTATGGGTTCTAGTCCTAGATGAAGTAACTACTCATATTAAAAGAGCAAATATCTTGGAGAATGTTATTAGCAAATGACTTAGTAAGTAGAACCACACCAAATGTATAGATTGTAAATTTAGCTTTGACACCCATGAAAAGGAATGTCTAGTAAAAAATGATAGTCTAAAAATATCCTGAAGTAACCATTTTCGTCATCTCAAGTGTATTATATACAAAGATGGATAGATTGGTGAAGATGTTGCTCATAGAATCAAAGCTTTATAGTTATAGGACAGTAGTAAGGCTAGTTATGCTTTATGGAGCTGAATGTTGAGCATAGCAGAGTGGATCCAAGTATTCAGACAATGTCAATTCTAAGCATTAATTAACCACCTAATTCATACAAAACTAGTTATCTCCAAAAATGATGAAGTACTATAAGTACTTAACATTTTTATTGAACTAATGTCTCGATAAAATTCCTCAACAAAGTCTTTATGGATGCATCTATGAACCTACAACAAACAGAAAATGTATCGCAGTATCCCATGACAATGCAAACATAGCAACCCTATATTATGAATTTTACGATCTCTAATTCAGGAACAAAATGGTAGATATGAAAGAAAAGCTTTATTTTTGATGATTTTAAGAAATCTTCTCACCTTCTCCAACCATGCTTCTTTGAATTCTACAATGTAAGGGTGTTGAATTCGAGCAATGAGAGCCGTCTACAGTCCAAAATCAAAGATCACCTCCTCTAAAAGGACATGCCTTTAGCTTCGATTGCCCTCATTTTATTCGATTCAAATCAAAATGAGTTCGAATCTCACTAATTTCTATCGATTTCTACATTCCACCATTTACCTGAGAAGAAGAAGATGAACTGAATAAGGGGGTTTTGTTCGCCTAAAATCGTCGTTTGGGATTAGAGAAGACAACAATGGAGATGGAGGTAAAACAAGGAGACGAGGAGACGAGGAGAAGAGCGCAGATCGGATTGAGAAAAATCTGATCTGAGTTTAGAGTTAGGGTTTGAGTTAGAGAATGTAAAACAAGGAAAAGAGAGAAGAAAAGAGAAATCTGAATTTAGTCTTTGTTCGGGGAGGTGTTTATAATTTATAAAACCTTTAAGTGAGAAAAATAACACGTGGTTTATTAGCATCTCTATTCGATCTGCGCTGTTAAATCTATCGTGATCCAACGATCACGATATTTTGTATGGATGTTGGTCTCAGATTTTGTCTACCGATCCCTTCCCATATACACATTGCGACACACATATAGACAACGTGTTTGTCTTATATGGGCAAAAATGTTTGGAATGAGCTGATTTTTTGTGAAGATGATTTCTGTGATGAGGGGATCATCCTGGAAAAAAAATCATCCCATTCCAAAACTTGTAACCCCATCAAAATTGATTTACAAAAATTGGACGGTCTATAACTTTTCAACAAAAATTGGATGGTCTAGAAGTTTCATAATGAGCTGATTTTTGGCAAGGATGATCTCCTCACCACAGAGATCATCCTCACAAAAAATCAGCCCATTCCAAACATTTTTGTCCATATAAGACAAAACACGTTGTCTATATGTGTGTTGAAATGGTTGTCATTTGAACCTGACCCATATATATATATATGGGTCCCGTTCGGCACCCCAAGTTTTACCACACACTTTAACAAACGTGTTTTGTCCTACATGGGTTAGAAGTTTCGGAATGAGCTGATTTTTGGTGAGGATGATCTCTATGGTGAGGGGATCATCCTCACCAAAAATCAGTTCATTTCAAAACTTTTAACCCCATCAAAAATGATTTACAAAAAATGGACGATCCACAAATTTTCAACTTGTAAACATGGGGTTAAACATTTCGGAATGAACTGATTTTTGGAGAGGATGATCTTCTAATCATAGAGATCATCCTCACCAAAAATCAGCCCATTCCAAAACTTCTAATCCATGTAGGACAAAAAACGTTTGTTAAAGTGTAGGGTAAAACTTAGGGTGCTGAACATTTCCCTATATATATATATATATATATATATATATATATATATATGAGGGCGTTCAATGGCCAATTTTTTAGCAAACTTTTTGGCAAAACATTTTTCAAAACATGAGTTAGAGGTTTTGGAATGGGCTGATTTTTGGTGAGAATGATCTCTACGGTGAGGAGATCATCCTCACCAAAAATCAGCCTATTCCAAAACTTCTAACCCCATAAAAAACAGTTTACAAAAATGGACGGTCCATGATTTTTCAGCTTGTAAACATGGGTTAGAAGTTTTGGAATGGGCTGATTTTTGGTGAGGATGATCTCCTCACCGTAGAGATCATCCTCACCAAAAATCAGCCCATTCCAAAACTTCTAACTCATGTTTTAAAAAATATTTTGCCAAAAAGTTTGCTAAAAAGTTTGCCATTGAACATGACTCATATATATATATATATATATATATATATATATATATATATATATATATATAGGGTCCCGTTCGCCACCCTTAGTTTTACCACACACTTTAACAAACGCGTTTTGTCTTACATGGGTTATAAGTTTCGGAATGAGCTGATTTTTGGTGAGGAGATCATCCTCACCAAAAATCAGCTCATTCCAAAACTTCTAACCCCATCAAAATTGATTTACAAAAAATGGACGGTCCACGATTTTTCAACGTGTAAACATGGGGCTAAGCATTTCGGAATGGGCTGATTTTTGGGGAGGATGATCTTCTAATCATAGAGATCATCCTCACCAAAAATCAGCTCATTCAAAAACTTCTAACCCATGTAAGACAAAAAACGTTTGTTAAAGTGTGTGGTAAAACTTAGGGTGCTGAACATTTCCCATATATATATATATATATATATATATATATATATATATGGGGGGGCGTTCAATGGCCAACTTTTTGGCAAAACATTTTTCAAAACATGAGTTAGAGGTTTTGGAATGGACTGATTTTTGGTGAGGATGATCTCTACGGTGAGGAGATCATCCTCACCAAAAATCAGCCAATTCCAAAACTTCTAACCCATATTTACAAGCTGAAAAATCGTGGACCGTCCATTTTTTGTAAACTGTTTTTTATGAGGTTAGAAGTTTTGGATTGGGCTGATTTTTGGTGAGGATGATCTCCTCACCGTAGAGATCATCATCACCAAAAATCAGCCCATTCCAAAATCTCTAACATATGTTTTGAAAAATGTTTTGCCAAAAAGTTTGCCCTTGAACGCTACCCTCTATATATATATATATATATATATATATATATATATATATATATATATATATATATATATATATATAGGGAAATGTTCAGCACCCTAAGTTTTATCACATACTTTAACAAACGTTTTTTGTCCTACATGGGTTAGAAGTTTTGGAATGGGCTGATTTTTGTTGAGGATGATTTCTATGATTAGAAGATCATCCTCCCCAAAAATCAGCCCATTCCAAAATGTTTAGCCCCATGTTTACACGTTGAAAAATTGTGGACTGTCCATTTTTTGTAAACCATTTTTGATGGGGTTAGAAGTTTTGGAATGAGCTGATTTTTAGTGAGGATGATCTCCTCACCATAGAGATCGTCCTCACCAAAAATCAGTCCATTCCAAAACTTCTAACCCATGTAAGACAAAACACGTTTGTTAAAGTGTGTGGTAAAGCTTAGGGTGCTGAACGGGACCCATATATATATATAATTTATTTCAAAGTATCGTTGAATAAATCAGGATTAATCCTGAGTTTTTGAAAAATCAAAGAATTTTTTGCAAAGAGAAAGAAATCTATCTTTCTTTAAGACTTCTGTCCACTATGTCTCAATCTCTGAGTGCGTGAGCAAAAAGTACGGGAATTGATGATATGATGATGGGCCACGGCAAACCTATGTAACCTAAGTATGCTTGGTGAGTCTTCATGCATGTTTAAAGATTTAATGTTTCCTCTTGCAATGTGCATATATAGGATGAGCTTTAGGGATTATTAAGAATTTTTTTTTTTTTTACTATAGAATAATGATTTTCTGACGCCTCCGTGATACACACCCCCATATAACCCTAAAGTGGCATGTGGTAGAATCATAGATTCTTTATCTTGGGATATACAACACATATTTATGGGGATGTATAGTTGTGTATCCCGAGGGAAATTCTATGATTCTAGTTCATGCCACATCAGAGGGAGTGTGTTAGAGAGGGCGTAAAAAAATTACTGACTCTTTACTAAATGGACTATTAAGATACTAGCTAGAACTTAGGGACAAATTAAAAAAGAAAGCACTCAAAGTCCTTCAAGTAATTCTTCAGTGGGCAAATGAATCGAAAAAAAGAAAAAAAAAAAGAAAAAGAAAAAAAAGGATCATGATAATTTGACTACCCGTGTGGCAAACTCAATCGATTATACTCCTTGAGATACATGGCAACACTTCCTCATAAAAAAATGTATCTTGAGGGAACCATTGTATCCTGAGGAGTGCAGATCTGTGACTCTTGAATTTGTCACATCAAGTAGTTGAATGAGTATGTCACGTGGGGTAGTTAGATTATGGCAACTCACAAAAATTACAAGAGTCGTGCTGAGGTGACACAAGGGTGACAAAAAGTCATGGTGGCGTGCACATAACCATAGATGCTTTTCCACGAGATATGAGTAAAAAGCATCTACGGTTATGTGAGCGAGTGAGCGCTACCACATCATTTTTGTCACCTTTGTGTCATTCCAACATTTTCCAAAAAAAAATCCATGCTTTTCTGAGTACTTTAATTTTGCTGTCCATTTTCCATGCGTGACTTCAATAGAAACAGTGTTTAGTCGTTAGTGTCTTCGCGTTTAATTGTTAGCGTCTTAGTGATAGACAGTACTGAAACTAGTGACTGCATAGAGCACATTAACTACAAAATATTTTTGGGAAAATACTTAATAGGACCCTGGTGGAGGGATTTTTCTTTCTAAAAAGTCCCTGAGTTTTAGGTGGCTTTTGTATAGTCCATTTAGTAAAACTTTTTTTTTCTTAACGATCAACATTTTTATTGTCGAACTCAATAATAGAAAGTGGTGAACTAAACGTTGGTAAACCTCACCCGTTTTCATTTTTCGAGTTTTTCCGACTAAAATTTATGAAAAAATCTATTAAAAATTTGAGATAATGACTTGTCTAGATAATTTCAAACCAAAAGAACCATCCTTGATCGATTTTCATAAGAAAAATAAAGAATTTTTTTTGAAAAAACTCTGATATTTTACATGTCTTCAAAAAACTTGAAAATGACTTCTCCTTTTTTTTTTTTTTTTGAGAGTTGCTATTTCTACACCATTGGTGTGGTGTTATTAAAAGTTGGTATGGCAATACTAGCTTTTATTTTGTTTTAATAACCAGGTATTCTTGTAGAAAACGGAGTACGCCTGTATATGAGTTTTGCCTAGTCAATAGACCCTGGTCTTCTCGGGCATGTGCAACACTCGTATATCATGTGCACTAAGTAAGTGAGGGTGCACCAACCTAAGGAATTAATGCTCATATTGGGTATTGAACTCAATACTTACAAGTATTAACCATTAATCGGTCCAAAATTGTCATTGAGCCATCCCCTTATGATTGACATCTTCCTTCTTAAATTTTTTCTAGATGGAGTCTCCAAAATTTGATTGGGATGTTGGAAATCAAATTTTTTTGGCCGAAAATGATAAGATCGAACAGTTAGGACATTCAATTGTGAGAAATGTAATGAATGGGGTTTAGGGACTGATAAGAAAAGATAATTTTTTAAATGGACTATTAAGAGACATCCTAAAATTAAGGGACTAATTAGAAAGAAATCCTTCTACCAAGATCCTTTAAGTAATTTTCTCAATATTTTTCTAATCTACAATATAGAAAATAAAATAAAGATTTTTATTGGATGAGGGGGCGTTACGAAAGAAAATTTCTAAGACAGATAGACAATGCTTTAAGATACATAGCACAAGTCCAAAAAAATTGCATTTAGAACGAAGTCCCTCCTAGAGGGTCTACAAAGTAATTTTTTTTATTTTCCCTTGGTTTCTTATCCAGAGCAGACGAGTAGGAGAAGCCGAATTATCCGGCTTTTATAAATGATTTTCACTTAAAAAGTTAAAATTACGATTATCTTGTACGGCTATAATTCTACGAATTTGTAAACCTAGTTCTAGTTGGATTACACTAACAATTATCATTATCTAGCTATTACGAGTACGACTATAATTCGACAAACTGCTCTCTCTCTCTCTCTCTCTCTCTCTCTCTCTATATATATATATATATATATTAAGAGAGAGAGAGAGAGAGAGAGTTTTAATTCAATCAAATACTGACAATATCGTAGTACTCCAAACTACTAGATTGTACTAAAATCTGATAATGGTGACCCCGAGAGAGAAGGGAGGATCGAACAAGAATTTACAGTGGCTTCAAACTAAGAAGACGACAACAACAAGAACCAATAAGAATAAGATTTTACATTTAAAGTGGCTTCAAACCAAGAAGAGGAGTAAAACAACAAGAACACCAAGATTCAAGAAAGTTGCTAATTCATCATCATCTTCTCATATTCAAGAAGAGGAGAAAAAGAGGATTTCTGATGTTCCGTTTGATACGGATTTTAATATTTTAGGTAACGTTAGGGAAGAGACTGACTCGTTAATGAATGGCTTAAACGATTTCTTTGCGGATATACCTGATTTTGAAGATGATAAGTTGGGTCCAATCGAGACTGTTATGGATTATAGTAAACTTGGTGAAATTCCTGATTTCGAAAGTTTGTTCACCTTCCCAATTAGTGGTTTTAATTCAACCAAAAAAAGGGAAAAAACTGCTTTAAAATTGGAAAGGAATTGACGCAGTTCCGTATAGAGATAGTTTGACCGTTTTATTTTTTTCTCTTGTAAGGTTGTAGGCGTCTGCTATCAATGAGAAAGTGTATGTAAGTCCGTTTTATTGTTTTTATTTTTATATTTTTATGTTTAAAGGATTGTTTGGAATGTCTGAAATATAATGGAAAAATTAAGAAGTTCTGAGATTATAGAAAGTTTTATTGTTTTAATTTTTAATTTTTTTATGTTTAAAGAATTGTTTGGAATTTCTGATATATAATGGAAAAATTACGAAGTTTTGAGATTATAGAAAGTTATACGGAACTAAAATTTCACCATCAGATGCCCTGTACAAATAAAATACTTATGTTATGAAAGATAAAATATCTATTACAAATAAAATACTTATGTTTATGACAAATAAAATATCTATAAGATAATTTATTGGATAATAAGAATTTTTTGGGTTTTGGATGAATAATAGATTTTGATGAAGCCTATAGATGAATTTTAAAATATATATAATTGTTTTAAAAATAAAAAAATGCATTTGATATACTAAATGATAAAATAACACTTAAAAAAAACAATGTGATTATTTCTAAATATATAAAAATCAAAGAATTTTTTGTCCACTATGTTTCAATCTCTGAGTGCCTGAGCAAAAAATATGCAAATTAATAAGTATGCCTGGAGTGTTCATGTATGTCTAAAGATTTAATGTTTTCTTTTGTAATGTGCATATATAGGATGTCTAATCTAAAGATTTGATGTTTCTTTAGAGGCAATTTCATGTGATGGGCATATCTTGGTTCAATCCATGGTCAGCTTAGGACGATATTGATGATCTTACAAGGGATCGTCTTGAGTTCTTGTGTGTGTGTGTTAGGGAACGCTGCCTCGGAACCTTGAGGTTCGCTACGTACCATCGCTACAAATAATCTTCTTTATAATATTACATAAACAATCTTAATTTATATAGAAACAACGTACTTAAAAGATCAGAACAATTAGGAAAGTATCTTAACAATTGAAAATGAGGTTGAATAGGTTAAAATAATTTATCCTGGTCAAGATCTTTGTAGGAAAGCCTTCATACCACTCTGAATCAGGTTATCTTTATAATGCATTTCTTGCAATAAATGTTGTTTATTTGGGTTTATGATGGGTCTCTGATCAGTTTTCATTCCCATATTTACTGTTAGTAGGAGTTGCACACACATAATGTCGTGGATTTTTCAAATTTTGCTCCTAATCGTACTAAAAAAATTTGGGAGATTATTTGGTAATTATGAAAAGTTAAAAAATTAAAATCTCAATGAAGTTTTTGGGTTTATCAAAACCAATCATCTTCAACTTCCCTAAAAACAGAATCTTGTTCTTGAAATTTTAATGTTAAAGAAAATAAAAACCCTATATTGTTCTTGAATTTGGAATGTTGAAGAAAATAAAATTTTGGGAGTGAAAGGTACAATTGTTATTATATTTCATAAATTAATTGATAAATGTCAAATTATTCGTCAATTTACCATTTTTATCGGTTAGTCTGCCCTTACGTGGAGAATTCTACAAATTTTTTAAATAAGTCTTCCTTAGGTGAATTTCAATATTCTCCACAAATTTTTTAAATAATTCTTCCTAAGGTGAATTTCGATTGAATTTTTTGGTTGTACATGATGCTTTCAACCATATGAAAAGTCAATGGGGGGAATATATGGGTCACCTTTCAATCCACTTTGATTTTGCTCGTAAAATTTGAATGCCAGTTCTCTCTGTATTTTCGATCTCATAGAGTCTTCTTAGTTATGTTGTTCATATTTTTCAAAGCTAGAGATTCACGCCTAATGCGGATAGGGCGAGGATTTTGTGGAGGCTCATGTCCTTTGTGATTTGTTGGGGCGTAGGGTAAAAGAAGAAGAGAATTTTTTAAAGGGAATTGAGTGATCCTGGCAGGACGTCTTTATTTGCATTTTGGGTTTTGTGTTTTATCGGTTTAAATTGCATAGAGTTCAAAGGGGTATTTTTCGATCACATTCTCTTCAAATTGGAATTGGCTTGTAAAGGTAGACAATCTAAGCTTGTTTTTATTGTAAAATATTGATCCCCCAATCACTTAGATTCTTACTTAGACCTAAATTTTATGGTTATAATTAGTCAAGCTCTGACTGATACGAGCACCTTTGGGTGGGTTAGAAATGGAATATATATAGAAGGGAAATCCTAATATAGGGGAGGGTCTTTGCACCATATGAGTCCTCCTATGTACTTGAACCTGGCATGAAACAAATGGCTCCATTTGAATAAGGAAGAACGCTTGGCTATGTGAAACCCTTGCCATGTGAAACTGTGGAAAAGCTAAGGACCCTGTATTCTCACTCTTGTATTTGCTATCAAATACCTTTCTCCAAGGGGTTCTCTCTTTTTTCCTCTCCATATCTCTACATCATAGAGATCATCCTCACCAATAAATCAGCCAATTCCGAAACTTCTAACCCACACATTAAAAAAAATGTTTGGCACAATGTTTTGCTCTTTTTAGAGCCTCCCATATATATATATATATATATGGGTCGGGTTCCGTAGACTCACATTATGACACACCGTTTTGTCTTATATGGGCAAAAATGTTTGGAATGGGCTGATTTTTTGTGAGGATGATCTCTATGGTGAGGAGATCATCCTTGCCAAAAATCAGCTCATTATGAAACCTCTAGCCCTATGTTTACAAGTTGAAAAATTTTAGACCGTCCAATTTTTGTAAATCAATTTTGATAGGGTTAGAAATTTTGGAATTGGATGATTTTTTGCCAGGATGATCCCCTCATCACAGAGATCATCCTCACAAAAAATCAGCCCATTCCAAACATTTTTACCCATATAAGACAAAACGGTGTGTCGCAATGTGAGTCGTAATAGGGGTCGTAATAACGCTGTCCTATATATATATATATTAAAGATGGTCTTGTATTTTTTAAAGATGGTCTAATGAAAAATGACTTAAGGTCCCTTAGTTTCAACCCTTATTCAGACTTAAGAAACATTGTAATAAATAGGAAAAAATTCAATAAAAAAGTCAGAAATTTTTTGAGGAATATAAAGTGATGTTTTTTGAGTTTCTAGCCAAAATCCATCATCTTCAACTGCCTAAAAATATTTTCCTACTCTTGAGATGTTAGTGTTGAAGAAAATAAATTTCGAGATATCAAGCCTAAGTTCATTTTTTTGCTAGTCCTAACATTTATGATTTTAGTGAAAATTGTCCACAACTCTTATGAAAATTATTGGTTAATCATCGTTTGTGTGACGAGCCTAATATTTGCATAGAAGAAACACAACGTGAAAAAAGCCTATATTTGATGGTCCAAGGCTGTCGAATTTCATAAAATTCGACGGACCAAAACGTTAAAATTTTCATTGTCGAAGATCGAAACCGTCAAATTAATGGAGGATGGGAGAAATTAGAAGGTTCAAAACCATCAAATTGGGGAGCATAAAAAATTGCAACGGCCATGGGCCGTCAAAATCTGATTTCTAAAATTTGTGGGCTTTGGCCCGTCGAATTTTCATGTCAAAATTTTCAGTTTTCACGTAGTGAAAATCAAGATTATCATGTCTCTCCCCTACTAGAAGGTTTTAAAATTTGTGGAACCGCGCTTGAATTGGGCAAAAATCATTGGTACCAATTGGTTCGAATAAATCAATAAGAGAAACATAAAATTTGGGTGATTCCTCATAAAATACTAATTTTTTTTTTACAAATTATTGCAAAAAAAATTCAAAAAAATAACAATATCTATAAAAGCATCAATAACATTATAAAAAAATATATATATATTTGTTCTAGTAAATATGTAATTGAACTGGGTTTTTTTTTTTTTTTTTTTTTCAAAATAAAAAATCCGTCTTCTTTACTAATAATAGAGTTATCCAAAAAAAAAAAAATGGACATTTTAAATTAGAATAAATAACTTATATGAAAACATGAAAATATTTATGTAATTTCTATTAATTTTAAAAGGTACAAAAACCTTCAACCATTTATAATATTAAAAAATTGGTGAAATAAATCGGTTCTTGGTACCCATGGTACGTATCAGTTCCAGTTCCTAATCAATTTGGTTCCTTTTAGATCCGATTCTAATCAGGTATTGGAAATATGGATCCTAAATTGAGGTTTTGGTCCGATTAAATGGGTACCCATTGACACTCCTAAGAGTGGTATGTATAATATCAACTTAAAAATTGGACGGATCCATTCACTAACCTACAATAATCAAAAGGGTCACGAGCAAATCAATATGAATTAGAGGAGTTAATAGTTTTTCAAATGAATATTTTTCATTTGACTCGACTTGTAAAATGTGTCAATTATTTGGCAAGGGATCGATTCGATTAATTTGGATAAATTTAGGAAGTTTTCGGAGACTGATGGTTTTTTTAGTGCATCTTTAAAATAGGTGTATTTCACATATATATTACAAATTAAATTCATACTAAAGAATTTATTAAGGGGTAGAACTTTAAATATGAAGATTTCACAACCACTTAAATTAAGACGATTTGTGTTTTAATAAGTTAAGGGGCATTAAAATAAAAATAAGAATTTTATGGGAGGAAGGGCATTAAGAAAGAAACTTAATTTCTACAGTGCTTTAAGATAAAGACCACAAGTTTAAGTGAATTTAGAAAGAAGTACCTACAGGGTCTACAAAGTAATTTTCTAGTTTCCCTTTGTTTATCTTATACGATTATAATTCTACGAACTACTCTCTAATTGGATTACGCTTACAATTACCATTATCTTGTACGGGTACGACCATAATTCTACAAACTATTTTCTTTATATATATTTTAGGAGGGAGTTTTAATTCAATCAAACACATACAATATCGTCTCAATGGGAGGATCGAATAAAAAAGAGAAAAAGATTTTACAAAGAGTTCAAACCAAGAAGAATAAGAAAGTGATTTTAGAAAAGAAAGAGGAGAAGATAGAGATTCTACAAAAGAAAGAGGAGAAGATTTTACAGTGGTTTCAAACCAAGAAGAGGAGTAAAAGAACAAGAAGGACGAAGAACTTCTCTTCTCATATTCAAGAGTAGAAAAGTTTTTCTGATATTCCAATTGATACGGATTTTAATATTTTAGGTCCTGTTAGGGAAGAGGCTGACTTGGTGAACTCAAATGAGTTAAACGATTTCTTTGCGGATATTCCTGATTTTGACGATGATAACTTGGGTCCAATCGAGCCTGTTATGAATTATACGAATCTTGGTGGTGAAATTCCTGAGTTTAAAAATTTGTTCACCTTCCCAATCAGTGGTTGTAGTTCAACCAAAAAAAAAGAAAAAAGTGGTTTTAAATTAAAAGGAAATTGACTCAATTCCTTATATAGATAGTTTGGTTGCTTTGTTTTTTTTTGTTTTTTTTTTGTTTTTTTCCTTGTAAGCTTGTAGGCGTCTCTTATCAATGAGAGAGTGTATGTAGGCCTGTTTTATTGTTTTTATTTTTTACTTTTTATGTTTAAAGGATTGTTTGGAATGTCTGAAATATAATGGAAAAATACAAAATCTTGGGAATATAGAAAGTTTTACGGAGCTAGAATTTCTGGTAGATGCCCTCTACAAATTACAATACATGTTTACAAATATACAAATACAATACATGTTTACAAATACAATACTTATGTTTACTGATTATTTACAAATACAATACTTCTTGTTTACTGATTATGAACAACTGATTGACAATAGGATAATGGGCGAAGTTAAGGGAAGCTTTTGGGTTTTGGATAGATAATAGATTTTGATAAAGAGTGGCAAAAAGCCTTGAAGTCGAGAAACAATCACATAAATCTTAAAGTATAACTAATTTTTTTAAAGAATAAAAATATAAAAACAATGTATTTCATATACTACATGATAAAATAACACTTAAAACCAAAGAATTTCGATAAAGTCTCTTGGAAAATCAAAAAAAATTTGGAAACCTTGTGTGAGCAAAAAATTAAAAAAATACTCGGATTGATGACATCTTCATGTATGTCTAAAATTTGATGTTTCTTTCTGGTGATATGGGGGTACATAGGCCATTTCATGTGATGGACATATCTTGTTTCAATCCATGTTCAAGACGATATTGATGATCCTACAAGGGATCGCTTAAGTTCTCTTGTATACTAGGGAACGCCTTCTTCTAGTGTGTTAGGGAACGCCTCGGAACCTTGCGGTTCACAACGAACCATTGCTATATACTATTAAAGAAACACTCTTAATTTAAATAGAATCTAATTAAAAGATCAGAACAATTAGGAAAGTATCTTAACAATTGAAAATGAGATTGAATGGGTTAAAATATTTTATTCTGGTCAAGATCTTTGTAAGAAAGTCTTCAGAACACTCTGAATCAGGTTATCTTTAGGGCATTTCTTGCTATAGATGTTGTTTTCATTCGCATATTTACTATTAGTTGGAGTTGCACACAGACATATTGTTGTGGATTTTTCAATTCTTTCTCCTGATCTTAGTAACAAATTTTGGGAAATTATTTGGCAATTATAGAAAGTTAAAAAATTAAAATTCTGAATGAAGCTTTTGAAAACCCATCATCTTCAACTTCCCTAAAAATACTCATGTTAAAGAAAATAAAAACCCTATATTGTTCTTGAATTTGGATTGTTGACAAAAATAAAAATTTGGGAGTGAAAGATAAAAAATGCTATTATATTTCACAGATTAATTGATAAATGTCAAACTCAGGTTTCCTCTATATTAGTACTAATTCCATAGGGGGTCATTAAGATGTTCTTTAAGGATATATTTTATTGGGAATCCCTGATGGAGAGCCTCAAGCGGAATATTGTTTTTGATTCACCCATTTCTAGGATATTTTGAAACACATTGAGTTGATTCAAACTATGGAATTTTGAGTTGACTAGACCTTGAAACTTGGTTAAACCAATTTTAGTTTTAGGTGCACCTCTCAAGGTTTAATTCCTAGATTTGCACCTCATGTCATACATTAAGGCATGAACCATTATAATATGATGCCCTCCTCTGACAAACGCCCCCGACACCCCCATCACAGAATCGTAGATCATTTGCCTTGGGATACAAAAGAAAAAGATTTATGATTCTATGTATCTCGAGGCAAATGATCTACCATTTTGTGATGGGGGCGTTTATCAGAAGGGGGTATCATATTATCATGACTCTTAATGCATATATATTTTAGATCTGGTTAAGTCGTGCATCCAACAATGACATTGAATCCTAAATGTTTAGTGTTCCAACCCAAAGTTTTAAGCCAACCTCCCATCTATTCCAATCCTATAACCCACGTCCAACAGAGATTTGTTATATAGAAATTGACTAATGATGAATGCAGACAGTAAATCATATGAGATCTGTACTCAGTTGTTTTTCCTTGTGTATCCCGAAGAAAAAGATTTATGGTTTTGTGCCCTTGCCACATCAACCGCATATGATTTACCACGTCTATTCATCCCGACTCTTCGAAATTTATATATTAAGCTGATGAACCAATGACATGACGCCATGTGTATCGAAAAGTTACTAAAATAAAAGAGTAAGAATTTGCTGTTAAGAAATTTTTATGCTAAGCTGATGAGCCAATAGCATGATCCCACGTGTATTAAAAAAAAGTTATATACTAAAAATAGAACTCATGATTGGTTAGAAATTTTCTCCCTAAATTTTATCTCTACCAACCATTCGTACTTGTTTTTTTTTTCAATACACGTGGCATCATGCCATTGGTTCACAGTTTAGCACATAAATTTTTTAACAGGAAATTCGTACTAGCACTTAAACTACCCGAAATTTTCTTCTTCTCATTTAATAACATGGCAACATGTCATTAGTTCATCAGCTTCGCACATAAATTTCGAAACTGCAAATCTTTGTTCCCATGTATATGGATCAACAATTTGGATAACCATATGAAAAAGACTTTTCTAGCCTCTCCAACACGCATTACCATAAAAGAGTAAGTACAGATTCTACCCTCTCCAACACACGTTACCATAAAAGATAAAGTACAGATTTTCTAAACATGAGTATAAAAGTCTTCTACGAATTCATAATTATTTTCCTAGGGATTTATTTTTTCGAGAATCCTTAACATCCCAACCGTCAATTTGATGGATAGTCCCAACCACATGTTGTGCGCCTTAGGCCGCAAATATTTCCATAAATGACAAGTACATGTTTAAAGTAGTGCTGCAACTTGGACAGGCTGACCCGAATCAACCCAAGTTCAACCCAATTGATGAACGAGCCTGGATTGGGTTATATGGAAAATGAGTTGATTAGTCTGGATTAGGAAATCTCAACCCAAATTGAATTTAGATTGAGCTCTGATTAAGGCTTCGAACAACTTGACTCAATCCGGACTCGATGTTGTATATTTAGTCATTGATGAATTGTCTAAATATTATTTAAATGATGGATTTGAAGGTTGTGTGGAAACTTATTTATTAGTGATTTTATTTTTTATATTGTATATCTTTGGTACCATATAAAATAAGATTTATATGTTGATCAAAATAAAATTAAACTTTCTATATTAGCCCAACCCGCCCAAAATTATCAAACTTGGGCTAACCCAAGCTCAACCTGATTTTAGAAGCTCGATCTCGGGTGAAGCTTGGGTTAATGACTTGTAACCCAATGGTCTGGTTGAGTTGAGCTCGGTTAGAGGGTTCTACAACTTGGGTTGAGTCTTAGTTGACCTTTCAACTCGCCTAGGTTGCAGTCCTAATTCAAAACTGTTGAGATTTTCTCTCTTGTAATTCGGGAATGTACAAATCATATAGTTGTAGGACTCTGATTTAGAGCTAATTTGTAGGTAATTAGTTTCTCGATTCTTGTATAATTAGTTACCTAATTTAACTCGGTTTGTATTCTATAAATTGAATCTATCTCAATCAGAGAATGAGTTTTACACATAATTTTATTTCTCATATTTTTCTGAATAAGATGGTATCAGAGCCAAACCTCATTCGAAGATTTCCGTGTAGAAGCAAAACCCATAGAATGGCCATCGTCATCGTTGTGCAGCTGTGTCGTTATCCGTGTTGCTGTGCTGTAAAACAGAGACGAATCTCTGCAAATCCATTGACAAAACCATAAATCCAGATTTCTCTCTCGTCTTCTTGGCAGAAATAAATCGCAGAAATCGTTGAGTAGAAATCTCACCACGATGGTGGTTCTCTCTCTCTCTCTCTCTCTCTCTCTCTCTCTCTCTCTCTCTCTCTCTCTCATATTCAAAGACAATCGTACTCCGTCTCTCGGTCATTGAAAATCACAGAAATCGTAGAGCTCTCTCTGCCTAAAGCACAATCCCAGCAACCCTATTTTTTTTAGATTTTTTGTTTTTCGTTTGTGAGCTCTTCTAAAGCACGATCTCACAACCCCTTTCGTTTGGGTTTTGTGAGCTCTTATTGGAGGTTCTGCTACCACGTGTGCCAGAACCTCCAATAAGATTCAAACCTTAAAGACAAAAGAGAGAGAGAGAGAGAGAGAGAGAGAGAGAGATCTTGTGACATTGTCAATGAAAGTAAAACATGAAGGTTGGCGTTCGACAGCTAACCTTAAGAAACCAACATTGTCTTATATGGCTTAAAAGTTTGGGATTGAGCTGATTTTTAATGAGGATGATCTCTATGGTGAGGAGATCATCCTCACAAAAAATCAGCCCAATCTTGAACTTTTAAGTCCATCCAAACTGGTTTACAAATATTTGATAAAAAATTGATGGTCTACAATTTCTAAATCATTTTTTATGGTGTTAGAAGTTTCAGATTAGGCCGATATTTTTTTTAGGATGATCTTCTCCCTATAGAGATCATCTTCACAAAACATCAGCCTAATCCAAAACATTTAAGCCATATAGAACAAACGTATTGGCTCCCTAACATTGGCTGTCAAACCTGGCCTAAACATGAATAGTGCGTCATATCACATATACAGTTGAAAAGGTGACATAAACATGTGATATATTATATATGCATGATAAAAGTGCATATCTTGGAGTTGGTTTGACACTTTTTTTTTTATAAGTAGCAATTCATTCAAAAATAAAACTAGGCCAGTCGAGATGACCAACCTAGCAAGAGCTTACATCGGTGGATTACTCATAAGGAATACAACAAATCCCATCCCAATTAAAAATAAAATCCTCGAAGAAAACTCTCCTAAACTCTTTGAATACTTTAGACCAGAAGAAGATAAGACCCACAATGGATATAATTGTATCTCTACAATCTTTTTGTTTCCCTTCGAATATACGCCTATTTCTCTCAAATCACACTCCCCAACAGATTGCAAATGGTGTAATACTCCACAACAGTCTCTTTGCGTCATCAAACGCCAATTGAAGACCAACAAGTGAAGAGTTCTTTTAATGTTTGGAGTAGACAGGATATAACTCCACACAAGTTCAAAAAGTGTGTCCATATGCCATGCGCAAACTTACAATGAAGAAGAAGATGATCTGAAGATTCTCCATTCTCCATACATAGCACACAACTTTCTTTAGAAGTTGGAATAAGTGTAATCTTTATATTTATAGAATTATCTAACATTCACATGCATCCCATGTGCATTTTGCTAGTTACCTTAAAAGAAATTAAAAAAATACAGATTTTCTAAACATGATTATGCAAATCTTCCAGTAATTCATAATTATTTTCACAGGGATTCATCTTTTGAGAATCCCTAACATCCCAACCATCAGTTTGATGGACAGTCCCAACTACATGTGCGACTTAACTAGGCTGCAAATATTTCCATAAGAATAATGACGAATAATGTCGTGCATTTATCATTATTTTTCCATGGTTTTTGTTTGTTATTTCATTTCGTCTGTGCTTCACGTGAACCAGAATGAGAGAGAGGGAGATCTTGAACATGGTCAATGAATGTAAACCATGAATAGTGTGTCATATACACTAGGACTCGTGATAGAGAAGGAGACATGTACATGTGATACATGTACTGTAACAGTGCATATCTCGAGGTTGGACCAGATGGTTGTTGGTTGTGTGACCTAACTCAAGAATCGTAAGTGACATGAATGATGAAGAGGAATTTCAAGACAAATTTCTGTGATGGATTTCTTCCAAGATCATCATCATGCATCGATCTTGAGACAGAGAGAGAGAGAGAGACGTCGTTGATTTCTGTACTCCACACGATTTGATGATTTAAAAGGAGGCGCTTTTCTAACCTCAACACGTCATCTTCAGGACAAGTTTCCCTCAAATACAATCAACTGACGAGCCGTAGATGTTTTTTCCTCGTGTACATGGAAGAAAAAAATTATATTCTGTGAACCCTCTCAGCTCCTATAAATATACCCATCCCTCTTTCCAAACTCCTCACACTACAATCCCAACTCTCTCTCTCTCTCTCTCTCTCTCTCTCTGTGTGTGTTTATTGGTGCTTGTCTGTTTGTCTATCTTTCTTCTTCTTATTATTATTGTCTAAAGGTCTAGAGATATGGGTAAAAGTGAGATAGAATATACAGTTACCATAAACCAGGAAGAGAGAGTGGCATCACTATTACCATCTCCAGAGCTCTATCTACCACTCTCTAACCTAGACTTGACCCTCCCACCTGTAGATGTTAATGTTTTCTTCTGTTACAAAAAGAAGCACAACAACATTAGTTTCTCATCCATGGTTAGTGTCCTTAAGAAGTCCATGGCTGAAACTTTGGTATCTTATTATGCATTTGGAGGAGAAATTGTGAGCAACTCCATGGGTGAACCTCAAATTCTCTGCAATAACAGAGGGGTTGATTTCATTGAAGCTTATGCTGACGTGGAGCTTAAAGACCTCCAGCTGTATAATCCTGATGCCAGCGTGGAAGGGAAACTGCTGGCTAAGAAGAAGAAAGGGGTGCTATGTGTTCAGGTAAAACTAAGTCGTCGTTGACCTCAATTTGGAGTGGATAACATCTTTGTGAATCCTGGATGATTGACTCAAAAGTCAAAATGGGTAAACAGATAGATATTTTCTGTCTTTATAGTGCTGATAATATGACGGACTTTTGGAGGACGAACTTGACGGACGCTGGCGTGAAAGCATATAATTTATTAAAAGGAATTTTAAAAAACAATAGGAAAATGCTGAAATGATACAAACGGAGACACAGAGGTGACAAAAATGATGTGGTGGCACGCGCATAACCATAGATGCTTTTTTCTCGTATCTCACGAAAAAACATCTATGGTAATGTGCACGACACATCATTTTGTCACCTTTGTGTCTCCATTTGTGTCAGCGTGACTCAAGAGAAAAATATATTTTCTCTCTCGTGACCATAGGGGCGTAGTCAGGATTTAACTCATGTGGGGGTAATGTAAGAGTGAAAGTTTTTTTGTGAGAGTAACGAAGATCGTAAATTTTTTTGTGGGGGCAACATAACAATGAAAGCTATTTTGTGGGAACGACTAAGAGGTGTAAAACAAATTGGGAGAACAATAGTGCAGATTTCTTTATTCACCATTATTATTTATTGCAATAATTCATTACTCCAAAGAAGATTTGAAAATTCTTATGGGGGCAAGTGCCCCCACTCTAAATCCACCCTGCTTGTCTATAGTGAAAAATAGTAACTTTTAAATAGGAAAATGCTGAAATGATAAAAACGGAGACACAGAGGTGACAAAAATGATGTGGTGGCACGCGCATAACCATAGATGTTTTTTTCTCGTATCTCACAAAAAAACATCTATGGTAATGTGCACGACACATCATTTTGTCACATTTGTGTCTCCGTTTGTGTCACCTCAGCATGACTCAAGAGAAAAAGATATTTTCTCTCTTGCCCATAGTGAAAAACAGAAATTTTTAGATCTTATCACCTTTAGACATTTAAAATCATGATTCGATTAAACGAGATTATAAAAGATAAAATTATATGAACTTAAAAAAAAATTAGTATTTTTTTTCCGTTGAATTTTATTTTTAAATGTGAGTGCTCCGTAACCATACGTTTTATACATTAGGGATCAAGCTCGAAAAATATTTATTTTTTATTTTTAATTTTTTTGTGAATATGAATATTTTTGTGAAATCTAAATGTCTATATTGTTGGATTTTCAATGCGATAGTCAATATGGGCCCAACGATCCTTTCTAAGATTTGAAACCTAAAAAAATAAATATGTGGGCAGAGAATAGACATGAGAGAGAGAAACTTTCTCCTTTTATATTTTAGTAAGTTATGTGTTCCCACGTCAGCATATTTCAAGTCCGTCCACCAAAAGTCCGTCATGTTATCTGCACTATTCTTTTTAAGGATCTTTTAAAAATGCAAGCGGTCTTGGTACGCGGTTGGGTATGCAGCTGTCGTGGTAAGATCCCGTTCATTCATGACAACTGCACATTCTTTTATGGAGATTTGCAATTGAGTATCCCGAGAAAACAGATCTCCGTGTACATGCCCCATCAGACTAGTACTGATCGAGTGAAGACTGTCTACTTAGTATGTCAACACTCTTTTTCTTTCTAAGAACGTCTAAAGTAAACTGCCACACCAATTTTCGTTATAATATAACGTACCAACTATAACATAGGGTTGTCAATGGATCGGATCGGACTCAAAATCAAATCCATTATGATATGGCAACTTAAGATCTGGATTGAGAAATATTAATTCCGATAGGATGTCGATTTTGATAATTTACCAATTGGTTATAGATAAACCATATCTAGATCCTATAGTGGGGGGAGGGGGATCTGATAAAATGTCAAATGCATATAAATTATATTACATAATTTTTTAAATATTTCTAATTTTTTACAGATTATATATATTTCTTAACTTTCAACATAACCTATAATTCAAGTTTCTGATCTAACTTGATAAAATTTCTAATTGATCGGCATGTGAACAGGTAACCAAGCTGCATTGTGGCAGCCTGGTCATCGGATCCACCTTCGACCATCGAGCAGCGGATGCCTATTCAATGAACATGTTCCTCGTTGCATGGGTGGAGATGGCACAAGCAAATCCCTTATCACTCCAACCATGCTTCCAAAGGTCGTTGCTCAACCCACGTTGCCTTGGGTACTACGATGCCTCCCTAGACAACATGTATGTGCCCATATCGACCTTACCCTTCCTTGTTTTGTTTTTTAGTGAAAAAGACAAGGGTTTGTTAGTCTTTTACACAATAAATGTTTATTTACATGATAAATTAATAATAATAATATTTTTTTTACTAAAGAATTATGATTTTCTAACGCCCCCTTTGAGACACACCCCCATAGGCCCCTAACGCGGCATGTTGTAGAATCATAGATTCTTTTCCTTGGAATACACAGATGCACATATTTATGACGATGTATAGTTATGTATCCCGAGGAAAAATCTATGATTCTAGCTCATGCCACATCAGGGGGTGTAAAAAAAATTTACGACTCTTTACTAGATAGATTATTAAGATACTACTTGGAACTTAGCGACTATTTAAAAAGAAACCACTCAACCAGAGTCTTTCAAGTAATTTTCCCGTGGGCAAATGAATCAAAAGAGAAAAAAAAAACAAAAAAACAAAAAAGAATTGTGATAATCTGATTACCCACGAGGCAAACTCAATTGACTATCGTGACGTGAAAAATTCGAGAACCGTAGATTTGTGTTCCTCAGGATACACGGCTGCACTTCCCCATAAAAAAGTGTATCTCAAGGGAACAGTGTATCCCAAGAAAATCAGATCTATGATTGTCAAACTTGTTACATTAGGTAGTTGATTGAGTATGTCACGTAGGGTAGTCAGATTATCACGACTCAAAAAAAAAATCATATTTTTCAGGGTACTTTAATTTTGTTCTCCATTTTCCATGCATGACTTCAATAGAAACAATGTTTAGTCGTTAGTGTCTTAGTGATAGACAGTACTGAAATTGGTGACTGCATAGAGCACATTAACTACAAAATATTTTTGGGAAAATACTTAAAGGTCCCCGGTGGAGGGATTTTTTTCTAAATAGTCTCTAAGTTTTAGGCGGTTTTTGTATAGTCTATTTAGTAAAACTATTTTCTTTTCCTTAATGGTCAACATTTTTATTGTCGAACTCACCACTTTTTATCATCGAGCTCAACAATTTTTATTGTTGAATTTGATAATTTAAAAAAAATGTCGAACTCAATAATAAAAAGTGGTGAACTCAACGATGGTAAACCTCACCCGTCTTCATTTTTTGAGTTTTTCAGACTAAAATACATAGGAAAATCTAATAAAAATTTGAGATAATGATTTGTGTCTAGATGATTTCAAACCAAAAGAACCATCTTTGATTGATTTTCATCCAAAAATGAAGAAATTTTTTGAAAAAACTCTGGCTTTTTACATGTCTTCAAAAATCTTGAAAATGACTTCTTCTCCTTATTTATTTATTTTTCTTGAGAGTTGCAATAGTAGCTCTTTTTTATTTTTATTTACTTTTTTTATTTATTTTTTATAACCAAGTATTCGTGTAGACAACAGACCCAGCTCGTATTTGGGCTTTGCCCAATCCATAGACCAAGGTCTTCTCCGAGGACTAGTCTAGGGGGACGTGCAAAGCTCGCACATCATGCGCATTAAGTAAGTGAGGGTGTGCCACGCTGAGGAATTAATGCTCATTTGGGTATTGAACTCAATACCTACAAGCATTAACCATTTATTAGTCTGAAATTGCTATTGAACCATCCCCACAAGGTTGGCTTCTTCTTCCTTCCTAATTTTTTTTCCTAATGGATGGAGTCTCCGAAATTCGATTGGGATGCTGAAAATCAAATTTTTTTGGCTGAAAACGGTATGATCAAACAGTTAGGGCATTCAATTGTGAGAAATGTGATGAATGGGATTTAGGGACTAGATCCAATTCTAATCAGGTATTGGAAATATGGATCCTGAATGGAGGTTTTGATTCGATTAAATGGGTACCCAATGACACCCCTAAGAGTGGAATGTATAATATCAACTTAAAAATTGGACCGATCCATTCACCAACCTAGAAGAATCACCAGCAAAGCAAATCGATATGAATTAGATGAGTTAATATTTTTTCAAATGAATGTTTTTCATTTGACTCGACTTGTAAAATGTGTCATTATTTGGCAAGGGGTTGATTCAATTAATTTGGACAAATTCAGAAAACTTTTGGAGACTGATGGTTTTTTAAGTGTATCTTTAAAATAGGTGCCTTTCACATATATATTACAAATTAAATTCATATTAAAGAATTTATAATAATAGTAAAAATAATTTTTTCATTGATAAAATTTAAGGTATTAAGGGGTAGAACTTTAAATATGAAGATTTCACAACCACTTAAATTAAGAAGATTTGAATTTTAATAAGTTAAGGGACATTAAAATAAAAATAAGAATTTTATGAGGGGGGATATTAAGAAAGATACTTAATTTCTAGAATGCTTTAAGATAAAGACCACAAGTTTAGGTGAATTTAGAAAGAAGTCCCTACAGGTCTACAAAATAATTTTCTAGTTGCCCTTGGTTTGTCTTGTACCATTATAATTTTACGAACTACTCTCTAATTGGATCACGCTTACAATTACCATTATCTTGTACGTGTACAACTATAATTCTACAAACTATTGTGTTTAATTCAATCAAACACATACAATATCGTCTCGAAGGGAGGATATCGAATAAAAAAGAGAGAAGGATTTTACAAAGAGTTCAAACCAAGGATAATAAGAAAGAGATTTTACAAAAGAATAAGAAAGAGAAGATTTTACGGTGATTTCAAAAGAAGAGTAAAACAACAACAAGAACGAAGAACTTATGTTGTCATATTCAAGAGGAGAAAAACAACAAGAAGAACGAAGAGCTAGAATTTTACTGAAAATACAAAGTTTTGAGATTATAGAAAGTTTTACGGAGCTAGAATTTCTAGTATGGAATCAGATGACCTCTACAAATACAACACTTATGTTTACTGATTATGAACAAAACAATGGATCAATGGATTGATAATAGGTGATGATAGGATGATAGTAGGATAATGAGCGAAGTTGTTGGGTTTTGGACGGATAATGGATTTTCAATAATGGGAAGTTTATGGATTTTCAATAGTTTTTGGGTTTTGGATGGATAATAGATTTTGATAAAGAATTTCATATACTAAATGATAAAATAACACTTAAAATCAAAGGATTTCGATAAAGTCTTTTGGAAACTCAAAGAATTTTTAGAAACCTTGTGTGATAAAAAAAAAAAAAAAATTACTCGGATTGATGACATCTTCATGTATGTCTAAAATTTGATGTTTCTTTCTGGTGATATGGGGGTACATAGGCCATTTCATGTGATGGACATATCTTGTTTCAATCCATGGTCAAGAGTCAAGACGATATTGATGATCTAACAAGGGATCGTCTTAAGAGCTAAGTTCCATTGTAAATGAGGATGCCGTGGGCAAATCCTATGTGAGATTGTAACCTTCTTTAGTCGGCTGGGGGTCCGCTAAATACCCCCCATTACCTTCCAAAAAAAAAAAGGGATCGTCTTAAGTTCTCGTTTCTTGTGTGTTAGGGAACACCTCAGAACCTTGCGGTTCCTACGAACCATCGCTATATAATATTAAAGAAACACTCTTAATTTATATAGAATCTACTTAAAAGATCAGAAGAATTAGGAAAGTATCTTAACAATTGAAAATGAGGTTGAATGGGTTAAAATATTTTATCCTGGTCAAGATCTTTGTAAGAAAGTCTTCATAACACTCTGAATCAGGTTATCTGTAGTGCATTTCTTGCTATAGATGTTTTCATTCGAATATTTACTGTTAGATGGAGTTGCACTCAGACATATTGTTGTGGATTTTTCAATTCTTTCTCCTAATCTCAGTAACAAATTTTAGGAAATTATTTGGCAATTATGGAAAGTTAAAAAACTAAAATCTGAATGAAGTTGTTGGGTTTCTTATCAAAACCCATCATCTTCAACTTCCCTAAAAATTCAATCTTGTTAAAGAAAATAAAAACCCTATATTGTTCTTGAATTTGGAATGTTGACGAAATTTTTTTTTTGGGAGTGAAAGATAAAAAATGTTATTATATTTCACAGATTAATTGATAAATGTCAAATAATTCATCAATTTGCCATTTTAATCAGCTAATCTGCCCTTACGTGGAGAATTCTACAAATTTTTTAAATAATTCTTCAATTGGTGAAATTCGATTGAATTTTTCGGTTGTACGTGAAGCTTTCAACCATGTGAAAAGTACTATTGACAATCCACTCCCATAATTAACCACTTTCTCAATGAAATGCTTAGTTTAAAGATCCAACGGACAGCTTACTACACATTTCCGAAGTATCTTTTTTTTTTCTTTTTCCCATTTGGACTGCAACTTTTGGCAAACTAATAATATCCAATTTGATTTCGCTCGTAAAATTTGGATGCAAGTTTTCTCGCTATGTTCGATCTCATGGTGTCTTCCTAGTTATGCTGTTCATATTTTTCAAAGCTAGAGATCCATGCCTGAGGCGGATAGGTAGAGGATTTTGTGGAGGCTAATGTCCTTTGCTGTTTGTTGTGGCTTAGGGGAAAAGAGGAACAAGAGTATGTTTTAAGGGAGATGAGTGATCCTGGTAGGACATCTTTATTTGCATTTTGGGTTTTGTGTTTTATCGGTGTTAATTGTTTAGGGAGTTCCAAGTGGTATTTTTCGATCACCTTTTGTTCAGATGGGACTTGGCTTGTAAGGGTAGAGTCTAAGCTTGTTTTTATGTTCTGTCCCCTGTTTGGGGGTCATTTCGGCCGCCTGTTTGTTCCTTTAATAAATTGAGTTTTCATCAATAATAAAAGTCCCAACTGCCAAGCATTGTTGTATCTGAAGCTTACAATGAGGAGCTTATCAAAGCTCCTGGAATTGGAGGGTGGCCCCAAATAATTCATTGCTTTGTGGAGTTTCGAACACTTGACCTACCCTTCACGAGGAGCTTACCAAAGCTCGGCTTGCCACTAGGCCAACCTCTTGGGGTTAGACATGTGACATTAATATAAATCAAGTGGATCACCTATTATTTATCGCAAATGATTTTATCATTAAGTATAGTATGCCCAAGCTTCTAGTGGATTTTAACTTCATTATTGAACAATGTTCCATTTTTGGATGCTATAATACTAACTAGAGAGTGCGCTAAGTTTTTGATTCGCACTTCAAACAAGTACTATTTCACCGATCAGGTGGGGTAACGTTTTGGCATAGTTTTATTCCCTCGAAAGCCATCTAAAGATATGAGATAAGCTTGGAAGCTTATACAAGACATGTAAGTTCTAATTTAGCTTATTTTATTGTTTATGATGTTTTAGTATTCCTTGTGTATTGATAGAAAAAAAAAAATTTAACATGGAAATTTTCAGATCAGAAAATTGAGTGAAGGAGTACTTATTTTTAATGAAGTTAAAAATCACTTGATATTGTATGTAACAAAAATTAAGTTTTCAAATATCGGTGGAGCTTAAACGCCCGGAAACTCATGCTGTGCTAAACCATGATGAAAAGAAAACATCTTCCTTGCAATGGCCATGTCAGTATTCAAAAATCCATCTTGTATGGATTTGAAGTGAACACTAGTATGAGACTGTGTAAATTGAGGGCATTCATTTTCAAGTGAAATTGAATTTCTTTGGAAAATGATTATGATAATTGATTTTTGTGGAAAAAGGAATTCTGGCGCTTGATTGCATTTGAGAAAATGTCAAAAAGAGTGATGATTTTTGGTTTTTGGTTAGGAGTGGAAGTGAAATCTTGGAGAAGGAAAGAGAGCATCATTAATATGTGGGGAAATCATTTCGGTGGGATTGGTGAGGGTTGGGAAAACATTATCCTTCCCAAGGTGTAAAAGTAAAATTGCTCGAGGTGGAACAAAAAAAATGAACATCTATTCACCTCTATTTGGTGAAGATATATACTTTAAATTCCACGAGTTATTTTTCATAATGTTCAAATATTCAACAATAAATAAATTTTCGATTAACTATTAACAAATGATGATGTTATATTATTGATAACAAATGTTTGCTAAGCTGTTAAATCAACAATAAATAAAGTATAATGGTGAAGTGACCTCAAGATTGGAACTCGCATCGCACATCCTAATGTGAAAGTGTATGGGAACCATAGATATTTTTTCTCGAGACACAAGTGAAAAAGCATTTAGGTTCCTATACACTTTCACGTCAACACTACGTAAAAACTGGAAAATTCGCAGAAAATTTTGATGGGCCAAGGCCTACAAATTTTAGAAACTGAATTTTGATGGTCTAGGACCATCGAAATTCTTGATGTTCCCAAATTTGACAGCTTAGAACTATCGAATTTCTCCCATCCTTCATTAATTTGACAGTTTTGACCCGTCGAAAAAAATAATTTGATAATAAAAAATTCGACTCCTTGGTCCATTAAATTTTATGAAATTTCATGGCCTAGGGCCATCAAATTTGGGCTTTTTTCACATTGTGCAAGACGTACGATATGAAGTCCAATCTTAAGGTTACTCCCGCACAACTCATAAATAAATTGTCATCTTGCCCACTGACATATAAAATTATATACTCAATCACATGTTTCATTTCGTCATTTATTTCATTAATGGACTTTTCTAACCTCAAATGAGATTTGAGGATCTCCATCAAACATACCATCGATATGGGAGGACAAACTCAGGTTTCCTCTATATTAGTACTAATTCCATAGGGATCATTAAGATATTCTTTAAGGATATATTCGATGCGGAATCCCTGATGGAGAGCCTCAAGCGGAATATAGTTTTTGGTGCACCCATTTCTAGGATATTTTGAAACAAATTGAGTTGATTCAAACTAAGGAATTTTGTGTTGACCCCGACCTTGAAACTTGGTTAAACCAATTTTAGTTTTGGGTGCATCCCTCAAGGTTCAATTCCTTGAGTTGCACCTCATGTCATACATTAAGGCATGAATTATGATAATATGATGCTCTCCTCTAACAAACACCCCCATCACAGAATCTTAGATCATTTGCCTTGGGATGCAAAAGAAAAAGATTTATGATTATACGTATCCCGAGGCAAATAATCTACTGTTCTGTGATGGGGGCGTTTGTCAGAAGGGGGCATCATATTATCACAATTCTTAATGCATATATATTCCAGATCTAGTTAAGTAGTGCATCCAACAATGACATCGGATCCTAAATGTTCGGTGTTCCAACCCAAAGTTTTAAGCCACAGAATCTTAGATCATTTGCCTTGGGATACAAAAGAAAAAGATTTATGATTATACGTATCCCGAAGCAAATAATCTACTGTTCTGTGATGGGGGCGTTTGTCAGAAGGGGGCATCATATTATCACAACTCTTAATGCATATATATTCCAGATCTAGTTAAGTCGTGCATCCAACAATGACATCGGATCCTAAATGTTCGGTGTTCCAACCCAAAGTTTTAAGCCACAGAATCTTAGATCATTTGCCTTGGGATACAAAAGAAAAAGATTTATGATTATACGTATCCCGAGGCAAATAATCTACCGTTCTGTGATGGGGGCGTTTGTTAGAAGGGGGCATCATATTATCACAACTCTTAATGCATATATATTCCAGATCTAGTTAAGTCATGCATCCAACAATGACATCGGATCCTAAATGTTCGGTGTTCCAACCCAAAGTTTTAAGCCAACCTCCCATCTATTCCAATCTTATAACCCCATGTCCAACAGAAATTTGCTATATTGAAATTGATTAATGATGAATGCATGCGGTAAATCATATGAGATCGGTATGCAACTGACATGGTAAGGGCATAGAACTGCAGATCTTTTTCTTTGTGTATCCTGAAGAAAAAGATCTATAGTTTTGTATCCTTGCCACGTCAACCGGGTATGATTTACCATGTGCATTCATCACGACTCTTCAAAATTTATGTGTTAAGCTGATGAATCAACAACATGATGCCATGTGTATCAAAAAAATTACTAAAATAAAAGAGTATGAATTTGCTATTAAGAAATTTTTGTGCTAAGATGATGAGCCAATAGCATGATCGCACGTGTACTAAAAAAAGTTACATACTAAAATATATCTCATGACCATTTAAATTTTATCTCTACCAACTATTCATAATTGTTTTTATTTTCAATACACGTGGCATCATGTCATTGGTTCATCAGCTTAATACATAAATTTTTTAACAGCTAATTCGTACTTGAAATAAAGCACTTAAACTACCCCGAAATTTTCTTCTTCTCATTTAATAACATGGCAACATGTCATTAGCTCATCAGCTTCGTACATAAATTTCTAAACTGCAAATCTTTGCTCCCATGTATGGATCAACAATTTGGATAACCATATGAAAAAAGACTTTTCTAGCCTCTCCAACACCCGTTACAATAAAGAAAAAATACAGATTTTCAAAACCTGAGTATAAAAATCTTCTGGGAATTCATAATTATTTTCCTAGGGATTCATTTTTCCAAGAATCCTTAGCATCCCAACCGTCAATTTGATGGGTAGTCCCAACCACATGTCGTGCGCCTTAGGCTGCAAATATCTCCATAAATGACAAGTACATGTTCAAAGTAAGACTGCAACTTGGGTAGGCTG
Source organism: Akebia trifoliata (assembly GCF_017979445.1). NCBI lineage: Eukaryota > Viridiplantae > Streptophyta > Magnoliopsida > Ranunculales > Lardizabalaceae > Akebia > Akebia trifoliata. Next base: position 28,174,092 of record NC_141390.1, read on the forward strand.
ACCCGAACTCAACCATGGGCTCAACCTGATTGATGGACGGGCCTAGATTTTGTTATATGGAAAATGAGTTGATCAGTCTAGATTAGGAAATTAATCTCAACGTGAATTGATTTCGGGTTGAGCTCGGGTTAAGGCTTCGGGCAACCCAACTCAACCCGAATCCAATGTTGTATATTTAGTCATTAATGGATTGTCTAAATATTATTTAAATGATATATTTGAAGGTTGTGTGCAAATTTATTTACTAGTGATTTTATTTTTTATATTGTATATCTTTGTTAAGATATAAAATAAAATTTATATGTAGATAAAAATGAAATTAAGCTTTCTAAATGAGCCCAACCCATCCAAAATTACCAAACTTGGGCTAATCCAAGCTCAACCTGATTTTAGAAGCTCGATCTTGGGTAAATGAGTTGTAACCCGATGGTCGAGTTGAGGGTTCTAACTTGAGTTGAGCCTAGGTTGACCATCCAACCAGTCCAGGTTCAACCCTAGTTCAAAACCCCTTCCTCTCCACCTTTTTACGTTATATTATTTCGTCTCTACTAACACGTGTGCCAAAACCTCCAATAAGATTCAAACCTTAAAGAAAGAGAGAGAGAGAGAGAGAGATCTTGTGACATTGTCAATGAATGTAAAACATGAAGTGTGGTGTTCGACAACCAACCTTAGGAAACCATTGTTGTCCTATATGGCTTAAAAGTTTCAGATTGAGCTGATTTTTTTAAGAGGATGAACTCTTCGGTGAGGAGATCATTCTAAAAAAAATCAGCCCAATCTAAAACTTTTAAGTCCATCAATACTGATTTACAAATATTTGATAAAGAATCTATGGTCAACAATTTCTAAATCATTTTATATGTGGTTAGAAGTTTCAGATTGGGCTGATATTTTTTTAGGATGATTTTTACCTCATAGAGATCATCTTCACAAAACATCAATCCAATCCGAAACATTTAAGCCATATAAAATAGACGTATTGGCTCCCTAACATTGACTGTCGAACCTGACCCAAACATAAATAGTGTCATATCACATTTATAGTTGGGAAGGTGGCATAAACATGTGATATATGATATAAGTATGGTAAAAGTGCATATCTGGGGGTTGGTTTGATGCTTTCTTTAAAGGTTGGAATAAGAGTAATCTTTCGATTTATATAATTATTTAACATTCACATGCATCAGCATATGCATTTTGCTAGTTACCTTAAAAGAAAAATAAAAAATACGGATTTTCTAAACATGAGTAAGCAAATTTTCTAGTAATTCATAATTATTTTCACAGGGATTCATCTTTGAAAATCCTTAACATCCCAACCGTCAGTTTGATCGACAGACCCAACTACATGTGCGACTTAGCTAGACTGCAAATATTTTCATAAGAATAATGATGAATGCACACGGTTTTGGTGTGCAGCTTATGTGGCAATGGCACAAAACCACACATTTTTCTCATGTATCCCAAAGAAAAAAAATCTATGTTTTTGTGCCATTGCCGTGTCAGCTGTGTACACAATCACATGCATTTATCGCGATTCTTTATGGGTTTTGGATAAGCGGCTGACTTGTTACTTAGAGGCACAGAACCATATATTTTTTTTCTTGGGGATTCACATGAAAAAGATATGCGGTTTTGTGCCGTTGTAACTCACGTATTAACTGCTACCCAAAACGGCATGCATTTATCATTACTCTTACATAGGAGTTTTTGTTTGTTATGGTATTTCGTCTCTGCTTCACGTGAGCCAGAATGAGAGAGAGAGATCCTGAACATTGTCAATGAATGTAAACCATGGACAGTGTGTCATATTGTATTTGCAATAGGAGTCGTTGTAGAGAAGAAGACATATTACATGTGATACTTGTACCGTAACGATTCATATCTAGAGGTTGGGTTGAAGTCCACCACTTATTTAGATATTTTAGACGAAACTAATAAATCCAGTACTCGATGTCGGTGGGGTAGGACCAGATGTTTGTTGGTTGCATGTCTCAACTAAAGAATCGAAAGTGACACCAATGATGAAGAGGAACTTCAAGACAAGTTTCTGAGATGGATTTCTTTCAAGATCATTACCATGCGTCGATCAAAAGAAAGAGAGAGTGAGAGACGTTGTTGACTTCTGTACTCACAACGTGAAAAAATTCTATATTTGATGGCCCCGGCGAATTTTACAAAATTTGACGGACCAAGGCGTCAGTTTTCATTGTCAATTTGTTTTTTCGATAGAATTAGACCATTAATTAATGGAGGATGGGAGAAATTTGATGGCTGTACGCCATCCAATTGGGGATCATAAAAAGTTTCAATGCCCATAGGCATCAAAATTCGTTTTGTAAAATTTGCTGGCACCTGTCGGATTTTCCTGTCAAAATTTTCAGTTTTGACATAGTGACTCCACACGATTTGTTTATTTAGAGGAGGGGCTTTTCTAGCCTCAACACATGCCATAGATGTTTTTTCCTCGTGTACATGGAAAAAAAAATTATATTCTGTGAACCCTCTCAGCTCCTGTAAATATGCCCATCCATCTTTCCAAACTCCTCACACTACAATCCCAACTCTCTCTCTCTCTCTCTCTCTGTTTATTGGTGCTTGTCTGTTTGTCTATCTTTCTTCTTATTATTATTATTGTCTAAATGTCTAGAGATATGGGTAAAAGTGAGATAGAATATACAGTTACCATAAACCAGGAAGAGAGAGTGGCATCACTATTACCATCTCCAGAGCTCTATCTACCACTCTCTAACCTAGACTTGATCCTCCCACCTATAGATGTTAATGTTTTCTTCTGTTACAAAAAGAAGCACAACAACTTTAGTTTCTCATCCATGGTTAGTGTCCTTAAGAAGTCCATGGCTGAAACTTTGGTGTCTTATTATGCATTTGGAGGAGAAATTGTGAGCAACTCCAGAGGTGAACCTCAAATTCTCTGCAATAACAGAGGAGTTGATTTCATTGAAGCTTATGCTGACGTGGAGCTTAAAGACCTCCAGCTGTACAATCCTGATGCCAGCGTGGAAGGGAAACTGCTGGCTAAGAAGAAGAAAGGGGTGCTATGTGTTCAGGTAAAACTAAGTCGTCGTTGACCTCAATTTGGGGTGAACAACATCTTTGTGAATCCTGGATGATTGACTCGAAAGTTAAAATGGGTAAATAACCATAGATGTGTTTCCTCACAATACGAGTAAAAACCACCAACGGTAATATATACATGTCCATGTTAGAATTGTGAGAATCACAGTAAATACTGTGTCACCCCAGGACGGACATGATGCACGCTGACGTGGAAGCATATAATTTATTTTAAAAAATTAAAAAAGAGATTTTCTCTCTCCTGCCCATACTGAAAAAAAAAAAAAAAACTTTCAGATCTTATCACCTTGTAACTTTCAAAATCATGATCCGATGAAATGGGGATCTGAATTGAGAAACATTAATTCTGATAGAATGTCGATTTTGATAATTTACCAATTGGTTATAGATCAACCATAACTGGATCCAATAGTGGAGGAAGGGGGATCTGATAAAATGTCAAATGCATATAAATTATATTACATAATTTTTTAAAGATAATATATATTTCTTAACTTTCAACATAACCTATAATTCGAGTTTCTAATCTAACTTGATAAAATTTCTAATTGGTCGGTATGTGAACAGGTAACCGAGCTGCGTTGTGGCAGCCTGGTCATCGGATCCACCTTCGACCATCGAGCAGCTGATGCCTATTCAATGAACATGTTCCTCATTGCATGGGCAGAGATGGCACAAGCAAATCCCTTATCACTCCAACCATCTTTCCAAAGGTCGTTGCTCAACCCTCGTTGCCTTGGGTACTACAATGCCTCCCTAGACAACATGTATGTGCCCATATCGACCTTACCATCATCTCCTCCAACTCGAACAACTAAATCGGATCATACTCACATAAGTCGTATCTATTACATCACTTCTGAGAACATAAATAAGCTTCAATCAAAGGCTAGCTCCAATGGTTGTAGGAGAAGCAAACTGGAATCATTTAGTGCGTTCTTGTGGCAAATTATCAGTAAAGCAGCTGGTAAGAAAGCCAAGAAGTGCAAGATGGGCGTGGTAGTGGACGGACGGAAGAGAATGACAAGCAAGGGATCTTCCATGAGTAATTACTTTGGGAATGTGATTTCGATTTCTCAAGGAGTGTTGAGCTCCCAAGAACTCAACACAAAACCATTGAGTTGGGTCGCAGATGCAGTGCATGAGTGTTTGGAATTTGCTGTGAATGAGGAACATTTCTTGGGGTTGATCGATTTGGTAGAGGCCTATCGCCCAGAGCCCATACAAGCAAGAATATATTGCACATGTAGCGACGATGAAGTAGCGTTCGTAGTGTCGTCTGGGCAACGTTTTCCTATGTCGAAGGTGGATTTTGGGTGGGGTATTCCGACATTTGGGTCATATTATTTTCCATGGGGTGCCGAGGCTGGATATGTGATGCCCATGCCAAGCCCCAGTGGAAATGGAGATTGGGTTGTTTACATCCAACTCTTGAAAGGGCAATTGGATTTTTTAGAGACTGAGTTTTCTCATGTCTTTAGGCCTTTCACTTGTCAATATTTTAACTAATTTTAGCTTGTTTAGAAATAAGGTGAAATGAGCACTTCTGTTTGAATCACTTCTATAAGAATTATTGTAATTGCAAAATTGATCATTTTGAGAGTGTTTAAGAAGTACTTTTTGGGAAGCAAATTATTTTTGAATATTTTCTTAATTATATTGAAAATTTATAATTAATTTAATATCTTAAAAACATCATGGAATTACTCTCGAGTCACCATTATTTTTGTGAAGTGGTCTAATTAATCCACTTTCTAGTATTCCTTATATGATTTATCATGGAACCCTAATAATCATAATTTATATCATTTACATAACATAATGAAATTACTTACTTCTTGTGATTCTTCAATTGAACAAAATCATATATCATTGTAATGTTGAAGTCGAGGTATGAAGAGTAAGGTATAGACAATTTATCTGAGAACGACAAATATATACATATAGGGGGCCTTCAGCTCACAATTTACTCTCACAAAAGTCTCATAACACGTTTGTCCTATGTGGCTTAAAAGTGGTTTTAGAATTGTGAATCGTTGATTGTTTATCAAAAATTTGTAAACCACTTTTGATGGACTTAGAAGTTTCATATTCAGTTTATTTTGGGTGAGAATGATCTCCTCACCATATAGATCATTCACATAAAAATTCAGTCCAATCCAAAAATTTAAGCCATATAGGACAAATCGTGTTGTAAGAACAAGGTTTGTGAGCCAAACACCACCCTTATAAATGGGAATGCTAAAGTCCAATACATCTTGAGGACATTAGCATTGTCCAACACTTTTTTTCTTTTTTTTTATAATACCCTTTTTCATTTTTCTTTTAGTGAAAAAGACAAAGGTATGTTAGTCTTTTATACAATAAATGTTTATTTACATAATAAATGCTATGAGCATTTAAGTATTTTGAATTAAATGTCTTTTTTTATAGTAAATGTTTTGATAATCAATGCCAATATAATAAATGCATTTATTAAAGGCATAACAAATGCATTTATTTTGTAAAAGACCAAGATGTTTTTTTTTTATACTAAAATACGAAATGGGCAGAAGAATTATTGAAAAAAAAAGTGTTGGACAATATTAATGTCCCATAAAGTCATATGTGCAGAAAATGCACGTGTTAGTTTTTGTGTGTAGAGTGTCACTGTTACCTCACAATATCAGGGTTATTTTGTAAAAGAGTCATAATGATATGACTCATCAAGTGGTATACTCAATCAACACTCTGACGTGACAAGTTCAAGAACCATAGATATGTACATCTCGAGACTTTCTATACTAAAAAAAGTGTATCACAATGGAACCATGGGTCCCGAGGCGTACAGATTTACGATTCTCGAATTTTTCCACGTCAAGGAGTCGATTGAACATGCCACTTTGCGAGTCATATTATCTTCGTAAAATTGCACAAGGGGAATTGGAGGAAATAAAAATTTGCTGACAAAACTCACATAAATCTGGAATCCACCAATGACAAGTACCCACGTGTATTGAATAACATTCCTAATTACAAAAGTACCCTTAGTTACAAAACAACCCTTGTATGTTTGACGTGGCAAGCACGAAGGAGTCTGTAAGTAAAAGAAGACTCAAATTGGAGCCTTTGAAGCTAAGAAGCAATTTAGAAAGAAAAAAATTTAATAACTGGGTTATTAAGTTAACGTCCAAAATTTAGGGCATTTAAAAAGAAGTTATATTAGGGTTTCTAAATATATTTTTTTCTAGTTAATGAAATTGGCCATTTGTAGGACGATACTAGCCTCAAGCAACGGTAGAGACTGTCCATCAACATGAAGGTTGGGATTAGGGGTGTCAATGGGTACCCATTTAAACAAAAATGGAACTGAAAACCTTGGTTCAGGATCCCTTTTTATTAGAACAAATTAGAGTTAAGTTTAAAATGGAACTGAACTGATAGGAACGAGAACCATTAGGTTCTATCCAATGGGTACCTGGAACTTATTTATTTTGCCATTTCTTTCCATACCATAGATGATTTGAGGTTTTTTTTTTTTTTTTTTATTTCTAAATAAATGCATGTTATATAAAATTCTTCAATTTTTCATATAAATTATTGATTGGAGCTTAAAATGAGTCACTCTTCTAAAAATTTATTACTTTTAACAATGATAAATTTTTATTTTTGAAAAAAAATTCATTAGTTTGTATTTTTAGTATAAAAAAAATTATAACTAAGTTAATAATTTCGTTGATAATATGTTAATTTTTTGAAAGGAAATTTTCTTTTTATAATGATTTGAGATACCTTTTTTTTTCTCTCATTTGATTCTTGAGAACCAGAACTGATATATGGGTACCCATGATTTTTGACAGTAGACCCAGAACTGATAAGAGCTGGAACCAAACTAAATATAATGGTTATGATTCCATGTTCCTTAGGAATCGAATCAAAGCCGACTCATTGACAACCCTAGTTGGGAAGTTAGGGATTCCCCAAAAAAATGTAAGTGATTGTTTGCTCACAAGCCAACACCTATTTGACATGTGGCGTTGATGACGAAAGTGATAAGAGAGAAATTTCTCTCTCCTACCCTGGTATCCACTGCTAAGAAATCTTAATTTTTAGATTTAAAATCTAAAAAAGCATTGTGGGATTCACATGGATTATTATATGGGCAATTGAACACCACAACCTTCTAGATTTCATGAAAAAAAAAATCTTTGTAAAAAAAACGTTTTTCGAGTTTAATCAACAGTGTTGAAAATGGATGACTATAAAGCACCCAAATTTAAAATTAATATACAATGGTGAAAATTAAAAAAAAAAAATTCAAATTCATAGAATTTCGACCTCTACAACACTGTTATATTGGATCATGTTTTTGAATGTCACAAAGTGATTTTATCAAGAAATTTCAAATTTTTACTATGACCAGGAGAGAAAAATTCTCCTATTATTGCTTATGTCATCAGTGCTACATGTCAAATTGGTGTTGGACTATGAACAAATTTGCTCCCAGCACTGTGAGAAAACAATCACTCAAAACATGTATCCCTAGAAGAAACAAAGTATATTAATCGCTAAAAGATCGCAATTCATCTTTAGGAAATCTGCATTTACTTCTCTTATATGTGAACTATCCTAGCCGGTTAAGGCTCTCCATCAAAAGATAAAAGAAAAATAAATATTTTCTAAAGTGTGTGATGAGCTTCTATAGATTCATCCATATTTTCTTAGGGATATATTTTTGTGGTCAATCCTTAACATCCCAACCGTAAGTTAGATAGATAGAATGACGCTAATATTTTCCTAGAGGCAGATTCCTTCAAATATCTTCATCAATGTAAATGCCCTTTTCAAAGCCCCTATTTCCCCACCCTTTTTAGATTGTTTTATTTGCCCAATAACTTTCAAACCCTAATAATGCAGAGAGAGAGAGAGAGAGAGAGAGAGAGAGAGAGAGAGAGAGAGAGAGAGAGAGAGAGACCCAAATGACATTGCCAATGAATGTTGAAAGGAAAATGCGGAAATGACAAAAAAATATTTACTTACAAATAGACAAGGTGTGATGTACCTTCTTTGTATGATGTGATGCATGTACGTCCAATAAATATCTAGAGGATGGTATTTACCATCCATAGGTTGCGGAAATATCATTCGACGATTTGACATGTCATCACTCTTAATTTGTGGAAGACAAACGGTCTCTCTCCACTGCAGTTTAGTTGAGACGACCTTGTCAAAGTAGGCTGTCTTCTCTCACATGACAAAGTATGAGACAATCTATTTTAACTAGGGGTGCACATTGGATTGGGTAAATCTGAGATTCAAACCAATCCGAAGCTTTTGGATTGGATTGGTTCGGACTAAACACATCCACAGTTCGGGTACGGATCAAAGAAAAAAAATCCGATTAATTTGATTCGATTCCGGATTAGGATATAATAGAATCGAACCAATCCGAAAACCGAACCAATTATATATAAATAAATAAATATATATGTATATATATATATATATAGGGGCGGTTCAAGGGCCATATGAGAAGACATATGAAAAAACTTTCGTTTTCAAAATAAGAGTTAGAGGTTTTGGATTGAGCTGATTTTTTGCAAGGATGGTCACTATGATGAAAAAATCATCCTCACAAAAAATCAGCTCAATCAGAAACTTCTAAATCCATCAAAAGTGATTTATAAATTAGTGATAAAAATTGGTAAAAAGTCGACGGTCCACATTCTAAATCACTTTTAATGGGATTAGAAATTTCAGATTGGGCTGATCTTTTTTTTGGATGATCTTCCCATCATAGAGATCATCCTCACAAAAAATCAGCTCAATCCAAAATTTCTAACCCATATTTTAAAATTTTATTAAAAACGAAAGTTTTTACATATGTTTTCTCATATGGGCCTTGAACCTGACCCTACATATATATATATATATATATATATATATATATATATATATATAATTATTTAAAAAATAAAAATTTTGGTTTTTTTATCTCTTTCTTCCTTTTCCTTTTAATTTTTTTATTATCCCAAAGTCCACGTTTAAAAAAAATCCTACTTGTTTTTAAGGTTTGAAGATTGGAGGAGATAGAATGTTTGGATTGAAGAAGAAGGTATTTATCTTCAATAAGTATGAGAACCGAGAACCGATCCGAACCAATATTGGATTGGATTGGTTCGGTTCTATAAGGTGGTTCGATTTCAAATTTGTAGAACCGATCATGTTTGGTTCGGTTCCAATTTTGCCAAAATCCGAACCAATCCGAATCATGTGCACCCCTAATTTTAACAACATTTCTTCTATGCCAGTTAGAGATTTTGGAATAGGCTGATTTTTTTTTGTGGGATCATCCTTACCAGAAATACAACTCATTCTGACGTGTCTATCCCATCAAAAAAGGTGGTTAATAAAATTATCCTTACATGCTTGACATGACACGCGTTAAGGAGTCTATGACCCTTGTGAGTAAAATAAAAAAATACTACTCGTGAGTAACGTATTTACGAAGCCTAAATGATTAACAAAGTCAAAATGAGTAAAAAGGATTGATATTTTCTAAAGATTTATATGGTATTCTTATTTGTTGCAATTTTATTTAGAAGGGTGATAATGCCTCCCCCAAGTTGCACACTCAATCAACTCCTCTAACATGAGGTGTGCCAAAACCATAGACTTTGTGCCTTGGGAGACATACTCGGACGTCCCCATAAACTTGTGCAGTTGTATATCCCGATAAAAAGAAATCTATGGTTCTGGCACATTCTACGTCCGGAGAGTCAATTGAGTATGCCACGTGGGGGAGTCAAATTATCACGACACTTTTATTTAAAAAAAAAAAAGAAAAAAAAAAAACTCTCACTTTATCAAGTTTGTTACTAAACGAATTGTACTTTATCAAATCTTACTAAGGGTCTTGGGCCCACCTGTAAAAACTTGACAATTCAACACCACATCATTCTAGATTTCATAGAAAAACTCGGATTCGAAATAAAAAAATAAAATGTCATGATAATGTAACTCTCTTTTTTGTACGTTCCCTTCACAGAATCATAAATCCTTTACTTCAGGATACACAAGGATAAAGATTTATGGTTCTGTGAACTACCACATTAGAGAGTGTATAAAAAAGAGCATCAAATTATCTCGATTCTAAAAATAAAATTTAAAACGAAGAGTCGCGATAATCTAACTACCCCACGTGGCATACTTAATCAACTCTCCTGACGTGACAAGTTTGGAACCCATAGATCTATACGCCTCAGGATACAACATTTCACTTCTCCATAAAAATGTGTATCCTGAGACGTGCAGATCTACGATTCCCAAAATTGTCATATCAGGAGAGTTGATTGAGTGTGCCACGTGGGGTAGTCAAATTATCACGATTCTAAAACAAAATCCTTTTTGAGCTCTAGGTCACTCCTGTATTATTCAAAAAAATTATGACATATCACCAATTATTAAATATCATTGGGCCCTCTTGGAAGTAGGGTTGTCAATGGGTCGGATTAGACTCGAAATCCAATTCACTCTGATCCGATAACTTAGGATCTGGATCAAAAAATCATGCCGATAAGATTTTGATTTGATATATCATCATTGGGTTGTGGATCAACCATGTCTAGATACAATGGTAGGGTAGGGTGGGGGGAGAGGGGCGATCTGATAAAATGTGAGACGTATATAAATTATATTTCATAATTTGTTTAAATGTTTTTTAAATTTCAATTAGATTTTGTATATCAAACCTGACTTGATCTGATTCAAACTCTATTTGATTGTTCTTGGATTTGTTTGGTCCTAATATTGACATCCGACAAAAGTATGTTCTGATGTTTATCAGATCAGATCCGATTCCTAGTGGACTGGTCCCAGATCAACCCTGACTCATGCTCAATCTGTAGTTTTAAAACTCGAATCTCAAAATTCAACTTGAATGCCCGTAGAATCAAGTCAACTTGACAACAAACTAGGCAACTAAAGTGAGATCAATAAATAAAAATTAATTTTTTTTAATAATAAAAATATTTCTAGTATTTGAAAATCAAGCTTATATATCTTTTAATTTAATTTTCTACAAAACATATAATTCAAGTTTCTAATCTAACTTGATAAAATTAGTTTCCAATCCAACTTTATAAGATTTCCAATGTGTTGGTGTGTGAATAAGTAACTGAGCTACGTTGTGGAAGCCTGGTCATTGGATGCACCTTCGACCATTGAGCAGCGGATGCCCATTTGATGAACATGTTCCTCGTTGCCTGGGCGGAGATTGCACAAGCAAAACCCTTGTCACTCCAACCATCTTTTCGAAGGTCACTGCTCAACCCACGTTGCCTTGGGGTGTTATGATGCCTCCCTAGACAACATGTATGGGCCCCTACCGACCTTACAATCATCTCCTCCAAATCCAACAACTGATTCGGATCATACATATGTAAGTCTTATAGACTACATCACTTCTGAGAACATAAATTATCTTCAATCAAAGGCCAGCTCCAATGGTTGTAGGAGTAGCTAAATTGAATCGTTCAGTGCATTTTTATGGAAAATCATCGCTAAATCAGCAGGTAAGAAAGCCAAGAAGTGCAAGATGGGCGTGGTTGTGGACGGACAGAAGAGAATGACAAGCAATGGATCTGCCATGAGTAATTACTTCGGGAATGTGATTTGGATTTCTCAAGGAGTGTTGAGCTCCCAAGAGCTCAACTCAAAACCATTGAGTAGGGGTTGATCGATTTGGTGCACGAGTGTTTAGAATTTATAGTGAATGAGGAACATTTCTTGGGGTTGATCGATTTGGTGGAGGCATATTGGTCAGAGCCCATAAGCGGGAATATGTTGCACACGGAGCAACGATGAAGTAGCATTCGTGGTGTCATCCGAGCAGCGTTTTCCTATGTCGAAGGTGGATTTTGGGTGGGATTTTGGTCATACTATTTTCCATGGAGTGCGAAGGCTGGATGTGTGATGCCAATGCCAAGCCCAAGTGGAAATGGAGATTGGGTTGTTTACATGCAACTGTTGAAAGCACAATTGGATTTGGTGGAGACTGAGTTTTCTCATGTATTTAGGCCCTTCACTTCTCAATATTTTAATTTTTAGCTTGTTTAGAAATAAGGCAAAATAAGCACTTCTCTTTTAATCACTTCTATAAGAACTGTACTTGTAATTGCAAAATTGATCATTTTGAGAAGAGTATTGATAATATGACTCGCCAGGTTGCATACTCAATCGACTCCCTGACGTGGACAAGTTTGGGAACCGTAGATCTTTACACATCGGAATACATAACTCCCTCGGAGTACATTTTTTATGGGAAAGTGCAATTGTGTATCCCAAGGCGTATAGATTTGCAGTTCCCAAACTTGTCATGTCAGGGAATCGATTGAGTATGCCACCTGGTAAGTCATATTATCACAACTTTTTTGAGAATGTTTAAGAAGTGATTATTTTTGGGAAGTAATTTATTTTTGAATACTTCATTAATTATATTAAAATTTTGGAAAAATTTATTATTAATTTAATATCTGAAAATTATCCTATAAGATATTTTAGTTATTAACTAAAATAATAAAGGCATTATTATTTGCAAAATCAATAAGTTTAAGGACTTTTTGCAAAGAAAATTCTAGGAGTTTTCAACAAAAAAAAAAAAAAAAAAAAACAAGAGTCATGAAAATTAGGGGTGCAACTTGGTTTGGTTCAAACCGAGAATCGAACCAAACATATAGCTTTGCGATGGTTTGGAGCAAGTTGCGGTTCGGCTCCGGATTACGAAAATGAAGAACTGATCAATTTGGTTCGATTCTCAGATCAAGCTTGTATAGAACCGAATCCCTATGCAATATATATATTATGAATTATTTTGGGAGTTAGGACATGTATTAGTATTTTTTGTGGATAAACTAATGACTTTTTATGGATAGATTAGTGATTATTTTATGAAATTTTATGTTTGTATTTTCATTAAAAAATATTATTTACAATTTATAGAATATTGGCCATATGTAGAACCGAACCGACTTTAGTTCGATTTGGGTTGGTTTGGTTCTAATGGAATTTGGATTGTTTTTTATTCTTATTTAGTGGAACCTACCTATGTCAATTCAGTTCCAATTTGACCTCAAACTGAACCAAGTTGCACCCCAAGTGATAATCTGACTACCCCACATTGCATACTCAATCGACTACCCAATGAGACAAGTTTGAGAACACTTTTTTATGGGGAAGTGCAGCCGTGTATCCCGAGGAGCGCAGATCTATGGTTCCTAAACTTGTCATGTCAAAGTAGTCGATTGAGTTTACCACGTGGGGTAGTAAGATTATCACTGTTCAAAAAAAATCCTCTAAAAAAATTACGCACGGAAAATAAGTAAAAATATTTTTCTTTAGAAAATGCAATTATTATGCCTTTTGATTGTGTATTTTCTTTCGAATTCAATTTTTCATCTTCGGCAATTTTCACCCTAAGAGAGAAAATGGATTTCTATCATACCCCTAGTTATTATCTCACAGTTATCCATTACACCCAACACCAAAACCAAAAAAAAAAAAAGATCAAAGTTTTAAAATTCGACTCAGATGCCTATTGACTCAATTCAAGTCTATAACTTGTGAGTCAACTCGAATGAGTGTAATAAAAATATATTAAATTTCAAGTCTAGCTTACCCATAAAAAATATACTAAATTTATAAATATTTAAAAATAAATAAAATATTTAATTTTTTTTCTACAAAACATTATGCGAATAACTCGAGCGAGATTCTAACCAGATTCAATGCATTTATGAGTTGACTCAAATGAGTTGACAAATTTACTCAAAGAGTGGGTTCCATAAAATTTTGGGTGGAATCACGACAAAATGTTATTCAGTTGAGTTAACTCCGCCAAGACTCAGGTTGATTTGACAAATTTTTAACTATGCTAAACTCCTACTGTCTTTATTATATTTCCTTAGGTACAATCAAATAGTGGAATTCATTTTCTCAAGAGATTTCCTTTGAAATTTGTATTTCATTTGAATAGGAATTCTTTGTAATCAAATAGACCTTTCATTTTCTTCTTAAAATTATAGCCTCTTCAACCTTTAGATTATAATGGGGTGCGTCGTGGCATGCTTGACATTTGTTGTCCTGATGTATATGCCGGAGTACTCCTATGGCCGATCTATCACCCATACATTCAGGGCTTGGTCCCGTCCTGTGTGGAGAATGCCCTCCAACAAAATACATACGGCCATAGTAAGAACTTCAAGCCTACTGATATTTAGTGTAGTGCAATCATATCAATTATAAACTTCAAGCCTCGATAATAAAATAAAGTTTTTGCAGCACATGATAATAGAATTTTGAATAAAAAATCAAGAACTTTATCTAATGGTAACTTAAAGAAAGAAGAAAGCGACGATTGAGAGAAAAATATAATTGTAGAGGGTAATGAATCGTAGGATGAAGGAGATCTTTTTTTTCTCTTTTTTTTTTTTTGGTTATTTTTTTTTTTTTTTGAGGGAGGGAGGGGGGAGGGGGGGGGGGGGTTGGTTTGAGTCTTAGGCATGGTTTTAAATATTGTTCGAGATTGAGAAAATTCAAATCATTTTGATATCTTCCTTGAACGAATAGGATTTCCAATGTGGACCATCATTCAAACTCATTCGTATAATATCCAAGATAACTTGTCTAATATTTTAAAATTATTGAAGAGTCAACTAGGTTCTTTTTTTTTTCTTTTTTTTTTTTTCTTTTTAATTTAAAATTTTATCATCTGAATTAAGTTAGGAGTGCAAATTAATTCGGTTCAAACCGAGAACCGAACCAATCCGTGAATTTTGGATTGGGTTGGTTCGGTTTTAATTAAAAACGATTCGGTTTCAAGTTAAACAAAATAAGAATCGATAGGTTCGGTTTGGTTTTCGGTTCAGAATTTATAAATAACCAAAGCAAACCGAAAATCGAACCAAAATCAATATATTTTTTTTATATAAAAACCTTACCCTCTTCTATTTGTTTCTCTCTCTTGTCTCTACGGCTACCTCTCTCTCTCTCTCTCGTTTCTACAATTGTAACCTACAATCACAGACTGTCATCGACAGCCACGGTGCCACCGGCTTCTCCCTCTCTCTCTCTCTACGTGAGGTTGCATACGTGCGACTGTGGGTGTGTTCTCAACTTCGGTGGCCGGTAGGTCTTCCATTTTTAAAAACCCAATTGGTTTTTTTTTTTTTAATTAATCTAATTTTTTATGTTTCCCATAATCTTGCTTTTGGATTTTTAATTTTTTATAATTCATTTGTTTACATAATTTTTATTAATAAATTTGTGTAAATTTTTTTTTACAACCCATGGAATCGAACCTAACCAAATCGAATTAAGATCGATTTGGGTTGATTCGGTTCTAGATTAAATCGGTTTGATTCTGATTCTCATATAATAGAACCGACCTTGATCGGTTTGGTTCTAATTTTACTCTAAATCGAACCAATCCGAACCAAGTTGCACTCCTACTTGTGACTAAAAAAAAAGATTATATTTATCTTAGTTATATGATTTATCTTGTCTGAGACGAATGATTCAAACAAGTCAACTTGTTATCCATGCAACGTGAAGAGGAGACTCATTGACCCAATGTCGTCCCGAGAGAGAGAGAGGATGAAATAGGGACGGATGTCAAATAAAAAATGAAGTTTGTGTAAGAGTTTAAGAAAAATATTCAAATTGTCCACCATTTGTCATTAGTGAGGGAGGGTTCCTCCAAAAAAAACTTTGAAGCAGGCAGACTGCTTCAGAGTGAAATACTGCTTCAAAGTTTTCACTCTTTAATATGATTAAGATGACGGAAAAGTTGATGGTGACAAAGATGGCAAGGGTATGACTGTTAATTTTTATTAGTTATAATAGCAGCTCCAATGCATAATCAATCTCAGGCACCATCCCCTCTCAAGGACCATTATGAAGAGTCAAAGCCATTTGAAGGGTCTTCAATGCACTTGTCATCTCTTCTTTTATTTTGGAGAATGAAATTTTTAATCACCAAAATAGATAGTAAGCTTGGTGTCTCCATTTTTTTTACTCTAAAAGATTTCATCCCTCAATTGCTATTTTGGAGAGTCATTTGAATTTTTAAAGTCTCTAATGCACTATCTATTTCCATCTTAATTTTGGGTTGAATTAAAAAATAGAAAAATATTTATGGATAGTCGCTTTTGTATAGTATGGTTGAAGTGCATATATTCCTTGAATATCTAAAATGACCATCCATAAGTACATGACTATCCATAATGGATAGTCCCCTTAGAGTTATTCTAAGAAAAGGATCAAAAGGATGATGCCATTTGAAAATAAGCTTTGTTTTACGAATGACTGATTTACCCTTGAATCACTTGTCCCCACAAGAATTTTCTAGTCTTAAGGATTTTATGAGCTTATTGTAACTGATACACCAATGTTGCCACCGCACAAAAAAAAATTTCTCTTAGGCTATGTTTGGTTACATTCTGAAATGTGATTTATGTAAACATCTAAAGTTTGGAAACTAAGAATCAAAATTCAATTTTTTTTTTTTTTTAATTTTTTTTATCTTTTTAGATTAAGGGGGGTTAGACAAATCTCCAATAAAAAAAAAATAAATAAATAAATAAAATTACATTTTGTTATAGGTATGCCCACTAGCATCTTTACTTACAATATTTTGTAGTTCCTTAGAAAAGTTCATTGGATTCATAGTACTCACTCTTGGCATGAATTTTGATTTTAAAGTCTGAAATCTGAATCGAAACAAAAAAGAAATAAAACTTTTGAAGTATGAATTTTAAAGATAGACCACCTTCATTCAAAATTTTGAACACACACTTACTTGCCCCTACATGGGCAAAATCCTAACTTTGCCCCTATTTTTTTTTAGGGTACATGTTAAGATCCATTAAATAGTAAATACACCTCAAAACTATATCTTCGAACCAAAGATCCTCGCAAATTTTTTTTTACCAAAAATGCCCTCACATACTTATTTCCAATTTAATGCATTTTCTTAACGTAAACGTCAACTAAACCCTTGAAAAATATGAGGAGGCAACGTCTGCGACAAACGTTAACAAATCCCTTGAAAATATGAGGATGTATCCAAATATTCACAAAATAATTTAAAGGGTCATGTGCTAGTGCGACTGACACAGCTTTTTAGGATTCATAATTTTCAGCAACTGCGGTACCCTTGACTTCAAACAATCTATTTATTAGCCCCACTATCCCAAAAACTTGACTACAGATGTGAAAACAAGTCATCGAGTTAAGATGTCTACTCTTTCTCTCCTCTTCTTCTTCTTCTCCTCTGCTAGTGTTATTTGCAACCTCTCTCCCTACAGCTCTTCTCACACCCATCACAAAAGACCCTTTTACCCTCCAATACACCACCACAATTTACCTACAAACCCCTCTCAAAGCATCAAAATTACTCATTGACCTTGGTGCCTCCTTCAATTGTGTCACCCCTACGGTAACACCGTTATAACCTACAGCGGACATCCGTCAGATGAGTATTTCATTGAATTACGTTCCGTTAAAGTTAACGGAAAATCCATTCGGATTAACCATACGCTTCTGACAATTGATGAGGATGGTTTCGGTGGGACCAAGATCAGCACGGTCGTACCGTACACCACCATGGAGACCTCTATACACAAGGCTTTCACAGAGGGTTTTATTAGAGAAGCTGCTTCGATGAATCTGACAGTAACAAAACCCGTTACGCCCTTTAATGTGTGCTACTCAGCTGATGATGTGATGAGCACGAGAGTGGGACCAGCAGTACCCAACGTTGATCTTGTGATGGAGAACGATGGTGTGTTTTGGAGGATCTTTGGAGCGAATTCGATGGTCAGGATGATGGGGGAGGAGGAAGATGTATGGTGTTTAGGGTTTGTAGATGGTGGGACCAACCTTAGGACTTCAATCGTGATTGGTGGGTATCAGATGGAAGACCATGTTGTTCAGTTTGATTTAAGGTTGAAGAGATTTGGGTTTAGTTGTACACTGTTGATCAAGCAGACCAGTTGTGCCAACTTCAACTTTACTACTAATAATAAGCTGGAACTAATTAGCTAATCTGCTAAGTTGTAGGTCAGGATCAAGGGACGTATGAAAAAACATATGTAGAAACAATGTAACATTAATAAATTTTCAAAATATAAGTTAGAAGTTTCGGATTAAGCTGATTTTTTGTGAGGATGATCTCTATGATGGGAAGATCATCCGAAAAAAAAAAAATCAGTCCAATCTGAAACTTCTAACCCCATTAAAAGTGATTTAGAAACTGTCGAGTTTTTGCCAAATTTTTTTAATAATTTGTAAATCACATTTGATGGATTTAGAAATTTCAGATTGAGTTGATTTTTTGTGAGGATGATCTTTTCATCATAGTGACCATCCTTGCTAAAAATCAGCTCAATCCAAAACCTCTAACCCATATTTTGAAAAACCATGGTTTTTTACATATGTCCCTTGAACCGCCCCCATGGTTGCATTGTAATAGTTTTAGTTAACGTTTTAATTTGAACCTCAAAAGTCTGAGAAAAGTTCTACGATCCATATTCTATAATAATGATAAAGTTCGGATTCGATAATTATTCGATGGAGGTTGAATTCTAAAATACAAAATGACAAAATTTTGGAGATTATAAAAAGAGTCCTGATATCAAGATTATTAACTCTTAGCCTAGGGTTTAAATCGAGTCGGGTTTGGTTCGGATATTCTTATCCAAATTCGATCAACCGAATTTTTTATCTAAACTTATATACAGATCCAATTCAGATCTTAATAGGTAAAATCATATCCAAACTATTTTACTTTTATTAAATCAATAATATCAAATCATTCAAAGTTCTTTCAAAATAAATTTACTAAAATATGATTAAATGATGACTTAAATTTAAGATCTTTCTATTTTTTTAAGAGAGTCCTTAATTATTATACCCAACAATTATTGGTTGATAAAAAAAAATAACTTAAAAAATATAAAAATCCAACTTGCAAAATAATATATCATTCAAATATTGGTGAATATATGAATGGATCCGTATCTGATCCGGATCCCATTCAGGTCGAAGGACATCAACTCATATGTGAACCATATTTTTATTCATATATACTTGAAGAAAACCAAACCTACTAAATTTGGATTCGGATCACTTGGATTTAAGATAAAATCCGTCTCATTTTAAATACTAACCCTCATTGACCAAATATCTTAACTCCGCCCTTGTCACATGTTGCAATTGGCTATGTGACACTAGGGGAGCAACTTGGTCCGGTTCAAACTAAGAATTGAACTAAATCGAGAGATTTGAATTGATTTGGTTTGATTTATAATGAACTTTGGTTTAGTTCTAGGTTAACGAAGTAGAGAATCGACCAATTGGTTCGGTTCTTGATTCATGTCTTGTATAAAATCGAACCAAACCAAGAACTGAATCCTTATATTAATAAAATTATAAATAAATATTATTAATCTATGTAATAAAACTATATATATTTTTATAGATAAATTGATTTTTTTTTTATGAATATATTAATTCCATTTTTTTTAGATAGTGGAAAAATTTATATTCATATTTATTTATTTTTATTAAAAATATGTGGATTCTATTAGGTTTTTAAGGTATTGGCAACCCATGGAACAAAATCGAGTTAATTCGACCTTAGTTCAATTTAGGTTAATTTAGTTCTATAACAATTTGATTCGGTACCAGTTCTCATTTAATGGAACCAACCTAGGTCGATTTGATTTCGATTTAGCCTCAAATCCAACCAAATCGATCCAAGTTGCACCCGTATTGGAAACATCAAAATTGAATTTTTCAAAAAAAAAAAAAAAAAACTCTAAAATTTGACTCCTTATTAAGTGCCATGCCTAACCTAGCGATACCACTTAAATCCGGTACTCTTACCCGATCTACTCGGATCTAGTGACACGTTGTTATGTTTGACTCATTTATCACCACCCGAAGAAACGTGGAATTGTCTTCCCATCAACCTCATCGTTGGATGATAGGTGTCCAACGTCGTTGGACATAGAAAAGCCCTATGTACTACAGTGATTGTCTGATTTCGCTTACTTCGTTCGAACTTCTTCGAAGCAAACTACTACCAGTCTTGGATTCAAAGCCTAATTCGGGTGAGAATCGAAATTTTTCTAGTAATAATTACGGTTGTTCTGCTTTGTTTATGTGTTCTTGAATGTTTCTGGTTTCTGATACGGACCTGTAATTCTTTTTTAATATTCTAATTTTAATAGAAATTGGATTCTACATTGTTATCTTTATAGTTATATAGTTCAATTAGAATTCTATTATTATTCTTAGATTTGATTCTTGTAAATACCCAAATATTGGACATTTTCACAATTAATTAAAATTTCTGAGCTTTGGAGATCAGAGCATCTCGAATAGGTCATATTTCCCTTACTTTTTATTATTATTAATATATATGCTATTTTTATTTATATATAAACGATCCATTGGGAGTAAACATAGAGAGGAAGAGAGAGAGAGAGATAGATTGATCTTTAAAATTGTGATCCAAAGTCCAAACCAACCCTAAATTTCTGTTCATGTTTAAAGACTATTTTTTTTTTCTTTTTGTTTCTTTAGAAACATAAAGAACATTGTTGATTTTGATTAATTTTTGAATATTAATTGTAACATTTTATTTCATTCGAATTTCCCTACATACCCATGTGCTTGTGTGGCGAATTTGATGTGAATTTTCATCTCTTCTGGGTAATTGATTTTTATTTATTTATTTATTTTTCGTTTTATTTCATTTTATTTCCCACGAGGTTAAAATCTATGTTAACCAATTATTTCAGCTACTCAACAGTCAACATGTGTGTCGTCCTCTCGATTCATACGGGTTCGCGACTAGTACTAAATAATTGGTTAACATAGATTTTGACATCCCCGTGGATTAGTTTCCCAACAAGCATGAGGAGCTTCCCAACATTAGCATTAAGTTGAGAGTGGAACTTCAAAGTGGTGATGATGGACGATTCGGTTGTCACCTGACTTTCCAAGGCCCTACAGCCTATGATACCTGGATAATGTATTGATATGGTGTTGATATGATATTTATGCTTAAATTCGGTACATTTGCCAGGGGATGACATGGATATGGCACCAATTTGAAGCATATGGATAAAATATCCTGCAACAAATCATTTTTGTGCTTGTGTTGGGCGATCAAGCTCTATGTCTAGCAAATAACTTTGATATTAGAGAACTACATTAGTTTGCTATGATAAGAACTCTGTTGAAGTTATTATTATTATTTTTATTTGAAAATCTCTAGTAAACTCAATGTTGTCCTTAGTGATAACAAATCGCAAAAAGCATAATGATCATGGCATTTTCATAAGAACTAAATAATTTGGTCTAAACCAATAATCCATCTCAATCGTCGTTCAGTATGGGCATGGGCTTTCTTGGGATTTTGGTTTTGGAGGAATTTTAATGATTTAGAGTTTTGAGTCAATTTAGCCTTTAATAACAAGGTCTCTGCATGGTCCTCTTTTCTTTTGGATGAAGATCACTAGGTTTTGTTGAAAAAACATGTGGTGATGTTCTTTCAGTTAAATCATTTTATCGATCTCTTGTTTAGGAAAATATATCAGATTTCCAACCTGAATTGTTTGAGGCATGGTTTAAGGTTTTGTTCTATTTCGGTATGTTTCCACAAAACACACTTTTTTCGACATTGGAAGGTACACATATGCTAATCAAAGAAGTAAGAAGGAATAATACCCATTGGTTATACTTAAGGCAGCCCATATGCATTACTTAATTTGAGACAATCAGAATTATGTAAAAAAAGAACTGAAATCCCACTAGAACAGCTGTCCAAGTAAACACATTGATTTTAGTTCTTCTTTGAGTTTTCCAGCAAATAATTAGTGAAATTAGCTGATGTCTTGATGTAATTGTGCCAATTTTTTATGAGCATGATAGTGAAACAGATAGAAGAATTCGTCATATTCTAACTCTTGGCTTTCCAGGTGGTCTTTTGTGCAGGTTGGTTGAGCTTTTATAGATACTAATTGAAGTATACAATTCTGAAAGCCATATAACAATTTTATTAAAGAAAAGAAGTTCTCATTACTAGGCATGGCCCAAATGGAAGATATGATTAGAAAAAAAACAGCCGCACTTCTGCAAGCATTTTATGTAACAAAATATGCGAAAGAAGACAATATTCCTTGTCAAATTGAAGAGGTAATAGATTTAATTCAATAATTCCTTGCTTATCTTTTAGTTCACATTTTCTTCAACTGCATCATTTTTTTTTTTTCTGATTTTCATTGTTATTCTTCTTATTTATCCGGGGTTTAATTTATGAGTGTTTAACTCACATGATATTTTTCTTGAATTTTTAGGGTCTCTTCTTGGGTTCTCTTGGAGCTGCATCTAACAAGGATGGATTGAAAAGTTTGAATATCACTCATATTTTAACTGTAGCCAATAGTTTGGGGCCCTTATATCCAAATGATTTCATATATAAGAAAATTGAAGGTTAGGCAAGTTCCTTTGAGTTCTTTTCCCCAATTTTTTTTATTTCATCATTTATATGGACCAAGAAAACATCCATTATTATTGGATGGAATTACTGGATCCAATTAGTATAATTGCAATTTCATAGGCTAACTTGTTTTCTTTAATCTCCTCTTCTTTGTGTCTAAATTTATATTGTTTGCATCAATTGCTGCCACTTATTCTATATTATTTGTTTTCCTTTCAAATTTTTGGGTTTCAGTTTCACATATGTAGGGGCTGGGAGCTTTTTATATTCTCTTTTTTGTTCATGATGAGATAGTCGGTAAGTTTAAAGAAGATAACATTTGATGTTCCAAATAAACGACATGATTTTAGTGAAAGTTGAAACATACTTCTATAAGAAAGATTACTACCCTGCGGATTATGTTAATTCTATTAAGAGAATGATCAATATGTTTCAGTTTTTTAAACCTATGTTAAGAGATCCAAAATTGAGTAGTGTATCATATTGAAATTTTTTGGTTTCCATGTCCTATTGTTAGTAAGAGCCCAAAGCCATTCAGTCTACATGTGGCACTGACCCATAACTATTCAAGCAAACTAACCAGAAATTCACAACAGGGACAACTTCAAATTGATCAAAAGGGATCCCCAACAAAAGGCCAATACTCCCTTTGTGAGAGTCCATAAAAATACCTGTCCCAAAACTTTTACATGAACCCCAAAAGTCCTACTTTTCCTCTAAATACCTCTTCTCTTAGTTTTAGAGACTTGGTTCAAATCAATCTTGACTAATCATCTAATAAAACCCATTTACTTTGAAGTCCTTAACTTCCAAACATAACTACTAATAAAATAAGCCAACGATTTTTTTTCCCGCGTTTGTATTGTTTTACAAGTTTTATGTTTTTTATCTCTTCCAGTCTATGGAGTTAAGGCACGCTGCTTTATGTTCTTCTTCTTTTGATCAGTGTACATTTATCTATCTATTTGCACATGAATGTATAAGACTTTAAGGCAGTACCCTTTTTAATGTGATAGGATACTAACAATGAATTATTCAAACATCTGCCTCGATACTTTTGCTGAAATTCAAAATTTTTCTCTAAACATTGTTAACTATCTGCTTAAGTGTTTAAATGGTAGAATGATAATTGGTTAAGGAAAGGGAATAGAGTTCTCTACGAAAATGGTCAAGATATGTATTATGAATGAATGAAATAGTTTTTATAGTGAAAATCTTTCAATGGTTGTTCTCTTGTGAACAACTCACCTATCAAAGTATATCACACATGTCAACTCTGTAAAATACAAATGAATGTTACAATCAAAATAAAATTAATCTGATGCCAGATTCTGTGGCAGCTTGCATCCTCATCGGTCATCACAATTGGAGCTACATATGTGATGCACATTGACCATGTGTTTTGTTCTAATAATTACAAACAACTTATTTGAGAGTGGACATATAGTCTAGTTACCATCTCTGTTTTTATTTTCTCTTAATTTGAAGACTAAAGCCTAACTGGCTCTGGTTTCTAGTATTGAATGGATATGGATGGATCACTAAATATAAGTTTGCTCCTTTTTTTTTTTTATAGAAATTGTGAAGCTAACTAGCTTTCTCTTGGTTTAAAATACTTTTTTTAAATAATTAATGAGATGACAATCATTAATAACAGAAAATGTAGGAGTAGCTCCCATAGGATAAAAACTAAGAGAAAGTTGACTCAGATGATTTGGGTAAACTCAACAAAGCCTGAAAGAATTCGTGAATATAGCACACATTTAGCTGTTTTGTGGTGTTACCTGATATTTTCTTAACATAAGGAGTTTCAGTTCCAATTTCGTGTTTGATATTTGATTAATTGTTCTAACCAAGATAGATTACTTAAATAGTTTGACCATATGCAATAAACACCATTGGCAACACTGATGAGGAGTCCTTTGTTGTTGAGACTCCTCAAGAATTGGGGAGGGCCAAAGAGAGAGTGTATTGGAGTTGTGGGAGAATATTTTAAGGAGTATGGTTGAACGGTAGATATAGCCCTTTACAAATTGGAATTGCAGGATATGATCTCTATAACCATTCCAAATAGTTCGGAAAAGGCTTTTTGCTGTAGTTGATGAGGGTTTAGACCCATAGCTCAGTTGGTTTGTCATATTGCAAAACAACTTTGTTGTGGGTTCAAGTCCATCTTACCCATAAAAAAATGTAGTTGATTATACTAGTTTTTCTTGATATATACCATTATTGTGGCCCTTTTTTGTTTCAATAAAAATGTAAAAAGCTTTCTAACAATCTGATTGCACAACCTTTTTCTTGGGGGCCAGAAAAACTTAGGTGCTTTTCCATGCTGCGAGTAATTATGAGCATGTAGTACAGATTTTTCACATTATCTTATTGTGTTCGTTGTAATTTGATGTAGTTACTGACAGAGAAGACACAAACTTAGCGCAACATTTTGATGAATGCTTCGATTTCATTGATGAGGCTAAAATGAAGGGTGGTGGTGTGTTGGTCCATTGTTTTGCAGGAATATCTAGAAGGTACCTTTTTATCTTTCTCAGTCTACCTTGCTTTATTTCAAGGGATATGTGGGTGTAAAATGCTTAAAAGATTGTCACTGTCAGGTATAGAATAGATGGTATGTTAATGATTATTTTTTATGCATGGTATTACATATATCTATTGGGTCCCACTCCAGTCACAATTTTGAGGTATAAATGTCCCACTCAAGCTTCAGTGGAATGGGGTCCACACTACCCCACTTAATTGCCTTTCCTCTTCCCCCTTCAACTTTATTGTCTTTCCTCTTCTCTCCCTTCAATAATATCCCTCTAATTTTACTATCATTCCTCTTTTACCCCTTTAACCCCAAAGAGGATTATCGTGTTGTAGGCACAGGCAAACTCTATATATATATATATATATATATATTGCTAAATGGAAGTATTGTATTATAAGAAAATTAGTGTATAAAGGGAACAGCTCCCTCATGATACAAATCTGAAAGAGGGTAGATTTAGCTTTTCCCCCATCAAACATATTTTTAGCAATGAGGGGCAAGGATGAATAATCTTCAAAGTTGGTTCTGTTAAGTGTGATTCCTTTCTTTAAAACAATTTTGACTATACACAGTCATGCTTGGAGATTGCTGGTATGCCCTAACTAGAAATAAACAAAGGTGATCTTTTTCACAATACAGAGTTCTTGGTGCTAATAAAGTTCTGTTTGCTGGCTGCGAAGTTCTGTTTGAATATAACAATAGGAAACTTGAAAATAAATTTCCCATACTAAAGATATGAAGGCGAAAGAATCAAATGGGGTAAGGACTGTTCTCAACTATTGGACATTATTGTGAAGAAATCTTGCCTAATTATGTGATTGCTGCAATGGGTTTTAATGGGCTAAGGACTGTTCTCAACTATTGGGTGTCATTCAATGGTTTTAATTATGTGATTGTTTTAAGAGTCGTGATAATCTGATGCCCCACTCTGACCTACTTTCCCATCACAGAACCATAGATCATTTGCCTCGGGATACACAAGAATAGATTTATGATTCTGCATATCCCGAGGCAAATGATCTATGGTTCTGTGATGGGGGTGTATGTCAGAGGAGGGCGTCAGAAAATCATTATTCTTTTTTTAATGTATCTGTTAAAAGCAAAAGAATTGACACAAGATCCTGTACTTATATTTTTAAGACCTTCATTGCTTTTGATCTGGATTTTAAATTGATATTTCTCTGGACAATATGCCTACTTTTTAATTTTTCAATACTTTTTAGTTACACCATATCTATGCTAACAACTAGTACTAACTAAGCTTGGGTCTGACCTTAAGAAAGTCCTTGTATGAACCTAGTTTTTGAAAACTTAATACCAACCAACTATTACGTGAGAGTTCATATATTAGAGATTTAACGTTTGATAATTTACTTGAGTTTTACTTTGCAGTGTCACAATTGTTGTTGCTTATTTGATGAAAAAGCACCGAATGAGTCTATCTCAAGCTTTGGAACATGTTAAGAATAAACGACCACAAGCATCACCAAATTCTGGTTTCCTATCTCAACTAAAAGAATTCGAGAAGTCTCTTGGAGGTAACATTATGTTTTGCAGTTATTCTTTGAAATTGCTAATTTATTTTGTCGCCTTTCTATCCAAATTGTATTGAAGGGCTTCACTTCGTGTAGGTTCTTCTACCTCCTCACGCCCTGTGCGTGAAATGTCTCGGATTCCCAGGTCTCAGTCTGCTCCTCCTTCTCGATAAAAACACCAACAATAAACCTACAAAAGCACTACAACGCTCAAATCAAGCTGATCTAGTGTAATTCAGAAGGACAGATTAAATGCCATTTATTTGTCTTTTTTTTCCCTCCCTTTTTATACTTTCCATGCTTCCATGGACAATCTGTGGCAGTTGTCCAATCCTAGATTTTTTTAATGATATATATTTAATTTTTTATGAAATTCATTTGAAAACTTCAAATGAAATCTGAATTTCAATTAATGATATATGTTGGTTATGTGGTGAATGTGTAAAAGATTGAACAAAGGTGACATTGGTTTTGATACCAATTGGTATACTTTTGTGTGGAAAAATTGCGTTGTCCGACTAGCCTTATTTACTGAGGAAAAAAAAGGCTTTACTAAGCCTCATCCACCGTCAAAAAGACATCGAGATGCGTAACAAAATCAAGGTCTTATTTTTACACATCTCGATGTCTTTTTGATGGTGGATGAGGTTTTAGTAAGGCCTTTTTCCTCACTAAGTTAGTCAGAAAAGTGTTGAGGGTTAGAGAAAAAACATCCGTTTGAGACACTGCTAAATATCCACAGAGCAATTATAGATTTTGGTTTTTGGTGATTAATACCCAGCCAGTAGGGCTGCCAATGGATCGGGTTGGGGTATTAGGTTATTTTTTGTTCTTATAAGAAACAACTGCTCTTATAGTTACTAATTATGCTGTTTTATTTTGAGTACTTCAAATAAGTAAAAACTTGTTTAATGTGTTTTATTGGTAATTTTCATGTTGAAAAGTATCTGATGTACTGTTCTCATCTGCGTTATGGTTTACTGATGATCTTGTTTTGAAGCTTATGAGATTTTCTTCTAGGGATTGAAAACGCAGCGAATGGATACCCATTTTTATTTGGGTTTGGATCTTTGACACTTTTTATTTTGATTGGAGAGCAAATATTTTATAGAAACCAAACTAATACACCAAGGGATCATAACATACTTTGTGATGACTTTTACTTTGGTACCCTTCTATTTGGGCTCCACTCTGATACTCTGTTTTTTGTTTGTGTCCACTCTACGAAGGCTTTTACTTTATTAATTTTTTTAAGGCCAAACTACTAATTTCCTTTAATTGCTCCTCCATAAGTTTGAAAATGAAACCTAATCGATTATGTCAAAAACATCTAGGGCAGTCCTAATACTTTAAGAATTGTGTTGGTGCTAGCTTGTTAACTAACTAGTTACTCTAAAAGACCGATTTATTGGAGAGGGGGAGAACCATGAATATAAGAGGGTCACGAGGCTTAATTGAGATATGACAGGTCCAAGAGTGGAGGAAAATATACACTCAAATACCACAACCCCCACTTCACCCATCAGTGTGGAATGGACTGAACTTGTGACCCACTGGAACCCAGCGCACTGATACCATGTTAACTAACCACCTACTCCAAAAGATCGTCCGATCTGTTGGAGAGGGGGGACTATGAATATAAGAGGGTCATGGGGCTCCCTCCGCCACACACACACACACACACACAAAACCACCCATAAGAGTGGAAAGAATCGAATAACTCATTTGAACCTAGTGCTCTGATACCATGTTAATCAACTACTCCAAAAAGACCGGCCAATCCGTTGGAGAGGGGGAGGACTATAAATCTAAGAGGGTCACAGGATTTAACTGGGGTATGACACACTGAAGTGTGGAGGAAAATATACACTCAATACAGCTTGCTAAGTTGGTTAAAGTCGAGTATTTATACCACGACAACCTACGTTTAGGTTCAAAATTTGCCTTCACCTACTAATTATTGGCTAGTAATCTTAGCTTGCCCAGCAAAATTAAAACAAAATTTTTAGGATCGAGATGCAAATGCACGACCTAGATGATACAGATGCATCATCATTATATATATATAATGAGAATATAGAAAAGGAAGAAATGCACAGATAGCCATTAATGATATAACATCATTTGCTGTGAAGATTCAATCCCCCTTTTTTAGTATTCATTCCTTCACGGGTTATGGACCAATGGTCTTCATTGTTTGGGTTACACAATTGCCTATTGCCTATGTTTATGATTCAACTAACAGTACAGACTTCTTTTTCAAATTAATGGACTTCCTCACCTGGAGATTTGGGTTAATTTATCAAGTCTCTGCAAATCCTCTCACATTGAAGGGAGATTAGACCCTTTTATCAGTAAGTCCCACCCTAAACAAGCTGGATCACATGGTTAGAATCCTCTGATTTATTTATTTAAGTATTTATCTTTGAGAGATTCTATTGGTACACCAACTTTTACTTACAATTCACCAATACTCTTGAAATTAAGCAATTGCTTACATATAGATTGGTGTGTTATGAGTAAGAGTTGGTGTGCTAATAAAAGCTCTGATCTTATCTTTTCATGGGGTTGGATTGTTGGAACCTGGATGGTATACCAATCAAGAAAATCTTTGAACTCCAAAAAGAAAATACCATTTATTGCTAGTGACATTGCTCCAAAATAGTGCAGTTACTATTTAATTAAAGGATGGATATTATAGAATTAATAAGTGATCATTACCTAATGTTTTATCAAAACATACACTGAAAATTGAAAAATTATCAAAATGGTACACTACTCATTTTAATTCCAAAAATGCTAAATTACTGTTTTCGGAAATAAAATATAACCAAAATGATAAATTTTAAACAGTATTTAAATAACAAAATGCCCTTTTAACATCCTTTTGTAAAATATTATACATATCCCATGTTTAAGTAAATACATAGAATTATAACTGTTTTGGTACAATGATGTCTTCTTTCAAAATTTAATTTATTTTAGCACTTGACGGCCTTGTAGGCATTGTAGGCAATTTTCGACGTTGATGGAGATCTGGAAACATGTAAATCATCATCTTCGTTAGAGTTAAGATATTGTAACTAGATCTATAACCAAACTTGCAGATCTAAACCTTAAACGTGTATCTTTGTTTTAATCATGAAATTTGTGGATTTTTAATTCTTTATGTATCAATATCAAAATTTCCTACAAGGACATCGAGTGTTGAAATAAACTAAATTTTGAAAGGAAACATTAATGTACTGTAACAATTATATTTCTATCTATTTACTTAAACATGGGATACATATATTATTTTATAAAAGGATTTTAAAAGGGTATTTTTGGTATTAAAATACTGTTCATTTTAAAACTTATTGTTTTGGTAAAATAATTTAATTTCGAAAATGGTAATTTATTATTTTCATTGATAATTTTTTAATTTTATTGTGCTGATTTGGTAATTTCCTCTTAAAATGCTATATAGAATTGATGAATGGACAGTTGAAAAAAAATATATTAAATAAAACACAATGGTTGTCTTCCATATGTTTATCCCCCATAAAAGAGTGGTAGAGAATCAATGGCACATATATATCAAAAATAATTTTCAATTTTTTTTAATCGATAAGTTGGACTTAAACCCACCACCACCTCTAAGTTGCTTGGCAATGTGTCAAACCAACTGGGCAATGAGTCTAAACCTGACTGACGCATTCTATACTAACTTCTTACAACATTGCGTTCAACACTATGTTGACATGGTGGTTCACTTGTATCTCAAGGACAACATCCATGGTTTTGTGAAAACCTCCACGTCAATTCAGTGTTGTAAGAAGTCAGTTTAGCATTTTTCAAGACCAATTTTCAACTTTATGACCTCCTATTTTCCAACTATACCCCTCCACTTTATCGTTTTTCCTCTCTACACCCCCCCCCCCCCCCCTCTTTTTCTTTTTGCAAGATTACCCCTTCAACATTATATAACATTATATATCTTCTTTCCTCTTCAATCCACTTATATATATATATAAGTATATTTAAAATACAAGTTGATCCAACAAGTTAAATCAGGATCCGACCATGGTCTGATCAGTTTGACAAATTTTCGATTCGAATTTTACAACGTTGTTAGGTAGTGATAATTACTAAAAGTTGAAGTGTACAAATGTTGTGATGTAAAATTGCAAACTACATAGAAATGTAGTACACAAGCATGTGCGTATGCACACTGGTATGGTTGTATCAACCTGCATCCATCATTGAATGTTTATCACACATACAATTGTGATAGGCCATTAATCACATAAATTCCTTGTTTTGTGTGATTTTTGTTGGATTATATATGTTTCATTTTTTTAACTTACAAATACAATATTGAAATCTTCAATTTCACAATATTCACAATTAAGAATATTGATCGAAAAGGTGTACCAAACTCCCAATTCAGCAAAGAGGAGCCTAATCAACTTGGAGGGGCTGGCTCAATGGCAATTTCGGACCGATAAACGGTTAATACCCATGGTCATGAGTTCGATACCCAGTATGGGCATTAATTCCTCATGGGCCACCCGCGAGGGCACACCCTCACTTATCTAGTGCGTGTGATGTGAGGACATTGCACGTTCCCCGAGACTAATCCTTGGACAAGACCATGGCCTAAGGATTGGCAAAGCCCAGATACGGCCTGGTCCGCTCTCTACAGGTATCCATTATAAAAATAATAATAAAAAGGAGGAGCCTAATTGCATGCCATATATGCAATATGGAGAGGAAGAAAGAATGGATGATGTGCATGAGATAGATGATAAGAAGCATCCCCTATTTCTTTTCATTATAAAATCTCTCGCGTTGCATGTAATGAAGCCAAGATAATAAACGTGAGATGTAATACATTTGAGAGGGTGAGTGAAACTGAGAGAGAAAACTCACGAGAGTGCAACATAAAGCATTTAATGAGGAGAGAAACCTCTACATATATAGTTCTAGAGAGATACGGTTAGATAATTATTCTTTCATGCATGCTCCCTATATAAATTGAAGTGTGTTACAAATTAGGTAGAAAGGGAGGCTGAATCCCTCAAAGAGAGTAGAGATCACCCAAAGATAGAATTGTAACTTGTAACTCGTAACTCGCCAGCCATGTCTCATATAGCCGTGGAGAGAAATAGAAGAAAGCAAATGAATGAGCATCTCAAGGTTCTACGCTCCTTGACACCATGTTTCTATGTTAAAAGAGTAATCTCTCTCTCTCTCTCACACACACACACACACACACACACACACTCTCTCTCTCTCTCCATAAAATCGAAGTGATCGACATATTTCTTCTGCTCGATGGAAAAACAATTATTTTCATAAATACTAATTAATAGAGGAAATAATCAACTAGAAGGATTAATTTCTAATAGGAGTGCGGATCGTATACACCAAGGGTGGAGGATTGAAGCCCTCCTCCCACACCTCGATACATACCACCTAAGCTGTAATCCAAGGGAATTTTTAAAAAGAGATATCTTATGCGTTAATTCCTTGGATTATGGCTTACATGGCGTGTATTGGGGTGAGGGAGGAGGGTTTCGATCCTCCATCCTGGGTGCATATGATCCGGACTCTTCTAATAATTATCCTACTCTAGAGGGGCATATTCAAACAGAAAAAATGGATATAGATATAAAGGTCGAATTTTGTGAGCTGAAAATGAGTTTTTTACAATTCCGGCTCACCGTTCAGTTTAATTACCAAAACATGAACAATCATGTTTTCGTTAAAAAAAATTCAGAAAGAAGTGAAAATTTCGCAGGTTTAACGAAATAGTCACTTTAGAAACCTCCAAATTCATTATCGTTCACGTTTTGGTAATTAAAAAGAACAGTGCGTCCAAATCATAAATTCATCAAAAGTTGATCACTTTTTCGTAAATATCTCTAGATATAATGATCGAATTCAGTTTGATGCCTTCACCCACATATTACTAAACACTAACTTCCTTGTTTATGAAATCTCAGTATTATTGGTGTCAAAATTTTCTTTTGTGATCTCTCGTAAGTCATTGTGGGGGCTTTAATAGTCCTTGCCCGCAGAGTAGGAAATGAGGTTGAATCAGATTCCTGGCGACTATCTGAGAATTTTCATGTTTAAACCTTTAACATGATATTGTGATAATGCATCATTGCTAAGTCTAATCTTGAGCAAGCATTAGTTACAATCAGAATAACTGTGTGATGCAACATATCAACCGTGCATTAAATCTTGAGAAAATTTCCAAAACTCAATTTTTATTAAAACTCCCATTTCAGTACACTGTTCATTTTGATTCCCAAAACATACATGAACATGATAGTAAGATCACAGGAATTATATTCTAAAAGTTTGGATCTTGTTGATAAAAATTAAAACATGAGGTAGCGATATTGTGACTTAATAAATCAGATATAACGTAACATATTAAATGGCGAGATCGCAGGTATTTATTTTAAAAGTGACAATCTTGCTGAAAAATGATTCCAAAGCATGTGAGGCATGTTTTGTGAATTAAAATGACAGTGTACTGGAATCATGGTTTTAAAACCCGTTTTGACATCTTGTCTCGTCCATGAACGAGACACCAAGTCATCTTGGATGAGATACCCGATTTATTTGATTTGTCTCGGACAAATGCCTTAGAATTAGAACAAACCGCGTCTTTGAGATGACTTGTCAACTCGTCCCATTGGTGGACAATACTGAGACAACTCGGACAAATCATCTCGGTCTGGGACGAGATTTAAAACCATGACTGAAATGGGAAGTTTCCAATATTCAACACATGAAATGGTAATTTACCCTTACATGCTACTTCTCTCTCTCTCTCTCTCTCTCTCTCTCTCAATTATCTTAATTATTCCTATTATGTGTTCTATTAAGGGAGACCAAGCATCTATTATAGCGGGAGTAATAGAATTCATCAAGGAGTTGCACCAAGTTCTACAATCTTTAGAATCTAAGAAAAAAAGGAAGAGCTTAAGCCCTAGTCCTGGTCCCAGCCCAAGGCCATTGCAATTAACTCCTCCACCTGATAGCCCTAATTTGGGGTTTGAAAATGTCAAAGAGCTTGGGGCATGTTGCAACTCTTCGGTGGCAGATGTCGAAGCAAAGATATCTGGCTCTAACGTCCTTCTGCGAACCATTTCTAAGCGAATCCCTGGCCAAATTCTGAAGATTATTGCTGTCTTGGAGAAATTTTCATTTGATATCCTTCATCTCAACATTAGTAGCATGGATGACACTGTTCTATACTCCTTTACCGTTAAGGTATGAAGTAATATATTTTTCTAGATTTCATACTTCAATTTGCTTACCATTGTGTCCTCAACAGTTATAATAAATTATTGAAGTACACAGGGAGGGAGAGAGATAGTGTGAACAAATTAATTGCATCAAAGCTATGAATCCCCTTGGAGTAAAAAAAATAATCTTTATTTCATTATTTTTAGTTGTACATGCTGTTTCACTGTAGCAACAATTAACTGAATTATTCAAAAGCTCTTACAATCTTAGAATAAAGTTTCTATGGTATTAACTTTTGAGTCGTGATCTAGGATGGTATCCCGTTCCTATACCAACATTAGGTGTCTATGTGGCACAAATTTGTTGGAATTCAAGCACATCAGGTTGTGTGCATGATTTGGTTAAGAGCTCTAGGTGTTTCAAACTCCAACAAAAATGTGCCATATAGACACCTTACCTCTATTATATGAACGGGACATTGTATTGGATCCCGAGTCATAACTTATTTATTTGATTCTTCTTATAAATATAAGTTTAGAATTCCTTATAAGTATAGTTTGAGATCTTATACTTATGAATCTCAATGGAATTAAAAATGAATCTTCAGAGATTAATGCATTATGAACCACATGTGTTCTTCTATCTCATATACACATGTTCTTATCATGGTCTATTCCATTAGATTTTGAGGTGACTTGTCCCCAGAACTTGATGGGAGTAACTCATTGAGTCAACTTGGCAAATTGCTGTCAACTCATCAATGCAGTTGAGTCATATTAAAAACACCTAGTTGGGTAAAAAATATGGCCTATATTTAATGTTATTTTAGTAGAAAACCAAGGAAATAAGCATTATGATTTATTTTAAAATGTTAAACTTTTTTCAAACAGTTATAAATTTAATATATTTTTATTTTACTTGTCAGAGTCGACTCATGAGTTATTGACTTGAGGGCCTCCGAGTCAAGTTTTCAAGTTCCAAAATATATGGTAGCAACTAATAGATATGAATTTCCAAATTATATTTCTTGAACATAATGAATGTCTTAGGTGGCCCTGCAAATTAGTGGTTTCTTATTCATAAGTGACTTTATCAACCTAGTTTAATTTTTCATTTTTTCATATTTTTTTTTTTTACAGATTGGACTTGAATGCCAGCTTAGTGTGGAGGAATTGGCCCTTGAAGTTCAACGAAGCTTCGGCTAAGATGTCTTTATGTGAAGAGTTGAAGCATATATATTATAAGTGCAATCTAAATTAAATGGTTGTAAGAAGTTTGTGTAGGAGGAACAAAAGGAATTCATATTTCATGTGCTTTGGGATGTGGTATGATTTACTTGCAAAATAATTATACAAAGAATCTTATTATATGTGCAAGCAATTAAATGAGGATAATTTTTCTTACTATGAGATCATCGACATCATCATCAATCAACATGGCCAATATGAGCACAAATCTCAAGTATATGTATGTATGTATGTATGTATTTATTGAGTTTTTTATTTTTGTTCTTATATAATCTCAACCATAAAAGCATGCAGCTAGGCCTAAATCCATCTCAATATATTATGGGTCCAAAAGTTTCAAGCACAAGCCTCTTAAATTATCTTATTTTTCAATTATTCAACCATTTTTTGGTGAGTGTATATTTTATTCCACTCTCGAATGTGTCGTGCCCACGTTAAGCCCTGTGAACCTCTTATCTTCATAGTTCTCATCCTCTTCAACAAATCTGTCTTTTAGTGTAGTTGGTTGGTTAACATGGTATCAGAGTGATAGATTCGTATAAATCACATGTTCGATTCTTTCCACCTTTATGGGTGAGGGGGAGTGTTGAATTTATATTTTTCTCTACTATCGGGTGTGTCATACCCCCATTAAGTCCCGTGACTCTCTTATATTCATAGTTCTCTTCTTTTCCAATAGTTTGGCCTTTTGAAGTAATTGGTTGGTTAACATTTTTTACGTAAGACTTAGTCATATTAGCTGACATATATGCACCTTTCCTGCAACAACATTAATTGTGATTAATTACAATCGGACAATCATACTTTTTGAGTTTATGATACAGATCATTTTCTACATTGTCCTATCTATTTTGATAAGAAATTGCTCTCAAGTCAATTGATAGAATGTGGGTCTCTAAAATCGGATGTCATTAGGGTTGTCAATGGATGCTTATCGGATCATAAACAATAATATTAGAATTTGAATTCGAAATTTTTATCTAATATCTGAATTCGAATCCGACAGATGTTCTAAAACTCTATCCGAATTCGAATCTGATTATCCTATTGGATATTGGATAATATTCGATTATGTTTTTATATATATATATATAAAACATAATTTTTCCTTATCCAAGTGATTTTTCATTATTAAAAAAAAACTTATTATATATTATATTATTTATATAATAAATAAATAAATAAAACAAAATAATATAGAGTATATATTATTTCAAATCGGATATTATCGAATTCGAAATGTTAATATCCGATAAGGATTTGAATATATAAAATCATTCGAATTCGAATCCGATATGCGAAATTTTTGGATAGTATCTAATTTTTCGAATTCAAATTTTTGACTATCCATTGACAACCCTAGATGTCATGCTCAAATCCTATATAAAAGTAATTCTAAAATATAATAAAAACAATTTCAAGGATAACTATTATAGCTAGAGGACTTTTATTTATGAGTAGTGATTTTTTGACGAGTAATGATTTTTGAACTCAACCTGACAGCGTGACTCAAAAACTCATTGACGTGTCATGCGCAAAGAATCGTAGATTCTTTCGCTCGGGATACACAACTATAGATAGCAAGTCAATTGTGTATCCTGAAGGACAAAATCTACGATTATTTACCCATGCCACTTCAGTGAGTTTTTTGACTCACCCTGTCAAGTTGAGTTAAAAACTCAACACTCTTTTTTGACACCCCCTCCTTTGACATATGCTCCTGACATGGCATGGGCTGCAACCATATATTTTTTTTCCTTGGCATACATAAATATACATCCCTATAAATATGTACACTTGTGTATTCTGAGGAAAATCTATGATTCTATCACAAGCCATACCTATCTTTTATTTTAGAGTGCTGATTTTCTAACTAGAAATTCTTCACTCGAACAATACTCGACTGACGTGTCATGGACACAAAATCATAAATCTTTTTTCTCGGGATATACAATTACACATCTTTTATGGGGATGTGCAGTTATGTATCTCGAGAAAAAAAATTTACAATTCTGTGTCCATGCCACGTTAGTCGAGTATTAACCGAGTGAAGACTTTATAGTTAGAAAATCATTATTCTTTCTTTTAATACACTAATTATATGGTCACACCAAATTTATTATCACACCATCTCTCTGTCTCCTCTCACAGTCTCATGCAAAAGTATTTGAAGCACCCTAGCTTAAGGCTGTGTTTGGATAGAGAGAAATGGAGAGAAGAGAAGGTAGAGGAAGAGAAAATAAATAAATTTCTCTCCATTTCTCTTGTTTGGATTGTTAAGTGAGGAGAGAAGAGGAAAGACAAAAAGGTGAGTTTTCTTTCTCTCCAAAAGTGGAGAGAAATCCTTTTAAAATATTTTAAAATACCAACTCTATCCCTAGATCTCTTTTTAAGATATTTTAAAATTTGAAAGCTGTCCCAAATTCTCTCTTGTCAATCCAAACATGGTGGAGAGAAATTAAATTTCTCTTCTCATCTCTTCTGTTCTCTTAATGAGTTTCTCTTCTCTTCACTTCTATCAATCCAAATATAGCCTAAGGGTTTCTAGTAGATTGGCAACACCCTTTTCTCTATCTTCCTCTCCCTCTCCCTCTCCCTCTCAAGGGAACATATCCTCTATAGCCCATTTCTTGTACAGCTTTTGTTATGCAGTCTACATAACATCAGATTGATGAAAACTAAAAAGGCAGTCCTCATGTACTCATGCTTTAGATCAGATTTAAAAAATAAATAAATAAATAAAATTCAAATAACACTTTTTTTCCCTTAATCTAGTGTTGAAAATGGACGTCCCCTAAACCCTTAAATTTAAATGGTCAAATGAAACCATTTTAATGATGGGGTGCACTTTAAATTGTAGATAATAACTATAAAAAAAAAAAAAATTGGGCTAAAGAGGATATACTCCCTCCTCTGAATGCTACTTCTAATGTTATTTTAAGGTATTTTTAGTATTTTTCATGGGAATTTTTTTTGAAAAAACTCGTAAGTCATAAGGAGGATAACAAACGATTCACTTTCCCAATGATATATTTTTGAGTCGTGTTGGAGTAACATTTAAATTGATACCATTTCATAGATTTGTGTGTATAGAGCCATAGATGCTTCTCACTCTTATCTCCATAAAACACATCTATGATTCTATACACATCCACATCAGCAATGTGTGAAATGATGTCAATATTACTTCAGCATTTTCATATATATATTTAGGTCAATTTATTGATTTCTTATAGAATCATTTTTCCAAGGAGATTTATATCCTTCCATCTCAACCGTACGTTCTACCTCAAACGCTGTTTATCAGATTTCCACTTTTGAGTCCTCACAATTGTCAAATGAGTCGTGTTGCAGTAACATTGACAATGACATCAATTCTCACGTAGCTGATGCGGAGGCTCAGATCACTCGTATTTTGATGAAATACATCTATGATTCCGTACATACATCCACGTTAGGCAGTGAGAATTGATGTCAATGTTAATGTTCCTTTCAAATCCAGCGGGAGCAACGATATTACCCGTTTGTCATTCATGAAAAATACAGGGGCATATTGGACATTTCATCCTTCGTATGCTCTGCTTCCATTTTCCAACTCTTCAGCCTCAGTAGCATGTACGTACTAAAGCAACAAGGCACAGAGAACATCGCACGTTCGCTCCCAATTTTTCTGTACCATTTTCAGATTTTTGTGCTTCGAGCGAAACCCTAGAAAAAACCTTCGAAGCTTCAGCTTCTTCGTCTTCATCGGTAAAATTTCAACATCTCTTTCTATCTCTCAATCCATCTATTTAACTTTTGTTCTTTTTGGTTGGCTGAGGAGCTCCAATGGCGGTTTCTCTATTAGTTTTCTTCGAATCAAACTATACGTCGAATTCTATATTCTAGGGTTTATTTTAATTCTAGTATTTTTTTGTGGAGATCTTTGAATTTTTTCCATGTTTAGAAGAATTTACGATTGTATAACTCTAATTTGATGCTCTAGGTCTTTAATGCTGGTTTCTCTGTTAATGATTTTCGAATCAAACTATATGTCAAATTCTAGATTCTAGTCTCCTTTTGTGGCAATCTTTGAATTTCTCCATGTTTAGAAGAATTTACGATTGTTTAAAGCTCTCATTTGATGATCTATGGTCTATATCTTTGTTTCTGCGGTAGATAATAAACATTGACATGAAAATCGTTGTTTGTTATCGTTTTTAATGTTGTAACAGCGCTTAACTACATTTTATTGATTGTAGTGTTCTGCAAGACAAGATTAATCTAACATGAACTGAGTTGCTTTTGAGATGGTAATTAGGGTTTAACATGTTATCTGACAAACCTAGATCTCATGTTTGATTTGATATGTAGGTTTTCCAGTGCCATAATTAACTAAAATCAGATTAGTATTTCAGTTTGTTTAGCAAACATTTTATAGATTTTAGATTTCTCTTGATTTTAGACTTGTTTTCAATTTGTCTCAAGTTTAATTATGTGATTTTGGTAACCTCAGAAGATTCTTAAACAGTATCTGGTTCTTGATTTGTTTGCATTTTGAATCCGAGCATTTCTAGAAATTTCTTAGTGATATTTCATAGCTTCATACAGTTGTTATCTTTTATGGACCTTGACGTTTAGGTTCCAGAATTAGTAAATTTCGTGTATTTTGGAGGGTTTACTAAATTCTTCTACTTTGGGATTAAATTAATTGCTTCTCTTGTTAGAACTGCTGATTGCTAGTGTAATTTGATATTATTGATGATATTCTGATGTTTTTGATGTTGCAATGTTTTGGTGATACCAGAGTTACGTGTCAGAAACTCTTACATGTCCAGTAATGGATATAAATTCATTTTTCACAACTAGTTCGAATGGGATTAGATGTTATGTTGGTGACATGGAAAGAAAAAGTGACCAGGAGATCCCTTTGAAATTGGAATCATTCACTAATGTTGGATTTGGTGCCAAAGAAGATTTTCCAAAGCAGGAAGTTTTCGTAGCTGATGAGATGAAGGAAAACTGTCCTATTGCGCAACCTCTTCCTCTTACTTGGCATCGTCGGCAACAAACATCTCGTGTTCATGTTGATTTTCTTCCAACAAGTTCAGCATTAATCCATGCTGGTCCTGCTAGTGATGCACCATTAGGTGTTCTTTTACCAGTTAACAGCATACGGACTGTAAAGGGGGAATCTGAATTCCAAGGAGAAATGTCATATAACAATTTGGGAAACACATCGCATGTGATCAACAGCAATGATCGTGAAGCTTCAATAAATCCCTCGTGGGTTTTGGGTTCTGATCAAAATGACGTGTTAGATGGAGAAAATTGTGATGTCTTAATGGTAAAAGCGTTTTGTAATTTTCTAGATGCTTTGCTTTATCAATCTGATTGAAAAATGTAATTATTGTAGCATCTCTGATTATGCTAACACAACTCCAAAAGTTTGAAAATTTGAAGAGTTTTGTTTACTGCAGGCAAGACATTTGAGCCCACTTGATGAAAGAGAGTCTCAGATGAAATTATTGAGTATAGAAAACCAGATCTATGCTCAAGTATGGTTCTTTACTTATAGCTGAAGTTATTTTCTCTGGTAATGTTATGAAGTTAATAAATCTTCGTATCTAACAAGTTTACATGTTAATTACTTGGACAGCATCATGCGGTGATGACTCCAAAATCAATTGAAGAGAGGTCTAATGTTAGCCAACCTCCAACAGTAACGGTTGCTATTCCGGGTTTACCTTCCAGACAGAGAGCTACTACCCCAATCAATATAGCCAATCGTGTATGCTGAACTCCTTCCCTTAGCATAGGATAAATGGATTCTTTGCACCTAAAATATTAATAATAATAATAATAAAACGATTCATGGATTCTTTATTATATATGTTGTTAAGCAACAGTAACGAAAGTTAAAACTAGCATGCCTTTTTTGAGTCATTCTAGGCTTTAATAGCTTTGGCAATCAATTTGAATGAGACTCTCATGCATGGAATCATTGCATTTGTTTGATCTCCCTAACTAGCAGTTTTGTTTTCAGGTGCGTAGAGCAAGGGTTTCTAAAAGTTTCAATGCATTGCAAGAACTTCTTCCACACTCTAAAGAGGTGTATATATATATATATATATATATATATATATACTGATACACATATATATGTATGTATGGAAAGGATGGCTTTATAGCATGAACTCAATACATGTTTGCGGTTTGATTTGGTTGCTTTCTTTTCATATCCTTATATCTATTGTTTCTTTAGCAGTAAATGTGTAATTATGAACAAAAATGTATTGTAGAGTGATGTGAATGAGATGTTTCAGATTGAGGTAGTGAGAGCGAATAACAAAATGGCTTTAGACAAAATCGGATAGAGGAACCAGATTCATTGGGCCAACTCCAATTTTTTGTGATAACAATTTGATGATAATTATGTGAATGAGATGTCTTAATTTTATGCCCATGCTACCCAGTCAATGACATTGTCATGTTGTTGTCTACAAAGGCCATACCATTGTGAACGGAAGTCTGAGAACTTATAATATTGAACCTCCATAATTTAGCATAAAGAATCCATTTATTTAACTATAGATATACCAGTTTTAATGTAGAAGCTTTTAAATGACACTACTTGTTTGAACTAGGAAGTCAGAATCAATAAGAATATGTGCCATTTGTGTAATGGAGACCCGATACTATAACTAGTAATACTAGGATTACCTAATATCCTCCCCCCCACCCACACACACATTTCAATCTTCTTAATCACTTCTGTTTGTTTCATCTAACTTACCGAACTTATTCCGGTTTTGTAGGGTAATAGAAATGCTATTCTGGATGATATGATTGACTATGTCAAATATTTGCAACTTCAAATTAAGGTAAGGCATTTCCCCTCAGGTTCTTAATTAACCACAAA
Organism: Akebia trifoliata; assembly: GCF_017979445.1. Taxonomy (NCBI): domain Eukaryota; kingdom Viridiplantae; phylum Streptophyta; class Magnoliopsida; order Ranunculales; family Lardizabalaceae; genus Akebia; species Akebia trifoliata. The sequence continues at coordinate 28,216,219 of NC_141390.1, forward strand.
TGACATGCGTTGATGACACACATGAAAATGGGAGTGCTTACATTATGTCCCCAAGGTCATGGTTTTGTGGGTACTTTAATTTCCGTATGTGCTCATTTTGATACACCATTCTTTATACTGTTTGGATGGTTTCACTAGTGTTAACCAGGCTGACCAGTTCAACCCACATTTGTTGAAATTTGCAAGCCATAATGTTCTTTTTGTTATTATTTACTCCAATAATCTAATGTGAGCACTGTTTTACCATGAAAGTTGCTAAAAAATATTGAACCCCACCTTTATTTAGCATAAAAAGTATGTTCCTTGCACATTTTTACGGGAAAAAAGATGACAGTAATATACAATAAAGCGTAAGTAATGAATCCTAACTTCAATTTGTTCAGTACTTCTTGGTGTTAAATTGTCAACTCCTAAACTTAGCAAAATAGGCACACAAAAAAATGCACCTTTTCTTTCACAAAGAACTTAAAAAGCTTTAGCTGCAAGCACCTTAATCTTTTTCTCAAAACTGTTCTCTTTAAGGCTAGATCATATCCTTTTTATTTTGTTAAATATCATTTGTTGAAGTCTTATTAGTTGCATAACTTAATAATTAATTTTAAATAAGATTAATCGTGCAGGTCTTGAGTTTTCGCAGCTTGGGTGGTGAAGCAACTCGTGATCCTTTTGTTCATCTTGAGGTGCTATACTCTTTCAACATTTTTTTATTTTGGGAGAAAAAAACTTGGCATTAGAACAGATAAGCAATTGTATTTTTCTCATATGCTAGAAGTATGGGATTATAACTAAGCAACCAATGATAGCTCTCTGTCATGCCATTTTTCGTCTGCATTTTATTAAATATGTATGGATCTATACATGGGAAACTCTCCTCTAACTCTAGTATTATCTTTTGTTACTTTTGTTTACTCTCTCTTATTCGTTAAAAGGTGCTGGTGAAATTTGGTAAACCTTTAACCATAATTTAATGAACAAATAACACTTATAAAAAAAAGAAGTTTAATGATTTTTTAATGCCCTCCTTTGACACACAATCCCCCCTACGCTCTCATCACAGAAACGTAGATCATTTTCCTTGGGATGCACATAACCATAAAATCTTTTTCTTGTGTATCCCAAGGCAAATGATCTACAGTTCTGTGATGGTGGTGTGTGTCAGAGGGGAGCATCATATTATCACGACTCTAAAAAAACAAAGTAATATTAAATTAAGAGGTTGAACGAACATTTTAAATTACCATGGTAATACTGCAGACCTGGGATCAAAACCCCCACTTTCACTCAGCTTGTCTATCAAGAAAGAAAAGAAAAAATATGGTACCATTTCTATTACACATTGACAAGTTTCCGGGTACGTTGCAGGGATTCGGTCACTATCTGCACCCTCAACAGATGCTGAGTGAACCTCTCGAAAAGATTATTGGACAGTTGATGGAGGTGAACATGCTGGCAGCAACCCAGCTGTTAGAGAGCAAGGGCCTCTATATAAAGCCCATGGCTATGGCAGCAGGTCTCTTCCAACCCCCACAGTAGAGAGGGTCTTTAAAGCCTCCTTCGATTTTTGGCTTCTTTACTAAAGAATACACATATATACATCAGACTTTGGATTGTATGGTTTGGCAACGAGGACGTATAAAGAGTATGTTGGTCTTTTTTTCAATTTTTATGGTAATGTACTGGCAATGGAGCATTTTAGAGACACTTGAGGGGTGGGACTGAAATCAAGAATTATAGTTTTGTTTAGCAATGACTTGAAATTAGGACTATTATTTGATCATATGATTCTTGGTTGTATTAGATACATGCTATGATTCATAACATCCAATTCATAGGCTACCTTAGATGGCAGTTGGGATAAATTTGTCCAGTCCATTTAGAGACCAAAAAGGGCCTGTTGAGACTATCCAATTGATATCATATTTGGGCCAAGTTTTTTTTTTTTTTTATCCAGCTAGTGGGCCGTTCCTTCTCGAGTTGTGCCACATGGATGATTCATCACTCTCAGGTGATAATTCCATGTACCAGTTCAATATCACTCCAATACCGATCCAAATTTTTTTAAACATGTACCAGATCTGATTGGATGAATGAATGTGTGAACCAAATCTGATCCGTTCCATTTTACCCTTAATCCGAAATTGATCCGATTTGTCTGAATAAATGTATTACTTTCAAATTATCAATGTTCAAAATTTTAAAAATATAAAAATTTAAAATTAAAAAAAAATCTATTTTTCAACTACAAATATAAAGGGAAATAAAAAAGACTAACATTTTTATTTATATGAAATTAAGAATTAAAATATATATTAAAAACAGATTGAGATTACATCTGAATCCGGTCTAAAATTGTATTGGATCTAAGATTTCAATCTGAATCTGATTTGAAAATCCAGTTCTTTATGTTTTTATTTTTATTTTTATGAGTCATTGATATATTTTAGACTATTGCCAGACCTACTATTGTGGGGGTTATGAATCCATCGAGATGAATAACCATTAATTTATGATGGCTGTATGTATGTATGCCTAATGTCAAGGTCACGTCAAATGGGCACATTCCTTGGGACTCTAATCCATAAAAAGTTTGATCCAATCCTTTGTAGATCTTATAATTTTGCCATAGGATTCAAACATTGTGCATCATAATTTGGCCGATAAAGAGAAATGTTGTTTGGACTCTATTTGGATTCTATCATAGGATTTATTATTGATTTAGTAGGTATTTGATTTGATGGTATTTTAGTAGGAATAGAATAATAAATTATTAGTACTATGACTCTTTATTTATAAAAGGATGTAATCCTTATTAATTAATAAGAGAATATTGTTTAATCGTGTTTTTACACAATCCTTAGTGTGTTGAACATTCGAGATCACCATTTCTCTAGTTTAGTGGACATGTTAAGAACTAGGTTTCTAACAAAATCACCACATTTGAACAATTTAACATGATTAAATCGAGTTACTGGTTAATATGCTCTTAATGTCCCAATATGTTTCGTCGTCGACTAGCTATCATGTTTAGGGGTGTAAATGGGTACCCATTTAACCGAAATTGAAAACCCCAGTTTCAAGTCCTTTTTTATTAAAATCGATGAGAGCTGGGTCTAAAATGGAATTGAACTGATAGAAATCGAAACTGTTAGCTCGGTCTAAAACGGAATCGAATTGATAGAAACCGAATGGAATCGAACTGATAGAGACCGAAGTCTATTGGGCAGGTACCTAGGAACCCATTATATATTGTCATTTCTTGTTTACTATAGATGATTTGAGGTAATCTTTTATTTCAAAATTAATGCATGTTATATAAAATTGTCCAAGTTTTCATATGAACTAAGAATTGGGGCGCAAAATAAACTCTTCTAAATATTTATTACTTTTAAAGAGGATATATTTTTATATTTGAAAATTTCATTAATTTTAGTAAAACAAATTATAACTAAGTTAATAATTTTGTAGATAATACCTTAATTTTTTTTTATAAAGAAAAGATATCATAATGATTTGAAAAACCTTTTTTCTCATTCGAAATCGATGGGTATCCATGTTTTTTTGTGGTTCTGATTCTATTTATTTTGAAACCAATACAGAACCAACAAGAACTAGAACAATAAAAAAAATATAATGATTATGATTCTAAATGCATTAAGAACCAATTTGAAATCGATACATTAAGACCCCGAATTATCTTTATGCGAAAAAAAAAAAAAAAAAATTGCTCACATACTTTTTCGTACTCTAATTCAACTTATAAAACATCGCAAGGAACACTATTAAAAAAAAACATTTTTTAAATGATACCAATAGGTTTAATACCTATTTTAACTCTATAATTTCTTTCACTTGGAAAACTAGCAAGAAATGTAGACCACAATTTTCATCCACATATCCGAGCTCACATACCACTCAAAGAAAAACATCACAAAATACAAATGAGACTATTTCCTCGCTGCAAGTCGAACAACACACATTACAGTTGAAAGCAACTCTAAAATCAGCCATTTCCTTCTCTAACTTTATGTACAAAAAAAAAAAATGAAAAATGAAAAATAAGAGCTACACTGTCCATGAATGGCAGCCAGTTAGTAGCCAATGATGCCAACAATCTAAAATAGAAGTATACCCATTTGTAGTGAGGAAAGAAAAGAGAGAATTTACACAAGAATAAGATTTCACTTTCATGTTTAATGATGGTGTACTGCTGGAACTGCTGAGTCTATCTTGATTATGAGAGGCTGATGGAGATCCGAAGGCAAATCAACTTCGATGGGTAATTGTGGTGCGGCTAACAAATCTTCTATCTCTGCATTTTCAGCGAGGGCTTTATCCAAAGATGCCTTTGCGACTTTAGTAACACATACGAGGAGAACAACTGCACACATTATTAAAGGAAAGGTGCTTAAATATTTCCAAAACAAGAGTCTTAAAAAATTTGGTGCATTCTTGGTTGTGGTCAGTCAAACCTATCGTGGTTGCATGAAAACCTAGGTCAAAAGCAAGGATAGTGTGAACAGTGAATTTCAAAACATGAAAATTCAAAAGGTGTGTTTGTCTCACTACTTAAACAACAAATGTAGAAAGGCAAGTCAAAATTATTTAACCATTGATTGGCATCAAGGGTCAAGGTTTGTTGACCGGTAGTTGCCAAGAATAAGCTGTTCCTCGTTTTCCCTAGGTGGGTAAGATACAAATGTCCATTGTGAACCCAGTTTCCGAGCAGGCAAACAGCACCAAAACGTGAAGAATATTTTCTTGTGATTAAAAATTTGTCAAAGTGCATATGTAGGAGTGGTTGAGCCGTTGTTTGCTCAAAAGATTTTTTTTTTTTTTTTCTTAAGGGTATGTTACTTACGTAGTTTTGGGTTTGTAGGAACAGAGAATATAACAGCATTTAATTGAATTTGTAACTTACCAGACACAAGAAGACCCAAAATAATAACCACCTGCATTGAAAATAGGAGAACATGTCAACATATAAACATGATGAGATAATTGAAGCACCCTGCAATAAACACATGAGCCAAAACTGACTGCAAGAACTCAAGTAAATTAGATTCTTTAGGAATCTCAGTAATATAATTTACTAAATGAATCAAATTATATACACTAAACCATCATATAGCACTTGATGGGAAAAATAAACTCAATCACATCTAATAAAGCATTGAAAGGGAAACCGATGGCATGGCTTACCCAACGAGATGTTGATATATCACCCCATCCATGTGTCACATCAGAAAGATCCTTAAGAGTTGTTCCCACGTAGACAAGTGCGAGTGTTATTGGCTGAAAGGAGATCAACTAGCTACATCAGTATCTCACGGCAATCTGATCATTTTACAAATTTGTCCTTATAATAAAGTATAGCTTGAAACCACAACAAATTTAAATCCTTAAATACAACAAAGAAAGCACGGACTACCATTCAAAATAATTTTGAATGCACATGACCTAAAGAAAAAACTTCAGCAAGGAAGCCCTGGTAAAAAACTCTTGAAAAAAGCAAAAAACCGGTTTAGTTCACCAGCTGGAGTTGAAAATGGATGAATCACGAACGAAAACTGAAAGTTTGCAGGAATGCAAAGACTCCATATCTTTTTTTTTTTTTTTAAGTATAATATATTGATAAAGAGGGAAACAAAATACAAGGAGGCCGAGAAAGCCTCCAAAAGAGAAAGAAGAAAAACTTAAGCTACACTAATCACATAAAGATTGCCATCTAAAAACAAAATCATCAAAAGTTGTCCCCACGAACTGAATGTTCTGTTTAGACCACATGTATAAAAGGCCCAAAATCTCCAAGAAGCATGCATGAGAACTACTAGTCTTATTGTTGAACACTCTGTTATTTCTCTCCTTCCATACCCCCCAGCAATAGCAGTCGGTAGCATATCTCACAAGATCCTCTTTTTGGTGTGAAAAGCATTACTTGTCCACTCTACTAACAAAGAAGAGAACTCGCGAGGGGGAACCCAAAAGACATGGAAAAGCTCGAGAAAATTTGACCAAATATTATACGCAAAAGAACAGTGCTCCATATCTTATTTATGTGTAAGTAATATATTTAGGGTTGAGAGAGAGAGAGAGAGGCTAGTCTTCTCGTTAGATAGATAAACAATGATTAAAAAAAGAAACATAAGTTCTTCCTATTTGAAAATTAATGTGAGTTATAGCACGGACAATTAGCACATTTTATCAGTCCACAGATAATCACTGAAATAATGGAGTTGAAAATGGATGAATCACAAACGAAAACTGAAAGTTCGCAGGAATGCAAAGACTCCATGTCTTATTTATGTGTAAATTATTTAGGGTTTAGGGTTGTGAGAGAGAGAGAGGCTAATTCTTCTCATTAGATAGATAAACAATGATAGAAAGAAACATAAGTTCTTCCTATTTGAAAATTGATGTGATTTATAGCACAGACAATTAGCACATTTTATCAGTCCACGGATAATCACTGAAATAATGGATAGTTAAAAAGTGGAGAGATTACCATCATTCCCAGCCAAGAAGCCAACATATACTCCACTACGCCAACAGGAGTTACAGAAAGGAGGTAATTTAACATGTTAAATGGAAGTAGGGGAACAAGCCGAAGAAGAAAGATAATCTGTGTAATGGTAAAAAAAAAAAACAAAAATTAATATCTTTGGGTGGATAATAACATTCATGTATAGTCCACTTAGGAATGAATACTCAGAAGGGAAATAACTCAAACTGTGAACTTGTAATTGCAATTTTCAAGTAGAATCCTATTGTAATTTGAAATAGTTCCGATCATACTCTAGAAACAAAATTCCATAACTCGTTAATGAAATTTAATTACAAAACAATGAACTCCATGCAAGTTTGTCAATTTTTTATTATTTCAGAACCGAGGTATCCGGGCATCTTAAAGCACCCGACTGTTGCATTTTATAGAGAGAATATCCATATAAAGTGCATATGGTCAGAAAGAAGAATGGTCTAGAAGAAAATGAAAACTCCAATCACTGTTGGAGTTGAGGTTTCTCAGAAGGAAACCCCAGTAAAATCCAGGCAAGAGTTTTGCAAAACCACCCAACAGTTCTCAACAGAACTACCTCATTTACTGAACTCAAAATAATCTCTCTATATAACATTTGTTATTGGTTTATATATATATATATATATATATATATGCTTACTTTTCTACTTTTACCCTGAAGAATTTAAGTTGTTTGTTTATTGAGGGTACTTCCACCATCCTACATATAATTAGTTCATTTATTAATGAATTCTCCATCCACTCATCTGAGAGGATTCTCAAACTTTATACCATGTGGAACAGATAAGGTAGTATAAATTCAAAATACTGGGAAGCTTAGCTGTCAATTACAAACACTACACATATCCAGAAAATAATTATGCTTAGGAGTTTCAAGTAAGGTGTATCCAAACCTTAAAGCCAGATCTCTGAATAGCAATAGCAATGGCCTGAAACTGTGGATAATCCTTTAACTTAGAAGTAACATAAGATCTCCCAATCTGCGCCAGAAACAAGAAACAGAACACATAGCTTACAAGTGAAAATGATTCCACGATCCTATTAAGAGAAAAAAGGACAAATGCAGCTGAAATCATCCATCGACGAGGAAAGAAGCCAAACGAAGAAAGAGAGAATATCCAAATAAAGTGCTTATGGTCAGAAAAAAAAATCCACATGTTTATAGAAACTTACTGTTCTACCGAGGAGGAATGCAGCAGTGGCGCCAATAGTGGCACCGATGGAATCAGCAACAAAGCCTACGGGCAAGCCAAAGAGATAGCCACCTCCAAGCTAGAATATTCAAAACAGGTACCATATTAAGTTGAACTTGCCAATAAAAGATGAAAGAAAGCAAAATCAATCTATCCCTCAAGTAATCTTTTCATGCATGATTCTCTCCCTTTTCTTACACTTTATATGTCATTATCTTTCCTTCTTTTTAACACATATCAGCTTGGAGGGAGAGAGGGGCAGAGGAGGGAGGTTACAATATTCCTCTTGTATTAGAAATAGTGAACAGGGTATTTATCTACATCAGGCTTTTTGTAGAGATAAATTCATGAGAATGAAGAAGCTGGCCTAGAAATGAGATTTCATGATCATGGGCTTGAAAATTGAGAAACCAGAGTTACAAACTACTATCTTCTGTAAAAAGATAATATTTTCTCAAATATCGAATAGGAAATAGAAAATTTAATAGTTTTATTAGAATAAGATAGTAGGTCAAAAATATATATAAATAAATAAATAACAAATGAACTTGATCATCTAAAAGTACCAGGAACAGGACTTGATGCTTACAGTGAGTATTGAAGCCGGAACTGCTAGAATTGTTAAAGGAATGTAAGCAATAGCCCTGCACAGATTCCCAAAAAATACTAATTATAGGAACACAACTTCAATGCATTAAAACATCAGGAAATTTAATAACAAATATGTGCATTATGGCCATCAAATCAGGGGCTGGATAGTTAAAGAAGAAGTGCACTTGTGGAGTGCTATGTGGTCGACACAATCAATCAAATTAAAATGAAATCATAAGATGGCCATAAGACCAGCTATGTCTTGCGAAAGACAATGACGATCCTTTGTACAGGAAGGATTGAGAACCATAGTAGTAAACATTAGGGTATCCATGTGAGAAAGAAAACTGGTACAAAGCGTCAAGTACAATGACCCTTCAAGCAATGCCAAAACAAACACTTTATTCTGTGTGTTGGGAGCCTCATCTTTTTTAGAAATCTCCATTTCATCTTAAATATATATAATGCATAGAGAATGCATTTTGATAAGCTGTTACACCTTAAAATCATATAAATAATATATGTTAGCTACAATTTTTTTAAGGATTAAAGACAACTCTTGGCCCCCTTGGCCTTCTCTTCTGTTCCAGGTTTGCTCAACTACCATACCAAAAAAAAGAGGTGTGTTGGCACGTGCGCAACAATTAGACAGTGTTTGACATGAAAAATTCTAAGAAAATGGAGTTCCCTTGATTTTTTTTATTTTTTATTTTTGGTAAATTTGGAGTTTCCTTGTTATATAGAGGTTACTAGTGAAAATGTAAAGAAACTCAAGATAAGAATGAGAATTAGTTATGAGCAAACCAAATACTGAAAATTAAATCACATTATGAACAGTTTCCAGTATGAAATAGAGGAGAAACAACACTAAAGTACATGACATACAGAGTTCAAGAGTAAGAACACTATGGAAATTTGCTACAACAAATAATTGAAGCCTTGGAAGAAAAATTCATCACAAAAAAGCTTACAACACGAGCGGACCCCAAATCCCAAGGTTCTTGTCGACCCATATCAAGAAATCCTTCAGAATCTGTAGAAAGAAATTCCATTAGTATATAAGGATATGGAACTAATGCAGAATAAAATCCCTATAATCTTCACAAGTTAGGTTCATGAATCAAGAGAATCCAAAGTGCTTCAAGACTGGAGAATTTCCTACATAGATTTTTCAGTTTTCCTTATTATGTCACTAAACTTAATTGTGGAAAATCTAATAATACTAAACAACTCAAACCCCAATAAAACGATTAACATCATATTATATAGATCAACAAAGCCCAAAAATCATAAAATTAAACCCATAAAGAAACAAATTCAGCTTATAGAGGTCCTAAAAAAAAAAAAAAAAAAAAAACCTCAACTTTCCAACAACCCATTGATCAAAACATCAAGGACGCAAAAATCATAACGAGGTCCAGAAATCATATTATATCAATCAACTGAGCCCAAAAAATCATAAAATTAAACCCATAAGGAAATAAATTCAGCTTATAGAGATCCTAAAAGAGCAAAAAAAAATATAAACTTTCCAACAACCCATTGATCGAAACACCGAGAAAGCAATTGATAAAAACATCAAGGACGCAAAGATAACGAGGTCCAGAAATCATATTATATCAATCAACTGAGCCCAAAAAATCATAAAATTAAACCCATGAGGAAATAAATTCAGCTTATAGAGATCCTAAAAGAGCAAAAAAATATAAACTTTCCAACAACCCATTGATCAAAACACCAAGAAAGCAAAGATAACAAGAAATTAAAGGGAAAAAACAGAGATCAAGAAGACAGAATTGTTACGATACCTTTTCAATGGGAAGAGTAATGCAAGCTGTGATAATGGCCGCCACGAGGAGGAGAAGAAGAGAGATCCTCATGATGGAACCCCAAGTGACCGCCATTGATAACCTTCGACGCCAAGGCCTGCACTCTTCTTCGTCGTCCTCAGCTATCGATTGCTTTAACGACAATCTCGCTCTCAACCCTCCAAGGTTTGCCAGATTTTATTTTATTTTAGTTCACTTTCTTCCAAAGTTGCATCACAATTAATAATGGAGCCTCTTTCATCTTCCGAGTCGTGTATTAAGGAAGATATTGATGGGGACGCGACTCATCAAAATTCTGATAAAAGTCCACTTGGTATGTATGTATTTAGGCCCAATTATTTGGGCTTTTTTATGGTCTACTACATCATGGATCACAAAATTTGACCCAGAAGTATAAATAGTAATAATAATAATAAAAGAAATTTCTAGGGCTTGTTATTTTGATTCGTTATATGGCTCAGCCCAAAACAATTAAAATTTAGGGCCTTGTATTTGAGCCAGTAAAATTAGGGTATGTATGTTTTAAGGCCCAATTATTTGGGCTTTTTATGGTCGACTAATGATGGATCATAAAATTTGACCCAGAAGTTTAAAAAAAAAAAAAAAGAAATTTCTAGAGGTTGTGTTATTTTGATTCGTTAATATGGCCCAGCCCAAAAAATTTAAAATTTAGGGCCTTGTATTTGAGCCTGTAAAATTGGGGTTGGGTTCAAAAATTTGAGCCTGTTAAATTCAGATTGGGCAAAAGACTAACACCGTAGGGCCCAACTTAACCTCTAAGTACACATTAGATATGTAAGTTATATATGAAAAATACTTTAATTACTTACTTAGTAAGATTTTAAGTCTTACTTAAGGGTCATTTTGCTCCAGAGTTCAGATCGGACACTAAAAATGCATGGGTTGGGGATCAACCGGCGCCCAAACCAAACTTGCCCAACACAACCTTGGGCATGAAATGCTCAACCCGAACCCTTGCCAAGTCAGGTTGTTTGGGTTAATGCATTCCTCTTTAATACTAGGTAATTTAGTATTTTATTAAGCCTAAGCCCATCTCATTGTAAAGATCAGATCATTTGTAAGAAGAACAAAAAAAAAAAAAAGGTGAGGAATTTTTTCACCATTTGCTTATGGGTATCACAAGTTCAATCCAAAGCCCACCGGCTCAAAATAAGTCCACTAGAGCCCAATAGAGTTCATTGTCAATGATCGAGCTTGCAAATGAGACGACATAAATTGAACCCATTTATCCGTCCATTGTAGACTCTTTTGTTGTTTAATCACTCTCAGATTAAAATCCGTCAAGTTTCAATCTAGCCTAAACCAACAATTGGCCCAATCAATGTCCATCCAAGTTGAGTGTATCGCCCTCCTCTTCTACACACAAGGACATATTGTCAATTATCTCTCTCAGAAACAATCAAAAGGTAGTCTTCTTTCTAGTCAATAACATGCAATTGGCATCACTATTCATCAACAAACAAATGGTTATCTCTGACTAGAACGATAGACAATTTTGACCATACATCAACAATTTAGTCATTGAAGAAATGATTGTTCATATCGAATGCAATCAATCACACATTCCTTATTCAAAGGAACATGTGATTACGAGGGATGTTAAGAGTATATTAGAGGAATAATATGCAGTAATTTATTAAGGTGTATTGAGATATACCGAATTATATTACTGTTGTAGTTACAATAGTTATGCGGTTATGTTAACCGAATTATGTAACCATTGACTATTAATAAAATGCTCACCAAAGATCATTAATTTGTCTGTGTTATCCACTTTATTTCAAAATCTCTAATTTGTTCAGTAGTTATAAAAGTCTATCAATGAGGAAAGAAAATAAAGTTTGAGGTGTATTGTTGAAATAGCTGTAGAAGAAAAAAGACAATAAAGTTGAAAGAGTATTCTTAGAAAAGGAGGAGAGAAGGGAAATAAAATTGAAATTGTTCTTTGAGATGTGCTTGAAATTGAGCTTGAACCGCTCTTTTTTGGGAATTAAATTTTGGGTTATCCGTAATGTTTTATTATATAGATTTATGATTTTATAACCAAAAAATAATTAAAATACATCATAAAGTAATAAATTTACGCACATCATTAATCATTTTTCAATTGAATCTCTATGTCAATGAGAAGCATAGTTACAAACTTTTTTAAAATTTTCCAAAAAATTGTAAAAGTTCTTCAATAAGGTACTACTTGACTAAATCGGCATATTAATGAACACCTTATCGATCATTTTACTCTTCACCTTCACAATTTTATTTTCTTCGACATATAAATCTAAAATCAAGATAGATATTCTAGAAGTGAATGACAAGCAAGGTGCTTTTTGAAATCAAAATAATTGTTTATTGAGATTTCAGTTTTTAACTCAAGTGACCAACCAAAAAGGAGCTAGAATCAGAAGCAACTTGGCATCGGAAGATTCGTCAATGAACATGTTAAATATGTTTGTCCCCCAAAAAATTTTACATCTCCCAAACAGTCCCCAATTTATTTCTTCTGTTTTTTTTTTAATTTTTTTATTTTTTACTTCATAGATCATACAAGCAAGTGAACAATCCACTTTAGTCCCACGACAATCTTATAGATCTCCACCCCCAATTTATTTCTTACTATAATTGATACAAACATGAGGGGAAAAAAATGATTTTTAGGACCCCAATTTTGATTTTCCTCCAAATACAATTGATCTAGCTGTAGTAGTGAATCGAGAAGATCGAATGCTACATCTTTCTTCTATACTCTCTCTCTCCTCATCAAGGGCGAATAGTAGGTCGAAGGGAATCAAAGGTTAGGCTGACTAATATAGCTACCCCTATAACAATTTATTAAATGAACAAATTGAATCAATAATTTAAGGCACTTTCGAAATTGAAATAATAGTTTGAAAATCTCTAGAATCATAAGCGATATTTGGCTTCGGAAGATTTCTTAACCATGTTAAAGATGGTCTCTGCCCTCCCAATTTTTTATATTTCCTAAAATTAATTTAAGCACCCAATTTTGATACTCTCAGGCCCCCCCCCACAAATATACAAATCTATCTAATATAGTACATCAAGAGAATCGAAAGATAGATCTTCCTTTATGGAGTGAAAGTTACCTCTCATCATGCATGGTCTCCTCCATCAAAGGGTGACAACTAAGTTGATGGGAACCAAAGGTTTGGCTGATTACTATAACTATCCCTACAACAAGTTATTCGAATCTCAGCAAAATATAATAGGACCATAATAATAAAAAAAACTAATGTGCTTCGACCACTAGAAGAAAACAGCATTTAGCACTATGGCCTCACAACATCCTGCCCACTATTTATTTACCCTCCCATCATCTTCAATGGTTCTATAAGATTTGCGAATCAATTTTCACCTCTTTTTCTTGTGACAGAAACTTCATCTCCAAAAATTTCACTATAACTAAGATTTGCAAATTTTTTTCTGGATTCTCATAATGTTGGTTTTGACCATGTGAAACACACACACAAAAAAAAAAAGTTAAAAAAGCCATGAATGAAGGGCTTTCTCTTGGCTCAAAGACGCATCGTTAAAAGATTATTGCACCGGGTACTACTCTTGGATTGAAAAGATAAGCTTATATGAATAAAATCAAAAGAAGTTTTATGGGCCCAAATGAAAAATTGATCCCTCAATTATGTTGCCTCAACTTTTATCAAGTTTATGAAAATGTTTTGATGACCTCAGAGGGGTAATTAAATTTCAATAATCTCACACTCCAAGAAGGCCATGTGGGACACTCTTTCAGACTCACCAATACCACCATTACGTGACCACTCCTTGAGGGATCTATACCTACCAAGAATCAGTTTGATTGATGGTTTTCAAGCACATGATGACAATCTTTAATCTGTTGGCTAAAATTCATCAAATAGGTTGATTATTATGTGTAGGCCAACCTAACACACCAAATAAAAATATGTATTTCACAGATTAATTTTTTGAATTCCAAGTGTGGAATTATTATTAGCTTTGGAGTAAGAATTAATATTTAAGTGATTTAGACATACCCCTCCACGTTTTGCTCAATAATAAAAATACCATAGTGTTTTCAAATGATGACTGCCCCCCCCAACCCTAATCTACTTCTTTTGGAGATTAATATAAAGAGTCGTGCTGGAGTGACCTCAAGATTGTACCTCATATTACACACCCTGACGTGAAAACGTGTAGGAACTTCAAAAAGCATCTATGGTTCCTACACACTTTCACTTCAAGATGTGTGATATGAGGTACAATCTTGAGGTCATTTCATTATTCTAATATAAATGACCTCAATAATCTCATCTTAAAAATCTAGCTATAAACATTTAGGATATAAAAGATAAAAACCTCGACAAGAAGGATTTTTGGAGAAGTAGAAGGATGATTTTTTTGCTAGAAAACTCAAGGGTTTGTACAAGACATGGAAGATACCGAGGTTGAATTCATTGAAATCAAATTTCAAAACACAAAAACAAGATAGGATTTTTGGGTAGAAAAATCCGGGGTTTTCTACAAGACGTGAAGATGAAGCTGAATAGGTTAAGAATAGTTTATTCTAGATGTTAACAGCTCAAAGATGATTTTCTAAGAGAAATCAAGGGATTTTTTACTAGAAGTTTACGATGAGAGCATTAAGGTCATTTACATTAATCTCTCGGAGAAAGCTAACCTATGTCAAGGGAGACATATCATCAATTTGAAAACACACGAGGTATCTCTAATATTGACCATAGTGTCGAGGGGTATGTCTAAAATCACTCTTATTAATTTTTTGTAAAGATATGTTTTTGGATGTGAAAGGTTGATACTTTTTTTTTTTTTTAAAGGTGTTATTCCTCCTCTCCTAATGATAAGATGTACGTCGTTGCTGGACTAAAGACAGTGGTTAAGATAACTTTTTTGATTATGGAACTCCCCTTTTTATCTCTCAAGGTATATTCAAGTGGCACTTCGATTAATTTAATGTAAAAGCTACTTTCTCCTCGTGCACTTATGGCCTAGGGGAGATTGCTATTGGTATCATTAGTCATATAGAGAAAAAAGAAGCTAGTTTTATAGTCAAATTATCCTTTTTTTTTAGGGTTTGGTTCAGATTTGTCCAAGATATATATATTGTATCTCATAGCTCCTCTAGTCAAAATAAGTTTGCATTGTCGGTCTCAAGCTTGGATAAAAAAAAGGAGGATTGCAATTGACAATTGCTTAAAATGATGTCAGCATCTTAAACATATATGAATCCCATTAGCTTTAACTCGAGCTAAGAAACCATCAGGTGTTACCTGAGATGATAAGGGCAGTTGGGTTTGCTCCCTAGGTCAGACCTTCGAATCTCTTTATGTCCCTCCACATAGAAGTGATTATATTTAACTATTGAACACATGTTAGGGTGGTTGGTATGTGTGGTCCGACAAAATGAAATTAAAAAAAAAAAAACTCGAGCTAAGATGTCCTCTCGAAATGACATGGGTCACAACTCAACTTAATGTTAAGTGAGGGTTCAAAATGATAACCTATAATGACCTCCGATTACAATGAATGGTAAACAAGTGTTGTTATTACATCAGATTGAATTAGTGCATGTGTAAAGATTCGATTAGGAAATTAAATCGAAATAATTTGACCACATGGAACTTATGGTTTTTAAAAGAATTAGAAGTTGATTGAGACATTGAAAAGTTATAGAAGTAACATAATATTATAATGTTTCTAAAAAGATAATATGTGATTGTGAAAAACAAAATAAAAAACTCGACAATCATGTGGGTATACCAAACAAGCTATTATCTAAATGAGAAGCTAACATTGGAATTGGAATAGATATAGTGATAAATAATGTGCGACAAAATACTTCTATCGTAACCTCTTTATTATGTCATGTGTTGAATAACTCATCACTACCATTGATGACTTATGAATCCGATTTTCTATTGATCGACAGGTAATTATATGTCATAGTCATATTGTTCAAGATAAGCTTTATGACCTTTATCAAGGAATGAAAGAGAGTTCTAAAAAGACCAAAAAGGGTCTACAATGTGCTATGTCTATATGAAAAATGCATAGTACTAGTGATTCTCTTATGTACCATAGCTATTGTATAAAATGCCACGGGCATATATTTTATGTAGTGGAAGGTGCCAGTTTGCTAAGTTGGTTAAAGTTTCTGAGAGTTGATATCATGATTTGGGTTCAAAACCCACATTCACCTACTATGTCTGAAAGAGTTTATAGATACGTCATGCAAATTAAAATCCTGAAATCTGTCTAATGACTACGGATCCAAATCAAGAATTTGGGTTCTAATTACGATCAACCTGAAAATTTTGAATTTTTGGATCGGCTTTGGGCCAAATAAATTTCTTAAGGATTGGTACCAATCCAATCTAAACATGATCTATCGATTATTTTGGTTACCTGATCCCCCAGAAATTTTTTGAAAATTCAGTGACATATGATCAAAACAAGAGCTTCTACTGCACTGTTAGCTAATCCTATAGACACATATAAATAAACAAGTGTCAAAACCAAGAGACCTCTTTTTGCCCACTTTTTTACTTAAAAAACAACTTCCCCACCCATTTTGTTGGCAATGTGGGTGTTCTTTAATTTTGAAGATAAGCATATGATGAACTGAACCCCAAAACAAAAAGTATAACTAAAAAATTAACAAACGAAGACTTACCTTTTGAAACAAAACTTCCTACTTTTAGTTAATTAATATTAATTGAAATGACATTTTTCATAATTTATAAAACAAATCTAAGTTAACATGGTCACTAACAGGACGTTTGATGCCCACTTTATTTAGCCCTAGAAGTGTACTTATAAATACTAAGACTCCTCCCTCCTTAAGCCCTAGGCAGTTTGTTTTAACTTCATATATAGGTTTGTAATCTGTCCTCTCTGATTATTAAAACAAAAATCTGCAAATGTCCATATGTAGTCAAAGAAGATAAAGAAACAAAAAAACATTTTCATATAGATTTTTTTTTACTGTTCTTTCCTTTTTGAATGGATCATAGAGACTTGATTTCTAAACCTCCTACTTCCCATTATGTCCCATTTGTTTCTTTTCTTATAAATCTCTCTCTCTCTCTCCATATACATATAAATGTGTTTGTGTTTGTGTTTGTGAGTAAGGGTTCCTTATTCTCATTCATTTCATGCTGCCTCATCTTAGATCTAAGAGGTAAGTTTTAAGAAGAACAGAAAGAAGAAGAAAAAGAAATGTGGGTGTTTCTGTGGCTTATGTTACAAGCATGCTTGAATAATATTTTGATAGATAGACATTTTGGGTGTTTGAATTTCTTGCAGTTTTCTAAGAGATTTGACTCAAATTCATAATTTTCATTTTCTTTTATTTATTGTTTTTAATAGGAGTATTATGAGATCTTCCTTGGCCATGTGCAAGCGAGTTCAACCCCTTGTGAGTTTCACTGCCAACCCAATCACAACTGCTTCATTCAATGCTTGGCGTAGGAAAGAGAAGGTTATCGTCGTGATGGGTGCGACTGGTACTGGAAAATCAAAGCTCTCAATTGACCTCGCAACCCATTTTCCATCCGAGATTATAAATTCCGATAAAATGCAAGTGTACAATGGGCTCGATATTGTAACCAACAAGATCACCAAAGACAAGATGTCCGGCATTCCACACCATTTGCTAGGTGTGGTAGACCCCGAAGAGGAATTCACGGCGTCTGATTTCCGCCATCATGCTTTGCTTGCCATAGACTCGATTGTGGGGCGGAATCGTCTCCCCATAATCGTGGGAGGGTCCAATTCATATCTCGAGGCACTAGTGAACAACGATGATCATGAATTCCATTCGAAGTACGAGTGTTGCTTCCTTTGGGTGGATGTTTCGTTGCCCGTGCTTCATTCATTTGTTTCCAACCGAGTTGATCGAATGATTGAGATGGGGATGGTGGTTGAAATTCGGAGAATGTTTAAACCAAATGCAGATTATACTAGAGGGATTAGGCGTGCAATTGGGTTATTCGAGATGGATCAATACTTTCGAGTTGAGGCAATTGTTGACGAGGAGACACGAGCAAGATTACTCGGGGAAGCAATCAAAGAAATCAAGGCTAACACATGCAAGTTAGCATGTCGTCAATTGCAAAAAATTCATCGTTTACGATCCCTATTGGGGTGGAACATTCACCATATTGACGCCACCGATGTATTCCTTAAGAGCGGTAGAGAAGCTCAGGAGAGGTGGGACGGTCATGTGGTGGGTCCTAGCACTACAATCGTGCGGCGATTCCTCTCCGCCACCAGCATCATTGGCCCCACCAATGTGGCGACCATCACATCGGAGATCATGGGGACACAAGTTGCAGCAGCCACTCACTAAAGGGCCCACCAAAATTTCCAATTATGGAAAAAATATGTATTATATAGATACTACATCTATACAACCCTTCCTTTCTAGACATTTAAGGCTGGTATGCTAAGATAGTCCATGGAAGTTCCTTTGATCGTGAAGTGGTATCTACTTTCCGTTTATGGAATCGAAAAAGCACTTTAAAATCCGTGTTTCCGTACTTGTGCAACGTACACGTGTGGGTCCTATGAGTGCATAAGTTCGCGGAGAATCATTTTGCAAACAAAAATTCCTTGTATTCGTCTCTCTTAAAAAGAGTCGTGCTTGAGTGACCTTCAAGATTGACCTCATTTCGCACTTTACTCATAGGGAAGTGCACACGTAACTATAGATGCTTAATGATTTTTCACTCGTATCTATCTTTGACTAAAAGACTATATGGTTCTTACACACCTCCATGACATCCAAGTGTGAAATGAGGTCACTTAAAACATTATTCGAAGAAAAAATCTATGACATTCTACACACCACCACGTCACCACAATATTGAAGGAAGTCAATTTAGGTTGATTATTTTTATTTTTATTTTTTTCACATTTGGTGGAGTGATATATTCTTCTTTGATAGAAGTCACGATCCAGAATGATGTCCTATTAATATAACAATATACTGTGTCTAGATGGAACGTTTTGATAGGAAATTAAACACATCAGGTTGCCTACCATGTAGAAAATGACTTGGTCCCGATGTGTTTTAAATTCTTACAAAAATGTGCCCCTACACAATATTTCTATTATTTTAGAATGCACACCATACTTGATCCTGATTCACTTGTTTGATGAAAATATCTATGATCCTGATTGAAGAGCTAGCGTATGTTATTTCTCGAACGAGTTGCAATCCAAAACAGTATCTCCTTCCCATGACTAAATACTACGTGGTATGTTTTGGTTGGAGATTAAACACATTGGGCTCTGTGCAATGTAGAAAATGACTTGGTTAGGAGTCCAATGTGTTTTAAACTCTACTAAAACTTGCCACATAGACACCATAACTTGGAGGGGTATGTCTAAATCACCCATATTATTTGAAAAGGTGATTTTGAAATACCCCCTATGTTTTGCTAAATATTAGAGATACCCCTTTGTTTTGAAAATGATGACATGCATCCTTGGGCCTCAGTTTTCTACATAGACTAAAGGAAAAAGATTTGAACTCTCTCATCTTCAACCTCTAATTAAAAACTTAGTTTTTTCTTCTAAAAATAAATCACTTTCAAACTCATTAGATAAATTTTTTAATTCTCATCAACTATCTTAAGATTTTATTTGCTTCAAGTCTTCAACCTTCAAATCTTAAGGCAAGATATAATTTTTAAAAAGTATTAAAAATTTTGGGTAGAAAACTCTAGGATTTTTTATAAGAAGGAAAGGTAGAAAATGATGGACTAAAATAAGGTCAAATAGATTAAAATTACTCTAATAATTGAAGAGCTTGAAGATGCCTTGTTTTAGAAAAAAAAATAATATTTTTGAAAAAATTGAAAATAATGGGATTTAGAATCCAAAAAATCCAGGATTTTATGTAAAGGGTTAATTCAAGGTGGAAAACGATGAATTAAAAATTAAGTTGAATAGATATACAACAAAGGTTGGAGAATTTGAAGATGATTGGTTATAAGAAGAAAAATCTAGATTTTTGACAAGAGGTTAAAGATGAGGGCATTTGAGTATGTTTTTTCCTTAGTCTATGTAGAAGACTAAGGTCAAGGGATACATGGCACCAATTTCAAAACATTAGGGGTATCTCTAACATTCAACGAAACATAGGGTTATATCTAAATCACCCTATTTAAAACATTGGTGATGCATGAGGATTTTGGCACTTCCACTATCCCTAAAATAAGAGTCTCATACCAAAATAATTATTTTGGAAAAATTAAGAAATCTATCGAGTCCTTCAAGAATAATTATGACCAGAAATGGAATTATAGAGCCAAGTTTTGAGATTATTTATTCATTTTTTTTCAAAATAATTATTTGATATCCGAACAAGTATTTTTATTTACTTTTTTCTTCTAATGAAGCTAAACTAAGAAAATCATATTTTTTTAAGAAATCACAAAATGCTAATAACATGTTTGTCATGTTGCCATCATCACGATACATTTATTTTTATTAAAGGTAGAACACAAAGTTATTTTGTAAGTATATAAAAGTAAATGTTATTTGTTAATAAATTTAAGTATCATATTTCGAGAAAATTCT
The DNA here is from genome assembly GCF_017979445.1 of Akebia trifoliata. Classification (NCBI taxonomy): domain Eukaryota; kingdom Viridiplantae; phylum Streptophyta; class Magnoliopsida; order Ranunculales; family Lardizabalaceae; genus Akebia; species Akebia trifoliata. Next base: position 28,236,987 of record NC_141390.1, read on the forward strand.
AATTTCATGGTTTTTAAGAAATCACTATATTATAAGTGTCTTGTTAACATGTGTCCTAAGAGCACACATTAAGATGCATTAAATACACCTTCAAATTTAATTTTTCTATTAAAAATAGGAAAATGCTGAAATGACAAAAAGAAATTACGATGTGATTCTCACAAGTTTGACGTGGGATGTGCACATAACTATAGATGTGTTTTCTCGCGATACGAGTTTAAACCATCTACGGTTATGTATGCATGTCCACGTCAGAATTGTGAGAATCACAATAAATCCCGTGTCACCCCAGCACTACTCTTAAAAATACTCTCAAATGCTTATTACAAGGTGTATTTAAGGCATATTAACATGTACCGTTAGGCACTCACGCTAACAGAGCCCATATTATAAATGTCCTCTTTATTTACTTATTTTGAAAGTAAAACTGATTTGGTAAGATTTTCATAATGTATAAACCTGTTCTAATAGTTTTCCCTACATGCATCCTAAAATGATACATTAAGATGCAAAAAATGCATCTCTAAATTTAATTTTACTGCCAAAAATACAATCAATTTTTTTTTTTCATAAAAAATACCCTTAAATACTTATTTTCAACATGTATTTAATGCACATTAGCAGAATCATATAACAAAGAAAAATGTTGAAATGACAAAAAGAATTTACTGTGATTCTCACAAGTTTGATGTGGGATGTGCACATTACCATAAATGTGTTTTCTCGTGATACGAGCAAAATTTACTTACGATTATGTATGCATGTCCATGTCAGAATTGTGACAATCACAATAAATCATGTGTCACCCCAGCACGACTCAATAATAAATGGGTCGGTAACTCATACGTTCACGTATAATCCCGACCGTGTTTATGTGAGATCTAAAGATTGGGATAAAAGATGTATTTTAAAAATATATTAGGGATCTTTAAGATATATCTCAAACGTTGGATCTCACCAGTACTGTTGAGATTATACGTGGAGATATGCGTTCAAGCAGTTTCATGAGTCCACGGATCCCAGCCCATAATAAATATCCTGCTATTTTGGAAGTATGGCTGATTCGGTAAGATTTTTATAATTTGTAAAACTGTTTTAGTAATTTCCCCTTATTCACCAAACCAGTAATTTGTTACTGTTTCTGACAAAACTACCCTCAAGCAAGTCGAGAACGCGTTATTCCGACTCCTTCGTTCATAACTATGTGACAAATACAAATTTTAGAATAGAATTCTCCTCTCCTCCTCCGAAAAATATTGCAAAAGAAAGAAGAATCAAACATTCAAGAGGTGAGTCCGATTGTTTCTCCTTCAATTCTAGGGTTCCTCTGATTCTTCGTGCAAAAAAGAGCGAATCACGCATAGTTTCTTCGTTTCTCATGCTTGTATTGTTCGATCTAGTGATGTTTATCGCGTTTTCTCACATTTCTCTACGTTGTTTCAGTGTTAATCGTAACCTAGATTTGAATGTATTATTTTATTTACCTACTTTTATTGTCGCTAATAAGAATCTGTTTCTTGTTGATTGGAGGCTGTTTTAATGTAAGGACGATAAGCTTATATATGATTGTGTGATCAGGATTTGAATATCTTTTGTTCGAAGTGGATTCATTTCAATTTTTAGGTTTTGAGTTTGAAAATTTAAGGGGGTTTTTTTAGAGTTTCTGTTTGTTTGTATTGTGATCTTAATTTCATTGTAGAAAAAGGATCAAGTTTGGGGTTGGCGATGATTTGTTCTTGCTTGTTTTATGCAGATTAGGTTGTAATTCTTCAGATATGCCCATCACATCAGTATTTAAACTTCTACAGGAGGTATTTCCAGAGGTATGGAAAATTAGAAATTTTTATTGGAAGGATGTTTTTTTTTTCTTCTCTCTTTCAATCTAACCTAATAAAGTTTGTGATGATTTGATAACATGAACTGTTTGTGCTTCAAATTTTAAGGGCTTAAGTATGACGCATACAACAGGTCTTGGCGTATTGGTTTAGCTACCTAACATACTGATACGCATCAGCCGATACATTCGGATAGTTTGAACAATTATATAACAAGGGACAACATTTGTTACAATGTTTTTAACAAAACCGGCTGGATGCTGTCGGATCTTGTAAAATTGACTTCATCTGGACGTTGTAAATAATTTTGTAACAAATAGTTTTCCCCCTATCCCGACCCTATATGATTTTGTAACAAATAGTTGTCCCCTAACCATAGAGATCATCCTCACAAAAAATCAGTCTATTTTGAAACTTCTAGCCCATATAGGAAAAAACTCATTGGCTATGTTATTGACTCTTGAACCTGACCCTATATATATTTGGGTTAAGATATTGTAATTGATGCATGGTGAAACACAACCACCCTTCATTGTCACACTCTATAGAGTTACTAGAGTTCGCCTGTGCATACTGGCACGATCATCCTCTTTGGAGTTTAGGGGGTATAAGAGGAAAGGCAATAAAGATAGAGGGGTATTGTTGGAAAAGGGGTAGAAGAGGAAAGATAATAAATTTAAAAGTTGTCCTCGAGATTTATAGCTAGGTAAAATCCCAACCCCTCTTTATGTGGGGTATAAAAATTGTGTTGTCCACCATTGTTTTTTATTACAGTTTAACGATTATGAGTGTGTTTTCACATCTGCTCTATCATTTCCTATAGTTTCATTGAAAAATTTCTCAATATTTTATTCATTTACATAACATTCCATTAAGGGTATGTTTGATTGCATAGAAAGTGACTTTCCATGGAACTTGAATCCATGGAAAAATAGTGATGGAAAATAGGTAGGGTTGGAAAATCAAATTCTATTGTTTGATTGTATTTCGATAAAATCATGGAAAAATTATATGGGGAAAAAGAAGAAGAAGGAGAGGAGGAAAAAAAAGATGAGAGGAGGGGAAGAGGAAGAAGAAGAAGATGAGGAGGGAGGGGAGAGGATGTTGTGGTGGTGGCGGTGGAGGTAAGTGAGGAAGAAGATGATGAGGAAGATGAGGGGAGAGTGTGGTGGTGGTGGTGGCGGCAGAGGAGATAAGGGATGGAGAGAGAGATAGAGAGAGAGAGAGAGAGGGAGAGAGAAAGTGACCGGTGATGGTGATGACGATGACGGCAACAACGATGGTGATGGTGATGAAGACGAGGTTATTGTGATGGTGGTAGTGGTGGTAGGGAAGAAGAAGATATGAGTGTGAAAGAATTGAGGATGGAAAATTTAGGTGGATTTCGCTTTCCCACCTATATGGGTGGGAAAGTGAAATCCATGTTTTGGTGGACTTTTTGGTTGAGGTGGAAAATGAATTTCCATTTCCATGTGCAATCAAACACTTGAAAATGTCATTTTCCATGGAAATTGATTTTCCACCCTATTTTCCATGTGCAATCAAACATACCCTAAAAAAAATTGGAAATCAGTTGAGAAATTGCAATTCGATTTTGAGGTCGTGAGTTTAAGTCCAGCTTATCCATTAAAGTATGTGTTTATTTCCACACTGATTGAAATGTTTCTGTTTTCCACACTGGTCGAAATAGACACCAAAGTAGAAAGTTAATTCTAATACTTGGATACGAGTACTACTTTTAACTTGTCTAAATGTTAAAATCCCATTTAAGAAAGCAATGTACTGACTAATTATCGGAGACAACATTATCATTCTTATGTGGCGCAGGTTGATGTTCGGATACTAAAAGCTGCTGCTATTGAACACTCTTACGATGCTGATGCAGCTGTGGAATTTATTCTTTTTGATGTTCTCCCCTCTATTCCCAGTCCACCAGAGGCACCTGGTAATCCCATTTGTAACCGGGATGAACATTCCTCTATCAACAGTCTATTGGACACCCCTCCTACCGATTGTCAGGTTGTTGAGCATCCATTGGCTATAGTAGGTAATGCTAGTCAAGTTTTGTTGAGCATCCATCTTTTTATTTTTAATTTTTATAGTGCATTGCTTGTTGATTCTCAATCATGTAGTGGATTGATTAACAAATTGAATTTGTAACTTCCTCTTCTCTTTTCTTTTGAGAGCTGCTATTGGCACCCCAACTTTTACTTATTACACCCCAATTAAAAATAAAAAAAAACAAGTGAATGGTTGAGAATAAATAAAAGTTGCGATGCCAATAGAAGCTCTCTGTCTCTCTTTTCTTTTTTTCTTGATTTCTATTTTTTGGGTTTAGGATTTTATATGAGCCTAATCATAATTGCAAACAACTTCTGAAATTGTTTGAGTGAGTGTTGTAATATTGAAATTATTATTTGTGCCAAACCTTTATAATGTTTGAAGGGTGTGTTTTAATCTTTAATTAGGGTTTAATAAGGAAAAGTTGGGTTGCCAATAGCAGCTCTCTTTCTTTTTTTTTTTTAGTAAAAAAAAAATAGGTTTATGGTTTGTATTCCTTGGGAACATTCATTTGATTGACTAGTGGCTAATGGATGACTGCATGTTAGGATGTGTAGTTGAAGCAGAGGAGCAGAATGTCTTGCTGAAGCAACAGGAGGCAGTTGAACTTGAAAGCAAAGTACATGTTGACACTGGTCATACTAACAATGTTCCTTACTTTAGTTCAACACACCTAGATGAAGCACTAGCTGGTTCTTTAGTTTCAAATCTTTCTAGTGGACACGATCTTGATCAGCTACATTTGAATCTTGGAACTGAAGAATTGTATTCCTCACCAAAGCATCAAGAGATCAATGCCACTGTTGGATCACTTCAGGGTTTATATGATCAATCAAGCTCTATGATTCAAGAAGATACTGTTGTCTCTGGACACTGTAGTGATGGTCTGCATGCCAATATCCAAGACTTGAATAAACCAGTAGTAACTTATGATTCTAATTCATCTATTTGGGATGGAAGACCAGATTTTGTAGAATGTGCATCTGAAACTCATACTGGCTCTTTTGTTAGTGAAAGGGAAAAACCAGAGTCAAGAGGTTCACTGGAGAATATTTCTGAGCTAGTGATTTATGAACCTGAAGCACTTTGCGTTGAAGAAAAATCTTCCTCTACAACTATTGTTAACGCCTCTGCCCAAATTTGTAAAATTGATCTTCTGGAAGATGCTATTAAAGATGCTAAAAATAACAAGGTACTTTTGAGTTTCTATACTTTCGAATTACTAAATTTACATTCTTCTAATGATCAAGCAACTCATTCTTGAAGTTGCTTCCCCATTCAAGAATCTTGTTTTTCTTTTGCATTGAACTTTGCTTTATTAGTGAATCAATTTCATCGAGAAGCATCTCTATTATATTAAAGGTTGTTGGAACTTGGAAGGTCATAACCAGCTTCCCTGCACAACAAAATGGTAAAGAATTTCATGCCCTACAATTTCAGGTTGTTAGGAGCTCATATCAAACTTCTAACCAAAAACAGCAGCTAGGTTTCTTTTGCATTGACTGTCAGACCCCGACAGTTGATCTATAATTTTATTAAGACACCATGTACTCCTAATGGCTCCAGTTTATCGTCCAATCAAATGAACTGCTGCTTCTCATGAACTGAGTTGGAAGAAATCTCTTCCAGCGTCATCACCCTACAAATTAGCACATCTATTATGAGGTCAACATGAGTGAGAAGCACAATTATTAAATATTTTCCTGGGCTAAAAAATTAATTAACCAAGAATCAGTTAAGGCCCTTATCTGTTCACCAACAAAATTGTATAAATTACTTTATGCATGTTAAGTTATAAAGCTGTAGGTGAGGATGTGACCATACAAAACATGAAAATTTGTATGTTTGAGGAGAGAAGAAAATTATTAATGTGGTGATCAGCAAATTGAACTACACACAATAGAAAGACCTTAACAATCCAAATGATCAAAGGATAAAAAAACACCACCACCACATTTCAAAAAGAAAGCAACCATTTATATTTAGGTTCATCAAAAGGAAGATGGAAATGCCATTTTGATTGGAAATCCTTATGAATGATGTTGATGGATGTTCAATTAGAAGACCAATTTCTTGGTACGGCAATAACTTTATATGTTTTAATGCTATGGCACAAATAATTAAATGCTGCAATCGATAGGCAATTATGAAGTCTGATAGTTAGTATATGAGCAGATTTGGGGTTATATGTCATTTTCAAAGAAAAATGCAACACCATTTTTTAATATTTTGTTCAATTATTTCAATACTTTTTCATTTGATCAGTTTAAAGGATTTGGTGCCTATCCTGGTCTTCGTTTATGGCATTACGAGATACTTAATGCTATAGTTAGCCTGCTTATGGTGAAGCTTTCCATCAGTTATAAGATTTATAGGTCTTTTATATGCCGTCCCATTGCAGATAGATCAGTTTTGTAATGCTATTTTTCAAACAATGGTGCAGAAAACCTTGTTTTCAGCTATGGAATCAGTTATCAACATGATGAGAGAAGTGGAACTTCAGGAGAAAGCAGCCAAAAAATCCAAAGATGAAGCTGCACGGGGAGGTCTTGTTACGCTCTCTAAGGCGGAAGACCTTAGACGGATGATACAATACGCTATGGAAGCAAATGACATGGTATCATACTTTTTGTTACCTATATCGGTAAAGATGCACATGTTAGCCATACAGTGAAGATATATATATATATATATATATAGGGTTGGGATCCGTTGACTCCTAAGAATGACTCATAAAAAACACATGATCCAATGGTTGAGATTTATGAGTATCTTGATAACACAAATCTTGGAGATACTTATCCCGAGGATAACTTTCAACCATCGGATTTTGCATTTAAAGGGCTAGGATCATGTGTTTTTTTCATGAATCATTCTTAGGAGTGAAGGGATCCGAATCCCTTTTATATATATATAATAAAAATCACTAACGATTAATAGCTAGATTCATGGTAACCAAGTTCGGATTCGGCAATTGTTAAGCCGTGGGGTCAGTTCAGTTTAATTTGGGCATTGTGAAATGATATTTTTAACCAATAAAATAGGTACATTCCGGAATTAAGAGATGGAGAGAGGTGTAGGTTAGGGATAATTTTTTTTTTTTTTGGATAGGTAAAGAGAAATTTATTAATGAAAAAACCAAACAGGGTAGCCAAGATGGCCACCTGGTTACAAAAAACCAAAAACAACAAAATGTCAAAAAAAGCATAGTGGAGACAAGAAACCATAGCACAGAGTGAAAAACTTCGAAGAATATTTGAAGAGCATTTTGAGAAAAATCAAAATTTTAGCATTAAATCATCAAGGAAATGCAACGTTGACTTACGGTCAAGGGGGGTTAACCTAATCTTGCATTTTGCAAGGGGTTGGACCTACTATTACCAATTTTACAGGGGGGTATTTCTAAAATACCCTTTTTAACCCACTAGATAATTTCTTTTTGTTGCATTGCATTAAACTGTAATTCTCTATTTTCATAACCGTCAATTATCATCACAATGCAATACAAACATGAAAGACAAAATGTAAGAGAAAGCATCAACAATGAACTTGCTAGCATAAAAGCTTGGATGTACCTTTCTCTCTCTTACACACTAATGTGGCCCATCCTCTATGTCTCCTTCTTTATGTGAAATTGGACCAAAGCAATACAATATGTAGTATACAATACATTAGTTTTTTTTTTTTTTTGGTTTCTACTTTGGTTTTTATTTGTGGTTAGTTTACGGTTTTCTAAGCTTTATTTAAAATGTTCTTTAGATAAGAGCTATGGTTACTGAAGACTTCTAGTAAAAAATTGTTCTGTATTAGTTAATTTAGAAACTTCTATAAACAAGTGTCTTTTTTACCTGTTTTGAGCTTCTTTCTTGATTGTAGGAGCTTTCATTAATCTTAAATAACCATTCAATAATGAGTGGTTTTCAACTCTGGTGCATTCCACTTTGTTTATGAAATGTTACCAGTTCACAAATTAGTATTAGATGCCGAATTTTCGTACACACTTTCAAATGTAGGCTTTAGTTAACAGTTCTAAGGGAATTTTAGTGAAGAAAAAGGCTGTGGGATTTATAATCTCTTCTTACTTCTATTCGAACTGTAGATTATGTTCTTTAACGTAATAAAAAGAAGAACTTGGAGTTATTCCTTTTGATTCTTGGGCTTTTATCTTTTTGGTGTAAGATTTTTAAAGAATTCAAGGGTGTCTTCTTTGAGGATTTCCTGCTTAGATGGGATAGGGTGTGTAGTATCTCAGGCATGTAATGTTGTTTTCTCTCTTGTCCTTGGGTTGGTCACCTCAACCTCCCCTTTTTTGATTAATAAAAAATAAAATTCTCTTTACTTACCAAAAATAAAAAAATTGCTGTTTTACTCCTGGTATTTACAGCATGCAGGAGACGTGTATGGAGAGAAATCCATTCTAACAACTGAAGCACGAGAACTTGAGTCCCGTTTGCTCAATTTGTCAGATGAAAGAGATAAATCTCTTGCTATTCTTGATGAGGTATGATACTTTGATCTCTTGTTCATCAACCTGATGGTTGCACTATTATTCATTCTTTATTTTTATTTTTTTTATTTTTCTGGAACAAGTAAAGATGGGGAGAGGTCAGAGATGGGCCACTCAATACAAGCTAGGAAAAACAAGCAACCACAGATCCACATGATTAACCCTCAACACTAATCAATTGAAATAATACAAATCCAATCCCTTCTACCCGAGTCATCCTAAAAAATGCACATTTGAATTCCATGAAATTTTTTCTCCAAATAAGAGGATCCCCAAAATGGAGTCCTAATCCCCCAACAAGCGACGATACTTCAAATATGCATGCTTGAGATTCTCTTGGCTTCAGGTAGAAATGTTTTCGAGTGATATCTGATGATGTAGAAACCAAAAATAGTGGAGTGGGATAATGATTCTTGAGATTGACATCTATTCTTAGATAAGTCATCAACTTGCCATGATAATCATCATTATTTCTGCTAAAAATGTACTTTTACTTAGTCCACCAACAAGGGGATAATGAAAAATTAGCAATATACATCCTGAAATTTAAGTTAATGAATTGACAATACAATGTGGGAAATATATAAAACAAATTATTTTTTTTTGCTTCATGGACGTGGCATAATAATCAGGCTATATTTTGAAAAATATAGCTTCGAGAAATGTGATCCTTCTAATTATAGATCACCAAAAACTAGTCTTCCAAATCTCTTTCTCATTTCTTTATTTTTGTAGTTGATTAATTTTTTTTTTTTTTTTAATTGTCATAATTTTTTCTGAACTATTTAAAATATTTTTCCCTGGAAATCTGAGGTTCATGCTTCGTACCTCCTCAAGGCTTTACCTATCATGGAAGCAATGAGTCTCACATGTGCCACACGCTTTAAAACATTGACTACAACGTATGCAGAACTGTGTGCTTATGTGTTTTCAGGCATGAATTTTAGCAACTATGAGTGAAAAAAAAAACCATATTTTCTAGCTTACTGTGAAAAACTAAACATAAAAGTTAGTGAGTACAAGAGAAAGATAAGAGACAGCGACAGCGGACCAGAAGAATAGTTATCACATGTAATTTTTTTTTTTTTTTTTGGCAGATGCGCCAATCTCTTGAAACAAGACTAGCTGCTGCAGAAGAAGCGTGGAGAGAATCCGAGCAAGTGAAGCTAAAAAATGAAGAGTCTGCACGGAGGGATCTTGCAGAGCAAGAACTCTGATGGAGAAGGTGGTACAACAATCAAAGAAACTCCAGCAAGAAGCAGAGGAGAATTCCAAGGTAAAATTGTTGCCTCATACAATGTTATATTACTTGCATTCTTGGTGGACTGACCACTCAAAAAGAATACAATACTCATCAATAATGTGATCTTCTCAATTTTCTGTGCTGTAGTTGCGAGAATTCTTGATGGACCGTGGTCGGGTTGTTGATGTATTGCAGTAAGTCTTCATGTTCTTATTTCTTCTGAAAAAGGAAATATTGTCTGGGTGCAGCTTAACTTGGATGATAGGGCCAGGTCCTATCTACAGCATGGTTTAAAATATTGTATCTATTGAATGTTTCAGTTAATGAAAAAACCGATAGGGTATCGGCCGATACATTTGATACAAAGCGATACAAACCCGATACATTAAATGTTACAGGGTCAATGTTTCGTATCAATCTTGGCCAATACCAATATGTATTGACCGTTACATTCCGATATTTTAAACCATGACCTACAGTCATCAGTTAATGGCTCTGGGTTCTAGACTTGATTGTTTCCCAAATTCCAGATTAAAACAATGAAGTGTTTGTTGTCCTATCTATCACCTGAGCCTTATCCCAACTTTTTGTGGTGGTTGGACAAATCCTGTCCTGCCATTCCACTCTAGTTAGGGAAATAACCATTCTTCTTCAAATGTTTCCTCATCCATGTCCTTTGTGGCCTTGCCTTTCAACCTGTACTCGAGTACAAGCTTCAGACTTGTGCCAGTAATATGCTAATTTTTTCATATTACATTTAAAAACTTCTTTAAGTACAATTTTATTTCATATACTATATTTGTGATAATGATACCACTTACTTTCCAAGTTGACATGAGTATTGTGGTTCAAATTAATGTCCTATCATGAATTGTGTCTTGTCTTTGATCCAAAAAGGCCCCTTTTTTTAAATCAATGCTTTTGTCTTTTATTGATCAACCATACTTTCCTTCACCTAAATTTTTTATAATTTGGAGTTGAATCAAGGAAATGGTTCTGTATCGCATCAAAGGCTTGCAGGCAAGGCCATTCTCTTAACTCTTGCTTAGACTACAGATGGGGTTGTTCTTTGTTCTGCTACAGATTGAGAAATACATGATCTTGATCTTCACCTTGTCAATTGTACTCTCTTTCTAATTTTGAATTCAAATATATCTAAGACTCTTACAATTTATGAATGAAAATATATGATATTTCTTTTTTCAGTTACGATGAAGTTTAAAGAGATCATTTTTATTGTTTCTGAAAATTCTGAGGTAACAAAATCTTCTGTTTACGTTTATGTATTTTGCAGAGGAGAGATTGCTGTTATTTGTCAGGATGTGAAATCTGTGAAAGAGAGATTTGATGCATTCATCCCAATGAGCAAATCACTATCCTCAAGTCAGATTAGTTACATATTGGCCTCTTCAGGTTCATCCTTCAAAGGACTGGCATCAAATCAGCGTCCTGAGCAGGTTGAGTCATCCACGGCCCTGGAAAAAACAAGCCCAAGCCCAACATCCTCAATCGACGGCAGATCGCAAAGGGCAGTCCAGGGGCGAAGGATGTTACAGATGATCATAAGGTGATTTTAGATGATGATTGGGAGTTATTCGTTGAGGATGAGCTTGACAACTAAACTCTGAATATTTATAGAATAAAGTGAGGGGAGCCTGAAAATTTTGAAAGTATTGGGTTCTTGACGATTAATACTGCTATTTTGTTTTCCCTCCGCAAAATGAGGATTAAAACATTGAAAATTTTCAATCTTGTAGTTTAGGTGCTAGTAAACTCTGAAAAAGAACTTCAATCTGCTTCATCTCTTAAGTTCCATATTTCATTTGTACAGTATAGTCGAAATAACCAAAACATTTTGGGTGGGTACAGAACTTCCCAAATTTCTATTTTTTCCATCTGTGTTTGGACTTCATTGAATGGGATGACCCGAGACAAACTTAGTCGAACTATGTGGCTGGAATAGTGTTCAAAGGGTCCATCATTCAATTGGGTTTTTTACTTAATGGGACATTTTGGGGCTTCGATCTTGATATAAATTGCAGAATTTTTTTAATTAGTCACTTTGCTTATTTGCACTACAAACCGCTGCAAACGCAAAACTTCGTGTTAATTATTATTTGCTGCAGATTTAAAGGTGGTTTCATGGAATGAGGTTTTTGTGGTTGCCGACTTCACTAAACTAATTGCAGTTTATATTTTCAATTAAAATTTTCTTTCTTATTGACTTTGAAATTTGTAGTGAATTATCTTAACAAATTGTTTAAAATCACACTGGATTATTATTATCATATTATTCATAAAAATCTTTAAAATAGAATAATTTTAATTATTAAAAATACATTTAACATTTATTACCAATAAATAATAATAATAATTTAAAATAGAGTATTGTAGCATGGTTTTAAAACTCAATTTCACGTCTTGTCTCATCCATGCCAGATACCGAGTTGTCTCGGATGAGTTTTTCGATACGTTTAAGACATTTTGGTTAAAAATGGAAAAAATGAACACAGGATTTTAAATCTCATCCGCTCGTCCATGCTTGATATCGAGATGATTTGAGTGATACGTCTCGATCTTGGACTAGTTTTGAAATCATGGGTATGAGATGAATGAAAAAATGATTATATATTATATATATTTAAAATTATTATTTTTAGACTAAAATATTTTTCTTTATAAGAAAGTAAAAGTGGTAACAAAGTAGCTAAAACAAAAGGAACAGACAAAGGTCTGAAAACACTCTCACTCCTAAATATATTTTAGCAGTCTTGGTTTCTCACTCCCCCACCAATTCCATGTTTGGTCACTAAGGGTAACACCATTCTGTTTTTTTTTTTTCTTTGGCCGATATCCCAAATAATTTTATTTTAAATAGTAGTATTATCTACTCCATATCCCATTGATTATTAATCTGGTTTCATGGTGGGAAATACATCTTTCAAGAAAACTAAATAAAATAAAAACCCAGAATAATTTTCTTTGATAAACATGTTAAATTCGATATAAGAAAAATAAAATGAAGTCAGATAGAATAATTTCTTCAATAAACATATAACATACATATATGTGCAATAGGATCATAGCCAATCCAGAACCAAGTCAATTAGTTTATCGGATAATGATTCCTTGGCCCAAATCCAATATTATTTGATCTATTTGTCGGGTTGACCTGTCAACTAACAACCCCACTTCCCACATTGGTCTTGTGGCAATTGTGGAAGGATTGGAAACAGTAGTATCCATGGTTGATTAGTTTAGTGAAGTCGACAACCACGAGGGGGCTCAAATGAATCAAATAAAAATACGTTAAATTTATAAATATTTATATTTATTCTTCTACAAAATATTATAGAAGGTTGAATAACTCTTTGAATTTCTTACCCAACTTCAAGCTTTTCCAGTTGATGAGTTGACTCGGCCAAGCTTCAAGTCTTGTTATGTTTGTACCTTGTATTTTGTTGGTGGTAGTTTTATATTGACAGAAGGGATTGTACACAAAAGAGTAGATACCATGAGTACTCCAACGGTACATAAGGAAGAGAGGTTGACCAATGGAGAGATTTTTATGGAAAGATATCATCATCATCACCCATGGATGTAGGTAATATTGTCAAATTATGCAATTAAAGTATAAATTTCATGAGCTGAATATGGGGAAATTACCATTCCAGTACACTTTTCATTTTAATTCTTAAATCATGCCAAAAGTGTAAAAGTTAAAAATAAAGGTTTGATGAGCAACTTTGATGAAATCAGTTTTGAGTTTACTAGAAAAGAAGCTTGCTAATAGAGCAGCAGATTAGAGAGGAGGGCTTTCTCATAGTTTTTCTTTTTGGTTTAATGATGTTGATTGTCCTCACGATTTGTCTATGATTTCGTTAGAGGATATGTCGTGTAATTTCATTCAGCTTTAGCCTCTACTACTAAGGACGGCCCCCTCTATAGCCCTTGCTTACCGATCATTTTTTATTTCTTTTTAATTTTGTTGCTTTGTACAATAATCAACAATCTTGTAACTTCCAAATTAGCGACATTGTTCCTTATCCAGAATAAATAAGTAACAATATCATGGTTTGATTAATGACAAGATGGTGGATTCTATTTATTCATTGCTTTGTACAAAAATCAACGATCTCTTGTAGCTTTTGAAAATCAGCGATATCATAGATTTCAAAACTGTGAAAGGGGTATAATAGTAATTTCATTATCAGGATTTTTAAAAACTTTTACACGCTTTGCATGATTAAAATGAACAGTGTACTAGAATGGGTGGTAGATCAAAAGTTGTGCATGTTTTGGGAATTATCTCTAAATTAAATAGTTTATCGTGTTCTTTTTATTTTTTATTTACCTTTTTTATTTTGATTGATATAGTTGTTTCTTACAAGATATTCTACACAACTATATCAAAAGATTATGTTATGTGATTGGACCTATCAATAACATAAAGATCTTTAGAGGCCCAAGGCACACTCATAGGTCCACATATCAGGTGCATCATGTCTCTCTAAGGTTGAAGAATTGAACTTAGAACAGTATCCTTCAAGCTGCCGCCCACTGATCATTGCTCCCTTGTTGACAAATCAATTTGAAGTCACCACCATGAAAAACTTATCTTCTAGTTGGCAAACCTTATGTTGAAGTCTTTATGGGAGCATTGGAAGTGAAGTGACCCTTCACACAGCTTGCAAGTTTCAACAACCTTCACATGAAACTAATGTTTGCAAACCTAAGGGAGTACCTTTGATATATGAGTTGAGACTTGAGAAGTCGCGTGTCTATTGTGTATAAGATTCTATTCATGCACGGGGCCCACCATTAACAAATACTTTAACGAAGGATGACAAAAGAAAGGTACAATGGTAGGCCTTGGGGTTGACCAATTTTGGATGGACCAGATGAGTTTTGTCCCCACTGAGTGTCCTACTATAGGTAATTGAGGGTCGTACACGTGGAAAGATTGGAAGACAAGAATAGGAGATGGTGATAGATGGCTCGAATGAATCATGAATGAAATCCTAGTTTTCATGATGTTTTCTGGGATGGGAAACTTGTTATTGGTCGAATACGAGGTGCACAATGCACTTAGAATGCCTAGAAATGCCACATATTTAGTTTCATTGGGGAAATAAAAAATAAAAAATTTGTCCATGGCAATGTTTTTCATATATTTCCTTCGGATACTCAAAAAGTAGCAAACTACAATGAATTGTTTTACAGAGTTGCTATTGCCACACCAATTATTAAGTAAATCACAAAGAATTGCACATAGTGAGTGCAGCATTAGTAAAAGTTGGCATGGCAATGATAGCTCTCTTATTTTAATGGTCGTGATTTCCCGACTCCTACTCTATTCTCCTTATGTGGCATGCGCATAAAACCATATGCACATGCCACATAAGAAGGGTCAAAGGGGAGTCTGTTAGAGGGTGAGTCAGTTTATCATTATTCTTATTTAAATGATGAGCACAAGCCTTGGATTTATTAGGAAAATGCCAAAGAAACAATAAAATTGACATCAATTCTCACATTGTTGATGTGGACGTATGCACGTAATCACAGATTCTTTTCATCGAGATATGAGTGAAAAATATCTATGGCTATATGTGCATCTTCACATCAACAATGTGAGAATTGATGTCAATTTTAATGTTACTCCAGCATGATTTGGTTTATTAATCTTTTGTCGTATTCTTCTCAGGTTGACTATTGCAATTTTGGAGTAAATCTTAGTACAGTTTTTCTTCCCTTTACCTTTCACACTTTATCAATTGCAAATGAGACTTTATCTCCAAGAAGGGTCTTGTATTGCTATGGAGATTGGATTTGTGTTACTTTTCTTCCTTGTAGGTTTTTCATTTAAATAAAAGAGATTTTTTCTTTAGAGAAAATGCAGCGTTTGGAGTGACAGTGCACAAAGAACCATAGTTTCATTCTCTGAGATATAAGAAAAGAAATCTATGATTGTGTGCACACTATCATGCCAATAGTGTTGAACGAAACCAGTTTAGCATTTTCCATCAAAGTAACATTTTCCTTCTCGTTACTCTAATGGAAAATGCTGGAGTGACATTAAAATTAACATCATTTCACACATTGGTGATGTGGATGTGTGAATGGATCCATAGCTGCTTTTCATCGAGATGCTAGTGAGAAGCATCTATGGTTATATGTGCAACTCTACATCAGCAATGTGTGAAACAATGTCCAGTAATGTCACTCCTGCACGAATCTACTTTGATATATAAGGAGTGTAAGTGTTGTTAGACTAGGCTTTGTTTTCTATCCAAAGAAAGGATTAATTTGCTTTATATCTGAACAAGGGTTTTTTTTTGTTTTTGTTTTTGTGATTGGAGCCTCAAGTCTTTAAAACTATCAGGAATCTATAAAAAGCTTAAGGTTTACTATTTACATCCTTGTAGACTAGGGTTTCTTTTCCAATCATGTCCTCTCTTTTTTTATGGAGTATGCCCATTATTATAAATGGATCTTTTGCTGATTTTGATGGTTTTAGGGATTATTAACAAGCCCCATCTCCTTGGATTTCAGACCAATGGTCATGCTATTTCCTATCCTTTTTAATTTATATGAACGTCAAATTATCAAATAATCCATTTTATTCTTGTGAGTTAAATGTCTGACTTAGATTAGGTGAACATATTAAAACCACAAATTTACCCACTAAAACTCAAACTTGGACCATGAGAGATCCGTTCACCACCTAGTCTAGTTTATATGTGATGCCTATTTTTGATTTTAAGGAATTTATTTTTAGCATTTACGAGGGTGAGAGAACTTTATGCAATTTTGCTGAATTTGGTATCCACAGTTGTTTCAATGAATTTAATATTGGCCCACCTCCCCATTGTTTTACAAGACATACATCTGTGATAAACATTTAAGTGTCTTTAGTTTCAATAATTACAAGCTTAATTTGTTTATGTTCATTTGAACTTTCTCTTTTTAAGAATTTAGCATACAATTCATCGTCATCTAAACATTATCTCAAAGATTTGGGATTGTCAAACGAATCCTATTCTTCTATTCAGCTCTGTCCATATATAACAACATCTTCAATTATTAAAAATGTATGATGCCCATCAAAATTTTGTTTATAAGTACTTCCCTCAATGAGTTCTTTTATTTAAAATTTTATAATTTGATGACAAGGCTAGGAAACTGAGGGAGAACCCCTATCAAGTATTATTGAGAACAAAATCACAATCTAACATGTTTACAACCACTACCATATCAGTAAATCTTCAATATTTTTTTCTATGATCTTTAAAGAGATCATAAAATACATTTGGAGAAAAAAAAAAAAAAAAGATAATTAGCCCTCTACTTTCCTTCTCTCAAAGAATGAGAGATGCTCCAAGTTTTGATATTATGAAATATACAATTTTGCCAAAACTCCATGGAAAGCCCCCACCACCATACTAAGATCTTGAACACTTAAAAATCTCAAAATTTGAACTATTGAGTCCACATGATCGGTTCTACACCATCCGATGATTTGCTAAACAAAATCTAAACCGTCAAAACTTACTCACGCCAACACAAGAGGATCACAGTGCACCTCCATATAATGTAAAGACGTGTTCTTTGCTGTTGAATGTGCCTCGAACACCGTTGTCTTGCTCGAACCTTTGGACACCTCAGAGAGAATGGGTACGTCGCCATGTTTGTGTATAAAGGAAGGATGGATACGGGTACGGGTACGTGAATTTGGGGGGTTTAGTTTAGTATGTGTTGTCTATGATCCATAGAGATCTTAGACTTGGGTTTATATAGAAGGGGACGAGTGGAAATGTGAGAGACAACAAATGGTGGGTGACAAGTGTTGATTCTTCATTGGGAACTTTGTTCGGTCCCACATTGACTGTAGAATGACAAAGCTAATCTACTAGTTTGTCTAGGTGCCAACCCTGTGACAATAACCCCTTATCTACTCACCCTACTAGAGGGCCCTCCATGTCTACAATCAAGTTCATTATTGGATAGTTTTAATTATAATTACAATCTTACTATATTTATTAAACAATATTATTACAGTGACTATGCAAGACACTACGTTGGACACTGAGCTGATGTAGCGGTGTGCTTGGAATCATAAATGTTTTACACTTGGTTCTTGAGAGAAAGAATCTATGATTCTGAGAACAATTCCACATCAATGCAATGTTGAATGCAGTGTCTTAGGTACTTTCTTAAATATTTTTCATATTTATTTTGATGTGGGTGTTTCTTGTCGTCTTATACTTTAAAATATATTACAACAATGATCTTTTATAAATTTTATTTTGTGTGATATTTGTATGGTACTTATCAAAGAAATTTTAATTTTTAAGTCAAATTCACAGTAATAAAATTTAAGTAAAACTTTTCAATTGAAATCATTTAAATATCTATTTAAAGAAAGAATATTAATATATGTTGATTTATTCATTTTTAAAAAAAATAATTATCCATATCCTTTAAGTGATTGACAACTCATTGTTTCTTTCATAGATCCTCGATGATAATATTTTTAATTTTACAAATCTAACTGTTAGTTACAGACTCATGATGTTTCATGTCTTGTCTTTGAATCTCACTTTGCATGTATAAACTTACTACCAAAATGAGATCTTCGTGATGAACATTATTTTCTCATATCCCTTTCTATGTAGAAGGTATTCATCCCTTTTCATGCAATGGGGTGTTCGACAAAAAAATGGTAACAATCTATCAAATTTCCCACTCTAACTAATCTATTGACAATCCTAGATACTTAATCTGATTAATCTAAGATGTTTTTGTTTCTTACACATTTTTTATTCAAAATTCTTAAAATATCTTTAATGTTTTAATAAGTTGCACCATTATCCTTCTTGTTACATTCTTAAATTTTATCTACAAAGTGGTCTTTATTGATAAAATCAACTTTAGTAATTCATTTAGAGGAGCATCACATGTATTACATGTGCCTTCCCCAATTTGTAGGACAACGATCATATTTAATTTTAAGACCTACATGATTATATCAAAAACTTATGATCTATACACGTGGCAAGCATGTAATCAATAGGGTAGTCATGTGTAATATGTACATGACAAGATGCAAAACATATTACATAATAACCATATTAGAAGTGGACTATTACTCGACAAATTTTGACCATGTATTTCTGGTGGTCCAAAATGAATACAATTAATTGAACTGTTCTTAGTATCTGACGGGCTCCATAAGTTATTAGACAAATTAGATTGTTAGAAACGTTGAGCCTTTAATGCATGTAAACGCCATGTACACTTATTTTTGATTATTTTTCTAAGGAAAATGCTAGAGTGATTGAGCAGACACTACACCCGACTGGAGGTGTGCACGGAGCCATAAATATTTTTTCTCGAGATATAATTTAAAAATATCTACGATTATATACACACCTCGAAGTCAACTCAGTGTTGGATGCAGTGCCTTGCACGATCACTCTAGGGCAATTCTTTTCCTAAATACTATCTTTGTTTAACGACATATAGAAGTCTTTCAACTGGAAAACCCAAGACCAGCCTACCTAGCTCTTACATAATTTTTCTTAAATTAAGTTCAGAACTTTAATTGCAAAACCTTCTTTTAAAAAAAAAAAAATAGGGATTTGTTATTAACAAAAATCTGTACTAAGCTGATGATTCAATGACATAACACTACCTATACCGAGGAAAGGGAAATAAAATAAAATTCCAAACACTTAAATCACTAACCAATATCTTATCCCACAATTTTCTCCTTCCCTAGAAACCACTTGTGTTTTTTCTATACTCTTGGTATCATGCCATTGAGTCATTAGCTAGTTTAGCACAAATATTTGTTAGAGTCAGGATTTTCTGTCTCGAAAATTGTTACTCGGTCTATATGCGGATGATGTGATATAGACACAAAATCATAGATATGTTTCTTCGGAATACACAAGGAAAAGATCAATGATTCTATGCCCTTGCCACTATTAGAGAATAAGATGCACTGTATTAAAATGCATGAGATACATTATATCATTGTTAGTGTATCTTACCCAAATGGAAGGTTGTGACGAAAGATATTCTAGAATATATATTGATATTTAGAATATATCAATTAGGATATTCTAGAATATTTATATTAGGTAGTTTTCAAATATCTTGGTTGATGTAATGCCTATAAATACCCTATTGGGACTTTTGTAATATTCATCCAAGAATCTCAATAAATTCAGTATTTCTACAGCCACGTTAGTTGAGTACAGTCCAAGTGAAAATTTTCAAGTCATAAAATCATTAGCTTTTTTGTTAGCAACAATTAAATCTAAACTAATGATAAATTGGCATGTTCATAGAAACACATATCTTTTTTCTTGTGTATCTGAAGAAAAATATCTAAGTTCTGTGCATTGTCACGTTAACTATGTCAATTTATCGCTGACTCTTAAACCTACGTTCAGTGTTTGAACTTGATTATCAATTCTTCCTCATAATATTGATTATTTGAAATGACAAAAATACCCCTAATTCATTTTCTTTTGATTACTACCTTAATTAGTTATTAAATTATAAAAGGTAATTATGATGTATGGTATTTGGTATAAACCATCTAGTATCATTAAAATGTAATTTTATATTTTAAAAGACAAAAGCACCCCTCATTTACTATTAGTGAGGGTCAGTTTCTTTGTTTATAAAATACAAAAAGATAATCGTGGTCTCCAACGATGTTGGGCACAAAAAGCATCCGTTGCCATTAAGATTGTGCTATTTGCATATTAAAAACCTAGACTTCATAGAAAGTGTTTTTTTTATTTTTCGCATTCTTATTCTAAAGAGTACCACTAGAAAATATTTTAACACTTTTAAACATTATTTTTTTGAAAAAAAAAAATACATTTGTTAATGATATTAAAATATTAAATCAAGTACGACAAAACTTTATTGTTGCTTCCTTTTGCTATTATTGAATTTTTTTTTTTCTTCAAAACATAAAGGTATGATGGTTAAACTACCACATTTTGACAGTCTTGAGATGTAAGTACTCTCAATAGTGGAGTGCTACACCTATGATTTGCTTACCGCATTACCGCAATCATTGAACTAGTTCATTCTATGTCACAGTATCAACTATCAATAACCTCAAGAGATTTTAACCAACTTAACTATCTGGCACTTTTAATATATGATTTTGCTTCCTATTCCTTAACATTTGGCAATCTTTACAATCCTGAAGTTTTACTACCACCACCACTATGTAGGATTCCATAAAAGTATTTTACAAAATCTATAAACATAATTTAAAATATAAAGAAAAATGCTGGAGGTGACATTAAAATTGAAATTGATTCGCACAATGCTGACATGATGCATATGGAACCATACACAGCAGGCGGAACTACATGGGGCCAAGTGGAGGCTATAGCCCCACTGAAATTTTCTAAAAGAAATATATAATATTTAACCCCTCATATTTTTATGAATATTTGATACAATCCCTGTGTTTTTCAAACTGAAGGCAGAGTCAACTTAAAAAATTTGGAGAAATCCTCCATCATCGGTGAATGTTATTTATTTATTTATTTTTTTGTTTTAATAATAGAGTCCCAATTCAGAACATTGTTATGCTCCTACACCGATTTATGGTGCCTATATGGCACTTTTTTACTAATTAATAAATTCATGAATCATGATAATTTGACTATCCCACGTGGCACACTCAACTGACTCTCCTGACGTAACAAATTCAAGAATCATAGATTTGTATTTCTCAAGATACATGATTATATTTTTTCATAAAAAAATATATTTCAAATCGTACAAATCTATGATTCTCAAACTTGTTACATCAGAAGAGTCAATTGAGTATGCCACGTGGATTAGTCAGATTATCATGACTCTAAATTCATCTCCTTGCCAGATAGAAAGAAACATGTCAGGAGTCTTATATCTTTTAAGGGTCTTGTCAGGGCATACGTTAAATTGCAATAAATACACCCTGGGTATAAGCATGGGGATTACTTTGGTAAAAAGAGATTTTGTTTTTATAGGGCATTTTCAATGTAAAATTCAATTTCTCTGGTGTATTTATTGTCTTTTAACGTGTGTCACAGGCACGCATTAACAAACCCATATTTTAAACTCAAAACAAAACGTGCACGTAGGCCCCTGACCTTTTCTGCAGGAAAGGGACGTGTATCCGATTCTTTAAAAATTAAGGATATGTCCTTGGGTCAACTAGCCTATTGACTTAGTAAGATATTATATCTTATCAAGGGTCGTTAGGGTCACTTGGATTACCACATTGGCATTCCAACCCCAAGGCATTCTAATTTTTTTGAAAAATCTGATATTCAAAAGAATTATTATTTGAGTTTGATCCAAGTTGTTGAAATGGATGGTTATCAAATTTATAAATTTAAAATTATAATTTAACAGTGAAAAAGAAGTTTTTGTGAATATTTCTTTTTCAAAATTCTTAGAATTTCTACATTTACAATCATGTGATATTAAATTATGTTTTTTGATGCCACCAAGTGATGTGGTAAGAAAAATTTTCTTACCAACTTACTAAGGAAAGTATTCCAATATTTTAGATACCTCCTTATTTTCTCCAAACTAACAGCATGACTTTTAAATTTAGCATTTTCTTATAAACTAATGAAAAATAATTATAATGCCCTCATCACCATCATCATCATCATCACTATCATAACCATCATCACCATTATCACACTACATGAAAATTGAAAATTTTGACAAAACAATTGACGGGCCAAGACCCACGAATTTTAGAAACTGAATTTTGATGGTCTAGGATCGTCGAATTTCTTCCATCCTTCATTAATTTGACAATTTCAACCTGACGAAAAAAATATATTTGACAATGAAAAATTCAACCCCTTTATCCGTCAAATTTGGACTTTTTTCACACTGTGTCATCTCATCACTATCATCATTGTCATCATTACCTTCATCATCAACATCCCATCTTTGTCATATCCAGGAGATTAAAGTATATGACGAGTTTTGAGAAGAAAGATTAAATAAGGTTTCAAAGTATTTTTTTTTCTTGAGTTTATAAGTGAAAATTGAGGTAAAGGAGCATGTCAACAAAGTGAAAAAAAGAGAGAAGAACATCTAAAAATTTCACCAAAATATGAAGGGAGCAGGTGTCATAATTTATCCAACAAGTTAGCAACTTTATTGTTGAGATTATTAATTAAGAGAGATTATATTGACATACCCACTTCTGCTAATGCCACCCCAATTCATAAATAATCATCAAAGAATTACACACATTTTGACGCGGCCTTAACAAAAGTTGGTACATGTGACAATAAAAGCTCTCTTAATTAATCCCCATTTATAGTGATGAGCTCAACATTGGCATATTAGGAAACCAAAATTATAGGTTGATGTTATTACTTAGCCCCTACTGACCAAAAAATACAGGCTCTGCCCTTGACCATACGTGTTTTTCATCGAGTCACGAGTGAAAAACATTTATGGTTCTGTGCACACCTCCTTGTCAGCAATGTGTGAATTGATGTCAATTTTAACGTCACTCCAGCATGACTCAAATATAAAAATATATTAAATGATCTACTTCTATTCAAAAAAGTTGAAATAAAATGAAGCCAAGTTAACTTAATTACCTACTGCCTTACCCATACTTTCCTTAGATGTTTACTTTAAGCCTCATGATAATATCCCCGCCCCCGCCCCCACCCCCCCCCCCCCCCAATCAAGAATTGTAGACCATTTGCATTAGGATACACAGAACCATTAATATTTTTCTTGTGTGTCCCAAGGCATTTAATCTATGGTTATGTGATGGGAGCATAAAGGGGCATTTGACAGAAGGGAGCGTCATATTATCATGGTTCTTACTTTGATTCCATGATTATGACCACCACTATTGCTACTACTAGGCCTAATAAGTCTAGGCCGGGTTTATGCATCACTAACAATGTTTCGGGGCTGATTATAGGACCCACTAATAGACATAGAGATCACGGCCATGGGTCCAAGCATCCTCATAACATCCCCGTATCACGTGCACCATGTCTCCTAAATTCAACTTAAATCACCCTTCTTTCACCTAGGCGTGCTTGCCATCAATGACTAAATAGTTTTAAGTCTCTAACACGGACCTTATCTTCTTCGGCCACCAACCCTACCTCCTCTACTTTATGAGACACAGAAAGAGATTGTATTAGTTCAAACTAACTCTGATATGACCCTTCTAAAAGAGATATTAGTAGAATACCTTTCCATTGTTAGTTGAAATGATGACACGTGTCTACAAAAAATCATAGTCCTCTATATAATATTCCATTAGTGGGACAATGACCAACTAAACAACAACAAAGGAAAATGTACTAACCTTATCTCATGTTGATGAGGGCCCGTTTATTTGAAATTCAATAATGTAGACAAAGCCAGCTGATATGGTACTTTATTTGAATGGACTAGATGATTTGTGTCCCCATTAATCGGCACGTGAGGCCAATACACATTGCGACATTGTGGAACATGTCGAACGTGTGGGCACGTGGGAGATAATTTCTTTCAACCTTTAGAATGTTGTGTTCCTTCCACCTTGAGTAGGAAAATTGGAAAAAAAAAATAATGCCAATTAGAAGACTTCCTGTTGGTTTGGAAGCACAATAGGGATTTGAGGGAGTAGTTGATTCATGTATGTGACTTTATGTGTATTTTTAGCTTTTATGATGATTCTAGGAAGGGAAGGTTGTATCTCAGTTGGTCGCATCACACATATTGAAGGAGATCCCACCTGGCACGTGTGAACACGTGGAAAGAAAAGATAGATGATGATGTTTAAGATCGGCCATTATATGGTTATGGTCTATAAATGTCACAATTGGGTGCATGGCTAAGAAAAAAAAAAATCAACAGTAAGCAATCATCATCAAAACCTTATCTCAAGTACCTGAAGTCGACTAATCGAATATAGTTGTCTTTGTCAACTATACCTTTAAATATTTTTAGCTAATCGTGTCTTCGTCAACTTGATGTGATAACTATATATATAGCTGTAAACATGTAGATCTTATATTGTCACACCACGATTAATAGTATTTTTGTAAAATATGAATTTTATTGAGAATTCTTGCATGATGTTACATGAACCTCAATAGGATATTTGTAAATATTACATCAATCAAGCATGGTCATAAGTCTAATACAAATATTTTAATTTATCAATACTTTCTTATATAGAATATCTTAATCGATATATTCTAAATATATCATTTTTCATCACAATCTTCCATTTGTGACGAGATATGTCAATAATGATATAGTATATCTCATGTGCAATGCATCTTCTTCTCCTGCAATTGCATTGTCCTTTGAAAAATGAAAATGCAACTGACTTTTCTGAATAATTGTTCTTGATCTCATTAAGTGGTATGCTATTAGATTGCCTAAAATCCAATTGTACTTCCTCATGGTCACTACTTGTTTATAAAGTCTATCACTGTAGCATCTTAATTTTTTAATTTTTTTGTGGAATCTGTTGAAGTTAGTGGTTTACAAGATCAGATCTGTCATGGTCTCTCTCAAGAGCATTTAAAATAGGATTGTGCGATTTAAATGAAAAAACTCTTGTTGGAGAGAATTTAAATAGGACAAAAAACAAAATCGAATACAAGAGAAGAATGCATAGACTTGGGAGATTAATTTGTAAAGATACAAAAGGAGGTGTAATTTTATTGAAGAAAACTAGAATAATAATAAGAGTCGCTATCCAGAACGGTGTACTGTTCCCATAGCAACTTATGGTATCTACGTGACACATTTATTTATTTATTTTTATCACGGGGTTCCAGACCCGTAGGCCCGACCACCAAGGGCAGGGCAATTGGTCTCTTAGAACACCATATCTCACCCAAATCCGTCAAGTACATACAATACATCAACGATGGGGCTTAAGCTCAAGATTTCTCCCTTTTTAAAGGGATGCCTTGACCACTGCACTCAATGCTTATTGGTTTACGTGGCACGTTGTTATTGGAGATTAAACACAGCATGCTACATGCGATTAGAAAAGCAGCTTGGTTAAGAACCCGGTGTATTTTAAACTCTAAACAAATGCATGCCACGTTGGCATTGTTCCTATTCTATAGGAACGTGACATTGTATGTGATCCTGATTCTAATAATAAAGGAGGGAAGAAAAGAGATTTAGGTATAGCTATGGAGGCGGTGCCATCGCTAAAGAATGATGCACCAAGATCGTGCTCGGAGTAGAGCTTAGGCTTTGATATCAAGTAAAATCAGAATTTTATTGAGAATTCTTGCATGGTGTTACAAGAATGCCAATAGGATATTTATAAATATCACATCAACCAAGCACATAAATTAGACTAATATAAATATTTAAGTTTATCAATACTTTCTAATGTAAAACATCAATTATCATAATTTAAATATATCATTTTCCATCACAACCTTACATTTGTGATAAATACATTAGCAATGATACAATGTATCTTACACACCTTAATACAATGCATTTTATTCTCTAATAATTTTCGATTAATGTAAGCTACCTAATAATGATTAGATAAGCCATATAATTTGAGTACTCTCCCTACCTCTTTGCAACTAAGTTGCAGAGAAATACTGATTAAGAAGGAATGGGGTGCAATGATGAAAAATAAAAATTATCCACATCAATAGACACCTGTTTAATTCTATGATTGGTGTGTCATGAAAAAAAAAGTTGGTCCACCTTATACTTATTATAATAATGATGAATGTACGCGGTTGATGTGGCAAGGGCACAGAACCACACATCTTTTTCTTATGTATCTCCATGAAAGCAGTCTATGGTTCTATGCCCTTGCCATGTCAACCCCATACCTAACCACGTACCGAGACCGTGTGCATTCATCACGACTATACTTATTAACCCCTTGAGGTTATGAAAGCCTTATCCTAAAGATAAATTCAATACTAACTAGAATAATGACGAATGCATGCAGTCTTGGTACACAATTGAGTACGTGGCTGACATGGCAAGGGTATAGAACTGCACATCTTTTTCTTGTGTATCCCGATGAAAGTGATCTATGATTTTGTGCCTTTACCACGTCAGCCGTGTACCCAACTGCCTACCAAGACCACGTGCATTCATCACAACTCTACCAAGTAATAATGCTCCTACAGCAATCCATTACAAGCAGTTGTTGCCATACTTATAATACACATTTATATATTTGAGGTACCTTACCATTGCCTAAATCGGTAACTTAGGGATGTAATTCTAGTAATTATTTTTTGGTATTATATTACCACTCCATGCAATTTACTTCAACTATACACCACTCAGAAAACACAACACCAGAACAAGATCCCATTACTTTTAAGGTTAAGTTTCCAGGTTTTGTGGAAAATTAGAGATACCTAATTTTTGGGAAAGTTAGGATTTTGGTTTTCTTGAGTTTTGATAGTTGAAGGAGATATAATCTTTAAGCCAAAGATGATGCAAAAATTTTATCGTCCAAGATGAAGAGTATGGGTTTTTGGGAAAATCAAAGGTTTTTCACAATGGTTTAATTCAAGGGCATTTCAATTATTTTATGCAAATCTCTCATGGAAGACCAAAATCAAGAGGAATGCCAGAAAATATAGGGAGTATCCTAATGTCCACCAATGCCTAGAGGGATTCTCCAAAATTATCTAACCTGAAATAAATGTTGTGGTCATAAAACATTTGAATATAATAATCTCACTTATGGTGAGATTTTATTGTTGGGATGACTGGTTTTTTTTATTGGGATGATTATCATAATATAATGATGTGTCATACATGCATTCTCTACATTTACAAATCCCAATTTTTTTTTAAAGTGATGTGGTTCGGACCGTAGGCTCGACTAATAGGGACAAAGCAACTGACCTCTTAGAGCACCATATCTCACCCAATTCCTCCGAGTACATGCAATACTCCACTAACCACACATATCAAGTAAACGGAGAAAAATCTCTATGAATGGCCAACAATGGGACTTGAACTCAAGAGTCAAGACCTCTCCCTTTTGGAGGGATGCGTTGGCCACTGCGTTCATTGGTTTACAAGTCCCAAACTAGTACATGAATTTGGTGAATTGAGGTTAAATTTGATCATAATCAGTAGGAGAGTTCTTGATTGAGGCTTATATATGTAAGGAAATGTCATGGAAACGGAAACAACGACAAAACCCAAAATTTATCAAATTGGGTGGACCATGGTTGGATTTCAGTTCAATTTGATTGGACAGATTTATATATTTGTTAAATTTTTTTTTAATATTTGCATATTATTCTCTTAAACTACGATAAGTTATTTTCATAGAAAAATAACATTTATAAATAGAATAATGTTGAAATCTCAATGAAATGCATCTATTGTTCTTACACATTTCCACGTAAAGAAAGTGAGATATGAAGTACAATCTTCATGAGATCACTCTAACACAACTCTCATAAATATATTACAAAAGACTCATGATCCAATATGGTGTCTCCTTCTTATAAAATGGTATAGGTGTCTACGTGGTACGTTTCAATTAGAGTCTAAAACACTTGAGGCTCCTGATCAAGCCGTTCATGTAGTTCAATGTGTTTATTTTCTAATCAAATTGTACCACGTAAACGCCGTTCCTATCTATAAAGACGGAACACCTTGTGGGATCTCGACTCATTACAAAATTCAGTCGAATCTAGTTGGACCATGGTTTGGTCGTCGATTTTAAAACTCAAACATTAGTAGAAGATATGCAAGGAGACAATATGTGGTGGATGATAAAGGTCACCTCCTAGCTTGGCCATCCTTCGTCAACCCACACCTCCCCTTAGAGGGCCATCCATGTCAAACTTAAAGAAACACACTATATATGATAAGTGAATGTCATTGTCAGACATTTTTCATATTGCTAGGTACCTTTAATCTTTTATAAACCAAATGCAACGATTTGGGTTTTGTTTCAAATGTTCGGAACGCTCCATTAATGATTGACTCAAAGCTTGGGTATCAATGTATCCAAAGTTGAAACCATTAATAAGGCAAACTAATCTTATAGTATTAAAATCAACTTTTATTATATCTAAAAAAGAAAATCTATGTGAATTATATATATGAGTAACAACAAATGATGAAATCTATGATAAGGAGTCGAACATGAAAGATGATTTAACTCACAATATGCTAAAATCCCTGGTGCCACCTCAATTGTCGGTCACATAAACACCAGATCTAAAAAAGTCTCCAATATTGCCCAAACTACTTTCTCACTTGTATTTTTCTTCACCTCAAATCTTGTCTTTGATTCATAGTAGATTTTGATTTCTTAGGTCCACAAAGAAAGCCTGGACCAACCCAAGATTATTTCAACATTAATATGCCTTTACATCGCTAAATACTGCCAGATATGAGTCTCGTCTTCCTCTACCTCAATTTCCAAACCCTCTAAAAATCACAATTTTTATTCCCCTCCTCACCATTGTTTCAAATCTTGTCAGAGACCGAGATTACTATAATCCAAGTCAATTTGATATCATTTATGAACGAGTATTTTAAAATCTTGACCGAGTCATTAAAATTTAATTGAGTCAGTCGAGGTCTTGCAACTTTAAATTAAAATAATTATTTATATTCAAATATTTATTTTTTAAATAAAAATATAACCTTGTAAGCCGCCTAATCTAATAAAAAAATTATTATTATTTTCGTATAAATATGGATTAATAAATAATAGCAAATTGAGTTAAGTGCTTGTACCATCAGTTGAGATGATTCAGACAAGTCAACTTGGTTTATGTGGGTTGAAATACGTGACAAAATAAGGAGCTTTAAAACCATGCAGGGATTTTTTTTTTTTTCCTTTTGGGAAGGTATTTGATGCAGAGAATTGAACATAAAAATTACAGTTTACCTTGAGAAAAATAAAGGTTCGCTAATCTGGATGGGTTTTTCTAGTTAGTTAGGGTAGGGTGACTTGGTAAGATTTCAAATTTTAATGAGGATTGTTGGGCCGCATGGTTTGTCAAGTTGGCCAAATAACATGACAACCTGAGTTCATGGCGTAGATTAAATTTATGAATCTTGATAATTTGATTCCCCAACGTGGCATACTCAATCGACTACCCTAACGTGGGATGTGCCAAAATCATAGATTTCCTTTTATCGGGATACACAACTACACATATTTTTGGGGATGTGTGCTCATGTATCCTGATGCATAAAGTCTAGGTTTTGACACATCCCATGTCAGAGGAGTCATATTATATATTTAAAAAAAAAATCAAAATGTTTTCCTTAAGTTTAGCGAAGGCTTTGAAAATGGATGGTCCCTATTGAATTTTTTAAATTCTAATTCAAGAAAAATTGTCATTCTAAAAAAATTTCTCAAAGTAAAATTTTATGATCTACCGATATGTGGCATCCAAAAATGTGATTGGCGGTCATGGATTTTTTCTTGGGTGTTTTTTTTATATTTTTTATCTACCTACAAGAAAAGTAATTAAAAAAATGAAAAATAAAAGAGTCGTGATGAATGCACACAGTAAGTCATACATGATTTGTATGTGGCTGATGTGGCAATGGCACAAAATCATAGATCTTTTTCTTCAAGATACACAAGAAAAAGATCAAGGGTTTTATGTCTTTGCCACATCAGTCATGTACAGGCCTTGTATGATTTACCACGTGCACTCATCATCATTCAAAATAAAAACAAAAGCCCACTTATTCTCCTTTCTTACAATTAACACGTGTCACCTGAAATGAATAATTCAAAGAAGAAATCCTTGAAATCATTGAACGCCTTGCACCAAAACAGCAACAAATCTAAAACAAAATTTATCATCTCCCAAGAAACAACGCTAAAACAAAGAGATGCTCATAATTCGTGATTCCTTCATTCCCATATTTCCTGTTATACTTCCAAACCAAAACAAGTCTTCTTTCTAGCTTGGTTCCATCTCCATACATCCATCAGACCATCACTCTCTTAGTCTCCTGGTCTTTCCTACTCTTGTCGTCCAATAATGCCACGTGTATGGTCCACTGTGCACTTAAACAAGGACTTTGGAGGACTCATGTCATTCTCTCAAGTGACATGCCAAATGTGCTCCCTTGAAATATCTCCCAAGTACTGTGTTACATTGGAGGTCACGTGATGTTGTCGTAAGCTGTGAAGAGTCGCTCCCAGTCTTCTCAAAAGAGACACCAACGTGTGGTTTGGTACCATATAAAGATAAGGTTCATGTTAGTGACTTCAAACTGATTTGTCAAGGAAGCAATGATCAGTGGCCGGCACACTTGGCTGACTTGTAGGCTATTTTAAGTTCAATCTAAGGAGACATGGTGCACGTGATATGTGGATGTTATGAGTGTGCCATGGACCCTTTGATATCAAGATATTTATGTTCATGTATTGGTCCAATCAGACATTAAAATCTTTACGACACATATCGCCAGGTGAGTGATAAATCGCTAGTATAATCGTGTCGTGGTGGTGGTGGTGGTTTGACGTAAACACCAACATTGAATTATGGGTAAGAGAGTTGATAAGTTGAAGAGAAAGTTGAGGAACCAAAGGGGGAAGTTGTATATAATGAGGGTGTGCATTACAATGCTTCTATGTTGGCATGATGAGTACTCTTAGAAGGACTTGTACTCTTTGAAGGCTTTAAATCTGCATTGGGTTTTGCTTCATTTTAATCATTTTCTTTGTACTTTCAAGTTCTACTTGTATATCTCTCTCTATTAATTTTTCTCTCATTTTTTCCATCTTTTTTTTACATTAGGGTTTTAAGACCAAGCCCCCCCCCCCCTCAAAGATTGAAAAGAAGTTTAATTATCAATCTCTTCTGCGTCTTATAAATAATTGTTTAATGATTTTTAATTGATTTGCTATTGAATCTTTTTGTCTGCTTTGCCTTGATGGTTATCTCATATTAAGTTCATCAAAATTTATATTCCATGGAGAGACTCCTATTACCATGCCATGTAATTAGCTGATGAGACCGAGACAACTTGGGCATCCAAGCCATGTCAGTCTTGAACGCAACCCATAACAATTCCTGTTATGATTCGCCATCTTAATGGATCGTTTGAGATCCGGGTCATCTTGTTCGACTTGGGTGTCATCTCAGTCACCAAGGCAATCAAGCGAGATTTTCATCTGCTACTAAGCACTTTAAAGTTAAAACTGCAACTAGCTTCTTTCCCTCCCTTTACCTATTCTCAAAACCCACAAATCTCGTTTATGAGGGTTTGACGCATCCTATAAGGGACGAAAATTGACACTAAATTGATAAATTAAATGAGATTTTCACTACATTGTTCTCTTTGTAGAAAGATTCAAGCGTTCTTAATTCCTGTTATTTTCCCAAAGATGATGATGATGATAGCAAACTAATATTTAATAGGATAAGGAGCCATTTAGACCTAATAAAATGACTCACCAGGTGGCATACACAATCGACTCACTAACGTGGACAAGTTTGGAAACCATAGATCTTTCCGCCTGGGGATACACAGCTCCCTTGGGATCAACTTTAAAGATAGTATCTCACTAAAAATAACGAAACTTGCGAAATAGTCACTTTAAACTTGCGAATTCGTTATCATTCATGTTTTGGTAATTAAAATGAACAGTGAGCAGAAATCATAAATTCATCAAAAGTCACTTTTTCGTAAATATTTCTATAATCAACCCAAAAAATAAAAAAAACACATACAGAATGAACAATGTGAAAGCTAGTTAGGCAAAATCCTTAAAAGTATTATTGGGAATAAAATTACAATATTCTAAGTCATTTTTTCTTTACACCCAGTTAACACAATTAAGATTGTAAACTAGGTTCCTTCTCTCAAAGAATGAGAGATGCTCCAATTTTTTGAGGGATGAAGTATACAACAAATATTCCCAAAACCCAGAGTCTCTCTATGAGGGAGAATTAGAATTCCTTAGAATTGAAGTTACACAGTCTCCCTCCCTCCCTCCCTCCATCATACCCAGAGTTTAAATCTCAAATTTTGACCCATCGATAGAAACTTCACCTCCATGTGCTCCACACGTGCCAACACAAGAGTGTAAAGATGTGCTCACTGCTACTGAAAGAAAGGGTACGTTGCCATAGTTCTGTAGAAGACAGAAGGTACGGGTACGAGCACAGGTACGGGAATTTGAGAGCTCAATTTGTACTTGTCCATGACGGGCTTATCTTATATAGAGAGGGAGGCGTGGACACATGTGGTGGGTGACAAGTGTCGGCCCATCTTTGGGCCCTTTGTCTGGTCCCACATTAACTATAATTAAGATTATAAAACTGACCTACTAGCTTTCCTCTTTGCCAACCCGGCGTGATAATAGCCCTTTATCTTCCCACTCTGCTTGTGGACCCTCCATGTTTACAATCAACTTCATTATTGGATATTTTTTCTTTAATTTGTATTTATTTTGATATCAAATTTCCTTAATATCTTTTATAATTTGTTTTTTTGGTGAATCCTTGAATTGGCCCCCCTTCTGTTTACAAAATGATGACAAGTCCCTTGACCTCAATCTTATCTAATAGACTAATGAGAAGTGAGCTAAATACCTTCTTCAACCTCTAACCAAAGACATTTGGCTTTTCTCCCCCTCAAACCAATTATTTTCAAGTTTTTCAATATGATCCGCTTAATTCTGAGTCGAAAAGACCTAGTCAGTCTGTACATGACTTATGTGGCAAGGGAACAAAATCATAGATCTTTTTCTTCGAGATACACAAGGAAAAATATCAACGGTTTTGTGCCCTTCCCACATCAATCGCTTACTGACCAAGTGTGAGCTTTTTCGAGTCAGAAAATCATTAATCTTTCAATATCAAAGGTTTTTTTTTTTTTTTTTTTTATTCATGTATTGGACCTTATCTTCAATCCCTCATTTTCATTTATTTATAATCCCTTCTAAAATAATCATGATTTTTTATCCAAAATTCCATAATCTTCTACTTCAAAACTCGTATCTTCTTATTGACTTTTAAATGTCTATATTCGTAAGATAACATTATTTTGAAGTTGGAAGAAGAAAGAATTAGGAATTCTGATTATAAGGCAAAGATGGACACATTTAGATCATTTTTCATTAATCTATAAAAGAAGATTGAAGTCCAGGCACTTCGTGAAAGATGAAAATTTTGACAAGAAAATTCGATGGGCCAAAGCCCACTAGTTTTAGTAACTGAATTTTGATGGTCCATGGCCGTTGAATAGAGCTAATGAATTTCTCTCATCTTCCGTTAATTTGATGGCTTCAATCTGTCAAAAAAACATTTGACAATGAAAAATTTTGACATCTTGGACCATCAAATTTTATGAAATTCGACAGCCTTGTGCCGTCAAATATAGGTTCTTTTTTTCACATTGTAAGGGGTATGTCATCAGTTTAAAAATACAGGGGTATCCCAAATCTTCACCGAAAGATACATGGAAGGATATGAAATTTATAAATCACCCTTTATTTTTTTATTTTTTTATTTTTTTTATGACTAAAAATGGTAATATGGTGGATATTTTAGTTGCCTAAATATGCATGTAATAACTACACTACTTTTACGTAAAAATGGTATACTATCCATAAAATCAACTTTAACAATAGAACTACTTGAGCATCAAATTATAGTTGTGTTTTAATAGATTTCATCAATGAATTTTGCTTTTTCAATTAAGTTTTCTAATTATAGTTTATATTTTTCCTATTATAATATTTTTTTGTTGAATCCAATTGAGATAACTGGACAACGACGACGATAGTTCATGAACCAAACCCCAAGGGGGTGGCTCAATGGCAATTTTCGGATCCGAGTTCAATACTCAGTATGAGCAGTATTTCCTCGGGGCCACCCGCGAGGACGCACCCTCTTACCTGGTGCGTGTGATGTGCGAGTGTTACACGTGCCCAGGGGAGGAACCCATATGCCTTGGCTCCGGCCATGGCTCTTACAGTCCCCTTAGTAGGACATAGGTTTGTACAACCTCGTCATATAAAAAAAAACATAGTTTATGAACCAATTATCTTGATTACTCCACACCCTGTATCATCTTAATTTGTAATTTTTTCGTCAACGGAGTATATTAATTAACCCGATTGATTTATCTACTTTTAGACAGCTGCATCTCAAGCTAAATGTAGATTATTATATCTTACAAGTCATGCTAATGTTCTCAACAGGATCTAAGCCCAATTAACACAATCAGATCATAATGAAATCAATTAAACAATGAACAAAACAAACCAATCATGGAGTCCTTGAGGTGGAGAAAGGCTACACCATCTATAGGGGTCGGTTACACACCCCAACCTTGGATTAACTATATAGGGAAATTGTCCCTTTTGGATCAAACACACATACACTACCATATATACATATTTGATAAGTAAACTACTACTAAAGAAGGCTTTTCTTTCTATTCCTTTACAGACTACACTTGGCAATCTTCCCAACCCAGTTCTACTACAACCTCAATGAGTAGGACCACTACAATAATTTACAAAATATATACAGATATATAGATTATATTACATGTTGTACTAACCAAAATTGAAACAAAATGAAGCAAAACCCAAATTCCCTGAAAGAGTACATGTTGTTGTGATTCTAAGAGTACTTCGGCCAACATAAGAGCATAGTGATGCACATCCTCATAATGTAAAGCTTCCCCATTTGGTTTCTCACCTTTCTCTTCATCTTACCAACTCTCTTACCCATGCTTCCCTTTGATGTTTATACTTCTTCCACCACCACCACCACTACTACTACTACTAATAGGTTTCATCAGACAACAAAGCCAGATTTATCGAGTGCCTAACTAGTGTATCACATAGATTCTAGCCCCGATTGGGCCCACTTGCAGACATATGTATCACGCTCATAACGTTCCCTATCGCGTGGACCATCTCTCTCTAAATTCAACTTAAAAACACCATCCATTCAGCTAGGTGTGCCGGCCACTTACGACAGATAAAATCAGTTTGAAGTAGCTAACATGAACCTTATCTTCTTTATCACCCAACCCTACGTACTCGACTTTAGAAGGACAGAGAACCACAAATCACATCTGAAGTAACCTTCATAAAGGGGAGTACCTTCCACTTTTGAGTTAAGAGAATGACACTTGTCCTTCGTTACCGTCTTCTACATGATATTCTATTTGCGGGTCCAATTTCCTAACCAAAGAACAGCAAAAGAAAGATACTCATCTTATCTCATTGAAATGAGAGTAATCATGGATAGGACATTAGATACACACCAAGCATTTTCATGAGGGTCCATACATTTAAGTTTTAAATTATTAATATAGACAAAGCCAGCTGATATGGGTTGAATTTGGATGGACCAGATGATTTTTGTCCTAACAAATGTCCTAGTCAAGGCCAATGATGTGTTTAGTCCAACAACTAAAAGCTGTGTGAGAAGACTTACATCTTTGGAAATACAAAAACAGGGAAGTATTTGAATCACATATGGGTGTTTCTCATGCATTTATGAAGCTTCTTGGAAGGAAGTTTGTGTCTCACTTCATCGCATCGTACATTTTTCATGACAGTCACGTGGAGAGAGAAGAAAATTGATGTGGATATCTAAGATCTGACCATTTTATGATCCATATAAATATCATAATTGTTATCGTCCGAAGCAAACAAACAAAATATTGATCAAACATCATCATCAAAGTCTTATCA
This sequence comes from Akebia trifoliata, assembly GCF_017979445.1. Classification (NCBI taxonomy): domain Eukaryota; kingdom Viridiplantae; phylum Streptophyta; class Magnoliopsida; order Ranunculales; family Lardizabalaceae; genus Akebia; species Akebia trifoliata. Next base: position 28,273,379 of record NC_141390.1, read on the forward strand.
CAAATATCTGAGGTTGGCCCAAGGATTATGATCGTCTCTTAACCATCTCAAGTGCATATGACCTTATGGTAGGGAACTCAACATTCAGTTTCACTGATACCATTTAGAGATCTTTCATCCAAAAGAGAATAAGATAGCAAGATATATATTAGATGCTCGCAATAACTTGACCACAGTGTTTTTCACCTTGCAAAGAAACTTTGAGGTCATGGGTTGATGTCCAGCTTACCCATTTAAAAAAAAAAAAACCGATAGCTCATTTCCCTCTCACACACGGGTCTTCATCCTCTCTCTCTCTCTCCAAATGGCCAACAAAATACAAGGAGAATCAAACTCCATAGAATCTTTTCTCTTGATAGCTCATTTCCCTCTCACACACGGGTCTTCGTCTCTCTCTCTCTCCAAATGGCCAACAAAATACAAGGAGAATCAAACTCCATAGAATCTTTTCTCTTGAGGGTAAAGGTGGGACTGCCAATATAGAATTGGGAAAGCACCGACACAGTTTGAAAAGTGGTATGAAATGGAACCAAATCATTCGAGCAAAATTATAATAGATGAGGTGAAATACACTTTCCATACTCACTTTGCTAAAGAAACATGATCCACGGATAAAATACCTTGAGGAATGGTATAGTTCATGGTCAAAATTCTATCAAAGCCAGCATATGAAAAATGCTACCTTAGAACCTTGGACTCCACTTGTTGATCAACAGAGAAAATTTCATCCTGACCATCCTTTCCAAGAAAGATGGAGAAAAAGATGTACAATTAATAAGGTCAACAATAGATTCAATCCCCGACTGTTGAAACTCCTTCTGAAACCAAAAACCCAAGAAAGCTCAACCCTTTCTCAAATTATGAAATTCAGAACAAGCATCTTCTTATAGATAAAATAGAGTATAGATTCAAAATCTGGATTTCGATTTGAAAGGAGGCATACCATGCCATTTATCGCCCCAAAAACTGCACCTACTGTCCTTACTATGAAAGCTATCCTTCTGAGAGATGAATGCACTACTCAACTTTCCTATCAGTGTTTCAGACCCGAACTCTAGCATGTACAGATGGAAACTTCACTCTAGATTCTTTGAGAATATTTATGAAGCACTTCATTTGCTTCTTTTCTATGGAAGTTTTATTTTCCAAGAATGTATCCTGTTTTTTGGCCTAATCTTGGTCTAAATCACTCTCTTCACAAGTTATTGCCTCGAGTGATTCCAAATCTCCACATCCATTTTCCCAGCAGTGCTGACTTTATTTTCTAAAAACTAAGCCTATATGTTTCTTTGGGGAACAAATACCTCCAATTTACAAATTGGGATTTAAGGAACTTCAATACCACATTCTCTTAGGTAGCTATGAAGCACCTACAAAGGTTGGTTGCAACTTGAAAATAGCCTCAACTAATAACCATTAATATACACACTATTCAAGAGAATTTACAAAATGTCGGACAAAATCTAGAACACGGAAATTCAAGTCATAATTAACAAACGATTTAGTAGATACATATAGATAAAGTGATACTTTCTCCAAAGGATCCAATTCATCGAAAAACCATATTGAATACAACATTTCATTTCTCCTCCAATGCTTTCTTGATGTCCTTCTGTAATTGAAGAACCAAAGAAGAAAGGATACACAAACATTTTAAGACAGACAAAACAAATGAATGCATAAAAATTAACTTGATTGAGAAAATGGAAAGCAATCTACCTCAATGGAAAATGGGGATGTCGTAGGGGCGTAGCGGCTAATGACATGACCTTCCTTATCAACCAAAAACTTGGTGAAGTTCCATTTGATTCTAGACCCCCAAAAGCTAGGTTTGCTTTCTTTGAGGAATTTGAACATAGGTGCCGTATTTTCACCATTCACACGGACCTGAGAAATAGAAGAAAAAGCTGAGCATCTAAAGTTTGTATTCAAATACACCGTGGGTACAAAATAAAGCAACAGTAAGAATAAATGTGAAGTGGAGAGATGTTGTTGACAAACATTTACCCCAAAAGACTGATCTGATGGGGAAGGCACAACTATGAATATAAGAGGGTCATGGGTTGAACTAGGGCACGATATGTGAGCACGTGACACCCGAGAACGGAGGCAGATAACACAGCACTCAACACTCCCCCTCACAAATAAGGGTGGAAATTTCCTTCAAGGAGACTTAAACATGTGACCTATACGAACCTAAAGTTTTAATACCATGTTGACAACCATTTACCCCCAAAAGATCGATCTGATGGGGAAAGCGCAACTATAAATATAAGAGAGTCACAGGTCGAACTAGGGCACGATACATGAGCACGTGACACCCGGGAGCAAACGCGGATAACACAACATTCAACAGATGTGACGTAGATAATCATCAATCACGTAACATAATACCCATAAAATTATAAAGAAACTATAAAATCTAATAAAAGTCAAAAGCTGACCAAGGTACCCACAATAATGCTATTTTTTGTGAATCTGATTATTGATTGCTTAATTAAATGGCATTATGTTTACCAATTGATTGTAAATTTTACTACTCAAATTCTGAGTCCTTCGACTATGTGCATCAATATGAGTGAAACATTATTCATCTTGAATCGGTTACCGCATGGTTTTTGTGATATTATGAGTTATGAATGTTGTTCACATGGTGGTTCTATCATTTCATTAAACATGTGTTATCCAACGTTCTAGCAATACTTATCCAGACTGCTCTTGGTTGAAGCTCGGTACCTTGGTGTCATAACATTAGGTGTTACAACAGTTTAGGAGGAGTTTTGTTTCCTAAGAAAGTGCCTTGAAGTAGAATCAGATAGAACCATTTAAGATAAATGATGAGTTGTATTCTAAAAACAATGTTATATAATACCTTGGAATTGACGACAGGAAAATACTAATGATGCTTGTCACTTATATAGTCATATTGGAGGCAACTGGGGAACCCAAAATCAAGATTATAAGCAGCCGGAATCTTCTTTCCTTAACATAAGATTATCAATTACACACTACAAGACGTAAAGCACCTCACCCATAACTCACACTACTACAAACCTAGTTGATAATATCAAATACAGCAAAAATTCTAGACAAGAAAAGTTCAAATACAATTAAATTTTTCATTCCAAATTTAGTTAAAAATAAAAACAAACAAAAGCTATTTTGTGGAGTTATATCATAAAATATCAATATTCAAAGATTCCAAAATAATCCATGCAATATTCAAGTTAGCATCTGTTTGTTTCTTGTATTATCCTTTTCTCCGTGACCCTATTCCAGAATTTTATTCCTCAATAGGTAGTGCAATTCCTCACATCTCCCTATTCTTTAAAATAGGTGTCAATTTTTTTTTCCCATAATTGACATCCAAATATAAATCTTGCTACCATTTAAAGCCCAACCTGTAAAAGTAAGTTCAACAAGTTTCAAATGTTCATATAAACCAACGAGAAAAGAATTCATACTCAAAGTTGATCAATCCTTCCTTCCCAATTTCACTATATAATGATATCTAGTTCTCAACATATCATCAAATAACACTTAAATATAACCACTACAAGGATTTTAATAGAGCAGAATGCACTTCTCAGAGGCCCTTAAAGGTTCGCTAATATTGTGGATGACATTAGGATTTTTTTTGCAGAAGAGACTGACTAGTCATAATTTTTCAAGTGCCAATAAAGAGATCCTGTGCTGAAGAGGGTGCATATCACCATGCTTTCTATGTTAAAGCTTGCTTTAGATTCCCTCATTTTTTCTTAAAAAGATATCATCTCCTGCTTCTCAAAGAGAAAAAGTTCTACACATTGCAATTTAAAAAAAAATAGATTAAATGCTTAAATTAAACCAGGAGGAGGAAGATTTCATAGTGAAAATTACCTAACAAAGTTACTCAAATAAACATTAAGAAATTTCTTTCCTACTTTCTTCAAAGGATGATGAGGTGTTATCAAGGATGATTTATGAATGTGGTGGCACTGTGGCAGAATTCTATGAGGAGGCATATCTTGATAGATGTTCCAAAAACATGGTCTTACCTCTCATTCATAAGAAAAGTGTGGACGACTGATAGATTGTCATCAATAGGCATTGTTGGAAGTATCACTAGAATTACTGCTAGAGAATGGGCACGATCTATTACCATTCAAAGGCGCATTTATCAAGGAGTGTCAAATTCTTCACAAAATATATTTGCAATTGAAAAACTATATCCAAGAAGTCAACATAGTGAACTAGGTAAAACATGCAAGGTAGACATAGAAAAAGCTTACAATAGCATGATTAAGGACTTCTTGTAGTACAAGTATGTAAACTGAATTTCGACATAAAATAGAAAATATGTGTAAGAGTTTAAACTCCAGCTGATCGATGTGGGAATTCTAAAGATTTTCCTATATATCTTGGTAAGAAAGGTGATAAATAAGCTCACTAGACAGGTATAAAATGGAAGCTTCCCAAAAGATTTTTGGTGGGGAAAGCGTTCGCTTGTCCCTCACCTCCAATTTGTGGGAAGGCACGATCTTTCTTTGTAAGCTTCAAACCAATACGATATTTGAGGGCATTCATAGGTGCTTCAAAGACACAACGCACTTACAAATTAACCACTTAAAAGAGAAGTCTCCAAAGTTGACAAATTTGGTGCATTAGCAGAGTGTTTCACAAGTAGGTGGACCATTTTCCTTCTTTTATCTTGGCCTCCCCACATGGAGCAAGTTGTCATTTTAAAGAAACGTCGGACCCTACGTTGGAGAGATTTGACAAGGAGCCTCACTTCATGAATGAAATAATAGTTTTATAAAGGCAACAATGTTACCTTCATTTATGATACTCTTTCAAGGTCAAAGCCTTGTTGTAACCAATGATCTTCTATCCTCATAGAATTCCATGGTATTCTGAGACTTGCAACAGTGACTTGAAATACAGAGAACCATCGATTTTCCTTGTGTGTATCGAGAAAAAGAATCTATGATTTTCTGCACAATCAAGTGCACTATCAGTGCTACTTCGAGTGTTATTTCCAGAACTTAAGCATTTTTCTTCTAAGGATTTCTGACTTAAATTAAGTACAATTGTCCTAAAGATTTTATAGTACTTTTGTGCTGTTCAAAGATAGTTTGCACCAATGTTTAAAATCTTTACTTGAGGCAATGTTTTGGTCAGGAGAGAGAAAAACAAAGACTGTTTGACCAAACATTTGAAATGTTCTCAAAGCATTCAATGTTATGGGGCCAATATTTTGTTTCGGTCTCAGCTGAAACCGTAATCTTCCACCAAAACATTCCAAAACAAAACAAGTCGAAATTTTCAACCATGATTTGTACCAAGGTTTAAAATCTCAACTCGAGGCACTGTTTCAAGCAAGATGAAAACCAAAATGAACTTGATCGAAACATTCAAAGACAATCCAAATACTCCAAAATACGGAATGGTTTGGAATCAATGTTTTGTTAATCCAAATATTATGCTGAAACATTCTAAAACAGAATGAAAGTTTGAACTATGGTTTGTACGATATTTCCTTTTGCTTCAGAGGTTATACCTCTTTAGTCATCATGGTATTAGATAAAACTTTGAGCTGACAAGACTTTGTTCCCTTTCTCTTGTTATTGATAGGAAACCGTCGTAGGTGGGAATTGAAACCAGGTTTGCAATCCAATTAAGTGCTTTAATTTATCTAATTACTGACATTCTCCCTCACCTTTTGGAAAACTGGAAATTCGGCCTTGAATTTTGTACATGCATACTCTTGCACTTTGCTACTTTCCTCGGGCTCTTGCTTGAGGAATTGATTACATGGAAATGCCAAGATCTCGAAACCTGAATTCAGCCACTAAAACAATGTACATGTCTTCCGAATTCCATGCAAAGACAAAAGAGAGCCTACGGAAAGATAAAATTCTTTACTTGATAAAAGTACTCTATGATTTGAGTTTTTAATAAACATAAGATGATTAAGAAAACCCTCGATGAACATATTTTTAGAAGAAAAAAAAAAAACAATCCTTCAAAAACACCAAGCAAAAAAATTTCATGAATATTTTACAATTTCATAAATTTCCTTCAAAGAGAAATAAATAAATAAATTACAAGATTAATCCTTCATGGCTTCATGGCTATTTCTTAATTCATCCAAAAAAAGAGAATAACAAGAAAAACCCCTTAAAGGGTATTTCATTAATCTTTCCAAGTAGGAGGGAAAACAAAATAAATTTAAAAACCCTTCATAGGTTAGATGCTCCAAAAGAAAAAGGTAAAAGTAAGCAGAAGTCCTTCATGAAAATTTCAATAATCATCCAAGAATTGAGAAAAGTAAGCAAATCCCTTCATGGGTTAACCTCCAAAAAGGAAAAATTAAGTAAAAATCCTTCATGGGTATTCCCAAAATAGGAAATTACCAAGTGTGGTACTTCAAAAATTGATCCAACAAAAAGAAAAGAAAACAATATAACAGAATCTCACCTTTATCCTTGTATTTGGTGTAAAGCTCAGTCAATTGGGTATAATTGGTATTTGTAAATCCACTGTTTCAGCTCCAACCACAATCCCATTAATATTCAGAAAAACCAAAATAAATAAATAAATAAAATTGATGAACGACTCATTCTTGAAAAAAAAAGTACCATTTGGAAGCAACGTTAACAACAAGAATAATCTTCCCTTTGTAAATGCTGAGATCAACATCCTTCCCTTTACAATCCTGAAAAGAAAAAACCCATAATTTCAAAGAACCCATATGCGTGCAAGTGATGAATTTTCATACAGACAGACAGAGAAAAAAAAAAAATTAAGATTGAAATCTAATAAAAGTAACTTACCTTGACTGTGAAATCATGGAGGGACTGGTTTAAGGGAGAGGATTGAGAAGCACCCATACCAAATTTTTTTGCGTTTCTAGTGGATCTATTATTGAAATATAATTGTAGGAGTTCAGCCGTAAACGCGTTCGTTGCCTTCGTTTAGGGATAATTATAAAAGCACCCCACGAATTAATAAGGGCAACCCACACCATATCCGAATTGTTTTGTGTTATATGAGTTAAAAATTTCAGAACAAGTTGATTTTTTCTGAAGCTCATCAAAAATCAGTTCATTCCAAAAATTTTAACTGCATCAAAATCAGTTCAAGAATATTAAATCATCCTCTCTTTTTTTTTTTTTTTTAAATCAATTTTGATAGAGTTGAAAGTATGGGAATGGACTGATTTTATAATTAATTACTTTTATAGCCTATATAAGACAATTCAATTGGACTAAGATGTGGGTTGCCATTAATAATTCATAGGGTGCTTTTATAATTACCCATTGTTTAGGTAGACAACCCTGTCACAACAGCATTCTGGTGAGAAATTGATCACTCTTAATTGTGTAGTTTTGGAAACACCCCTTTGATTTTTGGTTTATATTTTAGATACCCCCTGAATTTCAAACTAATGACATACACCTTGACCAATGACCACTATCTTGATTTAGACAAAAAAAACACTTGAATTTTTCAAATGAAGTTCATGAGGTTGAAAAGTTTGAATGTTTTCATCTTCATTCCTAATGTCTTAAATTTTTGAATCATTTGGCAAAATCCTTTAAAGTAAAATATTTTATTTATTTAGTAGTTATGATTTATTTTTTTCGTAATGAATATCTAGTGTTTGTGAAAAGAGTTATGATAATCTAACACTCTTCTTTCAGACGCCCCATCACAAGAATTGTAAATCCCTTCTTTGGAATACACAAGAAAAAAATTTGTGATTTTGTAATTGTCATGTCAAGGAGTGTATGGGGGCATCTAAAAATGAGGGCGTCAGATTATCATTAGTCTTGCAAAAAATATTTTTTTCTTGATTTAGTTAATGAAACATTGTGTTGGGGATCAAACAAATAATTGTTTTGGTCCATTGTAAGAATGTTTTATCCAAGTATTGCTATGAATGAATTGGTAACAAATTTCAATTTGTTAATACAATTTTTTTTTATGAAGGTTGGTAGATCTAAACAAGTCCACCAAATTGTTTTTTCAAAGATGGCTTAAATTTCAATATGGATTATTAAAGAGGGGAGAACCCTTAATGTGAATGATGTCATTTTCCTATAGAGGACACACAAATTTTGGATCTCAATTTTGATTATGGGAGTGCCTTTTCTAATCAATTTTGTGAAATAGTAATCGAAACAAAGAATATGATTATTGGTCATTGCAAAGATGACAATTTGCTTCATTTCAAGTAAAATTACTTAAAGGATCTTGGCAGAGGGATTTATTTCTAAATAGTCTTTAAGTTTTGTGTGGTAGCTTGATAGGACATTTAGCAAAAAAAATATTTCTTAATGGTACCTCGTTATTGACAAACTCACCATTTTTTTATTTACTGTCAGATTCACCATTTTTTATTTATTGTCAAACTGGACACTTTTTCATTTAGTGTCAAGTTCACAATTTTTACTGTCAAACTCACCATTATTTACTATCGAGTTCACCAATTTTATATGCTGTTAAGTTCACCACTGATAAAACTCACGGATTTTCAATTTTTAAGTTTTTTGGACTAAAAACATAGAAAGATTGACAAAAAAACTTGAGATAACGACTTGTTTAAATGATTTCAACCCAAAAGATCATTATTTGTTGATTTTTATCCAAAAACTAAGAAAAAAAAGTGAAAAAATCTTAGTTTTTTTACATATGTAGACACCCAAATTTGACCGGGCCTTCGATGTTAATGTCCAAAAAAAATGGAATGGGCCTCAAGGCCCAAACCATCAAAATCCAATATATACTGTCATTTTCTTTTAAGAAAAAATGGCCTGAGGCCCTTCTCACATGGCCCACGGACCAAAGACTCATCACCCTACCTCTACACTTCTCAACCCGGTACTATACACACTCAACCCATTACTATACCTAAGTCCAATTCAATTCAACCCATTACTGTACCTACTCAACCCACTACCCAAGCCCCTAGAAGGTTGTTGCCTTGGATTGCAATGTGTTAATCCATGTGGTCCTAAAGTCTCTCAATAAGATTTGAATGTGTTAATCTAAGTGGTCCCAAAGTCCCTAAATAAGATTTCAATGTGTCATTCCATGTGGGTTCTCAAGAATGCGTGTGTGTTGTTGGGAATTTCTCCGAAACTTAAAAAAATTTCTATTATTTTAGATTGATACTACAATTCTCACAAGTTTGCGTTCGATAGATCTGATGTGACATATCCAACATAAATGTTCATTTATCAAAATTTAAAATGGTAAATTGATAATGAAGAACGTATATGGAGTCATTCTTGAGTGACTCCACAAGACACTGTACTGACGTGAAGGTGTGTCCAAAACCATAGATGCTTCATAGATGCTTGTCATTTGTATCTCAAAGTATAGCATCTATGGTTCCATGCACATATCCATGAGCAGTGTGAAATGCAGTGTCTTTCACAATCATTTCGCCTTACATTTGGGTAAGGGCACATTTTTCTGATTAAGAATTCGAGTAAAATTACCAATAATTATTTTATTTGAAATTTGCTTCGAATTGGATGTGGATATGCATCATATTTGACCCAAATGTTCATTTATCCAAATCGGATATCCGTTCAAAATTCAGATGAGTTAGATATGGATATTCTTGAGAAAATCAAATAAAAAATAGGATATATATATATATATATATATATATATATATATATATATATATATATATTCAGATATGTAATTGGATACAGACACGGATATATGCTTCACTCAACCCGTTTCCAGCTCTACTAGAGATTAGGAATTTTAAATTGATGGTGATATCTGTGAATAATGGAATCTGCATTTTTTCTCTCTCATCTCAACAAGGAAATCTGAGTCTAATACAAATTGAAACAAGTGGTCGAAATGGCTCTTCTTGATATGATCATGTCATGCCTAACAGTCGTATTAGATGTTTTTTCACTCGCATCTCGATGAAAAGAATCTATGAATCCTATCCACTTTCACCTCATGAAGTACGATATGAGGCTCCAAATAGAGTTCACTCCAGCATGACTCTTTTATTTATTAGAACAAATTCCCAACAACAAAAACATAGATCCTAAAATACCTGATTTTAAAATTGCTTAATCAAACTTGATTTTAGTTAGTTCATTCCAAAACTTTTAACTACAACAAAACATGTTCAAGAATATTAAATCATTCATTTATTTTTTTTAAACCAATTTTGGTAGAGTTTGAAGTATCGGAATGAACTGATTTTATATCTAATTTTCAGTTTGAAACTTTTAGCCCATATAAGATCATTCAATTTGACTAGGATGTGGGTTGCCCTTAATAATTCATAGGGCGCTTTTATAATTACCCATTGTTTAGGTAAGCAACGCTGTCAAAATCTGGCATTTGGTGAGAAATTGATCAGTCTTAATTGTGTAGTTTTGGAAACACCCCTTTGGTTTTTTATTTATATTTTAGATACTCCCTGGATTTTCAAACAAATGACATAAACCTTGACCAATGACCGCTATCTTGATTTAGGAAAAAAAACACTTGAATTTTTCAAATGAAGTTCATGAGGTTGAAAAGTTTGAATGTTTTCATCTTAATTCCTAATGTCTTAAATTTTTGAATCATTTGGCAAAATCCTTTAAAGTAAAATATTTTATTTATTTAGTAGTTATGATTTTTTTTTTTTTTTCTTGTAATGAATATCTAGTGTTTGTGGAAAGAGTCGTGATAATCTGACACTCTTCTTTTAGACGCCCCATCACAGAATTGTAAATCCCTTCTTTGGGATACACAAGAAGAAGATATATGACTTTGTAATTGTCATGTCAAGGAGTGTATGGGGGCATCTAAAAAAAGGACGTCAGATTATCATTAGTCTTGCAGAAAATATTTTTTTCTTGATTTAGTTAATGAAACGTTGTGTTGGGGATCAAGCAAATAATTGTTTTGGTCCCCTGTAAGAATGTTTTATCCAAGTATTGCTCTGAATTGGTAACGAATTTCAATTTGCTAATACAATTTTTTTTATGAAGGTTGGTATATCTAAACAAGTCCACCAAATTGTTTTTTTTTTTTTTTTTTTAAGATGGCTTAAATTTCAATATGGATTATTAAAGAGGGGAGAACCCTTCATGTGAATGATGTTTCCTATAGAGCACACACAAATTTTGGATCTCAATTTTGATTATGGGAGTGCCTTTTCTAATCCATTTTGTGAAATAGTAATCGAAACAAAGAATATGATTATTGGTCATTGCAAATATGATAATTTGCTTCATTTTAAGTAGGGATTTATTTCTAAATAATCCCTAAGTTTTGTGTGGTAGCTTGACAGGACATTTAGTAAAACTTTTATTTCTTAATGGTTCCTCGTTATTGATGAACTTTCCATTTTTTTATTTTCTATTGGGTTCACCATTTTTTAATTTATTGTCAAACTCGACGCTTATTCATTTAGTGTCAAGTTCACAATTTTTACTGTCGATCTCACCACTATTTACTATTGAGTTCACCACTTTTTATTTATTATTGAGTTCACTGATAAAACTCACCAATTTTCAATTTTTGAGTTTTTGGGACTAAAATGCACTGAAAGATTGCTAAAAACTTGAGATAACGACTTGTTTAAATGATTTCAACCCAAAAGATCATTCTTTATCAAATTTCATCCAAAAACTAAGAAAAAAAAAGTGAAACAAATTTTAGTTTTTTACATATGTAGACACCCAAATTTGACTGGTCCCTTAATGCTAATGCCCAACAAAATTGGAATGGGCCCCAAGGCCCAAACCTTCAAAATCCATTATATATTGTCATTTTCTTTTAAGAAAAAATGGCTTGAGGCTTGAGGCTTTTCCCACTTGGCCCACAGACCAAAGACTCATCACCTCACTTCTACACTTTTCAACCCAATCACAACCCAATTCCAATCCTATTCAACCTACCATTTAAACCCATTAACTTTTCAACCCAACACTGTACCCACTCAACTTATTACTATACCTAAGCCCAATGCAATTTAACCCATTACTATACCTACTCAACTCACTACCCAAGCCCAACATCATAACGAATCAACATGATCATCAAGTGGGACACATGTCATCACCTCAACTCACCTTCCTTATCCAACTACCTACCCCTATCACCTTTTCTCTAAAAATATTATCTACTCATATCTCAACTCATACCTTTATCTAACCTATTATCATTATTTTCTACAACCCATCTTTACAATCAAAACCGACACCCATTCTCTCAAATCAAACACTCATTCTTTCTAATAAACTCTTTTAAACCTCTAATCTATACACATCTTTACACATGTCACTATCTCCCTCACCTTCCTAAAACCTAATCAACCATCCTCTTACACCCCATTCTCTTAAATCAAACACCACTCCACTTTATCTCACTAAACATTCAACCAATCAAGCACCCTCTTACACCCGTATTCTCTCAATCAAATACTACTCATTCTCTTTCACAAAACACTTTACCTAAATGGGTTGAAAGATCTAATCCATTTGGGTGACAAATAACTCATTTAACCCCCTTTATAAAAATGTCCTTCCATCTCCTTTAATTTACACACACCCCTCTCATAAACTTCAAACCATTCTACTCATTCTTATCAATTCACCCAATTATACCCTTAAAAATTACGCTCCAAATCCTATAAAATCCCTCCATCCTCAACACAATTCTCACATTATAAAAAACTAAGAAAAATACCTTTTAAAACTACAATTCTCACTCTATTCACTAATCACCCTCAATTCTCCCAACTTATTAACTCAACCTTCAATCATCAAAAGTAGTATAACTCTATCAAATCAAGATCAAGACAAAGAAGACTCATATTTTAGAGGACAAAGAAGGTCAAATCAAGTTCAAGGTAGATTTTGGACAAAAGAAAATTTTACTTCTCCCCATCAACTTTTCCTCTTCTACTTATCCCCTTTCTCTATACTTATGCACACACCATGGAAGGCTTGAATCATCAAAAAACCCCTTTTTCAATAAGGGTGCCTTCAATGGTTTGAACTAACATGGAAGTCCCTCACTTGATAGCACATATCAGATTTTTTGACTTTTCTTTTCTTTTCAAAAAGAACTAAATCCAAGGTTACCATTAATGGTGAAGGGAATAGGGTGTTTAACACCTTCCCTACTCCCTAATATGGACCTCTTACCTAGATCTAAGATTGAACCAATAAACCTTATCCAAACAAGAGTCACTATATGCTAAAAAATGATTTTTCAAAAAATATATCATTGGTGATCATTCACACCATTTTTCAAAAAGAATAGTGACGACTCAAAAACCCTAAAGTGGTTGAGATATTCGGAAAAAGAAGAATCTCATATCCACAACATATATTTCAAAATATTTATAAAAAAAACACTTGAAAATGGCTTTTCTTCCTTTTTAAACCCTTTCTAACATAAATGAGTCTCCGAAACTCAATTGAGATGCCAAAAATCCATTGTTTTTTATGAAAACAATGAGTTCAAATTGTTAAGGCATTCAATTGTGAAAAATGTGAGAGATGAGGTCCAAGGACTGTTAAGAAAAGAAAAGTTTACTAAATGGATTATTAAGAGATCGTTCAAAACTTAGGAACTATTTAGAAAAAAAGTCACTTTCCTAGATCCTTTAAGTAATTGTCTCAAATTTTTAAATAATTATATTTTTCTCTTTAGAATTTGATATATTTTGAGTTTATCCCCCACCTCACTCAAGTTTTTGGGTTTATTAGTACTCTTCTATTTGGTTAATATTTGACAGTTGCCCTCACTCCACTAATGACATTGCCCTTTGACAAGGTCTTCTCTCATAGACTAATAAGAAATGGTCTGAATGTCATTTTCTACAACTTCGAACAAAAAACCCATGAATTTGTGCTCAAAACCACAATATATTCATATTCTTCAACCGTATCAAGCAACTTTAGTTTGCCCCCACTACAAGAAATCTTTGCTTCGCCCTTGTTTATACTCCCTAGGTTTTCAAACTAATGATATACCCCTTAGACCAATGACCACTTTCTTGATTTAGGGAAAAAGAAACTTGAATTTTTCAAATAAAGTTCATGAGGGTGATACTTTGGATGTATTTTTCTAAATTGCTAATGTCTTCAATTCTCTTTTTCATTTAGCAAAGTCCTTTAAAGTAAAATATTTTATTTATTTATTTAGTAATTATGATTTTTTTTGTTTGTTAATGAATATCTAGAGTTTGCAAAAAATATCTCTTTTCTTGATTTAGATTTTGAAGCATCGTGTTGGGTATCGAGCAAATAATTGTTTTGGTCCATTATAAGAATATCCAATCCAAGTATCGCTCTGAATTGGTAATAAATTTCAAATTTTTTTTCATATATTTTTATAAAAGTTAGTAGAACTTAAAAAATCCACCAAAATTGCTTTAAGGATTGCTACAGTTTCAATATGGATCATTAAAACGGGGAGAACCCTTCACCTCGATGATGGCATTTTCTTACTGAGCAACACACAAATTTTGCTTATCAAATTTTAATGATGTAAGTACCTTTCCTAATCAATTTTATGAAATAGTAATCAAAATGATGCTCATCCAAGAATATGATTATCAGTCGTTGCAATGAAGACAATATTGCTTCATTTTATGATATGATATGCAGTCCAAGTGCAGCATTTTGGGCCCAAGGTGGTGGCTATGAGCTTTCCAAGCAAATTATACTACAATTTGGGCTTTTGTTGGGACATTGTAAAGTAGCTTATGCGTGTGACACGCACAAGTTGGTTGGCTAAAAGCAACCGTTGAATGTAGGACTCCAAACAATTGAGTCACCAACATGAGATGAAAGTCTATGCTGGATGGGTTCTTAGAACTGAATGATTGTGGATGTATTTCATAATCTTACATCTTCTACTCAGTTTATTATATATTTTGTAGATGATACATTCTAAGAAAGGTGGCGTTCGGAGGCCCTAAAGAGAGCCAAACATTTTTTCAATGTATGAGTTGCAAGTTTCAGAATGAGCTGATTTTTGGTGAGGATGATCTCTACATCAAAATCAGCCCATTCTGAAACTTCTAATCCCATCAAAAGTGGTTTATAAAATAGGACGGTCCACGATTCTTTAACTTGTAAACTAGGGTTAGAAGTTTCAGAATGAGCTGATTTTTTATGAGGATGATCTCTTCATCATAGAAATCATCCTCACAAAAAACCAGCCCACTCTGAAACTTCTAATTCATGTTTTGAAAAATGTTTGGCTCTCTTTAGGGCCTCTGAATACTCCTCTTCCAAGAATATATATATATATTAAAGATGACGCGATTGAGAAATTGTTTTAATTTGACTTACTTTTTAATCGGCTTGGTGAGCGGATCCATTATCTCATTTAAAATTTTTTGAAGATTAATTGTTTTTTATAAACCCTCAACTCTACTCAAGATTAGTCGATATTGAAGGAATATTTTAATCCCTATTTCACGCTACTTGAAGAAATTGAGTAACACTAACCTTACTAATTTAGTGAGATTTTAGATCTTACTAAGGGTTTTTGAGCTCACCTTGTGGCATAAAAGACATGATCCAAGGCCTCGGAATGTTATATATGGGAAAAACCTCTCAAAAAAAAAAAAAATACTTAAAAAAGATTATTTTTCAATGTTAAATTTTAATTTTACATTTGAGATTTTGGTAGCCGTCCATTTTCAAAACCTTGAGTCAAACACAAAAATAATAGTATTTTGAGCTTTTTTATTATTGGATAGATCTATGTTTTACCATGAAATCTTAAGGGTCATGGTGTTGGATTACCAATGAAGTAATCCATTTGAGTTCAACTACTCTGAAAGTTAGTAAGGAAGATCTAGATGGCGCTGCGGGGGATCCGTTCCCCCTCAAAGTTTTGTGTTAGACTTTATTTCAAGCGTAACGAGCGGGACTAAAGTTTCCAATTAGACGCGCATAAGTAACTAGGAATTTACCAATGTATACTTCCACCAAGTAGCTTCCTTGTGTGTTGGACTTTATTTCCAGCGCCAAGTATTTATTAACACCTTTCTCAAAATGCGGAGAGAGCTGAAACTGAATCACTATTTTCAGCAGCATTTGCAATTGTGTGTCTTTATCGCCAGATCAAACCACAAATTCCTAATGCTTTCTACTTAATCTCACTCTCTTTTACTTGCCTTCTCAACATTTATTGGGGGTTCAGTGATGTGTCATGGATCGTGTTTTAAATTTTTTTTCAAATCTGATCCAAACCTAGTGCAAAAGATCTGAATTGTTATTTTTTCAATATATAGATATATGTTTTGTCGATATTTTTTTTTCAAATCTGGTCCAAACCATAAGCACAAAAGATCTAAATTGTGATTTAAATATATATATATATATATTTTATATATTCCCAAATCTGATCCAAACCACACAAGTACAAAATATCTGAATTGTTATTTTTTTCAAAATATATATATATATATGGGTAGCGTTCAAGGGCAAACATTTTAGCAAACTTTTTGGCAAAACATTTTTTAAAACATGGGTTAGAGGTTTTGGAATGGGCTGATTTTTGGTGAGGATGATCTCTACGGTGAGTAGATCATCCTCACCAAAAATCAGCCCATTCCAAAACTTCTAACCCATGTTTACCAGTTGAAAAATCGTGGACAGTCCATTTTTTGTAAACTATTTTTGATGGTGTTAGAAGTTTTGGAATGAGCTGATTTTTGGTGAGGATGATCTCCTCACCGTAGAGATCATCCTCACCAAAAATCAGCTCATTCCAAAACTTCTAACTCATGTTTTGAAAAATGTTTTGCCAAAAAGTTTGCTAAAAAGTTTGCCATTGAACGCCCCCCTATCTATATATATATATATATGGGTCCCGTTCGCCACCCTTAGTTTTACCACACACTTTAACAAACGCGTTTTGTCTTACATGGGTTAGAAGTTTCGGAATGAGCTGATTTTTGGTGAGGATGATCTCTATGGTGAGGAGATCATCCTCACCAAAAATCAGCTCATTCCAAAACTTCTAACCCCATCAAAATTGATTTACAAAAAATGGACGGTCCACGATTTTTCAACGTGTAAACATGGGGCTAAACATTTCGGAATGGGCTGATTTTTGGGGAGGATGATCTTCTAATCATAGAGATCATCCTCACCAAAAATCAGCTCATTCCAAAACTTCTAACCCATGTAGGACAAAAAACGTTTGTTAAAGTGTGTGGTAAAACTTAGGGTGCTGAACATTTCCCTATATATATAGGGGGCGGTTCGGCAGCCCTAAAGTTTGCCAAGTTTGATGCCAAACATTTTTTGTAAATCACTTTTAATGAGGTTAGAAGTTTTGGAATATGCTGATTTTTTGTGAGGATGATCTCTACGGTGAAGAGATCATCCTCACAAAAAATCAGCTCATTTTGAAACTTCTAAGCCTAGCTTACAAGTTAAAGAATCATGGACCGTCCGATTTTTGTAAATCACTTTTGATGGGGTTAGAAGTTTTTGGAATAGGCTGAAAAATGTTTGGCACCAAACTTGGCAAACTTTAGGGCTGCTGAATCGTCCCCATATATATATATATATGTTTTGTGAGCTGTAGAAGAAGAACGAGAGGGCGCTATAGAGAATCCATTCCCCTCACAGTTTTGTGTTTTAGGACTTTATTTCCAGCGAAACTAGCAGGATTAAAGTTTTCAATTAGATGCGTATCCGTAACTAGGAATTTACAAAGTAGCTTCCTTGTATGTACTTCATAATTCCACAAAGCTTCTTCTCTAGTATTTATTAACTTTTTCTCTCTCTCTCTCTCTCTCTCTCAATTACCAACAAAAGAAAAAATGGGAAAAAAAAAGTGGAGAAATCAGAAACTGAATCACTATTTTTGGCTGTAATATTTATCAAAATCATAAAAATTTCGGCTGCAATTGCAATTGTGTGTCTTTATCACCAGATCAGATAACACATTTCTAATGCTTTCTACTTAATCTCTCTCTTTCTTTTACTAGCCTTCTCTACTTCATTTATTGGGGGTTCAGTGATGTCATGAATCGTGTTAAAAAATAATTTTATTTTCAAATCTGATCCAAATCATAAGTAGAAAAGATCTGAATTGTTATTTTTTCAAAAAAAAAAAAAAAAAAATTCAAATCTGATCCAAACCATAAGTACAAAAGATCTTAAACTTCTAACCCCATCAAAAGTGATTTCGAATGTGGACCGTCAATTTTTTACCAATAATTTGTAAACCACTTTTGATGGACTTACAAGTTTCAGAGTGAGCTTATTTTTTGTGAGGATGATCTTCTCATCATAGAGAACATCCTCATAAAAAATCAGCTCAATCCAAAACCTCTAACCCATATTTTGAACAACCATTGTTTTTACATATGTCCCTTGATCCACCCCCTATAGATATATGTTTTGTGGGCTGGAGAAGAAGAACTAGATCCGTTCCCCTCAAAGCTTTGGTTTTTAGTAGGGGTGCAACTCGGTTCGGGTTGGATCGGGTTAGAGCAAAATCAGAATCGAACCAATCAAGATCGGTTCCACTATATAAGAATCAGAACCGAACCGAAGTCTTCTAAAACCAAACCAATCTTAATTCGATTTGGTTCGGTTTGGTTCGGTTCAATGAGATTTACAGTTTGGTCGTAAATTACAGCAGCGGGGAGAGAGAGAGAGAAAAGTGGTGGTGGGAGGGGCCTGTACGCCAGTCAGATCCACGTAAAGGAAGTTCGGCGGGGCGTAGAGAGTGAGAAAAAGTGTAGGGGGGGGTGTGGCATGTCGTTGCCTGGTGGTGGGGAGGAGGAAGGAGTGAGGAGGAACTTGTCGCAGCTGGTGGTCACAGGCAGGATCACGCTCGGTCACCGATCAAGAAGCCACCAGAGAGCGATGAGAAGGGAGAGAGAGAGGAGAAAGAAGGGCAAGAAAGAGCAAGATAAAAGACGAGCTGGTCGGCCGCAGGTCGAGAGGAGAGAGGGACACGAGAGGTTGGCACTGGCGGCGGATCGCAGAGAAGAGAGAGAGAGGGAGCGCGACTCGACGACGCAGAGAGCGAGAGGATAAGAGAGACGAAGAGACAGAGAGACAGAGACAGAGCAGCCGGTTGACGGTGGATCGCAGCGACGAGAGAGAGATAAGAGAGACGAGGAGAGAGAAACAGCAACCGGTGCCAGCGGATCACAGAGACGAGAGAAAAACGCAGAGAGAGACGAGAGAGAGAGAGAGAGCGACAGAGCGCAGGGAGTGAGAGAGATGAGAGAGACGAAGAATGAGATTTTTTATAAAAATAAAATAAAAAAAAACAAATATTATATATATTATATAATATATATATATATAATATTTTATTTAAATTAATTAATTCGGTTTTCGGTTTGGTTCGGTTTTTTAAATTACCTGAACCGAGAACCGAACCGAATTCATCGATTTTTTATTTTTTAAATCCGAAACCGAACCAAATTCAATCTAAACCAAACCAAACCAATCCAAATCTCACGGTTTGGTTCGGTTCTCGGTTTGAACCGAATTAAGTTGCACCCCTAGTTTTTAGGACTTTATCTTCAGTGTAACTACCAATCTAGACACGTACACGTAACTAGGAATTTACCAAGTAGCTTCTTTGTATGCATACTTCCATGAAGTAGCTGCCTTATAAGCAGGGCGGAGCTAGGAAGGAGCTGGTGGGAGCAATTTTCCCCACAGAACTTTGAGACACCCCTATATTTTCAATTAATTACATGTCTCATTTGTCCCCACTTCCTCACCTCTCTCCCCATTTGCCCCCACACCCCCACCTCCCTCCAATTTTTGCCCCCCTTGCCTCTTGACTTTTCTTTAATTTCTAAGCAAAATCCTCTTAATTTCTCCCTAAAACCTTTAAGTTCTTCAACTAGACAACTTACCATAGTTTCCTTGTATGTATACTTCCACGAAGCTTCTTCTCTAATCCTCTTCTATAGACTATTAGAAAATGACTTTAATACCATTATTTTTTTGGAATTAAAAATTATGATTTTTCTTTTTTGCAAGATAAAGATGAGGGCATTTAAATCATTTTACATAGGGTTGATGAATATGTCTAAATAATCCCAAACTAATTTGATTGAAGGAAGGAGTTTTTTTTTTCTCTTAAAATATTCTCTCTTTTTTCAATCATTTCATCTCTTTGTTTTTTTCCGTTTCTCTTGCATAAAGAAAGAGTACATAGGGATTCTTAGCACTATTAAAACAAGCATCAATGAATAATATATCTTTGGAGGTGGGAACACATAACGTTTGGTATTGTCTCTTTGAATAAATCGATTAACAGTTTCCACTTTTAACTCACCAATTGTTGTTTTATACCAATGTTGAAAAACGAAATCGGACCACCATTGGTTGTATATCCAATTTGATTGGATTGGATTGCTATTCTTTTTAATAATAATAAAAAAAATTATATATATATATATATAATATATATTAATATATATATATATATATATATATATATATATATATTGGGAAATGTTCAGCAACAAACATTTTGGTAAAACATTTTCAAAAACATGGGTTAGAGATTTTGGAATGGGCTGATTTTTGGTGAGGATGATTTCTACGGTGAGGAGATCATCATCACCAAAAATCAGCCCATTCCAAAACTTCTAACCCCATCAAAAATGATTTATAAAAAATGGACGGTCCACGATTTTTCAACTTGTAAACTGGGGCTAGAAGTTTTGGAATGGGCTGATTTTTGGTGAGGATGATCTCCTCACCGTAAAGATCATCATCACCAAAAATCAGCCCATTCCAAAACCTCTAACCCATGTTTTGAAAAATATTTTGCTAAAATGTTTGTTGCTGAACGGGACCCTATATATATATGGGAAATGTTCAGCAACAAACATTTTGGCAAAACATTTTTCAAAACATGTGTTAGAGGTTTTGGAATGGGCTGATTTTTGGTGAGGATGATCTCTACAGTGAGGAGATCATCCTCACCAAAAATCAGCCCATTCCAAAACTTCTAACCCCATCAAAAATGGTTTACAAAAAATGGACGGTCCACGATTTTTCAACTTGTAAACTGGGGTTAGAAGTTTTGGAATGGGCTGATTTTTGGTGAGGATGATCTCCTCACCGTAGAGATCATCCTCACCAAAAATCAGTCCATTCCAAAACCTCTAACTCATGTTTTGAAAAATGTTTTGCCAAAATGTTTGTTGCTGAACGGGAATATATATATACAGAGAAATTGTTTTAATTTGACTTACTTTTTAATCGGTTTAGCGAGTCCAGCCATTATCTCATTTAAATTTTTTTGAAGATTAATTGTTTCTTTATAAACCCTCTACTCTGCTCAAGATTGTCGATATTGAAGGAATATTTTAATCCCAATTGCACGGTCCTTGAAGAAATTGAGTAACACTAACCTTACTAACTTGGTAAGATTTTAGATCTTACTAAGAGCATTTGAGCTACCTTGTGGCATAAAAGACAAGATCCAATGCCCAAGATTGTTATGGGAAAAAAACTCTAAGAACTTTGAAAAAAGAAATGCTTAAAAAAGATTATTTTTCAATGTTAAATTTTAATTTTACATTTGAGAGTTCGGTTGCCGTCTATTTTCAAAACCTTGAGTCAAACACAAAAATAATAGTATTTTGAACTTTTTTTTATTATTGGATAGATCTATGTTTTACCATGAAATCTAGAGGGTCATGGTGTTGGATTACCAATGAAGTAATCCATTTGAATTAGTAGGGAAGATGTTTTTCCATTCTAAATCCCAAACTCTTTGTGGGTTGTGTTGACCATGGTTCAAAATATTGTTTCGTTTCAAACTATTCCAAAAAAAAAAAAAATTTCAAGGCAAAACAAGGAGGAATTTTCCCAAAACCTCTGAAGTCCTTCAAATAATGGGAGTTTTGTTTGAAGCACTTACTTTCTTCATTTGCATACATTTAGTGGTTCCACCAGTTATTAATGGGTGGCTTCGGTCCTCAGTACCTTTTCTTTGCTCTCGTTTCTCGTTTGCAATTGTACTTGTAGTTGTGGAAGACATGGTAGTTCTGGTGGTGGTGGTGGTGGAAGAACTCGCAATAACAGGTTATTGAGAAGGTCTAAATCCATGCCACTACCTGGTTCACTATGCTGTTGTTTTTGCTGCTCTATGAGGGCATTATATGATAACCCAACACAGCAACGATGCACGAAACAGATCGGCTTTTGGCTTACAACCCACAGTTGAGATTCTAGGGTTTCCCAATAAAATTGGAACCCTTAAAAGAAAATTGTATTTATTTGTTCAGATCTCTAGGAATAAAATGGTTCCACGACTGTGTTGTTGACTAATGGTAAACTGTCTACGAAAAGACCCTCAAAATTCAGTCAACTGCATATTTTTCTGTGAGTGAGTCAGGCCACGACAGTTCAGTTTGAGAGTTTGTTGGAAGGATTATTTTGTCTGTTTTTTTTTTTTTCTTTTTCTATTACTTTTGGAGGACTGTACACTGAGAATATGTATCGATTAGTCCTTTAATAAATAATATGTCATTTAAGTCCTATTTAATTAAATATTAATATTAATATTAATTTATTAAGGATCTTTTAGAGATTTTTTAAACAAAAATATCTTAAAGAGTGCTGATTTTATAACTAAACCTGACAGGTTTTACTCTCCGACGTGGCATGGGCAAAGAATCGTAAACATGCCCCTTATATTTTGTAAAATATTAGAAATACCTCCTATGTTTTGAAAATGATGACATGCATACCTTTATCTCAAACTTCTACATAGACCAAGGGGAAAAGACTCGAACACCCTGATCTTCAACCTCTTGTCAAAAATCTAGATCTTGCTTGTAAAAATCAGTTATCTTTAGATAAATTTTTTAACCTTCATTAATTATCTTAATATTTTATCTACTTCAAATCTCAAGGCAAAATAAATTTTTTGATGAGGTATAAAATAATGAAATTTTGGATTGAAAAATCTAAGGGTTTCTACAAGGAAGGCAAGGTAGAAAATGATGGATTAAAATAAGGTTGAATAGATTAAAGTTACTCTAAAAGTTGAAAAACTTGAAGATATATGATTAATTTTTTAAAGAAAAAAACAAATAAGATTTTTGAAAAAATTAAAAATGATGAATTTTGAGTAGAAAAATCTAAGGTTTTATGTATAAGGTTAGTTCTAGGTAGAAAATGATAAATTGAAAATTAATTAAGTTGAGTAGATATACCGTGGAGGTTGGAGAACTTGAAGTACTAGTTAAAAATCATTAATAAATTCAATATAATTTTATAAGATTATGATAATAACTATAATAATTATGATGATGATAGAAATGAGTGTGGTTACATCATCATCAAAATGATTTGGATCTAATTTGAGAAGAGAAAAGAAGGATTTTTTTTACATTGATCTAGTGATGAACATAATTAAGGGGGCATATCACTAATTTTAAAACATTATAATACTTCAAATATTTTCAAAAAAATATGTTTATTTAAAACTTAAAATCACTGAAAGGGTAATTACGGTATTTTCATTTCAAAAATCCTCTTTAGACTAATATTTGACAAAGTCAGTATGAAACGGAGCATATTTTTTTCGAAGGTACATATTTTCAAAAAATAGGTCTTTGTGGTCATTGTCCCATTATTTTATAGAGCTACTATTGGCAAATCAATTTTACTAGTAACACCCCAACTAAAATAAAAATAAAACCAAATGGGGTAAGAAACTAAGAATAACAACTCTTCCTTTCTATTTATACTTAGGATAATGCTGGAGTGACATTGAAATGTACATCGTGGGAGACATTTTTTATGAAGATGTATGTCAGAACCG
This sequence comes from Akebia trifoliata, assembly GCF_017979445.1. Classification (NCBI taxonomy): domain Eukaryota; kingdom Viridiplantae; phylum Streptophyta; class Magnoliopsida; order Ranunculales; family Lardizabalaceae; genus Akebia; species Akebia trifoliata. The sequence continues at coordinate 28,297,199 of NC_141390.1, forward strand.
TAGATGCTTTCATCGAGATCTCACTCGCATCTCGATGAAAAACATCTATGGTTCTGACACACATCTACATCAGAAATGTCCTCCACGATGTATATTTGGATGTTACCCCAGCACAACTCTTATACTTATTAAAATGGTGATATCCGTTAAGGTGCCAACTATTTGACCAACATTTTAGCCATCATGTTTTGTCTTACATGGGTTAGAAGTTAGGGAATAGGATTATTTTTGGTGAGGATGACAGTCAATTCTAAAACTTCTAACCCCATGTTTATGAGTTGAAGAATCGTGGACCATCCATTTTTTGTAAATCGCTTTTGATGGGGTTAGAAGTTTTGGAATTGACTGATTTTTTTTAAAGATGATTTCCTCATCATAGAGGTCATCCTCATCAAAAATCAGCCCATTTCAAAACTTCTAACCCATGTAAGACAAAATGTGGTGGCCAAAACGTTAACACCCGAATGGCTCCCTTATTAAAACAAGATTTTGATATTTAACAAGAGGAACCTACAATGCCACTTCAACTGGCCCAATTACAAAAATTGCTCTCACCAAAAACACCCGTTGAACGGGTATTTTCAAAAGGAGATGAAAAACGAGAGTTGAAGTGGTGCTTTTAAAAGTTAGAGAATTTCTATTGGCACCCTATTATTATGCCCCCAATTTCTTAAATCATTTATCACACTGCAATTAAAGATTGAAACACACACTTCAAAGTTCAAACATTTCAAAGATGTGGCTCAAATTATTAAACACTAAAGCATTCCAGTTCAAACAATTTCAGTACTTGTCTAAAATTAGCTTTAGGCTCATGTAAAGTCCTAAACCTAATAGAATAAATCTAACACACAAAAAAAAAAAAAAGGTCACTATTGACACCTCGACTTTTACTTATTCTCAGCCACATGGATTTATCACATTGGAAATCTAACATCACAATTCATGAAACCTAAATGAATAATTAAACAAAAATCCTGGGTTATGAAAATTATAATCAAATAAAAATCATAGAGAATAAAAATGAATAATCAAACAAGATCCTAGAGAGCAGAACTCATGAAACCTAATCATAAGTGCCTTCAAATAATAATCCAACAGTAACTATGGTTTAGTTTTCTTTAGTAATCTTAAAAACATGGGATTTGAGTTATTTTACTTGAAATTCTATATGGATGGAACATTCAACCCCTTTCTTCCAATCCTCTCTCTGCTCTAACTTGTGATGGATTTAAAAATAATATATATGAATTTTTTATACGATCCTAGATCGTATTGTGATTATCAAACCACAGAATAAAGAATAAAAGGTGAATGAGGTTAGAGATTGATCTGATTAGAGGTAGATCAGACCTCGACTGATTTAAGATGGTCAATCTCCTAAATCCATAAGGATTTTGATTAATTTTCTCATTGATATGTAAAATCAAAATACATGAATTATTTATATATAAAACTAACTAATCCTAATCCTAACTAAATTCAAATTAATCCTTATCCAATTCAAATCATAATCCAAATCTCAACTAAGATATCTAATCCTGATCCAACTATCAACTAGCAATACTACCATGAAACATGACCTATTATATCATTATACTCCCTAATACTAATATCTAGGAACATAGCAATTTTCAAGTATTTTTCCTTTTGAAGAAAAAATTTAAGTGATCTTACATAGTAAAAACTGTGCTCAAATTAAATTGAAATTTTGGGTACCTCTAATTTTCACCTAAATCCAGAGGATTAGTTCATAAATAAAAATTCAAATTGGGGGAATCGAAAATTTTCTTAAGATCGTCAAAACCATTTAAGAAAAAAATTCGAAACAAGTGCGAAAAATTGATGTGAGAGGAAGAAGACAGGATGGGAACAATAAATACACTTTGGAAATTTGATTATGTATTGAAAATGCCCGTAAGATTGTTTTTATTTATTTATCAAAATACCTTGGGATTCCAATTTCCAAAGTGTATTTATTGCACTTTAACATGTGCGCTAAGGGCACTAGTAAACAAAAGCCTTATTAAATTTGAGGAATCATTAATCATTATTAGTGTTTTTGGAATTTAAAATTTTGTATTTTACTAGAAGTTTGGATGGGTTGGGATAGGTTTTTCCTACTTCAGTCTCTCTCTCTTCAATTCAAAGAGTAAGGCTCATGATTAAAAATGATATTTTTATGTCTTAGATCTTTATTCGTATGTTGCATCAAATTTGTTTGACGAATTACAAAGAGAATAATGGATACAAGGAATTTCTCTTTCTTGGCATACAACATCAAATCTTAAACATTTTGGTTTTTGGATTTTAAATGTTGACCAACTTTAGAGATGAACAAACTGTGATTAGTAGACACAAATTTATATCACACTTCCAAGAATGGAGGAAGATATGGGTTAAGTCTTTCGGTGGCCCTGGGAATTGTCTACAAAATCCATTGTTTTTTAGGTTATGATAGTTCAGGAAAGGAGTGGAATGTTCAAGACACATGTCATTGGATGTCCCCTAAAGGAATCATGTGGATAGGGAGTTTATCTTTCGGATAGGTTTAAGTGTGAAGGCTTTTGACCCAATACATAGGGATTACAATGTGGTAGAAGTCTTCAGCATGAATCCATAAGCTAATTAATCCACCAAATCCTATTGTAAGAGAACTTTTCTCTCAATTCAAAATTTTAGTTAGTGACCTCCAAAAGCAAACAACTAATCTAAAGCATAACTGAGGCTCTTTATCAAATGTATAATTGAGATAAGATGTATTTCAAAATTGATATTATGTTAATTTGGGTAATTACTTTTATTATTCTTAAATTATTCTTCAGATTTTGTCTAATTAATTGAATTTTGATGAGTTGGGTTTTCAGGTATTTGAGTTATTATTTATTATTATATGTATCGAGATGTTTGTCAATCACTTGATGATTGACACTCGAGGGGAAGCAGAAAGATTGTGGAGAGACAATTATGTCCATTGTGGATTTTATATTCTTCTGGTCCAAAGTTTTTAAGGAATTTATGGGGGTTTTCTTCGAGGATTTTATTTTTAATTGGGATGGGATTTGTTGTATTCCTTATGAGTAGTTTCGTATTGTAAGGTTGTGTTAGGCTGGTCATCTCGACTGGCTTGATTTTCTTATATGAATGAATTACTACTTATCAAAAAAAAAAAAAAATGATTGACACTCTTTAGAGTCCTTTAGTCGTTTGTCCCATCATTTCTTTTAAATCAGTAAGTATCGTTTGCTTTTCCCATCCCTTTTTTTTTTTTTTTTTTTTGATAAAATTAAAGTAGTGGTCGTGCATGATCATGAGTCCAAGGGAATATATTAAGGATACAGAACGATATCCTGTACGCAACCAACGTCATTTCAGGTAAGACTCATTTTATGGCACATGTTAGGATAAAGAAAGACAAACTGTCAGTAATAATGCAATGCTTTAAGTCCCATATATTTGACCCAAGGCCACGGTGCTCTTTTCCCAAGCTAAAAATGGCAGAAAACTTCTTCGAAGTTAAGTATAAAATTTTCCATTCAAAAGTAAGGAGAACAGGAGCCGGAGATAGCCTCTAAACAACAAGTCAAAAAAAATAACATCAAGTTAAAAATGAAGAAAAAAAAAAAAAGTCGAAAATGAAAGAGAGAGCAAAGGAAAATAAAGTTGCACACTTGAAGGGGCCTACGAGTCACGCATTGAATTCCAATCGAAACAAAATATTGGAAGTAGACGCCAAACACACGCACTCGAAGCGGCATTTTGAACCAAGTTGGTGGCAATGAACTTTCCAAGCAAATTATACTACAATTTGTACTTTTGTTGAGACATTGTAAAGTAGCTTATGCGTATACCACACAAGTTGGTTGACTAAAAGCAACTATTGAATGTAGGACTCAAGACAATTGAGTCACTAACATGAGATGAAAGTCTATATTTGATGGGTTCTTTGAACTGAATGAGTGTGAATTTATTTCATAATCTTATATCTTCTACTCAATTTATTATAAATTTTGTAGATGATGCATTCTAAGAAGGGTGGTGGTCGGAGGCCTTAAAAAGAGCCAAACATTGTGTCAAATGTTTTTTCAAAGTATGACTTAGAAGTTTTAGAATGGACTAATTTTTGATGAGGATGATCTCTATATATATATATATATATATATATATATATATATATATATATATATGGGGAGCGGTTCGGCAATCCTAAAATTTGCCAAACATTGTGTCAAACATTTTTTGTAAATCACTTTTGATGGGGTTAAAAGTTTTGGAATAAGCTGATTTTTTGTGAGGATGATCTCTACGATGAAGAGATCATCCTCATAAAAAATCAGCTCATTTGAAACTTCTAACCCTAATTTACAAGTTGAAGAATCATGGACCGTCCAATTTTTGTAACTCACTTTTGATGGTGTTAGAAGTTTTGAAATAGGCTGATTTTTGGTGAGGATGATCTCCTCATGATAAAGATCATCCTCACAAAAAATCAGTTCATTCCAAAGCTTCAAACCCATGTTTTGAAAAATGTTTGGCAAACTTTAAGGCTTATGAACCGCCCCCATATATATATTAAAGATGATGCGACAAAGAAATTGTTTTAATTACACTTACTTTTATTTGGTTTAGCGAACTGAGCCATTATCTCATTTAAAATTTATTGAAGATTAATGGTTTCTTTATAAACCCTCAACTCTACTCAAGATTAGTTAGACATTGAAGGAATATTTTAATCCCTATTTCACGGTTCTTAAAGAAATTGAGTAACACTAACCTTACTAATTTGGTAAGATTTTAAATCTTACTAAGGGTTTTTGAACTCACCTTGTGGCATAAAAGACATGATCAAATGTTAGGAATGTTATGGGAAAAAACTCTAAGAACTTTGAAAGAAAAAAAACACTAAAAAAAAATTATTTATCACTGTTAAGTTTTAATTTTATATTTGAGAGTTCGGTAGCCGTCCATTTTCAAAACCTTGAGTCAAACACAAAAATAATAGTATTTTGAACTTTTTTATTATTGGATTGATCTATGTTTTACCATGAAATCTAGATGGTGTTGGATTACCAATGAAGTAATCCATTTGAGTTCAACTACTCTAAGGAAGATGCTTTTCTATTCTAAATCCCAAACTCTTTGTGGTTGTGTTAACCATGCTTCAAAATATTGTTTCATTTCAAATTATTCTAATTGAAATGTTTCGATTTTTTTTTATTTTTCGAGACAAAACAAGGAGAAAATCGAAATATTGAAAGATTTTAGTGATTTCTTGACAAGTCCAAAAGAAAAAAAAGAAAAAAAAAAAGAAGATTTTAGTGAATTTACTACATATCCAAAAGATAAAGAAAATATTGTTACGATTCGTCATACATTAAGAAGATTTCAGTGATTTTTTCCACTTTCTTGTTTAGTCTCTTTTCTTCATTTTCTTCTTTCTTTATTTCCTCTAGGATTTTTTCTTTTCAGAAAAAATCGAATTGTTTCTTGTTTTCAATTAATGGCTTGCCTTTGACCTTGGTCTTTTATAGAAGATTGGGTCTATTAGGTCGCATGTGCCCTGTTTTGCAAATATTCAAGACACCCCTAAATTATCAAATTGATGACATACCCCTTAATCATAGTATCTTATATAATGTTTCAAAACATTTCTCAAATAGAAAATTATTTTGGGGGATCCCAAAACGGTGATTCTGTCTTGAGCCAACTCATTTGATACTAGGACCATTTGTTCGAAACTTGCGTTGGGGGGACTTTATTTCCAGCGTAACTAGAAGAAGTAAAGTTTTCGATCGATTAGACGCGTAAACGTCGCTAGGAATTTACCAGGTAGCTTCCTTATGTATACTTCCACGAAGCTTCCTCTCCAGTATATATATCTCTCTATCTCTCTCAATTATGTATATCTCTCTATCTCTCTCAATTGCCAACAAAAGAAAAAATGGGAAAAAAAATGTGGGGAAAGCCGAAACTGAATAACTATTTTCCAGCTGCAATTGCAGTTGTGTGTCTTTATTACCAGATCAGACCACACATTCCTAATGCTTTCTACTTACTCTCACTATCTCTTTTACTAGCCTTCTCGACTTCATTTGTTGGTGTTTCAATCAACTTGAATTTTCCCAAAACCTCTAAAGTCCTTCAAACAATGGGAGTTTTGTTTGAAGCGCTTGCTTTCTTCATTTCCTTTCATTTAGTGCTTCCGCCTGTTATTAAGTGGGTGACTTGGGTCCTCAGTACCTTTTCTTTGCTCTCGTTTCTCGTTTGCAATTGTACTTGTAGTTGTGGTAGACATGGTCGTTCTGGTGGTGGTAGTGGTGGAAGAACTCGCAATAACAGGTTATTGAGAAGGTCTAAATCCATGCCACTACCTGGTTCACTATGCTGCTGTTTTTGCTGCTCTATGAGGGTATTATATGTCAACAACCGATTGGAGCCTAACAATCCAACACAACAACGATGCACGATGCAGATCAGCTTTGGACTTACAGCCCACGGTTAGGGTTTCCCAATAAAATTTAAACCCTTAAGAGATGATTGAAACTGTTTTGTGGATGGAGGTTCCACGAATTTGTCGTTGAGTAATGATAACCTGTGTACAAAAAGACCCTCAAAATTCAGTCAACTGCACACAATGATAGATTCCTTTCCATGTGTTCCACAAGGAAAAAAAAATCTAATTTTCTGTGAGTGAATCATGCCACGTCAGTTGAGTTTGACTGTTTGTTGGAAGGATAAATTTTTTACTCTTTTTTTTTTTATTACATTCAGTTGTTCCAAAGTTAATTTTGTAATTTTCTTTTTTTTTCAATAATAATAGTTATATGATTATATGAATTATTTTTAGTGACAATGACTAATATGAATCACTCAAGTCCCATTTAATAAAATATTAATTTATTAAGAATCTTTTAAATATTTTATTCAACGAAAATATCTCATAGATTGCTGAATTTATCATTCAACCTGGGCAAAGAAGCGTAAACATGCTTCCCTATGTTTTGCTAAATATTAGGAATACCCCTTTATATTTTGAAAATGATGACATGCGTCCCTTTACCTCAGTTTAGTACGTAGATTAGTGGGAAAATACTCGAACACCCTCATCTTTAACCTCTTATAAAAAATTCAGATTTTTCTTGTAAAATCAGTTATTTTTAGATAAATTTTTTGACCTTTATTAACTATTTTAATATTTTATCTACTTCAAATCTAAAGGCAAGATAATTTTTTTTATGAAGTATAAAATAATGAAATTTTGGATTGAAAAATCTAAGGTTTTCTACAAATGAAGACAAAATAGAAACTGATGGATTAAAATAAGGTTGAATAGATTAAAGTTATTCTAAAGGTTGAAAAACTAGATGATATAAGATTAGTTTTTGGAAGAAAAAAACAAATAAATTTCTTGAAAAAATTGAAAATAATTAAATTTTGAGTAGAAAAATCTAGGGGTTTCATGTACAAGGTTAGTTCTAGGTAGAAAATGATAAATTGAAGATTAATTAAGTTGAGTAGATATACCATGGAGATTGGAGAACTTAAAGTTAACTAGTCATAAGAAGAAAAATCTAAGTTTTTGTTAGAAGTTGAAGACGAGGGCATTCACGTCTTTTTCCTTTAGTCTATTTAGAAGACTAAGGCCAAAGGATGCATGTCATCAATTTCAAAACATAGGAGGGGTATCTCTAATATTTGAAAAAATGTAGGGAGAATGTCTAAATCACCCAAAAATAAATATTCTTATTTATTAAAAGTCATTAATAAATTCAATATAATTTTATTTGACTCGTTTGAGTTGACTTGCTAATTTTTTAGTTGAATCAATTCAATAAATATTCAAATCGAGTTTTAAAATTATATTTTAATTATTTATATATTTTTAGTAAATATGAAATTCATAGACTAAATCATTTTGATGATGATGTAACCACACTCATTTTCGTCATCATCAGAATCATTATAGTTGTTATCATAATCTAGTTTTGAGAAGAGAAAAGAATGATTTTTTTTTTCGTTGATCTAGAGATGAAATATAATCAAGGGGCATGTCATATTTTTTAAACTAATATTGGACAAAGTGGGTACAAAAAGGTCCATAATCTTTTTAGAACTTACATATTTTCCAAAAGAAAGTGTTTGCAATCATTGTCCCGCTATTTTATAGAGGTACTATTGGCAAATCAACTTTTACTAATAACACCCCTACTAAAATAAGAAACTAAGAATAGCAACTCTTCCCTTCTATTTATACTTAGGATAATGCTAGAATAACATTGATATGTACAACTTGGGGGACATTTCTAATATGAATGTGTGTCAAACTATGGATGCTTTCATCCAGATCTCACTCTCATCTCGATGAAAAACATCTATGGTTCTAATACACATCCACGTAAGAAATGTCTTCCATGCATGATGTACATTTCAATGTTACCCCAGCACAACTCTTATACTTATTAAAAGGGTGATATCCATTCAGGTGCCAACTATTTGGCCAATGTTTTGGCCACCATGTTTTATCTTACATGGGTTAGAAGTTTGGGAGTAGGCTAGTTTTTGGTGAAAATGCCAATCAAGACCATTCATTTTTTGTAAATCACTTTTGATAGGGTTAGAAGTTTCAAAATTGACTAATTTTTTATGAATATAATTTCCTCATCATAGAGATCATCCTCACCAAAAATCAACCCATTTCAAAATTTCTAACCCATGTAAGACAAAACGTGGTAACCAAAAACATTGGCACCCGAATAGCTCCCTTATTTAAAAAAAATATTTTTAAAATAATATTTTTTTTAAAAAAACAAGAATTTGATATTTAACGAGGAGGAACCTACAACGCCACTTCAACTAGCCCAATTACAAAAATTGCCCTCACGAAACACACCGTTGAACAGGTATTTTCAAAAGGAGATGAAAAACGAGAGTTGAAGTTTTGTTTTTCAAAGTTAGAGAATTTCTTTTAGCACCCTATTATTATTTCCCCAATTTCTTAAATCATTTATCACACTGCAATTAAAGATTGAAACACACACTTCAAAGTTCAAACATTTTAAAGATGTGGCATTATTAAACACTATAGCACTCCAGTTCAAACAATTTCACTACTTGTTTAAAATTAGCATTAGGTTCATGTAAAATCCTAAACCCTAATACAATAAATCTAACCAAAAAAAGAAGAAGTCACTATTGACACCCCAACTTTTACTTACTATCAATCACATGAATTTATCACAATGGAAATCTAACATCACAACTCATGAAACCTAAATGAATAATCAAACAAAAATCCTGGGTTATGAAAATTATAATCAAATAAAAAGCATAGAGAACAAAAATGAATAATCAAACAAGATCCTAGAGAGCAGAACTCATCAAACCTAATTATAAGTGCTTTCAAATAATAATCAAACTGTAACTATGGTTTAGTTTTCTTGAGTAATCTTAAAATCATGGGATTTGAGTTATTTTACTTGAAATTCTACATGGATGGAACATTCAACCCCTTTCTTCCCATCCTCTCTCTACTGTAACTTGTGATGGATTTAAAAATAATATATATGAATTATTGATACAATCCTAGATCGTATTGTGATTATCAAACTACAAAATAAAGAATAAAAGGTGAATGAGGTTAGAGATTGATCTGATTAGAAGTAGATCGGACCTCGACTGATTTAAGATGGCAATCTCCTAAATTACAAGATTAATCCTTCGTGGCTTCAGGGCTATTTCTTGATTCATCTCAAAAACCCTTAAAGGGTATTTCATTAATCTTTCCAAGAAGGGGGAAAAACAAAATAAAATAAAATAAAACCCTTCATAGGTTAGATGCTCTAAAAGAAAAAGGTAAAAGTAAGCAAAAGTCCTTCATGAAAATTTCAATAATCATCCAAAAATTGAGAAAAGTAAGCAAATCCCTTCATGGGTTAACCTCCAAAAAGGAAAAATTAAGCAAAAAATCCTTCATGGGTATTCTCAAATTAGAAAATTACCAAGTGTAGCCTTCATAGGTGCTTCAAAAATTGATCCTACAAAAAGAAAACAAAGCAATATAAGAGAATCTCACCTTTATCCTTGTATTTGGTGTAAAACTCAGTCAATTGGGTATAATTGGTATTCGCAAATCCACTGTTTCAGCTCCAAACACAATCCCATTAATATTCAGAAAAACCAAAATAAATAAATAAGATTGATGAACGACCCATTTTTGAAGAATAAAGTACCATTTGGAAGCAACATTAACAACAAGAATAATCTTCCCTTTGTAAATGCTGAGATCAACATCATTCCCTTTACAATCCTGAAGAGAAAAACCCATAATTTCAAAAGAGCCCATAAGCGTGCAAGTGATGAATTTCATACAGAGAGACAGAGAGAAAAAAAAATTAAAATTGAAATCTGATCAAATTAACTCACCTTGACTGTGAAATCATGGAAGGATTGTTCTAAGTGAGAGGATTGAGAAGCACCCATACCAAAAAAATTTCCCTTTTTTTTTTTTTTTTTGTGTGTGGATCTATTGAAATATAATTTTAGGAGTTCAGTCGTAAACACGTTTGTTACCTTCATTTAGGGGTAATTATACAAGCACCCCACGAATTAATAAGGGCAAATCATATCATAATCGAATTGTTTTGTCTTATATAAGTTAAAAGGTTGGGAATAAGCTGATTTTTGGTGAAGGATGATCTTTTCAAAATAGAGATTATCTTCGTCAAAAAATCAGTTCATTCCAAAAATTTTAACCGCATCAAAACAAGATCAAGGATATTAAATAGTCCATTTTTTCTTTTTGGTAAACCAATTTTGATATAATTGAAAGTTTCGGAATGAGCTGATTTTTTGGTGAGGATGATCTTGTCCTCACCAAAAATCAATTCAGTTCGAAATTTTTAGCCTATATAAAACATTCAATTCAGCAACGATGGGGTTGCCCTTAATAATTTTGTAGGGTGCTTTTTTAATTACCCTTTGTTTAGGTCGACAACACTATCAAAATCTGGCATTCTGGTGATAAATTGATCACTCTAGTGTATAGTTTTGAAAATACCCCTTTGGTTTTTGGTTAATGACATACACCTCGACCAATGACCAATGGCCATTGTCTTGATTTAGAAAAAAAAAAAACCCCTTGAATTTTTCAAATGAAATTTATAAGGTTGAAAAGTTTGAATGTTTTCATCTAAATTCCTAACGTCTTAAATTTTTGAATCATTTGGAAAAATTCTTTAAAGTAAAATATTTTATTTATTTAGTAGTTATGATTTTTTTTTTTTTTTGGGTATGGAAAGAGTTGTGATAATGTGACACTCTTCTTTCAGTTGCCCCATCTTAGAACTGTAAATCCCTTGCTTTGGGATACACAAGAAAAAGATTTATGATTTTGTATGAGGGCATCTATAAAAAAAAGGGTGTCAGACTATCATTAGTCTTCTAGAAAATATTTTTTTCTTAATTTAGTTAATGAAACATTATGTTGGAGATCAAGCAAATAATTGTTTTGGTCCATTACAAGAATGTTTCATCCAAGTATCACTCTGAATTGGTAACAAATTTCAATTTGTTAATACAATTTTTTTTATGAAGGTTGGTAGATCTAAACAAGTCCACCAAATTGTTTTTTTTAAAGATAGCATAAATTTCATTTTCCTATAGCTAGCACACGAATTTTGTATCCTAATTTTGATTATGGAAGTGCCTTTTCTAATCAATATTGTGAAATAGTATTCGCAACAAAGACTATGATTATTGGTCATTGCAAAGATGACAATTCGCTTCATTTTAAGTAAAATTACTTAAAGGACCTTGGTAGAGGGATTTATTTATAAATAGTCCCTAAGTTTTGCATGGTAGATTGATAAGACATTTAGTAAATTTTTTATTTCTTAATGGTTCCTCATTATTGATGAACTCACCGCTTTTTTATTTATTGTCAGGTTCACCATTTTTTATTTATTGTCGAACTCAACGCTTTTTCATTTAGTGTCAAGTTCGCAATTTTTACTATCAAACTCACCACTATTTACTGTCAAGTTCACCACTTTTTATTTATTATCGAGTTCACCACTGATAAAACTCACCCATTTTCAATTTGTAAGTTTTTTGGACTAAAATACACAAAAAGATAGACTAAAAACTTGAGATAACGAGATGATTTCAATCCAAAAGACCATTTTTGATTGATTATCATTCAAAAACTAAGAAAAAAAAATGAAAAACATCTTCAAAATGTTTAAATCCTTTCTTACATAATGGAGTTTCCGAAACTCAATTGAGATGCCAAAAATCTATTGTTTTTTAAGAAAACCATGAGTTCGAATGGTTTGGGCATTCAATCGTGAGAAATGTAGGAGATGAGGTCTAGGGACTGTTAAGAAAAGAAAAGTTTACTAAATGAACTATTAAGAAACCACCCAAAACTTAGGAACTATTTAGAAAAAAGTCCCTCTACCAAGGTCCTTTAAGTAATTTTTCCAAATTTTTAAATAATTACATTTTTCTCTTTAGAATGTGATATAGTTTGAGTTTACCCCTACAAACTTTTTTGGCAGTTGCCCCAACCTCACTTGAGTTGTAGGTTTATTAACACCTTTTATTTGGTTAATATTTGACAATTGCCCTCACCCCACTAATGATATTGCCCCTTGACAAAGTCTTCTCTCATAGACTAATAAGAAATTGCCTAAATGTCATTTTCTACAACTTTGAACAAAAAACTTATGAATTTTTGCCTCAAAATCACAATATATTCATGTTCTTCAACTTTATCAAGCAACTATGGTTTGCCCCCGCTACAAGAAAATCCTGGCTCCACCCTCGTTAATACTCCCTAGGTTTTCAAGCTAATAATAGACCCCTAAGACCAATGTCCACTATCTTGATTTAGGGAAAAAAAAAAAAAAAAAACTTGAATTTTTCAAATAAAGTTCATGAGGGTGAAAACTTTGGAAGTATTTTTCTAAATTGCTAATGTCTTCAATCTTGACTCATTTGGCAAAGTCCTTTAAAGTAAAATATTTTATTTATTTATTTAGTAGTTATGAATTTTTTTTTTTTTTATAATGAATATCTAGAGTTTGCGGAAAATATCTCTTTTCTTGATTTAGATTTCGAAACATCGTGTTGGGTATCAAGCAAATAATTGTTTTGGTCCATTATAAGAATATCCAATCCAAGTATCGCTCTGAATTGGTAATGAATTTCAATCTTTTCATACATTTTTATTAAGGTTGGTAGAACTTACAAAGTTCACCAAAATTGCTTTAAGGATTGCTACAGTTTCAAAATGGATTATTAAAACGGGGAGCCTTCACCTCGATGATAGCATTTTCTTACTAAGCAACATGCAAATTTTGGATATCAAATTTTAATGCTGGAAGTACCATTCCTAATCAATTTTATGAAATAGTAATCAAAATGATGCTCATACAAGAATCAATATGATTATTGGTCGTTCCAAAAGAAGACAATATTGCTTCATTTTATGATACTAGTAGGCCCTGCACGTGCTATGCACCTGCAGGCTGTATGATCTAAAATTCAAATAGAAAAATGATGAATAAAATAATATATTTAGTAGGGCGAGGATATTCATGAATTAGACAATTTTGTTTTTAATTTAAGTAAACAATATTGGATTTAGAGATTTAATCTAATACCCTCTTTATTTTATCTTCTTAACTTCACAAATACATACGTGTAAAACCATTCATTTTTAAAAGTATGATAATCATAGCCACTCACCCAATACCCATTGGATGGGTCAAGAAAACTACAAGGAGCTTAGAACTTGAGAAACTTGAGAAATAAACACAACTCCTACAACCATAGTACATCATAGTCAACTCTTGAACCCATGTTATCATACAACTATGCTTCAACATGAGCATCAATCTACAAAATCACAAGGGTTTTCAAGAAAGAAATCAATCAACATTTGTTGGAACAGATGTAAGACAAAAATTAAAATTCCCAAAACATAAGAAAACATACAAGTAGTCCTAGAATTGAGAAACTTGAGATAAAAACATAGTGCATCATAGTCAACTCTTGAATCCATATCATCATACAACATGCCTCAACATGAGCATCAATCTACAAAATCATGAGGAATTTTAAGAAATAAGCCAATTAACATTTGTTTGACACATTGCAATTTTCTAATCATTTAACTTAACTTAAATCATTTGATCATAAGGGTGAGTTAAAGCCTCGATTTTAGGAATTTACAAGTTCGATTAAATCATTGAGTGAAGTTATGATAATTTAACCAAGGTTTAAGAAAGATTTAACAATGAGAAAGTACTACTCCTATGTTTGTTATATGATACGATAATTTTAAGTTTTTTCAATTATATTTTCTCTCTCCACCACTCTCATCTTTATGTCTCTGAAACTTGAGAGAATTACACATTATAATGCCTTCCTTCATTGTTTCCTTATGAATTCAATATGCGTTTTTTTATTACACCTCCAACCAGTCTCTTCTTTCTATAGCAATCATTAACATTTTTTTTTTTTTTTTTGTTCTTTTCAGTTCCAATTGGATTCTACTTGTTTTCAAATAATTACCAATAAATTTGATTTTCTTTGTTTCTTTCCAAACTCTTTTATTGCATTGAATCCTACTTGGATTTTCTATGAAAAAAAGTTCTCCTAAAGTCCATATTCAATTCCCATGAATTCATTAGGAAGGAATTTCATTCTCCATGGATCCCAAGCTTTCCCTCCCATTACAACCCAACAACATTCAATCTATCACATGCCTTCGCCCTCTCCTGACACTAGTTCAACCTATCTTTTGATGGGTAGCTTGGGATGCCACATATGTCCTTTTGAAAAAGCTTGGAAGCTAGAAGTGAATAAAGAGGATCTCTTTGTGAACCTTGAGGCATTTGTGTTGCATATTGGCCCTCAAAAAGTAGTTTAAAGTGAATGTAACTGGATGTTTTTGAATGCTTGGAGATTGACCTCTTGAGGAAGGTGCCAGGCCTTATTGTCATAAAATCCAAAATAAAAAATAGCATTAAATTCCTACATAATTATTTTATCTAAATTCATCAGCACGTCTCTTGGTGGTCTTATGAGACTTCTTTTGTGCTTCATAAATATTTTAACTTTACTTGTAATAAGAATCTCATTTATGATTGCTACCCACCCTTCCCACTATTTGTTAAAATTCTCTTTCTTGTTAATTAATTTTAAAAATGTAAAACGTAAGTACGCAGAGCATATGCGGTACAAGAGCAGCATGTGGTCCAAGTTTGCGGCACCCAGCTTTCCAAGCATACCACCAATACTCGGTTGGCTAAAACTTTTAGCGGATTTACAGTGGGGGCAGTGGGGGCAATTGCCCCCACAAGAATTTCTAAAATTACTAAGGAGGTATTAATAATTTGAATTTTTTTTTAACATTCTACTGCTTTGCCCCCACAGAAGTTTTGAAAAAAAATTTATTTGTAATTTGCCCCCACAAAAACTTTTAACATTCTACTGCTTTGCCCCCATAGAAAATCAGAAATTTTTTCTATTTGTAATTTGCCCCCACGAAAACAAAATCCTGGCTCCGCCCCTGGCTAAAAGCAACTGAGCTTTCCAAGCATATGGAACGTAGGACTCAAAACAATTGAGTCACCACATCAGATGGGTTCTTAGACCTGAATGATTGTAAATTTATTTCATAATCTTATATCTTCTACTCAGTTTATTATAAATTTTGTAGATGATACATTCTAAGAAGGGAGGCGTTTGAAGACCCTAAAAAGAGTTAAGCATTGTACCAAACATTTTTTCAATGTATGAATTAGAAGTTTAGAGATCGTCCTCACAAAAAATCAGTTCATTTTAAAAATTTTAATCCCATCAAAAATCAGACGGTCCACAATTCTTCAACTTGTAAACATGATGATTGACACTCTTTAGAGCCTTTCTTTGCTGTTTGTTCCATCATTTCTTTTAAATCAGTAAGCGTAGGTAATCATTCTTTGATTTTGATCTGTTTCAAACAGTATTTGATATTGGTTTCACATTTGATTTTGAGTTGATAGAGAACTTACGCTTTTCCCTTTTTTTTTGTTTTTTTGAATAAAATTAAAGTAGTGTGGCCCATTATCATAATTCTACTTTTAACCAAGCGTTCAGAACGACATCCTATACCCAACCAAGGTCATGCCATGACACCCTGTACCCAACCAAGGTATGCCACGTAGTATGATAAAGAAAGAAAAACTGTCAATTAATGTTAGAAAGATAATGTTTCGAAGGAATTTCATTTCATCTCGGTGTTCCCTTCTCAATAACAACTTTCAAGAACCATCAGTTCCTTCTGTTTCTATTGACATCGAGATGCAGACAGAGCCTTATAACTCTCCATACGCAGGAGTTGGAGTTGCAGCTGGAGCTGCAGCTCAAGAAGAGGAGCCACAGTTTAGTGTGAAGAAATATGGAAAGATTATAATGGTTTGTTCTTATCAAGCTTCCATTTCTCTTCTCGGTATTTACTTCCAAAATGGACATCATGTTGACCTTCCTTCGTCTTTCTTTTTTCTCTCTGTAACCCTTTTACTTGCCTTTTTTGCTTCTTTGTTTGGGATGTTGTTGGAACAAAAATTAAGATTTCTTTCCAAATTCCTCCAACAAATAGGTGGGGTGTTTGGAGGACTTACTGTCTTAATTTCAGTATTAATGATCTTTTCTCCAATTATCATCAAATGGGTGTGTGTTTTTGGGATCATCACATGTGCTATCTCTTTGCTGTGGTTCCTCATTTACAAGAGAAGACTACAGCCACCACCACCACCACCACCACAAAGGAACAACTGGTTGGCTGCTACTGCTCCATCACCTCAAAGGAAAAACTTGTTGGTTAGGAGGACTACTGATGATATAAGAATTGATGATCAACTCATGATCAGGATGGGGATGGAGCAGCAGCCAGTCCATACTGATGAATGGCTTATCATTCACACACAACGTACTGATCCATCACCTCAAAGGAATAACTTGTTGGTTAGGAGGACTACTGATGATATAAGAATTGATGATCAACTCATGATCAGTATGGGGATGGAGATGCAGCCAGTCCATACTGATGAATGGCTTATCATTCACACACAACGTACTGATCCATCACCTCAAAGGAACAACATCTTGGTTAGGAGGACTACTGATGATATAAGAATTGATGATCAACTCATGATCAGGATGGGGATGGAGCAGCAGCCAGTCCATACTGATGAATCGCTTATCATTCACTCACAAGGTACTGCTCCATCACTTCATCCACGTTTGTAAGATATAGGGAATCTCCCATGGCACACTTCTCTGCTATGAATGGAAGAGCTTCTATAATAAGAGAAGTTGAAGTCATGGATAGATGCATGTTTCGTGCCAAATTGGTTCAAGAGTCCAACGGATGTTACTCGCATTTAAAGCTTCCACCAAGATATTCTAATTAGACTCGACCTTTTAGGATCAGTGTTTCTGTTGTTGGGCATTTATCCAAAGTTTAAATATTTTTGTGTTATTTTAGATTGATGCATATATATATATATATATATATAGCTCCATTGTTTGGTTTTAAATTTCAGGGTCTAATCTTACTATGTTTGGCACTGCGTGATAATTGTATCATGATGACAATATTCCTTTCACTTACCTTCTTTGCTTCATTGATTGGGATGTTGTCATGTTGGTAGAAGAACAATTTAGTTTTTTTTTTTCCCCAACAAATGGGTGTTTTGTTTGCAGGCCTTAATTTCTTCATTGCAATATTAATAACCCTTCCTTCAATTATCATCAAGTGGGTGTGGGTTCTTGGGGTCATATTGCATGCTATCTATTTGCCGTGGTTTCTCATATGCTATTAGTGTCACAAGAGAAGACCACCATCACCACCACAAAGGAACAATTTGTTGGTAAGGAGGGTTAGTGATGATGTTAATGTAAGAATTGATCAACCC
The DNA here is from genome assembly GCF_017979445.1 of Akebia trifoliata. Taxonomy (NCBI): domain Eukaryota; kingdom Viridiplantae; phylum Streptophyta; class Magnoliopsida; order Ranunculales; family Lardizabalaceae; genus Akebia; species Akebia trifoliata. The sequence continues at coordinate 28,315,165 of NC_141390.1, forward strand.
ATGGGGATGGGGATGGAGCCACCGGCAGGGGCGGAGCCAGGATTTTGTTTTCGTGGGGGCAAATTACAAATAGAAAAAATTTCTGATTTTCTATGGGGGCAAAGCAGTAGAATGTTAAAAGTTTTTGTGGGGGCAAATTACAAATAAATTTTTTTTCAAAACTTCTGTGGGGGCAAAGCAGTAGAATGTTAAAAAAAAAATTCAAATTATTAATACCTCCTTAGTAATTTTAGAAATTCTTGTGGGGGCAATTGCCCCCACTGCCCCCACTGTAAATCCGCCCCTGGCCACCGGTCCACACTGAATCACTTTATAGTTCACACAAGTACTGCTCCATCACTTCATCCATTTGAACCTACCTATATCCATTGGTGGTCAGCACCACCACCACTACCTCCTAGAGATGCAACTGATCATACTGGTCCAAGAAGATCAAATTTGATTTTACTCCCCGATGTATGCTCTCGCTCTCCGTCCAGGCTCGAAACATTAATTAGCATCATGTATACATTGTAGGATACGTGTTTGCGTTGTTGGGAACTTCTCTCCAAAGTTTAAAATTTTTTCTATTATTTTAGATTGATATAAATATTGCTCTTTTTTTTTTTTTTTTCATGAGAGATTTATCTGACATACCTATCTGTTGTAATTTTATTACAAAAACTGCCTTACATTACCAAGTTGGTCACCGAACAAAACCTTACTTTTTTTAATCAGACTAGCATGACTTAGTAAGATTTCAAGTCTTGCTAAGGGTCTTCGGACCCATATGGATTATCCAATTGGAAATACCAACTGACAGACTTCTAGATTCAATGAAACAACTTAGATCAAAGAAAATAATTATAAAAAAAAAACGTTCCATTTTGATTTTAATCCTAGGTGTGGAAAAATGAATGGATACTGAACTCCTAAATTTAAAACAAAAATTCAACTGGTGAAAATTAACTTTTATATTATGTTTTTTATAAAAGTTTTTTTTTTTTTTGATGTTCTTAGAATTCCGTCCTCTGTAACGTTGTGGTATCAGATCATTATTTGATGCGGTTAGATCCACTCCAAGGTTTGTTGAGTAACAAATTATCTGAAAATGCTAGAATGGCGCAGGCCATTTACTGCAATTCTCACAAGTCTGACGTTGGATGTGCACATAACCATAGATGTGTATCCTTATGATACAAGTAAATATCACCAGTTATATATACACAGGATTTACTGTGTATTCTCACAATTCTTGAGGAATAGAGACAACCTCCTCAACTAAAAAAGTAAACCATCTCCACACGCGCCAAATTGGAGGTTTCAGATTCACATAAGAGATTGAGAGATCACGAGAGTTCTTCAAATCTCTGCTATTCGTTAGGGTTCGAATTGCAGAGTTCGTAAAGAGGAGTTATCGGCAAGCGGCACCTTAAATTCGTCTGGTTTTTTTTTCTTCTTCCCGAATCTGTGATGTAAAACCATGGTTCTACAGGTTTTTGGCTACGGTTCATGGATATGGAACCCAGGGTTTAAATATGACGAAAATCTGATTGGTTTCATATGTTGCATGTGTTGGGAAAACTACCATACAATGTGTAATATAATCACAATGAAAATTAAACCTTTTCCCTCTTTGAGTGACAAAAATAGGCTAAAAGTATCCAACCATTATCAACACTACCATTATACCGAATAATACAAATCTAAGTGCAAGATAATCCAACCAAGCAAAATAAACAATCACAAGCAACAACACAAGATTTTTAACGTGGAAAACCCTTCAAAGTGAAGGTAAAAACCACGGGACTTGTCTCGGTAGTCCACACCAAAATCTTCCACTATCAACAATAATGGGTTACACCAAAGTTCTCTCAAGATCAATCTAGAGGCTCACAAGATTACAATCAACATCAAGAATACATATTCTTGGTTCAACAATACAATAAACATCATCTAATAAAGATGGATTTCACAAGAAACAAAAAAAGGGAAGGTTTAGGTCTCACCAATGAAATCTCTAAATAGAGATGAGAAAGAGAAGCTAATCTGGAAAAATAACTTGGTAGAGTTGTAGAGTATATTGCAAGGATTCTCTACTCCAAATTTGAGCCAAATCGAGCAACGTTTGCCCTTTAATCTTCTTGCCCTAACTCTCCAAAGTCCACCCCCTTCCTTTTCCCTTTCTTTCAACCTTGCTCTTTTCTTTTCTCCCTTCTTGTAACCCAAAAACAGCAGCCCCAACTAAAGAACTAGTTGCTGTCCCCTTTTTTTTTTGTGTTAAGTTGAATGGGCTTTGCCCTTATTCCTTTATTTTTTTGGGTGGCCCACATGAGGTGGACCCAGCCCAACAAATCTCCCCCTCCATCTCATGTGGGGGGCTCTACCAAGCCCGCTCTTCGCCTACAAGCTTCCAGCTTCTCCTTTGGCAAAATCTTTGTAAACATGTCCGAGCCATTCTCACTAGTATGCACTTTCTCCAACTGTAACTCCTTAGCATCAAGCATATCCCGAATCCAATGATAACGAACATCAATATGCTTGGATCTCGAATGAAACGTCAAGTTCTTGGAAAGATGGATTGCACTTTGACTATCACAATAAACAATGTATTTCCCCTGTTGCAAGCCTAGTTCTTGTAAGAACTTCTTCATCCACAAAGCTTCCTTGCAAGCTTCAGTCACTGCAATATACTCAGCTTCCGTGGTGGATAGAGCAACACACTTTTGTAACTTGGACTGCCAAGAAACTGCTCCCCCTGCAAAAGTCATCAAGAGTCCTGAAGTAGACTTCCTGGTATCAACATCTCCTGCCATATCTGCATCTGTATAACCATCCAATACAAGTTCACCATTTCCAAAGCACAAGCACACCCTTGAAGTACCTCTGAGATACCTAAGTATCCATTTCACTGCTTCCCAATGCTCCTTACCCGGATTAGATAGGAATCGACTAACCACTCCGACTGCGTGAGCAATATCTGGCCTCGTACACACCATAGCATACATCAAACTTCCAACTGCGGATGAATAAGGAACTTTGCTCATTTCTTGTTTCTCTTTCTCACTTGAAGGGCATTGCTCGATAGTAAGTTTGAAATGACCTGCAAGTGGAGATGACACGGCTTTGGCTTTACCCATGTTGAATCTTTCTAGAACTTTTTCAATGTAGCTTTCTTGAGATAACCAGAGCTTCCCATTTCTCCTATCACGAGAAATCTTCATGCCAAGAATCTGCTTTGCCGATCCCAAATCTTTCATGGCAAAGGACTTACTAAGCTCTTTCTTCAACTTTTCAACTTTAATAGCATCATGGCCAACAATCAACATATCATCGACATAAAGCAAGAGAATGATGAAATCATCACTAGAATAATGCTTTGTAAACACACAATGATCAGTAGTTGTTTTCTTGTACCCATGGCTCACCATAAAAGAGTCGAACTTCTTGTACCACTGCCTTGGTGCTTGCTTAAGCCCATATAAACTCTTGTTCAGTTTACACACAAGATGCTCTTTTCCTTTGACTTTGAAACCCTCAGGCTGCTCCATAAAAATTTCTTCTTCCAAATCACCATGAAGAAATGCGGTTTTTACATCAAGTTGTTCAATCTCCAAGTTCAAGCGAGCTGCTAAACCAAGAACAACTCGGATAGAGGACATCTTCACCACTGGTGAGAAAATTTCTTCAAAGTCAATACCTTTCTTCTGACTGAAACCTTTCACAACCAACCGAGCCTTGTACTTTTGTGAGCTATTACTTTCAGTCTTCAACCTGTAAACCCATTTATTCTTTAAAACTTTCTTGCCTTGAGGTAACTTTACTAAGTCATAAGTGTGGTTCTCATGTAAGGAATTTATCTCTTCTTGCATGGCTTTCAACCACTCTTTCTTCTTCTCAAGTGAGATAGCTTCTTCGTAAGTTTCTGGCTCTCCTCCGTCAGTAAGCATCACATACTCATGAGGAGGATATCTAGTAGATGGCTGACGCTCTCTTGTAGATCTTCTTAATTCAGTTTCAACAACTGGTTGTGGCTGTTCTTGCTCAATCTGATTTGTTGGCTCAACTTCTTCATCAGCTTGATCATTCTCATCAACATTACCATCATTGTCTTCTTGACCACCTCCCCCATAATCAACATGCACTGGAGGTGGAGCAATTGGTGTCAGATCAACAGAAATGCTAGTGGAGGGATTAGACTTCTCAGCCTTTTCAACATCTTCCCCAACTTGATCTTCAAGAAACACAACATCTCGACTTCTAACAATCCTTTTGTTTACTGGATCCCACAACCTATACCCAAACTCTTCATGACCATACCCCAAGAAAATACACGGCTTTGCTTTACCATCAAGCTTGGATCTCTCATCTTTAGGAATGTGAACAAATGCTCTACAACCAAACACTCTCAAATGATCATAAGATACGTCTTTTCCTTTCCAAACTCTATCGGGTACATCACCATTTAGAGGAACTGATGGAGAAAGGTTAATTAAGTCAACTGCAGTTCTCATAGCCTCCCCCCAAAAGGACTTAGGTAGCTTGGCATGTGACAACATACACCTAACCCTTTCTTCAATGGTTCGATTCATCCTTTCAGCTACACCATTATGTTGAGGGGTCTTTATGACAGTCTTCTCAAGCCTGATACCATGATTCTTGCAATAACTCTCAAAAGGACCTCTGTACTCACCCCCATTATCTGCTCGAACACACTTCAACTGTTTTCCAGTTTCTCTTTCAACCTGAGCATGAAAATACTTGAAAGTCTCGAGTACCTGGTCTTTGGATTTCAAAGCAAAAGCCCAAACTTTTCTAGAATGGTCATCAATAAAAGTCACAAAATAAAGAGCACCGCCAAGCGTTCTAGTTTGCATAGTACAAACATCCGTATGAACTAGATCAATAACATTTGGCCTTCTAGTTGGAGGATGTGTATGAAATGCAACTCTATGAGTCTTTCCAATTATGCAATGATCACAAGTCTTCAGAAATGTCATACCTTGCAACTGAGGTACAAATTTCTTTCTAGCAAGAGTTTGAAGTCCCTTCTCGCTGATGTGGCCAAGCCGTTTGTGCCAAATATCAACATTTGCTTCTTTCTGAATAGCATTCACCTCTCCTTTGCAAAGTGTAGCTTGCGTGACATAGAGAGTATTCAGTTTTTGTCCCTTGGCAACCACTAGAGAACCCCTGGTGAGCTTCCATTTACCTTCACCTAAATGGCTAGTAAAGCCCTCATCATCAAGTTTTCCCAGTGAAATCAAGTTGAGACGAATATCTGGAACATGTCTGACATTTCTGAGAATTAATTTGTTGCCGATGTTGGTTTCTAAGTGGATATCACCAATGCCCACAATCTTAGATGCACCACTGTTACCCATTCTGACATTCCCAAAATCACCACTAGTGTAGGATGTGAAGAATTCACTGTGGGAGGTTACATGGAATGAAGCACCCGAATCAACTACCCAATCACTATCCTGGTAGACAAGGTTAACACAACCATCATCGTAAACAATCACTGTATCACCATCATGAATGGCTATGTTTGTTTCTTTTTCATTATTCTTGGCTTCACTTTGTTCCCTTTTCCAGAATCTACACTCTTTCTTCATATGCCCTTGCTTGTTGCAGTGAAAGCAAGTAATGTTTCTTCTCGGTCTAGACTTGGATCTCCCCTTAGAATTATTCCTTCTAAAGTTTGCACGTGGGTTCTTACTTTGGCTTCTTCCTCGCCTATCTTCTTTTTCTGTCATGAGCACCTTAGAAGAAGACTCACCCATTTCTTTTCTTCTAGCATCTTCATTTAACAGACTGTCTTTAACCAAGTCCATGGTCAGTTTGCCATCTGGTGCCGAATTGCTAACTGTCACCACTAAAGTTTCCCAACTCTCAGGCAACGAACTAAGAAGTAAAGATGCTTGGATTTCATCATCAAGATTCATCTTCATGGCTACCAACTTGTTCACTATGCTCTGAAACTGACTTGTATGCTCAACCATGCTGCTCCCATCTTTATATTTCAGGTTAACAAGTCTTCTAATCAAGGCAGTCTTGTTTCTTGCAGTTTTCTTCTCAAAGAGATTTTCTAGCTTTTTCCACAAAACATCGGCTTTAGTTTCATCACAAATTTCCTCAAATACATTTGGATCAACCCACCGTCTAATGTGACCAACAGTTTTTCTATGCATAACTTCCCAATCACCATCAGACATTTCGGCTGGTTTTACATCACCCAATTTAATTGGCTTGTACAAATCCTTGCAATAAAGCAAGTCCTCCATCATACATTTCCAAGTGGAATAGTTGGTTGAATTTAATTTGATCATGCCATCTGTCCCTTCCATTTTTAACACTCAAGAAATTAACTCCAAACAACCTTTTGCTCTGATACCAGTTGTTGGGAAAACTACCACACAATGTGTAATATAATCACAACGAAAATTAAACATTTTCCCTCTTTGAGTGACAAAAATAGGCTAAAAGTATCCAACCATTATCAACACTATCATTATACCGAATAATACCAATCTAAGTGCAAGATAATCCAACCAAGCAAAATAAACAATCACAAGCAACAACACAAGATTTTTAACGTGGAAAACCCTTCAAAGTGAAGGTAAAAACCACGGGACTTGTCTCGGTAGTCCACACCAAAATCTTCCACTATCAACAATAATGGGTTACACCAAAGTTCTCTCAAGATCAATCTAGAGGCTCACAAGATTACAATCAACATCAAGAATACATATTCTTGGTTCAACAATACCATAAACATCATCTAATAAAGATGGATTTCACAAGAAAACAAAAAAAGGGAAGGTTTAGGTCTCACCAATGAAATCTCTAAATAGAGATGAGAAAGAGAAGCTAATCTGGAAAAATAACTTGGTAGAGTTGTAGAGTATATTGCAAGGATTCTCTACTCCAAATTTGAGCCAAATCGAGCAACGTTTGCCCTTTAATCTTCTTGCCCTAACTCTCCAAAGTCCACCCCCTTCCTTTTCCCTTTCTTTCAACCTTGCTCTTTTCTTTTTTCCCTTCTTGTAACCCAAAAACAGCAGCCCCAACTAAAGAACTAGTTGCTGTCCCCTTTTTTTTTGTGTTAAGTTGAATGGGCTTTGCCCTTATTCCTTTATTTTTTTGGGTGGCCCACATGAGGTGGACCCAGCCCAACAGCATGCATCGATCACAGAGGTACCCCCAAAAATTCCAGCAAGATTTTGTTCGATGGAAGCCAATGAAAGGGAAGTTTGCAGGGGTGCTGTATTCTGTTTTAGGGGAGGTCCTCAAAAGGAAAAGTTAGCAGAGGAGCAATGGAAAACACAGAAAAAATTTGAAAGAGAGATGGACCCTACGATGGTTCGTTAGTGGGTGGAAGTCGCAGCCCCTGTTTTGTTTTTTTTTATTTTTTTTATTTAAGGAAATTAAAAAAGAAGGAAGATAGACCAAGAGTTCTTTTTTTTTTTTTTTGATAAATAGTATTATATTAATGAAACAAAGCCAAGTCAGTCGAGTTAATCAACTTGGTGAGACCTTACAAAAGAGAGCTACACTCGCATAGAACAATAAATCCCATCCCATCTGTACAAAAAGTCCTCAAAGTACAGTCCCCTAAACTCCTTGTAAACTTTGGACCAACAGTAGATGAGACCCAAGATAGACATAATCGTATCCGAATATTCTTTCTGTTTCCCTTCAAAAATACGCCTATTCCTTTCAACCCATATCCCCTAACAAATTGCAAAGGGTGTAATACTCCACAACGTCCTCTTTGACCCACTAAATGAGTAATCGATTGACGACCAACCAATAAAAATGTCCTTGACAGATTTCGGCAAGCATGTTGAGACCCCATACAACCTAAAAAGTGAGCCCAAATGGCTTGAGAGAACTTGCAGTGGATTAGGAGGTGGTCCGATGATTCTCCATCTTCCATACACAACATACAACAACTTGCCCCACACCATCCACGTCGCATTAGAAAATCCATCGTTTGGATCCTTCCTAAAACCATAGTCCAAGTGAAAAAGGCGACTTTGCTTGGCACTTTTGGGCCCCAAATAGCAACGTGGAGGAAGTGTGGATCCCCATTGTTGCAAAAGGATTGGTAGAATGAATGAACCGAGAATCTTCCATCCTTACTGGTCGTCCAAACTCTCTTATCTTCGCGACTCGTACGTCGAACGATACTCGAGGCACCAATGACTAATCTACCAACTTCTTGAAGTTCTATCTCATTAATGCCTCTCCGAAGCCCAAGATCCCAAGCCCAGTCTCCGCCCATGTCACGACGGAATGATGCGACAATCTGCCCTTTCTTCGAAGAAATAGAGTACAGGGTTGGAAATACCTCCGTTAGGGGCTGGTTGCCGCACCATATGTCTTTCCAGAATCTTACTCGATTGCCTTGACCCACTATAAATTTGATTCTCGTTTTGAATAACGGAATGGTCTTCATGATTCCTTTCCACATCCCGCACCCAAATGGTTGTTTGGTTGGTCCGCTTTCCCATCCTGTTCGACTTGATCCGTACTTACTTTCTATAACCTGTCTCCATAAGCTATTTGCATGTGTCCCAAACTTCCACAACCACTTCCCCTTTAAGGCCAAGTTCATTTCCCCGAGTCTCCTAATACCGAGACCGCCACGATTCTTATCTGAGCAGACTTGTTTCCAGTTCACGAGGTGATGCTTCCTACTCCCATCTCTGTCATGCCAAAGGAAGTTACGGAATAACTTATCAAGCCTTAGTTCTACACTTCGAGGCATTGAGAGAAGAGAGAGGAAATAAATTGGTATACTGGGGAGCACGCTTTTAATCAGAGTTAGTTTACCTCCCTTGGATAAGTAGTTGTCTTGCCACATTGCTAGTTTCCTTTCGATTCTTTCTACTATCGGGTCCCAAATTGCTATCCTTCTATAGGGGGCCCCCAGAGGCATCCCCAAGTAAGATGAGGGAAGGCTACCTAACTGCCAACCTAGAGAAGTTGTTAGAAGAGGCGTGCATCTAGCCGATCCAACTGGAAATAGCTTACTTTTTCTCGTGTTTATTGGAATACCTGACATCGCTTCAAAGCAAACTAGCATACCGCTTAACCTCCTTGTCTGATCTATGAAATCGTCAAGGAACACTAGAGTGTCATCTGCGAATTGAAGGTGCGAAACAGTAACGGTGCCTGCATCTGCTGAAAATCTTGAGATATAACCATTCGCTACCCCTCTTTCCATCATCTCTCCAAACGCTTCTGGTACTATGATGAATAGGAAAGGGGATAGAAGTTCCCCTTGTCTGAGACCTCTCATACTTCTAAAAAATCCGTGAGGTGACCCGTTTACCAAAATCGAATAGGAAGGGGAGGTAACGCACGCTATAATCCATGTGATCCATTTCCTTCTGAACCCCATATTCCCCAGCATGTATTCCAAAAATTGCCAATTAACATGGTCGTAGGCTTTCTCGAAATCCACCTTGCACACCACACCCGCTTTGCCAGATTTCATTATAGAATCAATGCACTCATTTGCTATTAAAACTCCATCCAAAATCTGTCTCCCTTTAACAAATGCGCTCTGATTGCACCCTATTATCCCTTGAATGACACCTTTTAGTCTCCTAGCGAGGATGCTCGTGATGATTTTGTAACTAGTGTTCACCAAACTAATGGGCCTCAGGTCCTTGATGTCTTCGGTCCCCGCCACCTTTGGAATTAGAACGATGAAGGTACAGTTGGAATCTCGATCTAATACTCCCTCTCTAAAAAATTCTTCTACTAGAGCAATGAAGTCGCATTTGATTATATCCCAACAAGAAATGTAAAATTCCATAGGAAAACCATCGGGCTTAAGAGCTTTATCATTCTTCATTCTTGATATAACGTCCCAAATCTCGTATTTTTCAATAGGTCTTTCTAACCATTCGCTTTGCAACTCAAAAATTCTGTCAAACTGTAGTAAGTCAGGTTTCGGTCTGTCGCCAACTCTATCAGTATACAGTTCCGAATAGAATTCTACGATCATTTTTGCCACAGCTTCTTCTCCTTCCACCAACTCCCCGTTCACATACAGCCTCGTGATGTGATTGTTCCTACCTCAGGCATTGGCCATGCAATGAAAGAATTTTGTATTCCCATCCCCTTCTTTAAGCCATCTAATCCTGGATTTCTACTTCCAGCTGATCTCTAGAAGTGCCATCTATTGGTATTTCTCACGCAGATTTAGTCTCAGAGTTCTGTCATTCATCGAAATCGGGTTCATCTCTTCCTTGCGGTCCAGCTTTTCGATTCTCAAAAGGGTATCCTTTCTCTACGCATCCACCCTTCCGAAAGATTCTATGTTCCAGTCCTTTAAGGTCTTTTTAAGGGCTTTCAACTTCTTTCTGAATATCTACCCTGCTGTTCCTGTAAATGAAAAACTCATCAACCATTCATTTACCAGCTCCGTGAAATTATGGTGCTTCAGCCACATTACTTCGAAACGGAACGGAATGGGACCCCTATTGGGCGGCTATGCTTCTAGTTGAATTGGGCAGTGGTCAGATACCGGGTTTGGAATAGCCGTCTGAGATAGCTGGCAGAAAATCGAAGACCAGTCATCGGAAACCAAAAATCTGTCTAATCTGTTGAGAGTGGGAACTACGTGTTGATTGGACCAAGTGAGGCTTCTGCCCTGTAATGGGATGTCCATTAAGTTATTCCGATTCACAAATTCCCCAAACCTCTTCATCTTTGCTGTTATCCTCAATCCACCTTGTTTCCCACAGGTGAGTCTAATAACGTTGAAGTCTCCTCCCAAACACCACGGGCGATTCCAATAGTTACCCACATCATCCAACTCCTCCCAGAATTGCTTTCGCTCCCATTCTTTCGTAGGGCCATACACTCCCGAGAACACCCAACTGTCATCTTTCCCTATACACCGGCACAGAATAGATACAGAAAAGGCTCCACTAATGAATCCTCTACCTCAATTAATCTTTTGTCCCACATCACCCATACTCCCCCTGCTGTCCCATTTGCTGTAAGGTACTTCCAACCCAAGTTCCGCCCCCCCCCCCTATACACCGGCACAGAATAGATACAGAAAAGGCTCCACTAATTAATCCTCTACCTCAATTAATCTTTTGTCCCACATCACCCATACTCCCCCTGCTGTCCCATTTGCTATAAGGTACTTCCAACCCAAGTTCCGCCCCCCCCCCCATACGTCTCGCATCACCACCTTGTCTACTTTGTCCAATTTGGTTTCTTGTAGTGTTACGATATGTGGTTTGTGAGCTTTTATTATTGCCTTAACCAAAGCCCTTTTGATCTTACTATTGAGTCCACGCACATTTCAAGATAGGAATTTAATCTTCATTTACAACCTTTAGTTTTCTCCCACTCCTCAAGCCTAAGGACTTACCAACCTTAATCATAGCCCCTGATTTCTGTAATTCATGGGCTTCTTTAACCAATCTGACCTTCAGGTTCTTTACTCTGTTCTCATCTGCTAACACAAGTCCTTTCCCTTTATACATACACTCTTTCTGTCTCTTCCCTTCTTCGTCTACTTCTGTCCTCAGAATTAATTATACCTCATCCCGAATAATAGCTTGTTCCTCATCTATCGGCTCTTCCTCACTGATCACTGCATCGTAGCACTCGCCAATCCTGTTCTGCTTCTTGACTGCCAATTCTAGCAGAATATCGATACCTTCTGTCTATCTACTTTTGCTCAATCCAGCAGCCCAACTAATTTCACTCAAGTTACGAATAATCCACCCAGCCAAGACCTCCACTACCTGATCTTTCGTTTTATATCTTTCCCAACACTTCGAGTTCTCCTCTATGTCTGTCATGGCTAAGGGGGTGACATCTGATTCAGGTTCCATTAGGATGTCGTCTTCTCTGTCAGAACCATCGAGTTCTTCTCCAGCTATCAGCTCCCCACTACCGAACCTGTCTCTCCGAAAGTTCGGACCTTCAACGGCCTGTAGTAACTGTAAGAATCCTCCCTGTCCTAAGGCAGACCATTCTCCCCACCTCCGAACATCTGCCACCTCTTGTTGCCGCACCTCAAGCCCGTCTATCTGAGTTCCACCTCTGAGCAACCGTTTGCACACTGGCGAGTTCTCCTGACCGAACTCCAAAGACTCCTCGACAATTGGTATTGTTTCTACAATATCTTCTTGGCAGTCACCCCTGTCCATACCACCAGCCCCAACGGCTTTTGGTTTCAACATGGCCTGAATGAGGTCACCTTCCAGAAATTCAAAGCTTGAAGAACTTGTTCCTGTCGGTACACTGGCACTTCCATTCTCTAAGGGCTTTGTTGTTGTGACTACAAAGCTACCTACTGTAACCGTTTCCCCGCCTAGGCCATCATTTTTTAGCAAAACAGGTTCGTTTGGGCTACATACCTTTGGGTCCGCTGAATGCCCAAGAATGGGTATTTGATTTATCACGTTATTGGGCTGTAGGCAGCCTATAGTGATTGCTGGATCTAAGCTTGCTTGGTTGGACATCTGGTTTATCTCGCAAATGGGCTGGGGAGGGTCCACTGTCATTAATGGGCCGCCTATACCAGAGTGCTGCCCCATCTCATAAATAGGCTGAACATGGGCTTCATAAGACAATGGGCCGTCATGCCCATATAGTTGGTCTGCGCCACCATTTGTAATGATTGTTGCTGGGCCGTGAGGCCCATATATTTGGTCCGACTCACTGAGTTAGTAAGATTCAAATCTTACTAAGGGCCCTTGAGTCCATTCTGTGGCACCCAGAAAAATGATCCTTTGGTGCTGAGTCGTTGAATATAAAATTCTGAGTTTTTTTAAGAAAATTATATATATACTTCACCATCTGATCTTAATTTAAATTGGAAATTCGGTAGCCATCCATCTTCAAGACCTTGGATCAAGCCTGAAATAAATACATAAATTTCTGTTTTGGATATAAGTATTTATCCGTGAAATCTAGAGGGATATGGGTGGGATTACCAATTTTATTATCTATAAGGGATTAACACCCATTAGTAAGATTAGAAATCTTACTAGGTTAGTCATGCAAGACCAACCCATCAAGTAAAGTTGGTCCCGGAATAAACTTTATAAAGTGAGTAGTTCTATTCTTACACAAATGCAGCAGATATGTCTCGCCCTCCCTCTCAAAAAAAAAAATGTAAAACGCTTTTCAAAAAAGTTATAATAATAAAAATAAACAAAATGAAATGTTTCACTCCTTTTTCTTTTTTCTTTTTTTTTTTCTTTTTTTTTAAGTCTTTAAATATTATATATATATATATATATGGGGGCGGTTCAAGGGACGGTTAAGAAACTTGCTAAGAAATCAATGGGTGTCAATAGTTGGATTTAGGAAAAATAATGGTTTGGATCGCGTGAGACGTCAATTCAAATATTTCATAACATTTATAATTAATTCCAAACGTCAATGTCTCTTCTCGCTCTCTCTCTCTCTCTCTCTCGAAATCACAGATAATAGAACGATAGTTCAAAGTCTCTATTTCTCTCGATCGATCGACGGTTTCAAAATCCCTCTCTTTCACTAGACATGAAGTTTAAATACTACAAAATTCATGATCATGAAATGTTATGCTGCAAATGAATTTATATTTTGGTTCTCAATACATACACATACGCTATTGGTTGCATAGCCAAAAAAAAAAAATCCCTGAAAACCCCGGCTTCCGCCCCCCGTTAGCATTCCATCTGGTTCATCCATTTGTAGCATTTTAATCCAAAATCAGCATGATCTTATAACACAAACTTGGGATCTCGGAGAAAATGAAGAACACCTCTAAACCTTCATGGTTTCCATGGGACCGGAAGTTGTGGTAGAGTTGGAAACTTTGGTGGTACTGTCGAGAATTTGGTGTTCTTGTCAATTCCAGATTTTTCACCTGACAAAGTCATAAGTGCAGCAACTAAACTTACATTTCCTGCAAGAGTCGGCTATGTGTAATTGAAGTTAGTACGAACATTATATATATATATATATAACAAAATATGAGTGAGGTATTGGGAATTAATTATACATGTTATAAAAGATTTGAATTGACATATCGGGATCCAAACCGTTGTTTTTTCCAAATCTAACGATTGACATCTATCGATTTCTCAACAGGTTTCTTAAATGTCCCTTGAATCGATATATATAGGGTAGCGTTCTTTTGACAAAATCTTAAATAATATTCTAGACAAAATTTTATCTTATATGACTGAAAAGTTTCGAAATTGATTGATTTTTTGTAAGGATGATTCCTATAGCCAGTAGATCATCCTCACAAAAAATCAGCCAATTCTGAAATTTTTAACCCCATGAAAAGTAGTTAAAAACTAACGGTAAAATTTGACGGTTCACAATTCTTCATCTTATAAACTAGGGTTAGAAATTTCAGAATTAACTAATTTTTTATGAGGATGATTTTCTCATCATAAAGATCATCCTCACAAAAAATCAGCCTATTTTGAAAATTTTAACCCATATAAGACAAAATGCTTTGTATAGAATGTTATCTAGGATTTTGTCAAAAAAATGCCACCCATACTTATATATATATATATATTGAAATATTTTTGTCAAAATAAAAATATTTCCAATGAAAATGGCTTCAAGGAAAATACATTTTCTCCATCAAAAGGAAACCACAAAATTTCGAATAAAAAAATGCGTATATAATAATATTTTCAAAAAAATATAATTAAAAAAAATAATTGCTTGTTTGGTTTTGGTGCAACAGATGATGACATACCTAACCTAACTTAAGATCAAGGATGCAGAACATTCAACCAAGCTTCTGTCAACGCACACTTGAGGGACCAATCTAAACGGGTCTTATAAGGTTAGGATTTTCACAAATAAAATCCATGATCCAACAAATTCAAGTGACCCACATATTAAGTATTTGGCTGTACATCCAAATAAATGAGTTTGGCCCAATAATAATCTATAGAATCCTTAAAACTGGATTTGGACATATTTAACATTTAAACAAATCAATCAAATTTCTTTAAGTTGGAGTATAATTGAAAATTTAAATTATCTTTAAGTCTATAAATACAAAAACCTCTCTTAATTATGGGGGATCAGGATCACTTTTTTTAAGAAAACAAAAATTCTTCCTTTAAAGAAAAAGAAATTATTTACAAGTAGAGACATCTATCTCCTTTACAAGTCTATAAACTCTTAATAATAATTTGTCCCCCTAAAAAGATGATTTAATGACTTTTATTTTTTAAAATTAAAATTCATCTTCTTTACAAGTAATAAATTTAAGAAGAAATAATCCATTTTAAACTCCAATATTTAGTTTATATGAAATTTGAAGAATTTTATATAATATATGTTAATTTTAAAATGTAGGAATACCTTCTATCATGTATATATAAAAGTAAATGATAAAATAAATCGGTTCGGGTACCCAGGAGTATCCATCAGATAGAACCTAATAGTTTCAATTTCTATTAGTTTGATTCTATATTAGATCCGATTCTAATCGATTCTAATAAAAAAGGAATTGGAATCGAAATTTTCTACTTCGATTCCGATTGGATTTCAGATAATGGGAACCTTTGACATCCCTAACTTCAGCATTATCCTTTTGAAAAAAAAATTTAATTTAAGAAAAATTTTGGTACAAATTCCAATTTTCAAAGTGTATTTATTGCACCTTAGGATGGATACCTTAATACAAATATATATGTGTTGTCACCGGCCGACTCACACCCAAAACTTTGGCAGCTATTTTTGACTCCGACTCATGTTTGACGCACGTACAATTGTCATGTGAAAGGTTCAATTGACCCGACGGAAAGTATTAATGGCATATATAATTATTTTTATTAGAATTTTTTTTAGGTCAAATGTGGATACGAATTAAAGCAAGTTGTCGAAATGGCCCTACTTGATGTGATCTTGCCGTGCCTAACAATCATATTAGATGCTTTTTCACTTGTATCTCGATGAAAAAAATCTATAATTCCTATCCACTTTCACCGCATGAAGTGTGATATGAGATGAGATTTTAGCTTGAAGTCACTCCGAGCACGACTCTATTATTTATTAGAACAAATTCCTAACAACAAAAACACAGATCCTAAAATACCTGATTTTAAAATTGTTTAATCAAACTTGATTTTAGTTAGAAGGGAGGATAACATAAAGGTGAAGAGCAAGACTATGCTTCTAACAAAACAGAAATGGTGGTTTTTATGGCCTTTAATATCTCCATTTCTTGTTATTTTAATAATGAGAGATAAATGTTTGGGGCACAATTAATATAGATTTATTAATGCCGCACCAATTCCTATGTAAAAAATTGCACATAGTTGGTGTGGCAATAGTAACTCTCTTATTATATAAGAAGAGGAATACATGCACAACTATTCGTAATCCACCTTACTACTCTTATAATCATAATCACAAAGTCAGAGTATAGGTTTAAATTAGCAAGAGAAAACTTCAGAAAAAACGTTTCAAATGGAGAATAAATGATGAAAATAAAATATAAAAAAATATATTAAAAGTTCTGAAAAAAAATATATATTTAATGACATTTCATAAAATCAAGTTATTATCATTAAATCACATGTATTTTACATTTATGAATTACCAAATTATATTATGTATCAAATCCCACATTTAAAAAAAGAGAAAAAAATATTTAAAGTTTTGTCCCTTTGAAGAAAAAAAAAAAAAAAGGGAAAAAGTAAAAAATAATGACAACTTTTGTTACACATGAAGAAGTCGCATTTCTTTTATCGTTTTAATCATCAAGGATGCAAGACACATTTTAAATGCGTATTTTTTTTTTTTCAAAAAATCGTTGATTTTTATTACAATGTCTATAATAAGATGTCACTTCCACCCAAGTTCATTTGAAGATGAACCAACGAGTGTTGGGAGCAATGACCAAGGGAGACTTCTTGGATTCAAGTCCCTTCGTTGGCCACTCACAAAGATTTATCTTTACTTACTTAGTATGTGTGGTTTGTAGGGTGTATTGCATGTACTTGGAGGATTTAGGCAAGATATGATGTTCTAAAAGGCCACTTGCTTCATCCTTATTAGTCATGCCTACAGGTCTAGAGGCCCCCATGTGTATATATATATATATATATTTAGGCAAATTTACCAAAACATGCATCACATTTCGACTATTTATCAAAACGGTCAACTGTAGCAATTAATTTCGAAAACAGTAATTTTACCATTTTCGAAATTAATATTATTTACCAAAACGGTAAAAACAGTCAAATGTAATTTTTCTTTTATCGAAAATGCCCTTTTTATTTTTTGACTAAAATTACGAAAAAATCCTCTTTTCTTTCATATTTATATTTAGTGTTTGGAAGATTAAAAAGAAGAGAAAGATTTAGTTGGATTTTAATTTATTTCTAAGGTTAAAATGATAAATATATATGTAAAACAAAAAAAGGGTATTTTCGGTATAAAAAAATTATATTTTACTGTTTTTACCATTTTGGTAAAAAAAATATTAATTCCGCAAACGGTAAAATTACCATTTTCAGAATTAATTGTTACAATTTACCGTTTTAATAATTAATTTTGAAAATTATACCATTTTGATAAATTTTTCTTTTTTTTAATTGTTCATTTGAGGGTGCGGTTTTGTCCCCTACTTAACTCAGCTAATGAACTGACATTGCCAACCCCAACTTTGCTCAATTTAACTCATTGTCAATCCCTACTTAATTGAATAGTCACATGGCCATTGTCATTCCTTCCAATTAATCTTCATGTAATATCCCCCCAATGTTTGAAATTAAAATTGGTGGTCCAACCTAGTTGAATCGGATTTCGTAATAAAGTAGACTTGGCTAATGAGCAATTGGTATTGGCATAAATACTAGAGTTTGCCTATGCGGACATCATGGTCATCTTCTTTGGGGTTAAGAGGGTAAACGAAGAAGATAATAAAGTTGTAGTGGTATATTTAGAAAAGAGTAGAAGAGAAAATGCAATAAAGTTGAAGGGGATATTTTTCTAAAAGGAGGAGAGAAAATGAAATAAAATTGAAGTTATTCCTCGAGATGTGTGGGAGATTCAATCAGAACTACTCTTTTTGAGGGGTAAGCATTGGGGGGAAAGTCATTATATTATATGTATAGGGTAGCGTTCAATGGCTAACTTTTTTGGCAAAATATTTTTTAAAACATGAATTAGAAGTTTTGGAATGGGCTGATTTTTGGTGAGGATGATCTCTACGATGAGGAGATCATCCTCACCAAAAATCAGCCCATTCCAAAACTTTTAACCCATGTTTACAAGTTGAAAAATCGTGGATCATATATTTTTTGTAAATTATTTTTGATGGGGTTAGAAGTTTGAGGAGATCATCATCACCAAAAATCAGCCCATTCCAAAACTTCTAACTCATGTTTTGAAAAATGTTTGCCGAAAAGTTAGCCATTGAACAGTACATATATATATATATATATATATATATATATATATATATATATATATATATATATATATATATATCGAACGGATCACATAAGTTTGTCAAACCGTTGGGCAAAGCGTAAGGCAACCAACGGGATCCTATATATATGTATATATGAGTCCCGTTCAACACCAAACATTTTGGCCAACCATTTTTATCCTACATGGGTTAGAAGTTTTGGAATAGGTTAATTTTTGGTGAGGATGATCTCCTCACTCTACCAAAAATTAGCTCATTCCAAAACTTCTAGAGTGAGGAGATCATCCTCACCAAAAATCAGTCCATTCCAAAACTTCTAACCCCATGTTTACAAGTTGAAAATTTGTGGACCGTCCATTTTTTGTAAACCATTTTTGATGGGGGTTAGAAGTTTTGGAATGGACTGATTTTTGGTGATGATGATCTCCTCACCGTAGAGATCATCCTCACCAAAAATCAGCCAATTCCAAAACTTCTAACCCATGTTTTGAAAAATGTTTGGTGCTGAACATTTCCCTATATATATATATATATATGGGTCACGTTATTACGACCCCCTTTGCGACACACCTTTTTGTCTTATATGGGCAAAAATGTTTGGAATGGGCTGATTTTTTGTGAGGATGATCTCTATGGTGAAGGGATCATCCTGGCAAAAAATCATCCCATTCCAAAACTTCTAGACCGTCCGATTTTTGTTGAAAATTATAGACCGTCCAATTTTTGTAAATCAATTTTGATGGGGTTAGAAGTTTTGGAATGGGATGATTTTTTGCCAGGATGATCCCCTCATCACAGAGATCATCCTCACAAAAAATCAGCCCATTCCAAACATTTTTGCCCATATAAGACAAAAAGGTGTGTCGCAAAGGGGGTCAAAACACTTTAACAAACGTTTTTTGTCCTACATGGGTTAGAAGTTTTGGAATGGGCTGATTTTTGGTGAGGATGATCTCTATGATTAGAAGATCATCCTCCCCAAAAATCAGCCCATTCCAAAATGTTTAGCCTCATGTTTACACGTTGAAAAAGTGTGGACCGTCCATTTTTTGTAAACCATTTTTGATGGGGTTAGAAGTTTTGGAATGAGCTGATTTTTGGTGAGGATGATCTCCTCACCATAGAGATCATCCTCACCAAAAATCAGCCCATTCCAAAACTTCTAACCCATGTAGGACAAAACACATTTGTTAAAGTGTGTGGTAAAGCTTAGGGTGCTGAACGGGACCCATATATATATATATGGAGGGATACACGGTTCTCTCAAGATACGCTCTTTATGGAAAAGTACAGTTGTATATCCCAAGGAGTGCATATCTACGATTTTCAAACTTGTCATATCAGGATATACAATTGAGTGTGTCACGTGGGATGGTAAGATTATCACGATTCTTGTAAATAACTCTAAAAGAGAAGAAAGGGAGAAAAAAGAGGAATTGGTGGGCGAGGTACCAAATTTTGACCAACACCATTTCGAGTGACTTTTATCTTTTTTAAGTACTGATTTTTTAAATCAACTTGACAAGAGGAACTCAAAAACTCACTAGCATGGCATGGGCAAAAAATCGTAGATTCTGTCTCTCAGGATACAAAATTGACTTGTCATCTACAGTTGTGTATCTCAAAAGTATAATTGTGTATTCCGAGCAAAAGAATCTACGATTATTTGCACGTAACACGTCTGTGAGTTTTTGAGTCAGGCGGTCAGGTTGAGTTAAAAACCTGAGGGACAAATGTACATTTCGGGTGTTTCCTGTACAAATGGTTAAAAAGATTATTCTTGATAATTTCGAAGATTTGTTATTTTTTTTTAATATTAATTTAATTAAAAACATTATTATAATTTTTCCTAATTTCATTCGCAATATGAAAGAGCGGCGTTCCCTCAGTGTGCCGGACCAAATTTATTGTGAGTGCAATGTGTCGCATTTCCATTGGACAGAATTTTATGTGTCGTTGTCCTTATGTTTCGCTTAAAATGCATATTTTAAACCAATAAAAACAGGGCATGGGACCACGTCAAACTAATGCCAGTATGACACCTCCCCATCCGAGATGAGTTCTCCCATACTGGCACGTGTCGTGGAGCACTGAAAATCTAGTGCGACTTGTTATTGGAACCTTTTTTTCTAATTTTCATCGTCCACGTGCACGTGCTGCACAATAATTGGCTGGCTACTCATCCACGCGTATAATCAACGAAAAGGGCACTGTGGCTTTGGTGCTGAAGTAAATGACAGTTTTAGCCCTCTTATAGTGCTATTTGCAGTGTCCTTTCTGGGCTAGTTTGGGTATTGGAGTGGAAATGACTGAACGATCCTTTCCTCTTTATATATGTTATTCTTTTCTTCATCCATAATGGGACCACGTGACGTGATTAAACAAGGCGATACGAAACTAATACGAAAGCTATTTAATAACTAATAATATAATATTACAACAAGTATATGGTTGAGACATACCCACGTGTTGGAGAACGTGTATGGTTGAGATATGTCCACGTGTAGAAACACCATTAAAAACCCGTTTTGATTTATCCAGAGAATTTCTTGAAACACGTGTCGCCACAAAATTCAAGAAGTAGCCTTAAGATATTTTTGGAAGAAACTTTGAAGCGGACAGCCTGGTTCAAAATTTTGATAGAACCATCTTCTTTGAATTACACGTGGTATCTAGAGGTGGTCTCTCAAATATTAATGAAAAAGTAGGGGTGCGACATAAATTAAAAAAAACACGTTTCGTGTTGGAGAGAGGGTTGTACCGAAATTTTGAAGCGGCCTGTCGCTTTAAAGTTGGATTCTATATTTTGATACCAAATGAGATATTTTCTGACAGCTCCACTACACGTGTCAAACGATTCCACTATCATCCAAATAGCTGACGTTATTCCTTATTTTTTGGTATCATAGCGATCGATCAATCCGCCATCAACACGCGTCTCTAGTTCGTCTAACTAGGACACGTGTCCTTTAATAAATATCTTAAACGGTTAATCAATCATTGCCTATCCGACACGTGTCCGGCAATTCTATGCCTTTATAAGTAACCATCCACAGACCAACCAGCCAACCAGCAAGCAAGCAAGACCGAATGGTGGGTATGAAGTGTTTGGATCATGCAGGAATGAACGGAAACCAGAGGCGTAGACTGAACCCAACGAGCGACAATTCCGAGTCAGTCGAGTCGAGGATACTCAACGAGCGGATTCTCTTGTTAGTCTTCGAGTCGATCAACTGGGATCCACGTGTTCTTTGTTTAGTCGCGCGTGTTAACCGAAAACTACGCGCAGTGACGAATAGACTCTTGTGGAAGGAACTCTGCGTATCGCGCGCCCCGCGCATGGTAGCGGCATTAGTGAACTGTGCGCCGAACGGACGAGTTGGGGGCGAATGGCACGCCCTCGCGAAGCTCTTGTTCTTTTGTTGTGGATGTGGTCCGAGTCAACACTTCCGAGTCAATCGATCTTTGCCGGGTCATTTCGTGAAGGAATCTCGTTTCTCGAAGACTTGTGGGCGAAGTTTCTTGACGAAGAAGTGTCAAGGAGATTGTTTGTATATTAGCGATCCATGTGAGCACGTGTTGGAGGGTAACGAGGATGATTTAGGTATTTACAGAGGGGTATTTCGGGGATTTATCAAATCAAGAACGAGAGCTTGTTTGATCAAACGGCAGGTAGGGTTTGAGGAGCGAGTTCGATGTCCCTACTGTGGGGCTCGTGTTTGGAGTATGACGTCAGCAAGGCTTGTGCCTAAGAGCGCTTCGAGGAGGCTTGGGTCTCACAAGGGGAAATTGGAGTACTTCGTGTGTTTGAACGGGCACTTGCACGGAGCGTGTTGGCTGGTTCGATTGTCGTCGGATGAGGAAGATGGGTACGACGACGAGGAGGAAGAGAATGATGTAGATGGTGGGCCCCATGGAGAAGTAGATGATGATGATGATCAGATGAGGAAAGGAAGTCAGAACAATGGTAGTGCGACTTCTTCCAGTGGAGAGGTAATTGGGGATAGGCCGGCATTTTGATTGGTTTCATTGTGTCGTTAGTGGTGGGCCCAAGTTGATTTGGGAGCTAACGTGGATAATCTAATTGGGAAGGTTTTGATTGTGTACGCTGCGAGGCGTAGGGAGTTATATAGGTGGACCGTATCTTTATTTTCCGAGATTGACTCTTTTTTATTGATTTTTTCCTCTTATTGATTATTGTATCTTGTGGTTCTTGTTGCTTATGTAATGTACTTCTTTATTTATTTATTTATTTATTTTGATTTTTTATTTAAAATTTACTATCAAATGAAAAGCAACGGCTCTGATCCATTTGTGTGTTGATTGATATTCAATAACGAAGCATTTTATATGTTAGAAAATTATTGTCGGTGTGTCCAATGAACGGTTGTAAATGAAATATATTCCTAGGGTTCCACGTCAATAATCCCTAGGAACCTAGATTTGGCTTGAGTGTATTTTTAGTCAATTTAGTATTATTCTAAAAAATTGGCCTTTCTTTATATATAATGGAGAAATTTTGGACTAAGATCTTTTCTTGAAAATTAAAAAAAAAATAAAAAAATGATCAAATTATTCTTGGTAGAAAATCTTTTCTCTCTCTTCTCAAATCCATCATCTTCAATATTTATATTTAGGGTACAAAATTTTATGCTAATCTCCAATCTTAGGATTCTACATACTTCAAACCTTAATAACGTGAGACAATAACATAATAATAAAATTAAAAATTCATTAGAAAAAAAATATTCAAAGAGAAATTTTATAAAATTGAATATGATTTCTGCATTGTAGTTACAACACTTTTATATAAAAAGAGTTTTAGTCCCAGTAAAACAAGAAAATAGTAAAAAATTATTCCAAATAGTAAAATAAAATTGGGCATAGAAATATAAACTACTTGATACTAGAATCGACGAGGCGTAATTTTGACTTTTATAACTCAAATTAGTAACAAAACATAAATTTATTAAAATAATAAAATTACCTAAAACGAGGGTAAACGAAGGTATTGATCTTGACAATCTCGACATTTTCATTCAAGAATGAATTTCCTCAAATGATTATGATTCCATTTAGATCATGGGCCCACATGGGCTTAGGTCTTATGTTTGGACTTTTGTGAATTTTTTTAAAGAAAATTGGAGTCTTTTGGAAAGAAGTAAAAAGATGATGTTAACTAAAAAAAAAAAAAACAATTTCATATTTTATTCTAACAATAAAGCATGATAAACTTTTTTTTTCTTTTTTCCATTGTAAAAAAAGTAAAAAAACAAAATATCTTTTGTAAAACAAAAATTTGGTGTCCACCACCAAGTAATAATAAATTTTATTTTAAATGTTGATGGCTTGTTGGGATAGAAAAAAAAAAAAAGACCTAAATAATTTCTTAAAAAACAAAAACTTCTTGTTTAAATAAGAAATTCTTGAATTCTCTTTAATAGATGTGGACCTAATATTTGTATTTATAAAAAAATATACATGGAAGAATAAGATTTTGAGTCGTGTTGGAATGATTTTAATGGGGGACACACCTTGACGTGGTGGCGCACGTATATCCATAAATGGATTTTACTCATATCTCAAAGAAATGTATCTATGGGCATGCACGTGCCACCACGTCAAGATGTCCCATATATGCCTCTCACTAAGGGCATTCCAGTATTAATCTAAATTTTTTGGATGGCATACCTCAATAAAGAAAAGAGACGTGTTAGAGTGACCTCAAGATTGAATCTCACATCGCACACTCAAACGACATGAAAGTGTATGTAAATCATGATTCGAGTGAAAAAGCATCTCTGGTTTCATACAAGTCAGGTTATGCGATGTGAAGTCCAATCTTGAGGTCACTTCAACATTATTCTAAAGAAAATTATTATGATCTAATGCCAAAAAATTAAATCGCTATTTTCAAATTCCTACTCGTATAATATAAAGTAAAAGAAGAAAATGTGATTGTGTTGTAGCATAATTTTTGGTCCGCCAAATATAGAAAGATTAAAGAAGAGAGGTGATCTCATGAGCTCACCATGATTGCAACCAATGATGGTTCATCGTGTCTAAATTTTATTGGATTAACTTTCCTCGAGATCCTCCCATGCCAACTATTCCTCTTTTATCCAATAAGAAATCGACACCGAGATTCACATGGCCTCTGCCATGATAGGAGCAATTATTACTCATAAATAGGAAATTGTTTTTCATTTCCGACAATTTCAAAGATTCTCACCTAATATTTGTTTGGCACAATGCCCAACTCTAGATCACATTTTAGAACAAACCCTCAAGAAAGGGGATCAATTTGTAAGACCCTCTGAACTTTTTGAAATTAATAAAACATCCTCTGACTATTGGTCAATGAAATTATATAATGCCTACGAAACACCAAATTGCACTCTTATCTTTCCCCCCCCCCCCCAAGGAGTATCTACGTAATTTGATTTTTTTTTTTTAATGCATAGTGACTATGAAATTTACATCATTTCACATAGTGCTGGTGTGAATGTTTGTATGAAAGCATAGATATTTTCATCGAGATACGAGTTAACATATCTATGGTTCCAATTGCACCTTCACGTCAACAATGTGTGAAAGAATGTAAATTTTAATGTCACTCCAACACGACTCTTTTTTTTTTACCCTCTTTTTTCTTAATGGTATCCCCAATCAAAAATATAATAAAAAATCTTAAATTATGTATAAAAATACCTTCTCGCATCCTACATTACAATCTGATTCAAAACAAACTATCCATAACTAGATTAGAATGAAATAAGAGAATCAATCCCTGTGATAAAACAAAACCTTTCTTTTGGCTTTGATTATCAATGTAGGTAATGCCTATTATATTACATTTAACCTCTTATTGATCATTCCTCTCAGTTCCATAATCCAATTGGTATTATTGGGGAAAAGTTCCTTTATATTATTTTTTTGATACTAAAACATGAGTATCTTATTGGTTATATTTTTGGGGAAATGTTCGGCACCTTACTATTTGCCCTACCTTTTGTCTAATATGTTTTGTCCTATATGGGTTAGAAGTTTTGGAATGGACTGATTTTTTGTGAGGATAATCTCTACTGTTAGAAGATCATCCTCATCAAAATCAGCCCATTCTAAAATTTCTAACCCCATGTTTATAAGTTGAAAAATCGTGGATTGTGCCTATTCCAAAACTTCTAACCCATGCAGGACAAACATGTTGGGCAAAACTTAGGGTAAATAGTAGGGTGCCGAACGAGACTCATATTTTTGAATATTAGGTATCTGTCTATTGTATTAAAAATTTTAAGGATAAAAAAAAAACTCCCGAAAAAAATTTCACATGATACTAAGATAGGTAGCCCAAAATCGATATCATTAATATTTGGATTCAAATAAAGATTTGTTAATTGAGCTTATGTTGAAATTCTAAATATAAATGAGCTTATGTCCCCTAAGGGTACATGTTTACTACAATAAATACATTTTGGAAATTGGTTTTGTATCGAAAATGAATTTTAAAAAATTATTTTTTACTAGAATACCCTTAGATTCCAATTTCCAAAATGTATTTAATTGCATTTGAACATGTGCCCTAACAAAATCCATAAAAAATATTATGAGCAAGGCTTTAAATCATATCTTGAGCTATTTTTTTTTTCAATCAAGAGAGAACCTATATCATCTTGACCTTTGATACTTCCCGATTCATTTTAATACATTATTGAAGTATTAAACATTTTGGGTTCAATGTTTTTGTACTGGTCTTAGTTGATACTGATATATATATATAAAATAATGATGAATTTATATCGTAAATCATACATGGTCTGTACACGATTGATGTGGTAAGGGCACAAAACTGCATATCTTTTTCTTCGTATATCATGAAGAAAAAGATCTATGATTCTATGCCCCAGTAACATCAACAACTTATGATTTACACGTGCATTCATCATGACTCATATATCTATTAATAGATTTCAATACAATACAATATTTTAAATCATGACCACGAGTTTTTTGAGTTTCGGGGGTATATTGGTTTTCTTAAAAGTCGTGATAATCTGACTCTCTTTTTTTAGACACCCCCCTATACAGCCCCATCACAAAATCGTAGATCTTTTGCATCGGGTACATAAGAAAAATATTTATTATTATGTAACCGCCAAGTTAGGGAATGTATGGGTGCGCCTAAAAAAGCTTATGAGTAGTCTTTTTCTTAACGAAATTTTCTTGTTGGCCGATGAGAGTTTATAAGCACATTTTCTCAATAGGTCAAATATGATTTGACCAATAGCTTATTGCGTTTTACTAGTCACCAAATATACAAGTGATCGCCGAATAGGCATGTTTCTTAGGGAGGTTATACTAAAATTCAAAAGTATTTCTTCAGAAGTCATGTCGCTCATGTCATCGTTGTCTCGCGTGAGTGGCAGCGAGGAAATAAAAGAACATAGACAGGGGTAGTTCTGGGATAGCAATGCAAAAGATTCAAAATTTTGTCTCTTAGCGTTCTATATAACGTACAAAGCGTTACGACGTGCGAGAGAGGCGCGCGAAGCGCATAGAAACGGTTCCGCTCTTGTTGCCGGCCTCCCTCGCACACAACGGAGACATTAAAATACAGAGAACCCGAGAAGACTCGAATCAAAAGAGGATATTTTAATCAATCTTTCGTTTATCTGGCTGGATTGGATTTTTAGGAGATAAGTCTCCAGGAATTCTCTTTTCTTTGATTGAAAAACGGCATTTTGAGGTATTTTTTTTCTTTATTAGAAATGTTTATTGATTTTCGTTTCATTGATGTTTGAGGAATAATTCAATGAAGTTTCTGTGTTGTTGAGATTTTTAATTTTTTTTTTTAACATCTGTTTTTGCTTAAATTTCGGTAAAATGTGGTCTTAGCTTCGTTAATCATATAAGAATATGAAGAAATCCTGAAGTTTGGGGAATAATTCGATGAAGTTTCTGTTTTGTTGAGAATTTAAAAAATAAATAAATAAATAACATCCGATTTATTTTATTTTGCTTAAATTTCGGTAAAAATTGTTGTAAGGAAGGCTAATCTTATAAGAATATGAAGGATTCATGTTTTAGAGAATTTGGGAAAATTCCCTGTTATTTGCCACTAGGATTTACAAGAGAGAGAGAGAGTCAATTTTCTATAAACTAAGCTCTTGATAGGGAATGTGCCTAGAAGAGGAGAAAAAAATAGAACAGAGAAGAAAAAGTTCTTGATAGGAATGTAAATGTGCTACTGCCGACTAAATGTGGGCAAAAAACTCAGATTGCTAAAAAAAATCACCGGGAAGCGTTTTGAGGTGGTGTGAAAATGTGTCCTCAAGGTGTTGTGATGATAATTGCTAGATTTACGTCCTACATGGGACATAGGTTTTTGGATACTTGGAATTCGATTGGTTTAAGATGCTGATTGTGTGTTTTTCAAGATTTTATAGAGTAATTAAGGGATGCTAATATAAAACAAATTGAACTAGTAGTGTATTGACCAATGTAACTATGATGTTTTGTGAGAAATTCGAAACTTGAAGGCTAGTTTCCATGCTCTGTTTATTACTGTTTGATGTGTGTTTGAGTAGAAGCTGAAGAAGTTTTCATTTTCAGTATTTGATTTGAGTCAAAACCGATAAGCAGATTATTCATCATTAAAAACACATGAGTTTATACAAGTCACTGTCCTATTTGAATTGCAAGTCACAATAAAATGCGGTTTGCGTCGTAACTTGGCCAACTTAGCAGAAGCGATCAATGAATTTAAAAATAAGTAAAAAATTATAAGACCTTTTCTTTTCTGGAAAGGGAAAACTTGGTGATGGTTTCTCTTCGTTCATTTTTCTTTTGGCATTCAATCATGTATTGCACAAAATTAAAGAATTTGAGGCCTGGGATCTTAAAGGAAAAAATATGTTACACCCTATAATCTACATCCCCTATCATCTTTCATAATCAAGAAGAGGTCACTAGGAACTTGGAAGGAACCCCTCCCTTTAGAACAAAAAAAGAGAGGGGGGTGGAAGAACTCGTCTTTCAATACAATGGCCCAGAAGACCTGATGTTCTATTGATCTCTCTGTAAATAATTACCCAATTAACATTTTCAAACTTTGATTTGAGGACCTCAGCCACTAATGAGTCCAAAACAATTATGTTTTTTCTCTATAGTTCACACACTAAGATGTTCAAGGGTTGCAACATACTCCACCCCAAATAAAGGATTTCCTAGATGATTCAGGACAAAGAAACCATACCCAACCCCGTCATTTGAATGGGTGATGCTGGCATTAAGGTACCACCCACCCTTCTTTGGTGGTTCCCACCTTCACCGATGGACATCAATTTTCTTGGTACATAGATTTCATGTTCTTTTCTTTCAAGTCTATAGGTTGTATCTAACTTTGTTGTTTTTACTCAAATATTTCAGGAGATAAATAATATCCGGGGAAGTAAATGGCTTCCCTTTCAGAAATTGGTACTGCAGCTGCTATTAATATTCTATCTGCTGTTGCATTCCTTCTGGCATTTGCTTTATTACGGCTTCAACCCTTCAATGATAGAGTGTACTTTCCGAAATGGTATCTCAAAGGTATAAGAGGCAGCCCAACACACTCTGGAGCACTTGTAAGCAAATTTGTCAACTTGGACTTCAGAACATATATTAGGTTTTTGAATTGGATGCCAGCAGCATTAAGAATGCCGGAACTTGAGCTTATTGAACATGCAGGACTTGATTCTGCTGTTTATATTCGGATTTACCTTCTTGGGTGAGTTTGCAGGATAGGTTTTTTTTTTTTCTACTTCATTGTTGAGGGTTTCCTAAACATATTGTAGTTTTAACTCATATAAAATGCTTATTATCTTTGTCCAATTATGACTTTTTTAGACGAAGTTTTCCATTACAGTGATAAGAAACTACATGAAGTTTAAAATTCAACTACCCAAGTTGCAACTTTTTGAGAAATGCTTGTTCATATGTACCTTCTTTGCATGCTTTCAAGAAAGATGGTTGATATCAATCAGTTGTATTTAGAGTTGATGTGTACATATATTGCTACATATCACTCATTGTTACAGATTCTTGATTCTTGGTCATTGTTATTAATGGATCATCTAATTTGAATATTTTCATGTGCAGCTTAAAAATATTCGTCCCTATCTGTCTACTCGCTTTTTCTGTCTTGGTACCTGTTAATTGTACCAATAAAACATTAGAGCATGCTAAGGATATAGCATTCAGTGACATTGACAAGCTTTCAATATCCAATGTTGCATCAGGATCAAAAAGGTTAGATATATTTTCCTTTTTTGGCTAATTAATGCTGTTTATCACTCTTTTAGGCTGTGATATTCTCATTTTTTGTTAGTTTATAATATAATTGTAGCTTTGTTTGAGATTTTTATTTATTGGTATAAGCATGAAGTATCTACTTAAAGTTATAAATTATGTTTCCACTTGAAATTAAGTAGCATCCATCATGCTTTGCATAGTTCAGTTCTATGAAAATGTTAGTTTACTTACACCAATACCATCTCCCTTGTATGTAAGACTGATGGAGAATTACTCTTAAAGACTGAATTATACTTCTAAGAGTTAATTTTGCTATGAAATAGTCTGACTAGTCAGTACATTAACATTTTGTATTACAAGAGTATTTTTCTTGTGCAAGATGGTGCCATTTAGAGTATTAGCAGTGTCACAATATTGGTTGTCATTGTGGTAAGTAATGATGGCCTTGCTAGATATTCGTGATTGTTCCTTTTTAACTGATTTTTGACTTCTTTGGATCTATGCTTCTTTCTTAGCTGTGGTTCCACCCAAATTTTTATGGTACAACTTCTTTTTTCTAAGCCTCCCTTGTTTGGTCAAGTAACCTATGCTTAGTTTTCCTTGACTGAGAAAGTTATCTTGCTATTTGCAACCGTTTTGTAAAATTATTGTTGATCTCGATGCTTGTTCAAGTGGTAGCTAAGTTTAGTAGATGTGAGCTAGGCTCACTACCCTAAAAAACCAAGCCCCAACTCCAAGATACATTATTTGCAGGTATAACCTTAGTGGCACAAGATTTGAATCATACATTGATTTTTGTGAGGATACTTTGTTACATTAATTTGAGACATAGTGCCCACCTGCCAATTTGTTGTATGTGTCCAGGTAAAGGATATAATTATTCCTTCTGCAGAAGCCCAAGAAATTCTGGGTGGAACTGAAGTAATAGGAATACACCTTGGTGTTAGGGAGGTGTTTTACAGTTGAAGAGTAATGGTTTTGGGATCTTTTAAATTTGATCTCTTTTGCAAATGGCGGTGGATGATTATCATGTTGAATATGATTTATTTTTTTTTTCCAAAAATTTCAGGGGATTATGATATGTGATCCTTTGTTGGCTAGAGGAAAATTCAGGCTCCCTGATGTTTAATGCCTGCCAAACTATCTTCCAATTTGTTAAATAGAAGATTAGAACTTTAATAAGTAATGGAAGGAAAGATATGATTCTGATAGATCAAATGGTGGGAGAGTTGTCTTCAACTATTTTCCTTTGCCTAACCCTGAATAGGGATTTTCTCATGGGCTTTGAAGGATGGACTTACTCTCTTATATTTTCAATAAGAAGACTCGAAATTTACTATTTCAAAATTGGTCTGTTGAATTAGTTGAACAACTAGTGTTTCTGGGATGATGCAGAATACAGTTTGGGCATTAAATGACCTTTGTCTAGTACAATCTCTTGTTTTAACAACTAATTGCACAATTGTTTGCTAGATACCAATAAGATGAGCCATGCTTCGCGGAGTTGAATCTTGGACAAACGAAAAACATGTTCATAGAGTCAGCATAGCAGAGACAAGAATGTTGAGATGGATGAATGGTAAGACTAGGAAATGAGATTAGAATTAAGTACATTCAAGGGAATTTAGGAAAACCACCAACTGGAGATGAATAAAGCTAAGTCAATTTATATGGTTTGGGCATGTTCAAAGAGAACCAATAACAGAACTATGAGCAGCATTGCTTTTGTCCAAGTGAAAGGCTTTTAGAGGACGATTGGAAGGCCCGGAGATGATGTAGATGGAGCCAGTCAGAATAGATGTAAGTCGCATGCCTCGACCGATAGTTATGAATCTAGATAAAGTTGAACGGCGAAGTAAAATTCATGCTGTTGACCCCAATAGTTGATTTAAGGCGTAAATGAAGATGATAAATTACACAATTATGAAAATTTAGATGTGAAGAAGACTTAATTAGAGGTGTAATCAATCAATTAATAAAGATATCCATAATCCAAGTATTTGGTGTCGGATACTCGAATCCTGTCCTAATGTTAGGTGAAATGACCAAACTACTCCTGTTACGTGTGTGGTTATTATGTCTATGCTACAATAAAGTCGTGAATAATTCAGAAATCAAAATAGTAGATTGGTTTCTTAAGATATTTGCTGAGCTACAAATCCCACTAAGCCAGTGTGGTAAAAGAAGTTCTGTTACAGTTTAAGAAGTCAGTCTGTTTATTGGGACATGAGTTGGTAGAGGCTTGAGAACCATGTCTCATGATTCTTCAAATGTAACCAATAAGTTACAATGACTAATCCTAACATGACTTTGAGATACCATGCACATTAGAGAAAATTATGCCGTAACAATTGCGAAGAAGTCAGATGATATTAACACAATTAATGTTATGGAGGAATGTTGGTTAGACACTAGTGTCTATTCTCATTGCCTTTTTCAGGCTTTGGTTAATTCTTTCTGTATACTTTACGCTTAAAAAGTGTGATACAAAAGAAGTTTTTTGCATTTTTTTATGG
Source organism: Akebia trifoliata (assembly GCF_017979445.1). Taxonomy (NCBI): domain Eukaryota; kingdom Viridiplantae; phylum Streptophyta; class Magnoliopsida; order Ranunculales; family Lardizabalaceae; genus Akebia; species Akebia trifoliata. The sequence goes on from NC_141390.1 coordinate 28,347,403, forward strand.
GCTTTGACATCTATCATTCCTGAAAAGTTCTACAGTATCAAATCCCTGAGTTACATTTTACTAAAAGGTCTTAGTTCTATTTAGAACATGGCAGCTTTTTCTAGTGTTTGCTTCTTCTTCAAATTTAAAGTATGATTCTGTTGCTTGTACCATATGCAGCTTTGATTTCACTTTGTACCATGATTGGATGAATTTGATAAATATGATGGTTTTTTGTTTCTAGTATGAAGTGGTTTGTTCCCTTCCAGGTTTTGGGCTCACTTACTGGCAGCTTATGCCTTTACATTTTGGACGTTCTATGTGCTGTACATTGAGTATAAGAGAATAGCTTGTATGAGGCTGCAATTTCTTGCATCTGAAAATCGTCGTCCAGATCAATTTACAGTGAGCACATTTTGAAATTCCTGGACTTCAATTTCATTTTGTTTGCAAGATAGTATGTCAGTCCATTTATGTTTGTTGTTTATAAGCATTATCATCACATCTTTTTTATTTCAAAACTCTATAAGAAGTTTTTACATATTATTTTCCTAATTTGTTATGCTCAATTCTGTTAAAAATAATTGCTGGTCACTTAACTGCTCGACTATTCTGAAAGTGCATATCATTGAATGACCTGAAATATTAATGCGGGATGTTGTACTGCAACACATATGTAACTTTCTTTCTAGCTCTGAAATAACTGAGATAGGTGAATGTGTTTGAAAAATGTGATTGAATATGAAATGAAAATATTAGGATTTCCTGATAAGTTAATATTGATTACTTATGATTTATGAGGTATCATGCGTTAAATTTCTTACTTCTTAGTACCAAGATCTTATACGGATTATTTTGCCTCTTCATGTGGAATAATATTAAATAGTACTTTTGCCATTTTGGACTAATAAACACAGCCTCAAATCGGTACTCCTCTAGTTGTGAAAGCTGGGTTAGTTGGTAAAGTCTATGGGTGATACAATAGACCTGGTTCATTTCCGTCCATCACTGAGTTACTGATAAAAAACAGGCTTACCTATCCCAGAAAGGTTTCTGTATAATTGTAAGCTTTTCGACAGCTATCTAGGATTTATGGTGGCCCGTTGCTTCTATTTTACTATATTTGATTTTTTATTATAAAATGGTGTTTCTTTTGTTACCTAGGTTTGAGTTTAGCTATTAAATATGCCAGTGAACATATAATTGCCAATTATCATTTATTTTGAAGTAAAGATTCGAAGAACATGATTTCCATAAGAAAATGAAGCAAATTCTTATTTAATATGAGGTGGAGTTTATTTTTGGAATTTTTAGTACACTTCATTGTGCAATCCTAGTTGAACTTGCTCCCACGTTGATTCTAAAGTCTTTCACAGGTTCTTGTGAGAAACGTTCCTCCGGATCCTGACGAGTCTGTTAGTGAGCACGTTGAACATTTCTTCTGTGTAAATCATCCAGATCATTATCTCACACATCAGGTTAGTATTTCTGTGAAATATATCTTTACCATGGTTTAAATTTCTGTACCACCCCTGAATGTTTTGGCTGAAAGCATAATGATATTGATTGAGAAACTCTGAATGTTTCTGATTGTCTCGGAATGTCTCGGTCGAGACGGTCTTGTTTTTTTCTTCTAATTGAGATATTGCCTTGAGACAAGATTTTAAACCTTTCTATCTACTATTAGTTGGGACTGGTTAGAAGCTGCATTGTGACCATGATGTACAAAGAGGGGGAGGTGCATGATTATTTCTTTCCTTGTAATTTTTTTTTCATCCAATTTCTGAAGCTAAAAATTTGTATCTTTATAAATTTTACATTATATTGGGGTTAATATACTTTATACATATATTCTAAAATCTAAAATCTAAATCATATGCTGCAGATAATTTGTACTGTTTGCCCTTTTAGGTTGTATACAATGCAAATGATCTTGCAAAATTGGTGGAGAAAAAGAAAGGTCTTCAAAATCGGCTTAACTATTACCAAATTAAACATGAGAGGAATCCAGACAAAAAGCCAACTACAAAGGTACTTTTCTTTGCATGATAAGTTTTTTACTAGTGCCTTTCTTCATTCTTCTTTTTTGGATCTTGTTTTGTCTGCTCATAAGATGAATATCTTTCAATAAAATTATTATTTAAGTCACCAGTTCAGCATCTCATACATGTAATCTTACATATAGACAGGTTTCTGGGGCCTTTGTGGGGAAACTGTGGATGCAATTGAGTACTATACTACTGAGATTGAAAAGTTATCTAAAGAAGTAAGTATCAATATTATGTGAACACTTCTAAGTTGTATTTTTCTATTTTCTCCTTCCATGATTTTGTCATTTTAGTACCTGTTTCTTTCCAAGCTTATTTTGTTGTCTTTGTTATTATTATGATTATTATTGTTATTGTTATTATTTTATTGGTTGCTTGATTACTTATAAAAAGAAATTAGTTGATAATGATTATAAAAAAAAATTAAAATATCATAGCATCTTTTAGAAATATTAGAAAAGGGAGTACGTAAGTTCATCTTAAAGTGCATGCTTTGATCGTAGGGGGTGACTAATATAAACCGAGTCATTCTCAAAGGAATTGTTTAGATGTATCCCCTGTTTCATTTGTAAAGTCTCAGTTACTATTATTCTAAGTTGTAGGTTTTATATTTAAATTAAGCTTCATTTTCTTGGATGGCTTTTGTTAGTTGGTTTTACCCTTAACAAGGGGGTGCCTTTTTTCCTGCATTAATGTTTTCTTATTGTGAGTAGTTTTAATTCTAATTATCTCATTTTAAAAATATTTTGTTAGGTTTTGTTCATTCCTAGAAATTGGTATCCTGTCATAACTACCTCAATTGGTCTGCAGTCATAGAAACTTTTTTTTTTTTCGTGCTTTCTTTCTTTTTCTCGCTTCCATTTCTCACATTTTTTCTTGCATCTGTTTACATACTTGAAATAGTTGTAACTTTTTTAGGCTGTGTGTTTCTATTGAAGATGCACGTAGTTTGATGTTTCATATATATATTCTTCCAACTTGTATGCAAAGGTGGCTCCATAATTGTGAAGTTTAATCTTCTAATTCATTCATGATAAATTATTATTCCAGAATACTGTAGAGAACGCGGACATATGTTTTTATTTTGCTTTTCTTTTATGTTGCAGATGTTATGAAACATGATAACATTTAACTAAGTACCCAGGTTAAATAATCTACAATGCAGTACTTCCTACCCAAAGGGCCTTTGCTTTATAGACTATGTAATGAATTATGTCTTTTTCCAGCTGATCCACCCGTTAGTAGTTCTCCATTCTCTTGTTGTAATGCTATATCATCTTTTGTCCAGGAAGCTATAGAAAGGGAAAGGATTATAAGTGATCCTAAGGCTATAATGCCCGCAGCATTTGTTTCATTCAAGACCCGATGGGGGACAGCTGTTTGTGCTCAAACTCAACAATCAAGTAATCCAACGGTGTGGTTGACAGAGTGGGCTCCTGAGCCTCGTGATGTCTATTGGGCTAACCTCGCTATTCCATTTGTTGAACTGACCATACGAAGATTGATCATGGCTGTTGCACTTTTTTTTCTTACATTTTTCTTTATGATCCCCATTGCATTTGTTCAATCCATAGCTAACATTGAGGATATCGAGAAGGTCGTGCCTTTCTTAAAGCCATTAATAGAAAAGTAAGTGCACTCTTTATTTAATTGATATTGTTTTCCATTATTGTTTTTTGCCCTTTTTCTTGGTTTTTTAAGCTTTAAGTACCATGCATTTAAAATGGTTAAATATGCATATGAGTTCTCATAATACCATGTTATTAAATATACCATGCCTAGTATAAGGACTAGGGCTTAAAACGGGTCGAGTTCGGGACCGGATATGCATATATCCATATCCGGGTCTAGATCTGAATCTGATTCGGATCCTACTAGCTCAAACCATATCCGAACCTTTTTGCTTTCATTAAACTCATAGCTGGATCCGATCTGACCAAATTAATTGATTCGGGTTAGTCGGGTCAAATAATTTCGAACCATTTAAAGGAAAATTGCTAAAGGTGTGGCAAAATGTGACTTGAACTCAAGACCTCTCCCTTTTTGAATAACAGCCTTGACTGCTACACCAAACACTTGTTGGTTGATAAAAGGTATAAAAATATAACATACAAAGTAGTATATCGTTCAGATATAGGGATGGATCTGCATGCAAATTGTGTCAAGGGATAAACCCATATCCGACCCATATTTTCGGATATACTTGAAAGTACCAAACCCGCAAAAATCGGATTCAGATCACTTGGATTTTGGATAAAATCCGATCCATTTTAAGCCCTAATAAGGATAAAAGAGCCTTTTTTCCTCCTGTATGGATTTATCATAATACTATACCAAATATACGATTTTCTATCATAAGGACAAAGAAACCCTTTTTCCCTTGTACAAGGACCAAAGAAACTTCTCTCTCCTGGAAGGTTGATGACTTGATGAAGGTTTAGAATATGAATGCATGCCTATGTATTAATAAATTATGTATCTAACTGATTAGAACATGGACGATTGTTTGTGCATAATATATGGATGTGCTAATGCACTTAGAATACATCAAAATAAGAAGAAATATATATACTTCACAAATCATAGTTCATTTCAACTAATTAGTGACTACATGGTGATTTACCATTATTTTTAGAAAAAAAATACTCAAAATAGTTCCATCAAAATATTTTGTGAAATGAATAATGGTTTTCACCGAAATATATAAAAAAAAAACTATAGGTTAAATTTCATGTCAAATCTTGTGGAACTGAAAACATTTCTTGGACATATGTGGAATCTTAATACTATCTCCATGACTAAGGACTTAGTTTTAATTACCTACAATACTGCTTCTATATCATATCAAGTTCTTTAATCTTTTACTTGGTAGTGCATTTTTAACTCTTGTTGTGTTGGGTATGAATAAAGAGATCAATCTTATAATTGTCCAACATGCTATTACAGGAATGATATCAAATCAGTCATTCAAGGTTTTCTTCCAGGGATTGCATTAAAGATATTCCTCATTATTCTTCCAACAATTCTCATGACTATGTCCAAAATTGAAGGTTACACATCACTGTCTTCTTTAGAGAGGAGATCTGCTGGGAAGTATTATCTATTCATACTTGTCAATGTATTTCTGGGGAGCATAATCACAGGAACAGCATTTCAACAGCTCCATAAGTTTATGAATCAGTCGGCAACTCAGTAAGTTACTTATATTATGTATCATATGTGCAAAATAAGGTTTATATTACATATGGTGTGATAGTTTTCCTGATCTCTGTTATAGCATTTTTTTGATGATTATTAATATCTACAATTTTTGGGCTAGGGGTTTACAAATCATTTACATCCATGGTTTTAAATCTCGTCTGAGACCGAGACGGCTTGTCTGATAAGTCTCGGTATATTCCACCAACAAAATGGATAGACAAGTCAAACATATCGGGCGAGATTTAAAACCACGGTTTATTTTTGTCATTGTTGAGCGAGAGGACTCAAACATATCGGAAAACTCATCTGAAATGATTCAGTCTTGTTCATGGACGAGACGAGATGTCAAAACGAGTTTTAAAACCATGTTTATGTCTCATAGTAATAGTTTCACACGCCTAGTTTTTATATCCTTATGATAGGAGGTTATGGTTCTTTGGCAGGATTCCAATAACAGTTGGTGTATCTATACCAATGAAAGCCACTTTCTTTATTACCTATATAATGGTTGATGGTTGGGCTGGAATTGCTGGGGAGATTCTTAGATTGGTCCCATTGGTTATGTTCCACCTAAAGAATACATTCTTAGTTAAGACAGACCAAGACAGGGAGCGAGCTATGGATCCTGGGAGCATGGATTTTGCTTCTTCTGAACCACGAATACAATTATATTTCTTGCTTGGACTTGCCTATTCTGTGGTCACACCCATCCTTCTCCCTTTCATTATTGTCTTCTTTGGTTTCTCTTATTTGGTTTTTCGTCATCAGGTATGTTGCCCATAGAGCTCATTGTCGATTTTAAATTTAATTTAAATTTTTTTTTGAGTTTTGAGAAAAACGTCCTGTGATGGGAATTTGAGATATGAAGGATGAGTCATTTTTTACCGAAGATAATACAATTTGACACTTGCCTAAGGTTTAGTACTTGAAATTATACGTATTATATATCTTTGCCTAAATTTGTATGTTTCTTGTTGCAAGATAATCAATGTATATGTCCAAAAATACGAGAGTGGGGCAGCATTCTGGCCAGATGTGCATCGACGTGTAATTACTGCGATGATAATATCACAACTGCTACTGATGGGACTGATGAGTACAAAAGATGCTAAGCAGTCAACACCGTTTCTTATCGCACTTCCTGTGTTGACCATTTGGTTCCATAGTGTCTGCAAGGGTCGCTTCGAAGCAGCATTTGTGAAATTCCCATTACAGGTTAGTGATTGATGCGGTTGTACCTTTAGATGCCTGTTTTCAATCAATAGGTAGTCTTACAGGTTCTGTGGCATTGTTGGTTTTATATTATGTGTGTGTGTGTTTCCAATGGTTTCATCTGAAATGTGCTTCAGAATGCAATGGTGAAGGATACATTGGAGCGGGCTACCGAGCCAACCTTGAATTTGAAAAGCTACCTTCAGGATGCCTACATACACCCTGTCTTCAAAGATGAAGAATTTAAGGGACCGTTAACCATTGATGAGGAAGAAAACAACCCGCTCGTGCCAACCAAGAGGAATTCTCAAAAAAGTACGGCTAGTCAAAGTAAATTTGGTTCTGAACTCGGTTCTGATGCCGAAGTGTAAGATTTGACAATTATTTTCCCTCGTATCACACTTTTCTACCAAAGATTCTTCTTTGTTTTTATGTTGATTCTTGTGGTTTTGATATCAATTCTGCATTATTTGGGAGAAAAGGATGTTCATGCCCAAACTACCATGTTTTACAACGCTCGTAAGTCATGGCCAACTTAGCCTACATTATTTATTAACATTTTTACTAAATTGAATCAAAGCTTGACAGGCCTTAGTTTTGAGAAGTTAAAGGAGACTCTTGATTGATCAAACCACAATGTGATCATCTGCTTTGATTGGTCCCACACCTAAATTCATTGATCCAAGGGGATACCCAATTAAAACTGTAATTAAGGTGGAGCCATTTAAATGATGGGTTGCAAGATTCATACTGTTTGGCACTTTGGCTGATCCTAAGTACTCACCATTCTTTTGTCTACCTTTTGTAAATTTCATCTTTTCTCCAATAATAATAAAAAAAAAAAAAAAACTGATTTAACTTCATTTAAATAATTAGTATAATTATATTTTTTCTTATAATAAGGTAGATTTGTAATAAAGAAAACACAATTGATTCCGCGAATTGTTATTAATCTACTAATATATATTTTCAAAATATATCAGAGGAATGAATGTGGTGGACCATTAAAATTGACTATCTTTCACAATTTCCTCAAATACCAGGTACCAAGTCATCTCAGTCGACATCTTAAAATGAGAATAAAGGAATAAGTTTCAAACCAATTTTTGTTTTTTATTTCTTTTATATATTTGTCTTTTTGTTGGTGTGGAACCTCCACCGTTGTTCTTTCGCCAACACCAACCCCAGCCCCGACAATGGTGCTTATTGATAAGAGAGAGATGCCCATTCCATTATTGTCATAACCGGGTCCACTACAACCTTATTATCATCAGATAATATTATAACATGCAGAAATATTTTGCTACTTTATGAAGTTTAACTCACTCCAACTTAATGGGACTGAACCTCTTATGAATTTTCAGTCTTCAAAATTAATAGTTTGTATTTTAAGTAACAAATTTTTTTTTTTTTTGATAATGGGGGTTTCCGGACTTATGTCCCATTAGGGGGGCGGATGAGTTAGGGTTGGAGCCAAGGCATATGGATCCCTCCCTTGGGCATGTGCAACGAAGGAAATATTATTCATATTGGGTATTGAACACAACCTACGGACTCTTATGGACTCTTATCGCTTATTGGATATGAAATTGTCATTGAGCTACCTTTTAGGATTTTTCGTAACATTCTTTAAGGTTATGTTTGGATTGAGAGAAATGAAGAGGAGAAAATAAATAAGTTTATCTTCATTACTCATGTTTGGATTGTTAAATTAGAAGTGAAGAGAAAAGAATTGGAGAGAAGAGGAGAGAAAAAAAAAAAATTTCTTTCTCTCCAAAGTGGAGAGAAGAGAGAATTTTTAAATATTTTATAATGCCTACTCTACCCTTAAATCTATTTGAAGATAGTTTAAAATTTTAAAATTGTCCCAAGTTCTCTCCTATCATTCCAAATATGAAGGGAGAAAAATTGAGTTTCTCTTCTATTCTATTCTCTTCTCTCAATTTTTCTTCACCACGTTTGTCTTCAGAAAAAGCTAAAAGTAATTTGAGATATACAAAAATATATACTCTTAGAAAAATTTTGAGTACATATATTCCCTATTGGATGAGTCTTGACATGTGTATCAGTGGGCCTGTAAGAGAGTGTGACAGGTGGCATTTAAGAAGGTGGGGTTCGTTTTAAAAGGAAGAGCTCGTTGTACTTTAGCAGCCACATGACATCATCATTCTACCCGATCCCAATCTAAATCCAATCTTCTCTTCTCTGATTGAGGCTTGTGTGGTGTGGTCACGAAGAGAGAGAGAGAGAGATTGAGATTGATTGGTAGATGGGTTGCTTTAAATGGTAAATAAGCTAATAGGGGACAAGATTGAACGGTTAAGATGAATCGGATCATGGAGTTCCAATGGAAAAGAAGTACTAGATCATTATTGTGTGATCTACTCGACAGAGAGAGAGAGAGAGAGAGAGGATGTGGTGCTTCAGTGCTTGAGTTCGTCAGTTTGGTATCTTTTTTTTGAAAAAAAAAAAATTAGTATCTTTCACTAATTACTATGGGGATTCTCAGAGAAGTTGCTGATCCCCTCATGGAGAAAATCTAATGTGGGTTGTTTGATCCTTCAAATCCCTTTTAAGATTTTATTAAGTTTGTTCATTTAGTCTTGGTTTTCTTTATAGTCTACTAACTCTTGTAGAATAAAAACGTGTTTTTTTTTTTTTTTAAGCACCAATTCTCTATGTTTTCTTGGTTGGAACCTTACACCCTCTTAAGATTTTCTTAATTGGACATCAAGACTGTGATTATTTGTGTTTTGTGACTCTTGTGGAATTATTATTAATTTTTTTTAAGAAACTAATATTCTCTTTTTCTCATCTGGGTATTCTATTTTGGTGGGCATTAAAAGAAAAAAAAATCTCATTTGAGTTAGATCCTTTACACCCTCCTTGGATTTTATCAAATGGGTTTATTTTTCTTTGTTTTGGGATTTAAGCTTTATTCTTTGGTAATTGATGCTAGTGGAAGGAAAAAAATATTTTTTTTTCATCAATTTCCTTTCTTTTTTTTACAATCTGGATTTTTCTTTTCCAATTTGAATGTTTATGGTGCCTTCTTACAGAGAGAACTTCCCACTTTGAGTAGGATCCTTCACACCCCTCTTGGTTCTCTCAAAGGATTTGTTTTGTTTCATATGTTTTCCAACTATTTTTCGTTTTCTTTCATCTGGGTATTTTTTTTTCATTTTAAATGTTGATGGGCCTTTTTATAATGTTTATATTTTTCAATTTAACTATCACAATTATTATGGAGAAAATTCCAAGTGAATTGGATCATTAACATTGCTTTTAGTTTTTCTCTCTTAATTGAGTTGGGGTTTTGGCTTCAAAGAAGTTGATGATGATGTCGGTTCCGTGAAAAGAAAAAAAAAAAAAAAATACATTTTTTGGGCACCCGTCATCTCCTCTCATTCGAGTTTTTGAAATTTAAGATTTTACACATTGTAAATCTCATTAGAGTGATGGGTCATACCAGTCTTAGATTTTTTTTCCCAACTAGATTTGTTTTATTTTAAATGGTTTTGGGATATTCCGGAAGAGTTGGTTTTGTTTGCTTCCTGATTTATTTTAAATGAACAAGGCTTTGATGATGATGATGATCATAATGATAATGATGGTGACCTCATGCAAATTATCCTTTAGCACTCTACTAGTACTTTGATTCGAGTTGGTCTTCTTAATTAATTTACTTCTCTTGATCTGTGGAGTGTTTATCAGGGACATTTGTTTGTTGATTGGTTTCAGGTTTCTACATGAAGAGTAACTACGGTTTTCTTCTCTATGAATTGTTGCTTTTATCCTTTATGTGTGTCTTCGACCTTATTTCTCAGATCCATATTCCATTAAATATTTTGATAATTTTTCCTTTTTCCAAGCCAATCTATTGAGAAATTGCTTTCTCTCATAAACCCATTATTGGCCAGCAACCACGGTGACATTATTGGCCTTTTTCCCCCTCATTAAGGGAGAGAACCCCTAAACTACCTGAAAGTTATAGCGGCAATTGTGTGATAGTTAATGTAGTCTGCCTGCAATTTGAAATTTCATGTATCCTTCATTGAAATATCTATGATGATTGACTTTGGTCCCATAGAGTAGTGTTCGAAGGAACATGATTGCAAGATTGCCTGGCCTTCTTTTGTATTCTAAGATCCCTTATTAACATACGATAGTTATTTTCTCTACCATTAATAGGCCAAATGGTTGTATCTTGTAATTGCATTTGTTATTATATAGTTACTCATTCAATTACTTGATTCTTCTGATATTTAACAGAGTGCACTGCAATCTCAGTAGGCAAATCTCCTCCAAAGGGTTTATCTTGTTTTTGCATTCTGAATTTATTTCCTTCTCCAAAGCTCGATGGCAACTCTTCCACCATCTCTTACGATAAGCTCAGTCAAATTGACAAAGCCAACAACTTCCGCCTGTTTTTATGATCCAAATAAAGAAATCCACACCCAAATAGATATGTTAGGCAGAAACCGAGTTTATAAACAATGTTCACAAGGCGTAACGAGGAATGCACACCGGGATCAGGTTTTTAAAGTCTTTGCTTCAACACAAAGGTCAGCTTATCAAGTTGGTCAAGAATTGTATACAAGTACTGAAGTTGAAGAGCTAGAAAATGCATCATCTTATTTATTTAGGACAGAAATAGGTGGTCAAGTGAAGGTATATATTGGAAGAAAAAATATGAAATATGTGGTGTATATTGAAGTTTCATCTTTATCCCAATGGAGCGACACTGACGAGTTAGTTCTTAGTTGGGGCATGTTTAGATCCGATTCGTCATCTTTGATGCCCCTCGACCCTCAAAGTTCAGTTCCGGGTACCCGATCCAATACTACTCAAACCCAATTCATGCAAAAATCTCTAGGCAGGCTTGCATTAAAGATGGAATTTGACTTAAATCAGGCCCCATTTTATCTCTCATTTCTGCTGCACTCTGTGTCTGATGCTGCTACGAGTAACTTAGAGATAAGAAGTCATAGACATGTGGATTTTTGTGTACCTGTAGGAATCAATTCAGGGTATCCTGCTCCTTTGGGCATCTCATATTCCGATGATGGGTCAGTGAATTTTGCCTTATTTTCAAGGAATGCAGAAAGCGTAATATTGTGCTTGTATGATGAGATGGCGGATGAACCCTCATTAGAGATTGATTTAGATCCATACATTAATCGAACGGGTGATGTTTGGCATGTCTCAATGGAAAGCATTGAGCCCTATGTGATCTATGCTTATCGATGCAAAGGAGAGAAATTTCAGGCAGGTGATGTCGTTTTGGACCCATACGCAAAGATTCTCACAAGTTTTCTTCCTGATCATCCCGGGTCTGTTCCACTTGCAAAGTATTTTGGGTCCTTGTCAAAGGTGCCCACTTTCGATTGGAGTGGTGAAGCACGTCCTTGCCTACCTATGGAGAACTTGGTGGTTTATCGATTAAATGTGGAGCGTTTTACTAAGGACAAGTCTAGTCAGCTACCGACTGATGTTGCGGGGACCTTTCCTGGTTTGATTGAGAAATTGCATCATTTTAAAACTCTTGGTGTGAATGCCATCTTGTTAGAGCCGATATTCTCTTTCGATGAACAAAAAGGACCCTATTTTCCATTCCATTTCTTTTCACCTGCGAACATATATGGACCCACTTGTGATGGTGTTTCTTCTATTAATTCTATGAAAGAGATGGTTAAAACTTTGCATGCCAACGATATTGAGGTTTTATTAGAAGTTGTTTTCACACATACTTCAGAAGATGGAGATTCAGCCTCTCAAACGATAAGTTTACAAGGAATCGATAACTCATCATATTATGTTTCTGACAAAGGTGTGAAGTCACAAGCCAGAAGTACGTTGAACTGCAATAATCCCGTTGTCCAACAGTTGGTTCTGGATAGTCTTCGATATTGGGTGACTGAGTTTCACATTGATGGGTTCTGTTTTATTAACTCTTCATCCCTTTTAAAAGGGTCGAATGGTGAGTACCTTTATCGGCCCCCTTTGGTTGAGGCAATTGCATTTGATCCTGTACTCTCTAAGACTAAGATCATTGCCGACTGCTGGGACCCATACGATACGTTTCCCAAGGAAATCCATTTTCCTCATTGGAAGAGATGGGCTGAAATGAGTACAAAATTTTGTCATGACATAAGAAACTTTTTGAGAGGTGAGGGTCTTCTAAGTAACCTTGCAACACGGATTTGTGGGAGCGGGGACATTTTCTTGGATGGGCGAGGTCCTGCATTCTCTTTTAATTTTATTGCAAGTAACTTTGGACTACCCCTTGTTGATTTGGTCAGCTTCAGTGGCAGCGAACTCTCTTCACAACTAAGTTGGAACTGTGGCGAAGAAGGTCGAACCAATAAGAATGTTGTCCTTGAAAGACGACTTAAACAAGTCCGCAATTTTCTATTCATCTTGTACATTTCATTGGGTGTTCCTGTTCTTAATATGGGAGACGAGTGTGGCCAATCTTCGTGTGGATTGCCATCATACGGTGACAGAAAATCATTTGATTGGGATGCTCTAAGAACCGGTTTTGGTGCTCAAATGACACAGTTTATCGCATTTTTGAATTCTCTTAGAGTCAGGAGAAGTGATGTTCTCCGGAAGAGAAACTTCATGTTGGAAGACAATATAGAGTGGCATGGGAGTGACCAAACTCAACCAAAATGGGAAGACCCATCAAGCAAATTTCTGGCTGTGACATTGAAGGTTGACAGAGACGAAGTTGAATCAAGTTCGGAATCTTCTCGGAAATGGGGTGACTTGTTTATTGCCTTCAATGCTGGTGACCATTCAGAAAGTGTTATTCTACCTCCGCCTTCAGAAGGGATGGAATGGTTCCGTTTAATTGACACAGCTCTCCCATTCCCTGCATTTTTCTTGATAGATGGTAATCCCGTCATTGAAGAGATGGAAGGATTGGTTGCTTATGAAATGAAGTCTCACAGTTGTGCACTATTTGAAGCCAAGAGTCTCCAATTGGCTGAAACCCTACTTTAAAAATAATCTGTAAAGTATCGTAAGTAGGGATTTTCTTGTCTGTTGGGGAAATGTTACCCATATGTAATTCCTTTCAATAAAGTGTGTCTATCAAAGTTAAATTTGAAAGACAACTGGATAAGATCAAGCTTTCATTTCACTCCACTCTGGTTTATGTTTTATGGAATGTAGATTTGGCATGCTATCCATTATTTTAAGTTTTGATCTTATTCTTCTTTGTGCGTTGGGTATAGGGAAACACATTTGTGCAGACTTTTTGGAGTAAAATTATGCTAGTCCCTAAAAAAACAAGTATTGAATAGAGCCATTCTTTGTCTCAGCTAGGGAAATTTCTAGTTTTTTTTTTTTTTTTTTTTCAATAATTGCCCCCATAATGATTGGTGCCAAGGACCAGAATGATAAAACAGATTCATGGAACCATTCATTTGTTCATTGGTACTGATCAGAATAATGTAAAACATCAAATAGTTGCTTGCCATATTAGTTTTTGGTTCGAGGACAATTCCTGTGTGGCACTTGTAGATTGTTTTGCCTCGCCTGCATGTACGTTGTGTATATGGCCTAAGCGGCTGCTGGAGAACGTTGGCATATACCATACAGTTACCTTGAACGCCTTCTTGAAAAGATAAAAAAAGTGGGATGTCATCTAGAATAAAATTATTCCAAATTTTACAATAAAATCAAATAAGGAAACTGAAGTCCAGATAATTAGTTGGTTATATAAGTAGTTCTTCCATCAGATTTTTTGCTTACTATCTTGTATTTGGGCATACTTCTTACAAGTTGGACCAGCACAATATCAGGCAATTTAGAATTGATAGATCAAATATGGATATCTAATCAAGAAGGAACACAGCAAGTAGAGTTTCAATCTAAATTCCCCCAAAACTTAGAACTATAATTAAACCAATTCATGAGAAATCCACTCCTGCCTCAAGCACTATAAATATTTAATCATTTCACGAGACTAATTAAAAAAACAGAACTCGTCAAGTACAAGTCCAACACTAGCTCATCTCACATCCATTAGTAAGAACCAACAGCCACATATTTTTTCCGGCGTTCAAATAAAATCAAGAACAACCAAACAAGAACTAACCCAAGATCTGTATACTCGAGATAAAATACTTGAAGCGGCACTGGCAATTTATCGTTGTATTCTTTGTTGACTTCAGTGGAACGGGTAGAAGAAATAGGGTTGCCAATTACGATAGATCACAGCACCATTACCATTTCAAACTTGCTGCCAAATCTAGCAGAGCTTCTACTTGGCGTATAGTCCTTTCCTTCTCATGTTGCTTTAACCTAGTTGCAACGGATTCAGGATCAAGCCCTTGTGCAGTTTTCGCTGTACTCTGTTCAGACCGAACCTCTTGTAGCAATGCATCAACTTCTCTGACAAAGTCTACCCTCAATAATATGTCATCGGTCTCCAGTGGCGGTCTCAATTGGCCTTGATGCTGACAGAAAGAGAATAATTATATATGAAAATTAGAGAACACAAATGCTTTAGAACACTTCCCACCTGTTTAAAGTTTTGGTCATCAGTTACCATTGTTGTCATTATCATCATAATTATCAAAGCCTTAATTTCCACACAAAAAAATATATAAACTATAGCTAGTCTTATTGTCATCTTATATTAAAAAAATTCTTTTATTTTTATTGGCATGCATTGGCCACATAACATTCTAGGAGAACACATTCACTTCTTCCTCCCATCTCTATTCTATGGACAGTAGAACCAAAGTAATAAAAATGGTCGTTTGGGGTACTTTCTGGTCATCAATTTTAAGTGGCTTCGTTTTTGTGTGTGCCATTTACAAAGGTTGCACCCTACATACTTTCTTGGCCCTGCTTATTCTAAAGCCCATGGAGTCTAAAGAAACTCCCCACAGCTCCAATTTTGCACTGACCACTTACCTAGCCTCATAACCTAACATTGCATCATACGCAAATAACATACACAAAGTGGCATACTCTTAAATGTCAGCAGTCGCTAGATCCACAACTAATGCAAACATATATGAATTCAAAGCTGATTTATATATATACTAGAGTTCACACGTGCCTACGGCATGGGCATCCTCTTTGGGGGTTAAGGAGGGGGGGGGGGGGGGGGAAGAGGAAAAATAATAAAATTGGAGGGGTATTATAAAAAAAATCTTTGGGGTTGAAGGGGTAAAAGAGGAAAGATAGTAGCATTAGAGGGATATTATTGAAAAAGGGAAGGGCGTGGAGGAGGAGGAGAATAAAGACAATAAAGTTGAAGGGGTAGGAGGAAAGCAATAAAGTGGGGTCATTGTAACTGGATGGGACGTTTATCCCCCACAAGTGGACCCCACCATTATGTTTTATTATATATATGAACTCAAAGCTGATCCCTGATGCAAAGCAATTTAAAGTTTTGATCATAGATAATACCAAATAAAGAAGAAAATGAACCGAAAGAAAAGTTAAAAAAGAAAGAAATAAAGAGAGCACTACAGCCCCCACTACAGCCTGATTATCCAACACTATATACACCAAGAGAAAAATTGGACTAAAAACCCAGAAATATACTCACGTACAACATACCGTATCAATGTCAAAACCTGCTGGAACGAGTACACTGAAAGGATCCTCGCGTGGGAAGGTATCAACCATGTGCTTTCTGCATTGCTTCAGCCATCCTTCGTCATCAAATCCATCATGTATATTCAAAAGTTCGTTGAGCAGTTTCATAGCAGGAGTAGCTTCCCGCTTCAAAATCTCGGTCTAAAATGTCAAACAAGACCAGAAATTGTGATATTCCAACAGAAAAGATAAAGAAGGGAAAAAAGGGGGGAAAACTATGGATTACATGGAAAATGAAGTAATTAACATGGAGACATTTGGGGCCCATTCAAACAGGTCCTAAAGTGGCTATAGATTAAGAAAAAGACCAATTGACAAGCTGGCAACATCGTTTGGGATATTTTAGCAGATGGTGCAAATTTCAGGGCACATAGAAGCTACATCCAAACACATTGAAACCAAGAATGCATGTAGGGTCATGTTAATAATTGCAAGAACTGCAATTTGGGATGCATCCAAGAGGTCCCTAACGCGTTTAAGAAAATAGGGGAATCCATTATATAGAACACTTTCTTGACTTAGCAATCTTAAGATACAATAATAAGTACAAGGAAAGATATGTACCTCGACCCTTCTGTATAAGAGGTCAAGACTTCTAATGGCATCCTTCTCATCCTGAAAAATAGTGTTGGCAATAACTTAGAACACTATGTGAAAGCCAATTTCAAGAAATGCTACCAAATTTATTATCACAATGGAGTTAGTAAAAGGAAAGCATGTGCGTAAAGTATCTACTCTTTAATAATCAAATTTAGCAGATATACCCACCATGAATAATACATTGAAAGACAACAAAATAGGAATATTTTGGAATGCATAAAAGATTTTGGTTTCACAAAGATCTGCGTATAATTGATAGAGTTTAATCTCTAAGAAATCATTGTTTGCAACAGAATTCCAGATAAGATCAGTAAGTAAGAGATTTCAGCAATTCAAAATTCAAACATTTTTTTTTCCATCCATCTTCATAGAACAAGAGAAGGCAACCTTCATAATTTCCTTTTAGTCAGTTGGAAACATACACATGAAGACTATCAATCACGGACACTACAATATCAAAATAACAAAGCCATATCTTTGTCATGAAGAAAACTAGCAATTCACTGATGCTCAACATAATGGGCATCGGAAAAATTATTAGATGTACCAACCTATACGATATTCTAAATTCAAAAAAAAAAAAAAAAAAGAGTGAAGAAACTCAAACGTACATCATGTCGAGCAAGATCAAGGCGATTCCATATGACCATCAAAACAAGCTCAGTGAGTTCACCTTTCTCTGCAGACTCCTCGATTTTCTACATATACAAAAGAAAACAACATTCATTACTATCTGAAACAAATTAATAACTGAAAAATTGAAACCATCATAGTGGGAGGCAAAACACCCATTTAAGAAGATGTAATACTAATATAAAGTTACCTCTTCGATTTCTTCAGCAGATTTGATAAAGCTTGAGACCAATCTCCTTGCTTTCCGAACATCTTCCTCAGGGTACCCTTTCAACCTTGTACCAATTTCGCGATACTCTTCAATCTTTCTATTCTCTTCTTCATCCTCCTCTTGACGCCTTCGATGCAACTCCTTGGTTTTTTCTCGTTGGCGTGCTTGCCATTCCTAACCTTATCAAAATTAATTGCCGACTTTCCAAATAGGCAGTAGAGAAAAACAAATTACACTTACAATTAAACATGACAAGGGTTACCCTGTAATTGACAAAACAAGATTTTAGATTAAATTATGTTTCATGCTACAAATATGATCTTCGTTCTAAAGATGGATTGAGAATACTTAGAGCAAATTCAGAAAACTATCGAACTGATTCATTTTTTGTAATAAGTAACTATCAACTCATAACCTGCCCTACACTATGGAAGATTTACCTTGGTGAGTCCATTACACCACACGGACTAATAATGATTTTCTCATTTAATGTTTAAATAAAAAAATTGGGTTGAATAATCTAGAGGAGTGTCTTTATATAAATATCACACAAATGAAAAAATAAAGCATAGTGGCCTTTCCAATACATTAATAGTGAATTGCTATAGAATATCTCAAAGAATGAATTATGATTCACAACAAAACCAATGAACGCAATTCACTAAATTCCATTACTCAGGCGAACGAGAACGTCAAACCAAAACACCTACTTCATAATTGATGCAACATGTTCGAATAAATGCCACAAAAAAGGTGTCAGTTTACTAAGTTGGTTAAAGTCTGTGAATGTTGATAAACATGATATGGTTTCAAAACCCACCTTCACCAACTAATTACTAAGCACTAATATCGCTTTCTTAGCAAAAAAAAAAAAAAAAGAAGAAGAACTGAGGCGTAATTCGTAAAACGCATTCTTGAACAAAGCAACTCGAACAATTAATCAAAATTAGGACCGACCCATTAAACCAAATCACGAAATGGACGAGCCCTTTCAACAAATCATTGTTAAAACGAAGAATAATCATTTATATTAAACAATTCCAATCAGCAAGAAAAATAAATAAATAAATGAAGAAAAAAAAGGCTTAATACATCGTCGTAATACTCTGGAGGGAGCCCGTCCAAGTCTTGTTCCGCTTGGTTCTTGCACTTCCGAATAACTGTAAATAATATTCAAAAAATAAATATTGGATGTCTGAGAAAATTAAACTAGAAAAGCTTGAGTGGGGGAGGGACACTAACCTGCGCCTGATGGTGATTTGGGTTTGAAAGAGATTGAACTTGGAGTGGTTTGGGTCCTTATGAGGGTTGACATGGGGGGTGGTGGTGGGGGAGGAGCGCAGGTTAGCACAAACATCGTTGCATCCATTTCTGAGATTAAACTCGCAAAACGTGGTTTCAGTGACACAAGGTAGATCAGTGGGTGCAGTGAGCACAAATGGCGGGTGCAAATAGCCTGGCCCTTTCGTAAATATTTGAGATAACCCTTCTGATTTCTAGCTGATGAGTGGTGATATGACCACTGGGACTTGGTCTTCTCTTTTAGACTATGCTAAATGACTTATATGCCCTCATCTTTAATCTCTAGTCCAAAAACCTATGATTTTTCTCCTCCAATCCATCATTTTTCAAGTTCTTAAACATCCATGTTAAATTTCTTTTGATTCATTCAACCTTACCTTCAATCCATTGGTCTCGACTTGGCCTTAAAGCATTTTATAAAATCTTTGATTTTTTTATTCAAATTTCTATATTTTTCTACTTCCTAAAAGTTCTATCTTACCTTAAGATTTTAAGATTGAAGTAGATACAATCTTGGGATGAAAATCTTAAGACCAGGGGGGCAAACTATATTTAATTGTAAGATTGAAGATAACTTGATTTGGAGAGAAAATTCAAGGGGTTTTTTGTTAAAAGTCAAAGAAAAAAAGTATTTTAGTCATTTCTCATTAGTCTATAAGAAAAGACCCAAGTCAATAGGCAGTGACACCAGGTCAAAACCTAGGGTGCCTCTCAAATATTCACTAAAATACCTACATGCCCATGCCCATGCCCATTCCCCTTGATCCCAGCTTCTCCCAATAAATTGATGCAAAATGACCTTATTACCATTCTCTTCATCCATAAACTAAAAATCCTTTTGATTATTCTTCCTAAAGTCAATGATCTCCAAACTCTTGGATAAAATTGAGTCCAACTAGCCTTCCTATGATAGTGAGGACAAATTTCAAGGTCTTTTTGACAATGGATGAGGCTTAGTGACGCCTTTTTGTCCAAAAATTTTCTCTTAGTATTTAACCTCCAAATTAATCTACTCCAACCTCCAAACGTAAGAAAGACAAGATCTTTAAGAAGCTTGAAGACTCTTAAGAAGCTTAAAGCTTGGAGCATTAGAGTGGAGGCTACATATGCTTTGTGTGGAGATCAGAATGAGGATACAAGTCATCTTCTTAGTGGCTGCCCATTTGCAAAATGGGTTTGGGCTGAGATTCTTAAGAAAATACCTTGTGGGAAAAGTAGTTAGGGAGTAGGCCGACAAGGTAGAATGGGCTGCTATAAAGGTGACCTTTTATGCCTTTGTTTACCACATGTGGAGGGAAAGGTGCACTAGAATCTACCAAGGAAAACTCAGTAGTCCAAATTTGATTTTGTGTAAAATAGTTGAGGATGTGTGGATCAAATTTGAGGATAATATTGATGAGATAGAGGACCCCGATTACAATAGAGCCTTCATGCACGTATGGGGGGCTAAGGCTTGTTTTGTCCACAAGCCGAGACTCTACTGCTCTTGGTTGAAGCCGGTTTTTGGTGTTTGTGTGCTCAACACAGATGGATCCTTTTCATCAATTAGAGGCGGGTATGGCACTGTTATTCGGGACCATGAGGGAGTAGTTTTGGCTGCTTTGGCGGGGTGTGAGTAACCGCATTTAATGATATTCCACAAGCTACAAGGAGGTATTGAGTGACAAATGGACTGCCCCTTGGTGTGTTCTTCACTTGGCTTAGGATATCAAAAGATTAATGGCCAACTTTTTTTTTTTTTTTTGCTAACCGAGTGTCCGGGCCAGCTTGCGCGCACCACGACTAATCTCAGGGAGGACTACCACAGCAACCCACCACCATGGTCCCCAGTTAAACCATGAGAAAAACCCAAGAGAGGAATTGAACCCGTGATGTGCGCCTAACCCACACTTCACGTGCTCGCCCTTACCACTTAGGCAACCCATGGGTGGGTGATTAATGGCCAACTTCATTGAAGTTAATTTCTTACATTTCTTTAGGGAGGCCAACAAGGTGGCGAACTTCCTTGCTTCCTTCCCTTCAAGTGTGGGCTGCGTGGACACCAGTTGGGCCTCCATTCCCCCCCTTTGTTTGTTTGTTCTCCCGAGATAAAAGAGGCTTGCTCTTCCTACGTTTGTAGCTGGTCTGGGTCTGCTGTTGAATAATATCAGTTTAAAAGCATAGGGGGCATCGCAATATTCTCAAAAATGAGGAGGGATATCTATGAAAAATGTTTAGACAGAAGTTGGCATTTTGTCAATGGGCCGGAGTAGTTTGAGAATGGCCCAGGATTTAACGGACCGCATAAAATCCATCCCAAACGCGGCCTGCCCACATTTGGATCAAATTGCAGGCCGGGCCATGTCAAGCTATGGGTTGCTCTTTATAAAATAGAGATGTAAAGGATTTGTAGACTTTTAGAGAAGAGAAGACGGAGATAAAAATGGAGTGGATGGGTTGGGCTGGGTTGCCAGATTGGATCTACTTCCAAATACGAATCTCCAATTAAGAGGATCTGTCATGGTGTGGCCCAAACCTTGACAGGTCTATTTTAGAGGGAATACTGAAGCTTAGTCGAAGGTAGGCCGGTCTGTTTCAGAACCGGCCCATTTATATTTTCCATTAATCCCTACTTCTCATGGCTATTTTTAGTAAAGATGTGTTGCCCCCATGGTAATGTGGGGACAAACACGGATGATGAAATATTTTATTTTATTTCATACTATTTTTTTTTTTTGGATAACCAGTATCCGTAGACAGCGGATCGGGCCTGTATATGGGCTTTTCCCAGTCCACAGACCATGGTCTTGTCCAAGGACTAGTCCCGGGGCACGTGCAATGCCCGCACATTACACACCCCAGGTAAGTAAAGGGGTCCCCTTGCGGGGGGCCCCTGAGGAATTAATGCTCATACTGGGTACCGAACTCATGACCTACGGGCATTAATTGCTTATCGGTCCGAAATTGCCATTGAGCCAACCCCTCGGGGTTAAGTTACGAGATTTTATTTGTGAGTGAGATCGAAATCCCTTACATAAGCAGAAGAATTCCCTTGGGGTAGGGCTACAAATGCTTGGATGATGATTTTTATTTTAGGCCTCATGGACAACTCTACCGAGTTCTTCTAGTTGAATCAATCAAATTCATTTTCTTTTTAAGTTTATCGATTGATAATAATGTTCGATAAAAATCTAAATTTCTTAAGCATACAACAGAAGGAGGATTCTATAGGTGCATCTATACAACTTTCATGCTGAATATCTATTTAGGTGAAATGTCTCTCTTTTATATTGTTAGCTATCTATGTTTCATATAAAAATGTTGATGGTGCACCAGCCCATGTGTTTGGGACCCACCCACCATTCTTCAGGTTGACACATCAAGATCAGAAGAAAAAAAAAAAAAAAAAAAAAGATCGAATGGTTCTGAGTTCAGAGCACGGAACCCGACCATAGATCAAACAGCAAACGATCGACAAAATTCATAAACGGGTCTTGTTCTGGATATTTTGGGCTTTTCTTAAAAGTGTTGCTGCTCAGCGTAGCCCATTGACACACATATTGGTATTGTTGTATCCAACAACAGGACCTTTAGATAACCAACTGGACAATAATATTGTGGAACTATGCAACCCCACCAGAAAATGAAACTCTATATTTGTTGGAGATATATGCTGGTAAGGAGGATTTAACTTTTTATGTGGTGGTCCTGATATATGATCTTGCAGTGTCAATCAACACCGTGATCACAAAACATTGAATGATGTTCCGTTGAATTGTTGATAGTGTTAGTTCGATTTCTCTTACAATTACGTTAAATAAAAAAAGACGTGGATTCGAACAAAATTAAATGAACGAGAATTGTTTAAGGACCCGAAATCGTTAGAATAAGACTTCATTGTCGTTGATGATGATGACAATCACATTGTGTCCATGGAACTTTATGTTTGTGGAGACGTGAAACTTAAATGTAGATCGGGGAATGACTTGGTCAAGTTTCTCAGATCAAGAAAATAAAAAAGAAACATTGAAATCTTCGTTTTCATCCCAACTGGAATGTTGATCCAAGTGGGGGCCAGTCACATGCCTAATCCCTCTAGGCAGGTCACAGTTGGACAAATATCCATCGGCGGTCCACACGAAAGAAATAACAGTTAGCCAAATTTCCTCCACATGTTCATACGAATGCTAGTTGTATTTCACTATTAATTTCTGGCCATAAAACAATTTTTTAGGTGATTAGAATGAGTTGTGTGTGTGTTTTGGAGTTGGGAGGGGAGAGGAGAGGGTTAACAATTTAACCATGCATGTAAGCAGGGGCGTGTTAGGATTTTCTTGTAGTGGGGGCAAACTATAATTGCCTGATAAGGTTGAAGAACATGAAGAATGTGAGTGGTTTTGAGGGGGAAATTCATGGGTTTCTTGTTAGAGGTTGTAGAAAAGGGAATTTAGGTCGTCTCTTATTAATTTATGAGAGAAGACCTAAGTAAAGGGGCAATGTCATTGGTGGAGGTGCAAGCAACTCCCAAATATTAACTAAATAGAAGGATTTTGATAAATCCTAAAACTTGAGTGGGGTGGGGGAACTTGTCGGCTCCCATTGCAAATCCACCCATGCATATAAAAAAGAGATGTCAAAAACTTATTTTTCGAACTAGATTATGCTTTTCCTAAAGATGGATAGGGTGGTGAAGATTGTATCATAAAATTAATTTTATTTTATAAATATCAAAATAATTATGTTAACTATGCTTTATGGAGCTGAATAATTCTATTAAGTTTGAATTGGATATAAGTTAAAACAAAAGAATAACTTGGTGCAAGTTGAGGATTGTAAAACGAAGAGTGGAAAGTCAAAATTTGAGTAGTAGAAAATTGGGAGACAATTTATATATGGGTCCCGTTCAGCAACAAACATTTTGGCAAAACACTTTTCAAAACATGGGTTAGAGGTTTTGGAATGGGCTGATTTTTGGTGAGTATGATCTTTACGGTGAGGAGATCATCCTCACCAAAAATCAGCCCATTCCAAAACTTCTAATCCCAGTTTACAAGTTGAAAAATCGTGGACCGTTCATTTTTTTAAACCATTTTTTATGAGGTTAGAATTTTTGGAATGGGCTGTTTTTGGTGATGATGATCTCCTCACCGTAGAGATCATCCTCACCAAAAATCAGCCCATTCCAAAACCTCTAACCCATGTTTTGAAAAATATTTTGCCAAAATGTTTGTTACTGAACATTTCCCTTTTTATATATATATATATATAGGGAGACGTTCAATGGCCAACTTTTTAGCAAACTTTTGGCAAAACATTTTTCAAACACATGAGTTAGAGGTTTTGGAATGGGCTGATTTTTGGTGAGGATGATCTCTACAGTGAGGAGATCATCATCACCAAAAATCAGCCCATTCCAAAACTTCTAACCCCATCAAAAACAGTTTATAAAAAATGGACGGTCCACGATTTTTCAGCTGGTAAACATGGGTTAGAAGTTTTGGAATGGGCTGATTTTTGGTGAGGATGATCTACTCACCGTAATGATCATCCTTACCAAAAATCAGCCCATTCCAAAATCTCTAACCCATGTTTTGAAAAATGTTTTGCCAAAAGTTTGCTAAAAAGTTTGCCCTTGAACGCTACCCTATATATATATATATATATATAGGGTGGCGTTCAAGAGCCAACTTTTTAGCAAACTTTTTGGCAAAACATTTTTCAAAACATAGATTAGAGGTTTTGGAATGGGCTTATTTTTGGTGAGGATGATCTCTACGGTGAGGAGATCATCATCAACAAAAATCAGCCCATTTCAAAACTTCTAACCCCATCAAAAACAGTTTATAAAAAATGGACGGTCCACGATTTTTCAACTTGTAAACATGGGTTAGAAGTTTTGGAATGGGCTGATTTTTGGTGAGGATGATCTCCTCACCGTAGAGATCATCCTCACCAAAAATCAGCCCATTCCAAAACCTCTAACCTATGTTTTGAAAAATGTTTTGCCAAAAAGTTTGCTAAAAAGTTGGCCCTTGAACGCCCCCATATATATATATATATATATATATATATATATATATAAAATAGATGTTGCTTTAGATAGAACTAGGCAACAAAATTAGATTTATATTCAACATCATCAAAGTCTTATACCAAAGATTTGTGGTCAATGAAATGAAATTTAATCTATCATTTAATTCCCCATTTTTTGAATGGTAAACTAGACTTGAACCCGAGTTGCTTTGCAATGTTTGAGACCATTTAAACTATGGGTCTAGGCCCTACCATTTAATTCTTTTTAAAGCACTATGTCTCTTGTGATGGGTTGTACTCATTTTCATTCCTAATCCTAATTCTTTCAGGGTTTTGTTAACATGTGCCCTAAGGCATACGTTAAGTGCATTAATTACACCTAAAAATTTTGAATTTTGTGTCGAAAATGCCCTTAATTTTTTTTACCAAAATACCCTTAGATACTTATTTTCAAGGTGTATGTATCATATTTTAATGTGTGGTAACAAAACTCTTCTTTTAATTTGGATTTTCTTTTTTGTTGATTTAGAACCTTCAACTTGTCTATTCCATCTACGCTGATACACGGGCGATGCATGTGAGTCATGTCCACATCTGAGATGGTGAGTTTGTAATTGGGACCAATTAAACGTCTTCTTGTCAAAACGTAAATTTTGAGTAACCATCAACTACATTACCGTATCTTGTGAATTTTGTACGGATCAAATGCAGCTGATTGGATGATTAACGTTGACGAAACTCGTGAGCTATTTATTAAGGTAGGTGCGACTCACATGCGTATCCTACTAACGGCACTGACTAGACCGTCAGTTAATAATTGACAGTTAAGAGATTGATTAGGCGAAACAAAAGGTTTTCTCGAATGCTGTGAGGGATATTGATGGGACCCACATAGACCAATCACCTGCAATCTGTTTAAAAGTAACGTCGCGGCCATATGAGCTGTGACAGACAGTTAAGCATCTAATCATCTGTGGAGAAAAAGAGACCCAATGCTCACGTACAGTGAGATGTCCCTATTTAGAGGTGAAAGCTTGTAAAATGTCACTCTCTGCTGCTGCAGCAATGAAAGAGAGAGAAATGTAAGTATCTTTTGTATTGGCTTCGGTGCACATGCCCTTTCATCTAGTGCTGCAGAAGTAGTGGGGGCCATCATCACCAAAGCCTTATTCCAATTCCTCAGTTGATACTTAATTTAACCAAGATAAAAAAAATTCAGATAAAATTTTACTTTTTCACACTTAATTCTATCCAAACAAATGTAATTTGTTAATTCAATTATTTTTATATTAATAAGTGATATATAATTTATTAAATCTATTATTTTAAAAAGTTTAAATTATAAATATAGATAGAATCGTGACAATCTGATTACTCATGTGGCAAACTCAATCGACTATCCTGATGTGACAAATCGAGATACACGATTTCCAAACTTGTCAAGTCAAGTAGTCGATTGAATTGGCCATGTGGGGTAGTCAGATTATCACAACTCATATAGATAATTTAAGTGTACGAGGTGTTGTTTCACAATTTGCCTACCTAAATGCACGGGCATCCTCTTTGTTTTTTTTTTTTTTGTGTTGTTGTGTGTGTGGTGGGGGGAAAGATAATAAATTAAGTTAAAAGGGTATTGTTAGGAAAAGGTTAATAGAGGAAAGAAAAGTTTTTTGTGTTAATTCATAAATAAGTAGATTTAAAAGAGTCGAGAAATACCCAAAAGAACATGATTGGAGATAATGAAATCAGTATAAACACATTTTCAATAATAAAATGAGACTTCACTAAAGTTACTAAAAAAACACTCACTTGTATATGCAAAGAAAAAAAATCAATGGTTCCTTTCACACTACGACACTATTGAGCGTCTTTCTTTGAGTTAGTTTAAGATTTTTCTAATAAAATACATGACTATATATGGACAAAGTGGAATGAAGGATCATGATTCGCACAATCTGACTTTGATGATGATCTATGTTTGTCAAAAGTATTGTTTGTTGAATCTTCTACATACGACTCATTTAATGGTGGTTCTGTTCCTTGCGTGAACACCATGTACATGTACAACAATTACATTTAAGGGCATTTTTAGTAGAAAAACCAATTTTCAATATGTATTTATTGCAATTTAACATGTGCCCTTAAGCACACGATAACAAGGCCCTTAATAAATTAGAATCTAACACACATGACAAGTGAATATGTTATAAATATCAGCTACTGATGAGTTACTATTAGATAGTTTATGAATATTTACTTACTTTTACATACAAAATGTTTGAACAAAGCTTCCAAACTTTAACCGACAGCAAGACAAGGACAAGACCTACAAGTAATACAAAAGAAGAGACGACTAAGTACACACCCACAGAGAGAGAGAGAGAACACGTGAAAGAAGTATGGAACCTTGTGCCCATACAGACATGTTGACCTCCTACGAAGGGAAACACAACAACATCCCCTCCACATTGGGTTCTTCTTACCTCATTATTCCCCCTCTCTAATTCCAACACAATCTTCTTCTTCTTCTTCTTCTCCTCTCTCTCTCTCTCTCTCTTTTCTCTTTTCTCCTTTCCTGATTCCCAAGGGAGGCATGGGGACTCGTCCCGATGTTGTCGCTCCAACGGGATCACCTGATCTTATTGGGCATAATCATGTTCATGACCATCATCATAACTACTCGAATTCTCAATCCCATCATTACCCTCATGGGATTCCCGACTCGATTCTCATTATAACCGTATCTGTCATCTCGATCATCATATTTTTCACCGTCTTTCTAATATTAATGATACTACTTCGTAGATTCAAATCTACGAAAAGTAGTAATAGTAGCAACAACAACAGCAACAACAACGACGCCAACAATAAAACACATTGCAAGTATAAAAATCATTGTACTATATCCTTCGATGCTAGCCCAGGTAACCACCCCAATTTTAATTTATAAAATTCATTTTTGTGAAAATTACTCAAACAAATTTAATGGGTTCTCTTCTTTTTTTTTTTTTTTGCCCCTTTTTTTCTAGATCTTTTGTGGGTGTTTTTTAATTAATTTTATTTGGTTTTGGGTATTTTATGATTAAAAAAGATGTGAAGAGTAGATGTCTTTATGGAGGGACTTTGGGTGGTCGAATGCCCTCAAATAAATTCAAAGGAATTCAAGTGTTCACATACAAGGAGCTTGAAATGGCCACAAATGGATTTATTGATGCAAATGTGATTGGGAATGGAAGATATGGAGTGATGTATAGAGGAATTTTGAGTGATGGAACTGTTGCAGCTGTGAAGATGTTGCATAAGGAAGGGAAGCAAGGTGAGCGTGAGTTCAGGGTTGAGGTAAGACTCTTTACATTTATTACTTCTGTTTTCTTCTTGTTTCTTTCAGAGCCTCCATGAAAGTATATTATACTAAAATATATTCATTATGTGATTCTTCCTGATTTTTAATTGTTCCTCTCTCTCAAAAACTCATTTTCCTACGTTTTCTTCTTCTTCATTGATCTGCATTACCTCCAAAGCTCTGTTTTAAAAGTAATTGAGTCCACTCAAATCTCAATTAAATTTTGACTTGACTCGCTCCTAAATTTCTTTTGAATCAACTCATCGAGTCAATTTGAAAACTTTGTCGTGTGGAGTTATAGAACGCTGCCCTTGTTATATATTATACTTAATGTTCTTTATCAACAAAAAAAAAAAAAACATAAATATAATTCTAGATTTTTAAATATTAAAATACTATTGAAATTTTTAAAATTTATTTCATGAATAGAGACATTGCTCTAGACATAGTGGAATGGAGGAATAGGATTCGTTTAGCCAACCCCAAATATTTGGCACCAGGCTTTTGATGATGATGATGGCAAATATACATTTGGTTGACTTGCATAAGTCAACTTACAAGCCATTTAGTTGACTTGAATTGATTTTGACCAGTCAAGTCGAGTTATGAAACATAGAAAGGTGAAACCAACCTTCATTTGGGTTATGGGTTTTTGTTCAATTTCAACCACAATAAGAGGATCTTTAAATTTTGATACTTGGTCAAATGGCTACATAATGATCATAAATGCAGGTGGACCTGTTGAGCCGGTTACACTCACCCTACTTGGTTGAGCTACTAGGCTACTGTGCCGACCAACACCATCGGCTCCTCATATTTGAATTCATGCCCAACAGTAGTCTCCAAGAAAACCTCCACCCAACTCACAAACTACATCAACCATTGAATTGGGGGACCCGATTAAGGATCGCCCTCGATTGTGCCAGAGCTCTCGAGTTCCTCCATGAGTATGCTGTTCCATCAGTCATTCATAGGGATTTCAAGTGCAGCAATGTTGTAATAGATCATAACTTCAGGGCTAAAATATCAGATTTGGGATCAGCCAAGGCGGGTTCTGACAAGACCAACAGCCAGACCTCAACACGGGTGTTTGGGACCACGGGACACCTCGCACCTGAGTAAGTCCACCATTCTGTCCTCACTTTATCGATATTATCCTCATTGTGTCGGCCCAATTTACACTAGAAAGCAACCACATTGTAAACTATTTCAAGCTTCTTAAATATGGGGTGAATCAACATAAGCTTCTAATTTTCGTGTTGTTAATTGTCTAATAACGATCGTCTGCAATTGGTGATGTAGGTATGCTTCAACAGGCAAGCTGACCACAAAATCGGATGTTTACAGTTTCGGGGTCGTTCTTTTAGAGCTATTAACAGGCCGTGTACCAATTGATACCAATCGACCCCCAGGCGAACATGTCCTTGTCTCTTGGGTTAGTAACGAAAAAACATAAATTTTCTCCAACATTTATCTGTTATGCTCTTATTTACTGAAACTGATCGTGCCAACAAAATATGTGAGAGGCCATTTATTTGTCCTCGAAATTGGGTTTCCTGCACAAGAGCTTTAGAATCTTTTACACCAAATTAACTGGACCCGAGAAACTCAATTTAATAAAATAAATACTAATCCAAGCTGACAACAATCTCATTTTAACCTTTATTATAATCCATCGATGTCAAGTGGACTGGAATTAAACCTTCCTTACAATGCTATAAGTTTAAATAGGATCTATTTTGATATCTCAGGCTCTTCCAAGGCTGACAAGCAGAGAGAAGGTAGAGGAAATGGTTGATCCAGCTCTTCAAGGCCAATATTCAAAGAAAGAGCTAATTCAGGTCAGTTTGTTCTGGTTATTCACACATTCTATCTAACTAGGCTTCTTTTTTTTTTTTTTTTGTCTTACCGATATTTGTGTTATAGGTAGCTGCCATTGCTGCTGTATGTGTGCAACAAGAAGCTGATTACCGACCTTTCATAACCGATGTTGTTCAGTCTCTCATCCCTCTTGTTAAGAGCCTATCGACTACTTGTCCTTCAAGCTCCTCAAGATTCAAGAATCGATCAGTGAGTCCTGGGTGTTAATTCATCAAGTGATGAAGCTATCGAAGTACAAATTACTGTTCTTGGTCTCTACGGAATCCATCCAAGACAAGTTCAAAAGATCACCACAAATAATTGATCGAAATTTAAGGCACTTCTGCAATTGGGTCTCAGTAGATGTATTCTAGAGATTCGTTTCAGGCAGGCATCTCGTCTAATCGATGACATTGTTGGCATTCTTAGCTATAATGATTTATTTAGTCATGTTTATATTTGAGGGTTTTGTTCTGTTGATAATATGAGTATGTTTTGCTGTTGATTTATGTAGCTTGAGTATATTTAAGTCATTCGAGTAACAAAATTTCAAAATAAATGGAGATGAAGCTAAATATTCCAGAGAAAACAAATGTGTTAAATAGTATTACTGAACATCAAGCATTTTCTAGTGTATGGAGTTCCTAATTAGCTTGAAAAGATTAAAATCAGTTTTTGGTGAATAAAGTCAAGTTTCAATGGAAGCAAAAGTGGCACCATATGATATTTATGGAGTTTCTACAGATGATAAGGTGTGTAGTTAGAAGATGGCACCATAGGAACACAGTACGTGGACCCACAATGGTGATGAAGTTCATTTGTTTCGTTATGGTTGGTCATTCCAGATAGAAAACCATGTACACTATTACGAGAAGAGAATGGGAAGATAGAAGCTGTTTTCCTTGAACATAAATGTAGCACACGCGCTGGGGAGTTTTTTTTTTTTTTTTTTCTCTATTAGTCATCATTTAATGGCTAAACTCAAGAAATCATCTCTAGGGCCAAAAATCAGCCCAACGGGATGATCCTAATCATCTGATCTGTTTCATTAGTTTCAATTGGTCAAAAGAAAACAGATATGGCAAACAGTCTATCGATAATTCTATTGATTATGCCTTTTCTAGAACTGAGTTGAGTCCTTTGAGGTAGAAATAGAAATAGCCGATCGAGGAAAAAGACAAGAATTGTCGGGGTGGGTCCGAATTGTGAAAGATTTCTGCAAATTCTGAAGGGTTTTGAAGAAGATAAGATTGTATCATATAAGACAAGGTTAGGAACCTTTCCTGAATAAGTGAAAAATCAATGATTGTCCTCCTCTGCGTTTCTGGGCAGTAAAAAGAGAATAAAAATGGGAAAACTTGATAATAAAAAAGTTGTGGTTATTAACTTTCTAAATCTTACAAGGAGAAGACAAGATTATCAGTTGATTGTGGACCACCAATGTTATACAGAATGTCAGAAGGTTGTGGAAGTTAGTAGCCAGAGATGCATACTGTAAACAGATGAAGACTAAAGAGG
Organism: Akebia trifoliata; assembly: GCF_017979445.1. NCBI lineage: Eukaryota > Viridiplantae > Streptophyta > Magnoliopsida > Ranunculales > Lardizabalaceae > Akebia > Akebia trifoliata. The sequence goes on from NC_141390.1 coordinate 28,378,946, forward strand.
GACAAACGATCAAAATCAGAAAGAAAATAACAAATTGAAGAATGTAAAGGACATTCTAAGATGCCAGTTATGTATGTTCACATGGAAAATAGTGCAAACTACCATTCATGGAACAATTGGAAAAATATAGGCACTCCACTGCATGCATAATTTAGATTTTAGAACAAAACACAAAGTTATATGGAAGTCTGATATTGTGGACATGGTTTTCAAAAATGGCATGGATATGAAATCTTGCACTCATCATCATCAACGAAGCCTTATCCCAAAGATTTGGGATCAGCTGAAATCTTGCACTAAGATGATTAAATTCATGTATTTTGCAGTATATTCTAGTAAACTTAAAAAAGAAAAAAGAAAAAAAAGAGTTTATATAATGGGCAGAACTTGGCCGAGTACTCAGACTTTAGGCTATGTTTGGGTTGAGAGAAGTGGAGGGAAGAGAATCTCATTAAGAGAAAAGAAGAGAAGAGAAGAGAAGGGAAAAGAAGAGAAGAGAAACTCAATATCTCTCCCACCATGTTTGGATAGACAGGAAAGAACTTGGGACAACTTTGGAATTTTAAAATATCTTAAAAGAGATCTAAAGGCAGAGTTGGAATTAGAAAATATTTTAGAAGGGTTTCTCTCCATTTCTCTCCTCTCCACTTTTGGAGAGAAAGAAAACTCTCTCTTTTTTCTCTCCTCTTCTTTTCTCTTCTCTCCCCACCGAACAATCCAAACAAGAGAAATGGAGAGACTCATTTATTTTCTCTTCTCTCAATTTCTCTCAATACAAACAGCCTTATGACCATCCTTCGGCACAATAAGTGGGCATGCAGAGGATCAGGAACCCAATGTTTAATGGGTCCTTTAGAAGAGATATACAAGACCAATATCAATATGATAGGGTAATATTAACCATTCAATTTTACTCTATCCATCGTATGGTGAAAATTCTATCAAAAGCTCCAAAAATAGTATATAGGTTTGATGGTTACAAATCACCAGTCATTCTGATTTTGGACCTGGAAATCTCCTAGGTGGGGCCCATATAATGGGAATTCCTAATCCACTTTGAATGAGATATTTGTCGAGATATTGTACTTAATGATGAGCGTTTCTGAATGAGCACTTAAGGATATATAGTGGAATGCATAATAGGTTATCCATGTCTAGATCTAAATCATGTAAAAGCTTCTTATCTGGGAGGGGTATATAGATTATCTATGTCTAGATCTATAGTGGAATGCATAATAGGTTATCTATGTCTAGATCTGAATCATGTAAAAGCTTCTTATCCATTGTATGATGAAAAAACATTCTATAAAAAACTCCGAAAAAAGTATATAGATTTGATGGTTGCAAATCACCAGTCATGCTGATTTTGGACCTGGAAGTCTCCTATGTGGGGCCCATATAATGGGAATTCCTAATCCACTTTGAATGAGATATTTGTTGAGATATTGTACTTAATGATGAGCCTTTCCGAATGAGCACTTAAGGATATATAGTGGAATGCATAATAGGTTATCTATGTCTAGATCTAAATCATGTAAAAGCTTCTTATCTGGGAGGGGTATAGCTCGAAGCCTGTTGAAAAGAAAAGGGGCTGGGATGGTTTTGGCATGTAGAATGAAGGCTAATAACAAAGCCAATGAGAAGGAACGCTTCGGTGCAAGTTGAAGGCTCTGAAAAGGAGAAAGAATGGTCAAAAATGATGTGGGTAGACGTAGTAAGAAAATCTATGAAGACATATGCACCAACTGAAGATATAGTGATGGCATTGTAATGGCTGTATATTGTGAAAGAGCAAATATTTTACTTTGAGAGTAGTAGTTTCTCTTATACCTATTTTGCTTATGTGCTGCCATTCCTATGGGCTCCTCTGTGGACTGAACTTGTTGCTCTCTTCTCCTCCCAAAGAAGAATTATCCAACACAAAATTACATTACGTAACCTTCTCACCAGTAATCCATACAAGAACAAAACCCACCTTCAAAATGGTGAAATCTTTTCCTATCTCTAACCACAATCTTCCTTTTAAAAACCATTGAAACAAGCTTCATTGCAGAATGGCAATCCCTACAAATCCGAATATTCTTCACAATATGCAGCACTGTTCCAGGCTTTGTGCTGATGAACCCAAATGAAATTGCCAATTTCTCACTATGATAACCAACAATGGCTTCCTTCTCCTCTTCTTCCACATCAAACACAACCCCTCTCGTCTCAAGTGTATATCCAAATTTCATTATCTCTCTAATCATCTCCTCCCACACCAAATATATCTCTTCTGTCTTACCATGGGACCTGTCTCCTGCTACAAATTCATGAACTACACCATCAACCTCAATTGAACTACATCCTGGGACCCGCTTAATTCTTCTTCTTCTCATAGTTCTCTGGATTTCCTCAGCATCATCTCCTTTACTGGACTCTGCATAAATGTTTGAAAGAAGAACATAACGCCCATCATGGAATTGGTCGGACTCTATCAGAAAATTCCCCACTCTTTGTCCCATTTCAGCATTGCCATGTGTCCTGCATGCACCAAGGAGGGCACCCCATATTACATTATCTGGTTTTATTGGCATGGTAGATATGAATCTTTCTGCTTCTTCCAACAAACCCGCACGGCCAAGAAGATCTACCATGCATGAATAGTGATCCAACTCCGGTTTGATTCCATAAACATCAACCATCGAATTGAAGTAATGGAAACCCTTCTCAACCCATCCCATGTGGTTACAAGCACACAAAGCTGCCATATAGGATATATTGTCAGGCACGATGCCCTCACTTTTCATCTTCTCAAAAAACCAAAGTGAGTCTTCACAACGCCCATTGAGTGCCAACCCAGATATCACTGCCGTATAAGTAGAGACATCTTTTTCTTTAGTTGAAACAAATTCTTGCATCGCCAAATCAATGCTTCCACATTTTGCATACATGTCAATGAGAGCTGCAGAAAGTATTGAATCAATCTTTTTAAACTTCTTTTGAACGTAAGAATGAACCCAATACCCAAGAACCAAAGCTCCTAACTGTGAACATGCAGAAAGAACACTCACCAGAATTGCAGAATTCGGTTCCAAATGCAACAATTGCATCTCTCGAAACAAGGCTAAAGCTTCCCTTGGTTTCCCATTCTGAGAATAGCCTGAAATTATCACTACCCATGTGATTAGATTCCTCTTGGGCATTTCGTCAAAAAGACGACAAGCCTCATCTAGGAGACCGAACCTCACAAGCCCACCAATTATGCTGTTCCACGAAACCTCGTTTCTTTCGGGCATTTTTTCAAAAATGCCAAGAGCCTCTAAAATTTCTCCATTTCTTACATACCCATTTATCAAAGAGTTCCAACTCACTACATCCACAACACTACTTTCATCAAATATCCGTTGAGCGTCATCCAATTTCCCACAAACTGAATAGAATTGGATGATTGAATTATGTACAAATACATCGACTTGAACACATTTCTTGGTCACCATTGCATGAAACTGCCTACCCAAATCAAATGCAGTGGAGTTTGCACAAGCTTGAAAGAGGAAAGTGAAGGTGAAATTGTTGGGGGTAAGGCCAAATTCATCCATCCGATCAAATACAAAGAAGGAATCCAATAGAGAATCCGGACGGTGAGAACGAGCGAGGCCCCGGATCACAGTGTTGAAGAGGAATATGGTTGGAGGGGTAGAGGTTCGAAAAAGGAGAAGGAGGGCGTAAGCAATGTCGCCGGAAGGATTGAGACTGGAGAACGAGATGACGGGTCGAAGAGCTGATGGAGGGTGTGATTGGCCTTCAACAATGAGGCGAGCATGAGCTTGCTTGAATTCCAGCATGGATTTGCATTTATTAAATATGGCGATGTAGGAGAGGTGATGGTGATTGGGTTTCATGGATTTGAAAACCATTGTGACTGATCATGGGGGAAGAGAAAATTGGCAAGAAAATTTTGAATCCTGTATTTTCTTCTCAGCTTGTCCAGTTTTTAACGGTAAACTTGAATAAAGAAATGGCGGGAATGAATGAAGTGGGTTGGCGTTGTTGGTATTCGGATTTTGGTTCAATAGGTATTAGTGTTGAAGGACATTTTAGTCATTTAAACTAGTTTATGAATTCTCTCTCCTTCCCCCGTTAGTTACTCAAAAGCAACTCAAACATAGATACCAAACTCCATCTCTCATAACCATGCGCTTATGGATAGTCATTTTGGATATTTATGTGATATGCAATCAAACTGTGTTATCCAAAATTATCATCTACAAATATTTTAATATTTTTTAATTCAGTTCAAATTTCAAATCATCTAAAAAATTTATATTTTTTTAGAAAAAAAAAATGTGAAAAATGGAGAAACTATGTCTTGCTATCCAAAATGGAGAAAATCCTACCATCCAAAATGGATAGTAAGACGGGCATACATTGGAGACCTTTATTTTGGATTTCACGACCTAAAATGACAGTTGAGATGGAATGAAGAGTGGAATAAGTCATGCATTGGAGTTGCTATAAGAAAAAGTTCAATGGTGGAGTACGGATCCATAATTGTAATAATTATGATAACAATTATATAATGAGTCGTGTTAAGAGTGACCTCAGTGAGGGACACACGGGGGAGACACTTTGACTTGATGGTGCGCGCATGTCTGTAGATGCATTTTACTCTTATCTCGGAAAAAATACATCTATAGGCATGTTCGCACCACCACATCAAGATGTCCCTTGTGTGTCCTCCACTGAGATCACTCCAGCATCAATCTTATATAATGGGAACACCAAAATAATTTAATACAATAAAAGACAATCTTTTGTTTTTAACTTGAAAAAATAAAATCATAAAGTTATTTTACATTCTTTAGAGTAATTGAATGGATTGAGATTTGAAAGAATCGAGCTGGAGTGACCTCAAGATTAGACCTCATAATCCACATCTGCACATCTTGACGTGAAACTGGATAGAAATCATAGATGCTTTTTCACTTATATCTCAAGGAAAACATCTATGATTCCCATGTAATTTCACGCCAGCATTATTCAATTTGAAATACTAGTGTATCAATGTGCCAAAGAAAAGTCAGCACTTCAACTCATTGTTTTAATAAACAATAAAGGTTTCAACATGTTTCAAAAGGTTGGTTCATGATAAAAAGAAAGAAAAAAATTTACTATAACAATAGTTACAAAACGTTGATGGTTTGTTTAGCATCCTTGAACACTTGGGGTGTAGAATCCAATAAAAAAGTTCTAATAACTAGAAGTCTTCATCCAGCTTGAACACATAATTTCCTCCTCCATCTTGTAGGCTAGACATCACAGACGCCTTCTGATAATCACCCACTCTCCTCTCAAAAAAATTTGCTTTTCCTCTGCTCAATCAAGAAAGAAAAAAAGAAAAAAAAAAAAAGATATAAGTAGTTAACTATATAACATAAGAATAATGATTTTCCAAAACCATAGGCTAATCCAAAACCGTAGATCATTAGCCTTGGGATATGCAGAACTATAAATCTTTTTCTTGTGTATCCTGAGGCAAATGATCTATGGTTCTGTGATGGGGGCGTAGTTGTTAACATATTTAGTAATGTGTCACTGTCCTTTTTGGTATTTTCTTATTTCTATGAATCTCATATACATAGGAAGTAAAGGAATAAAGAAAATAACATTTTTCTCTTTGATTCTTGGTCACTCTTGATCTTCTCGTGCTCTGATACCATGTAGAAATTTAATCTAAGATTTTGGAGAGAAAGAAAGAAAATTCCAGAGAAAAAGTTATTTTCTTTATTCCTTTACTTCTTATTTAAATGAGATACATAGAAATAGGAAAAAACCAAAAAGGACAAAAACACATTATTAAATACGTTAACAATAGGGGGGCGTATGTCAGAGGGGGGCACCAAATTATCACAATTCATAACACAATTATGGGTTACCATAATATTCGCATTATGGGTTTGCTCGGCAGAAGGCCTTAAAAAAAACTACTTGTTTGCTCAAATACTCACTGCAAGGAAATGAACTCCATCCAATCAAATGGGTTTTCCACATTATACTTCTTCTGGTACCCTAAAGAAACCTGAAAAGTGTTTTGAGTACATCAAGCTATTAATCCAACCCAAGAAACAAAAACAAAAAAATCCCAAGTCAAAAATTAAACCAATGGAAATAGATTTACCAGAAGGCGATCAGCGACGAACTTAATGTATTGACTCATGAGGGCTGAGTTCATCCCAATTAGAGCACATGGAAGGGCATCACAAACAAATTGAGTCTCAATCTCCACAGCTTCGTGGACAATCTGATGTAATCTTTGCCAGTTTAATTGCTTCTTCAACAAGCTGTTAGAAGATACAGTATGATCACATTATTAAGATATTGTTTAATCACATTATTAATACTAGAAGGTGGCACATGTATCAGAGGGGCTTATTTGTAATTTAAAATATTAATTAAAGGGTGGTTTTGAAGATTACATAGTTAAAAAAGGATATGTTTGTAATTTTGAAAACTAACCAACATGAGTTTAGGGACGTGCGATTGCAATTTTCTTAGTTTTTGACCAAAATGACCCTAATCATATTAAGTTTAAATGTTAAGGTGGGGACATTGCTGGAATCCAAATTTTCGTGTCGAACCACTTCTACTCCACCTTCTCTCATTATAATAGAAAAGATATTGTTTAATCACATTATCAATATATTGTTCAAGTTCTTTTGTGTTGTTTGTCAGTGGAAGCCAGTGCCAAGCCTATGACTTCAAAGGTGGGACATAAAGCTCCTGACATATAATATAAGGGCTAAACATGCAACTAGTCCAATGAGCACATGGAGACATTGAGTTTGCTGTATTGAGAGATAGGCTCGACCCAGGCAGCAAAGATAAAAATGTAAACCAATCGCACCTGTATAGAAGACAAGCAAAGTCACAATGGAGGCCCTCATCTCTTGATATAAGTTCATTTGAGAAGGTCAAACCCGGCATTACTCCCCTCTTTTTCAGCCAGAAAATGGCACAGAAACTGAAAAATGAAACAAGGACACGTGTGATATAAACCAATCTGAAAAATTAGGACAAACCATGTTATGAGACATGAACCTACCTTCCTGAGAAAAATATTCCTTCAACACATGAGAAGGCAACAAGTCTCTCTGCAAATGAAGTGGAGCTGCACATTGGCAGTGAGTGCAATAAGAAATCAATGAAGAGCACATAGATTCCATAATTTCAGTACAAAGTCAATACAAATATAGATAATAAACGACCAGTTTGACAGTTCCAATAAAAAATTACTTCTAAGGATTGACTACAGTAAAGAGATCTGATAAAGTCCTTGGAAGGAGCTAGTCACAAATAAATGGGTAATAATGCAATAATCTAATTAGACTGTAACAACACACGTGAATAGAGAGGCACACAAGCAAAAGCCCACATTTTCCAAAATTAGGTTTAGAAAAAACTACTAAATTATATTGATAACTGCACACCCAACTAGTCTCCTTTCTTAACCCCAAGGGGTTGGCCTAGTGGCAAGCCAAGCCTGGATAAGCTTCTCAGGAAGCGTAGGTCAAGTGTTTGAAACCCCATGAAGCAATGAATTCCTTGGGGCCACCCTCAAGGGTCCGGTTGACCCTCGACTCAACCAGTTGCACGAAGGACTTTCCAAGGGGGCGGTGCATGAGACTGTGGGATTAGTCTACCCCAAAGGGTGGGGTTACCCACAACAATAAGAAAAAAAAACCTAGTCTCTTTTCTTATGAAATGTAATTAATCAGAAGCCAACTACACTAAATTATTTTTGTGTTGTCAAATTAAATATTTAACTAGTTTCCTTCAATCAAATTGGAAATTTAACAGTGGGTGGCGGGGATTATGTATAAACAGAGTTTATGTTTGCGCCAATGATAAAGCTGATTCAATGCCGAGACTTGGTATTGTCATCACGCTCATCAAAGCCTTACCCAAAATTTTGGGTTGGTTAAACAAATTGTGTTCCCCATTCAATTGTCAAAAGACATGTCATAGAAATTGTGTAATGGGAACACGTTTCCTACTTCACCCGAGGTACATTTACCAATTACAAAAAGGGAATCGAAAGGGGAAGGGGAGGAGGGGTTCTATAAGAGCCTTCACAGGGTAGCGATCTCCAATGAAAAATATGTTAGAATCAGGCTTCTCAAGAGAAATTTGTGACATATCCCAATGGCCTCACACTCACATATGCATACGTGCATACACACAACTGCAAATTAAAGGGCAAACTCGGATTCATAGAAACCCACTAAATAAGAGCTAAGAACTCATTCCGAGTCTAAACAAGAAAGTCCAACAACAATTCAGGAAAACCTCACCTAAACTAACAATTATCCTCTAGGAATGGAGATCTGAGCTTATATCCACTAAAATCTCTCCACCATAGTCCCCTCAAACCAGGGAATGCCCATTTTTAAGGAGATGCCAATTTTAGCATAAGCAACACACAAGAGGATGCTGACATAAGTGAGAAATCATTTGCTATAAAGTGTATTATGTAGATAAAAATGGCCAAGATGCCTCTACACATTCTATGCACTTAAATATGAGTTCCCTGGTGACTATCCGAACGGTACAAAAAATGTGATAAAGTTCTACTCTGAAACATAAGAATAGCAGATGGTTAATATGAATAAGAAAATGTGGCAATACCTTTGGATCCAATCCAATGCCCATTTGGCCTTCCTCGCGACACAAGGAATATTTTCAATAGCGTTGAACAATCTGTGTTTCTCCTTTGAGTCCTTAATGTATGTCTCCAAGAGTAAGCTGTACATCTCTGAGAAGAGACCAAAAAAATCTACTTTAAGGCTGCTAGAAAATTCCAAATAAAGAAGAGAAACTCACTAAATTCATTTACAAAACTCTACCAGAATGAATATTTTCCATGGCGATTTGAAATCCGTAAAACGCCCGAGCCTACAGAAGAAAAAAAAATACATATTTCTTAATGTTACATGTGCAGATGAATGTGTCAGAAAACTAATTATTTGAAGGAAAAAAATATTCATCTTTTTTTTTTTTGTGCTATAAGAAGACAATGAATAAGATTGCAACTCAAACATGATAAGAAAACATGTTGGGCACTTTAAGATGAACAAAACAGAGAACAAGGTCATAATATGCCACCAATTGTTCAAAATAAAGTTTAGTCATTAAAGATCCAAATATCCATCTAGATGGAATAAAAAAGGGTGCATGGTCAAGAATATAACCTCTGGAATTTGAACATCTTTTAGAAATCTCGCAGCCAAGTTCTCTAAAACGATGCCATCAGATGCAGCAAAAAATGCCAATACATGACTTATGAAGTGCTTTTCGGAATCAGTCAGAGTTTTCCAGTGCTGAATGTCATAGGAGAGATCAACCTCCTCAGCTGCAAACCAATTTTAAAAAATAATAAATAATTAATTAATGGAGAAAATATCCAAGGTTCTATTCCATGAACAGAACCTATTTAAGGATAACAAGTGACAGCCAAGAATTTGAACGGAAATATGATCCAATCATCAACCATGTACATGTTTTTATGAAAACTTCTCCCTTTGACAAATTCGAAGGAAGAGAAAAAGTAGCTAGAAGGAAAAAATATATATATTTCAAGAATATATTTTGGAGAGTAAACCCAAAGAAAAGAGAAGAAAAAAATCCAAAGAGAACAGTAAGTAATGCTGATATTAACTTATCCAAGGATTCAAAACTTGTTCGTCCCAAACATCACCTTAAAATTGGAAAACCACAAAAAAGAAAAACACACATTTTCAAGAGAAAAATTAACTTTTCACATGAAACAGAAAAATGAAAAAAAAAATACTAGCCCCATTCCAAAATCAACTTCAGAGGATGCCATTCAAACATATATATTGTCTTCTTGCCTTGACAGTTCAATTGACAAAAGTTTTAAACTTCAAAACCATTTCAAGGTTTTGTTTTGGTAATGGGTGATTTTTAGTTTTCAATATTTTTCAATTTCAATTTTGGCTTAGTCTCCTACAAAATTTAAGTGCTTCAATATAGTTCTAAATAAATTTCCGGATTTCATTTCGATTTTGTCTAGGAATGAACTTTATAAAAAAGTAAGATTTAAAAACTTGCTCAATTTCCAATGAAACAGTTACATAAAGAAGCAATTTGCGGAATCGGAGATTACGGGGAAAAATAAAAGGAACCAGGCTCCAACAATAAATATAATTTGTGTTCCTATTGTTCAATATTACGTCTCCATATTTTGCATGGCATGCTTAAAAGATTTGAAATGACGTTCCATACTGTGTCTCTTATTGAATTTATTCTTAAATTTCCTCAAATATACCATTTCGACAGGAAACAAATTGTTTTTTGACAGGCAAGGTTTAGCTCAATAAAGCATGGCTGATTTTATTGTTGCCTTGAAAAAAAAAATTCATTTAATTTGATAAGTGCATATTGACAATCCTACAGGATGAGATCATTTTGAAGGATAGCTTGTTTGTCGATATTAACTAACTAATGTTTCGTCTCTACAAGTATCTTGAAAAGAGTTCCACTGCATTTATCTTAAAACCCACACGTCTATAAATTCAAGATCCTTCAGAAATTAAACCCAAACCCAAACCCAAACCAATAAATAAGAGAGATGCCCAATTCAGAAAACACAGAGACAGAGAGATACCCAAGGAAAATACCCACACACACAAAAAAGTGAGAAAGCAAAGTGACCCAATTCAGAAAACAAGGAGATAAAGAGAAATTCAAAAGAGAAGAAAATGAAAACAAAAGCAGAGAGAGAGAGGATACCAGTCCAAAAGCTAGCTTGAGCCTTCTTGTACATCTCCCAAACATGTTTGTATCTTACAGGAAACATACAAAATCTCTGAGACTTCTCTGTCAAAATTGGCTCTTCTTCTTCTTCTTCTTCTTCATCTGCTTCTTCTCTTTCTCCTCCATTTCCATCTTTCAGAGAACCCATATTCTCCCTCAATAATTTCTCCTATGTCCGTCGTCTCAATAGAACCCTGTTATAAAAACGCAAATGAAAACGACGAAAGATTGGTTGAAAGATGAAGAAACGTTTAGATTGAGATGTTCTTTCCTTCTCTTTTATTCTTGCCTTTCTAGTTTTACACCATCAATCACATTTGTAATATTTGTAATTTGACTTGTTTGGAACTGTAGATCTGTACTCCTCGGGATGCATAATCGTGCTTTCCCATGTAAAAAAAAAGTTGATTTAATATCTCGAGGAGTGCAGATCTACGATTCCCGAACATGACAAGTCAGAAGTGTTGATTAATCTGACAATTCATGGATTATTTATTAGGAACATTACTTAAAGGACCCTGACCAAGGGATTTCTCTCTAAATAATCCCTAAGTATTAGGCAGTTGCTTAATGGTCCATTTAGTAAATTTTACATTTCTTAATGATCCCTCTTTATATTTTAGGTCCGCGTTTTTTATTTATTGTCGAGTTCAACATTTTCTATTATTGAATTTGACAATTTAGAAAATAAATGCTAAATTTGATAATAAAAATTAGTGAGCCCAACACTAGTAAGATTCAACTATTTTTATTTTTCAAAATTTTCTGACTAAAATACATGAAAATATCAACTAAAAATTTAACAAAATAACTTCTCTAGATGATTTCAAACCAAAAGATTCATCATTAATCGATTTTTATCCAAAAATAAAATAAAATATTGAAAAATCACTTGAAAATGATTTCTTCTTCCTTCCCAATTTATTTATATCAGATTAGAGTCCCCAAAACTCGATTGAGATGTCAAAACTTCAGGGTTTTTTTTTTTTTTTATTTATGAAAATGATAAGTTTGAACATTAGGACACATTCGATGTTTCAATAGTGAGAAATGTAAGGAGCGAGATTTAAGGATTAAAGAAAAGATTTCCTATTAAGAGAAGTCTTAAAACTTAAGAAATAATTAGAAAGAAATCCCTTAGGATCCATTAAATAATTTTACGTTTTTTATTTAATCTCATTTTCAATATGAGTGAAAAAGCATCAATGATTCCTATCCACTTTCGTGATAAGAAGTGTCATATGAGATTCCAACTTGAGGTCACTCTAACACAACTCAATTACTTATTAGATCAATTGAAACTGTCCCGATCCAATTTGGAAGAACCAAACATTCCCAAACTGGTTCAAAGGATTTCATACATTTAGAAAAAAATTTGAGTCGAAAAATCATTATCGTAAGCATAAACATCCTATTTGAATCGGTTTTCACACGCCCTGCCCAATTCAAGTTCGACTTGATTTTAGACCCTGAAGTTGAACAATTTATAATTATGTACGATTTAAGGATCACATTTGGTTCAAAATTTTAGATTTTCACTTGGTTTCTCAAAATCAAATTGAAGAAACTGTTCTAAAAGAACTTAGAATCTAGTTTATGACATACTACTACTAAAATTTTAGTTTAGAATCTCTAATCAGAATTCCCACTTTTTAACCATGTTTTTTTATTTGTGCTTTCTAACCACATTTATATCATTCTGATGCCAAAAAAAAAATGGGTAACATAAAAATGCAAGAAATAGATTCCAATTATTGGAGAGGGGTTCCATGGGAAGAGAAGGCAATTTCCATGAGTTAATTTGGCTCCTCTGATGATGATTTAAAGTTTCAAACCATCTCGAAATATTTCAACCGAAACTTAAATGAGAATTAACCACAAAACATTTAACCAAAAATTATTACCCCAAAACAGATTTCAAACCATGTTTGCATAACTTAACCCACCAATTACTAGAAACAGTACTGCAACCAACATGATAATGACAATAAGATCTTAATTACCATCAGTCGTCAAATTTAAAAGAACTCGCATTCCCATTCCCTGACAGACGGTCGGTCTTCTATGGGAAGAACATGATCGCATCCATCATACGTATGGATCCATATGAATTTTATGAAAAATTCAACAGGTGAAATCTCCACCAACACAAAAAAACCTTTCAAATCTTCGAAATAAATAAAGGATGTGAAACAACTATATATTATAGATATTATGTCAGTCAACTATCTTGTGATACATTTAAAATATCCAAATAAATTGTCGATTAACATAACCACCAAGTGATCTCTCACCAAAAGGTGAAACAGCAACAATCAACCACCACGAGCTTCTCTTCTTGTAGCATCGTGAAGGAGTTCAACGTCAACTCCTTCTGGAGGTAGCTGGACATATCTCACAACTGATCCCCTGATGAAGCAATTCCTCACTGAAAGCTGCCATAGAATAATTTAAAAAGATCACCAAATCCACAGGACATGAGAGAGACAAAAAATTAGAAAATTCACAAATAATACACACAACCCAAAACAAACCACCAAAATTATCTAAAACACTAAACACCCCAAAAAAGTTGGACCCAGATTAGTTTCAAAAGTAGTTAATATTTCCCAATATAAATCTATGTATAAATCACTGTTGTTATCTACAGACGACAAAACAGTACATGTGATGGATTTTACTTCGTTTATCTGGTAAAATTCTAGTTACTTTTAGAAAAAAGAAATATCTTATTTTTCCTTCACCAATTTCTCATCTCTAGTGAATCTCTCAATAGGATTCGAACCCAAATCGAGTTCTAACCACCTGTCAGAGAAAAATGAACGAATTGATCTTGTATAATTCCAAAGAAATTCTTCCAGTCAAAATGAAATTCTCCCCATGCAGACATTATAATTCCAAATGCCAAACTATAATCCCTCAAGATTCTAAAATTTCAGGAACCCTATACCCTAACCATCTATTTTAGCTACTTTTAGGCATCATCTAAATATCACATGTAGCAATCGGATGCTCAATGGAACCAACTACTATGTGATACGGACTCGCCACCATTCATTGAGTTAACAAGGTGTGAATGGCAACTTGGTTTGATTTTTACAATGATTTATTTTTCTGCCGAGTTGGCTCCTAGGGAAAATCTAAGAATCAAAGATTCGGATTCAAATGTTCAGTTGTAACACGGGGAAGGTAATAGGCACCCTGACTCACCTGTTAAACGGTTACCTACTTAACGTCACTCGATTCACTAACTCACGTTATTATGTATTTATTTCCCTTTTCAAAGCTTATCTACAATGGATCGAGTCAAATAGAAGCATACCATGGGCTTTTAACCCACCAATGGTTCGAGGACCTCTAATGCATGCTCTGACATTGCTTTTAGTCACTCGCCCAATTAGTGAATCGAACCCATAATTCAATTGAGTTTAACTCGATCATGGATATAGATTACCTAACCAGATCAGACAACAAAATGACTACAAAAAAAAATGAACAAAAAGGAATTAAAAGGGCATTTAAATGCACTAACATGAACCAAAGCACTACGGTAACAACCATGTCAAATAAATTAGTGAAAAGTAACCCAAAGAAATCCGAGATCATGTAAAAGATATCCTTCAGAGGAGATCCACAACCATTCAATTCACTTTCTTGCTTCTTTTCTTTTCTTAGCTTTTTTTATTTCCTATTATTATTGTATGTGAATAAGACAAAAAAGAAGGGTAGAGAGGTTATAAGAAAGGGTTGTGAGATTGGGAGACTTAGATCAGAGAAAGGCAGCACACCATGAGACTAGAGAGGAGTTTGAGAGATGAAATGGAGTGAAATATTAAATAGATGAGAGTTAAAATTTATTGAGATACAAAAGGAGATGTAATCTCTAGAAACTTTTTTTTATATTTTTATACAGCGACAACTCCACAAATGATAAGAAATAAATAAGGGAGATGTTGGAGAGTTGAGTGTTGCTGAGAAGAGAGAAAAAGGTTAGAGATAATAATAAAAAAATTTATATAAACAAACACACAAAAAAAGAGAAAGGGGGCGAGAAAGAGTTCTATAGACTGTACTCCGCCTTCTACAAATTTTTCTTTGTTTTTAATTTTTTTACAATCACAACAGCCACTTCTTTTTTCTATTTATAAGAGAGAGAGAGAGAGAGATGAGGTGAGAAGAATAGAAACGATGAAGATGGGAACGACTCTGAGAAAAGAGATTGATGGGATGTTGGAAAAGGATAGAAGAAAGGGGTCATGGCAGACAATAGAGACAGAGGGAAAGACAAGAGAAAGTAAGAGAATGGACGCTAGGAGAGATTATCCCAAAAAAAAAAGTGTGTAAAGGTACACGCCTCACATGAGAGAGAGAGAGGAGAAAAAGATTGTGGTTAATTGAGGCTGAATGTGGTTTTGTCAGGGGCATTTTAGTAATTTTGAAAATTTTGAGGGTTTCTTAAATAATTCTCTACTTTGAATGTGTGACTATAGCCATTCATAGGATTTTTCAATATTCTGAGTTAATTTTTTGGGTTATTTTCAAGACAAAGTAGTTTGAAGTTCGATCAAAATGTGCATTTTATTCAACTAGGGGTATTTTCATAATTTTGTACAATTGTTGATAACCTCAAAATTTACAAAATTACTAAAACACCCCTACGAGACCCACTATACTTTTCAAAACCCAAACCAAATCCAAACTTAAACCCAAATTCAAATCCAAAATCAACCACATTTATCTTTCTCTAATCTCTCACTCTTAATCTTACTGCAACGAGTCAATAATCATTCCCTATTTTTTTCTTAGTCCAATGAGTCAATACCCACCTCCATTTCTCCCTCAAAAAAATTATCTATAAAAAAGGATTGAATCTCAAGGGGCGGATCACCAATTTCCAATGAAGAAAATCACCTCCCCCTCTTACTAAGGCCTCTTTCACAAGTCCCTTAAAACCTACCTCTCTGGTCTATTTTTTTGGGTTGCTAATGTACAAATTCAAAGAAAAAAATCCCTATTTCACTCAATTGTTTCTCTATTCACCCCACAACCCTCTATTTTCTTTATTTTTTCCTTTTTCTTCTCTTTTCTCCTCCTTTTACATTTTCTTCATGTTGGGTCATGAGACCACCCCTTCCTCAATTTATATTATTTTCTTATCACCCACTCCATACGCATCTCTCTCTCTCTCTCTCTCATTTGTTTATGGGATTGCAGTTGCACAAAAATATTCTTATTTTTAGAAAACATCTCTCTATCTCTCAAATTTCACATAACCCCCTTTATTTGCTTTCAACGTCTCAAACCCCATCATCTTTATTTTAGTGAAGTCCCCATTATCCAACAAAACTCCTACCATTATCTCTTTCATCCCTTTTTGAATATGGATGGTAACAGCCCCGAAAACAAATCAGAAAGGGGGAAGGGTGTGGGTTTTACAGGATTTGTGAGAAAGAGCATAGTGAGAGGATAGGGTTTCCTTTGTTGGAAATTGGTGATCCGTCTCTTGGGATTCTACCTCTTTTTATAGGCAATTTTTTTTTTTTAGAAAAAGGGAGGTGGGTATTGACTCGTTGGACTGAGAGAAAAAATAGGGAATGGTTATTGATTCGTTGGAGGAAGATTAGGAGAGAGAACTACGGAACGATAAATGTTATTGGTTTTGGATTTGACTTTGATTTTAGGTTTGGATTTGGTTTTGATTTGGATTTGGATTTGGATTTTGGATTCGGGCTTGGATTGTGTTTATGGTGAGTCAAGTCAAGTTGGGTTGAAAAGTATAATGGGTTTCGTAGGGGTAATTTAGTAATTTTACAAAATTTAAGGTATTAACACTTACGCAAAATTAGGAAAATACCTCTAGCCAAACCAGATGCACATTTTGAGTGAACCAAAAAATAACTCTACAAATGGACTCAGAATGTCAAAAAACCCTATGAGTGACTATAGTCACGTCTTCAAACTCAAAGTAGAGAAAACTATCCCAAAAATCCTCAAAATTACAAAATTGCCCCCGACTTGACAAAAGCACATCCAACCTCAATCAACCTCTCTGATGCAGTGCATGTAGTCCCACGGGCTCGAATGAGCAACAAAGTCAAAATAATCCAACGAGAATCATTCTTGAATGGAAACGTCAAGATCTTCAAGATCTATAGTAAGCTATAGACTTTCCGTTTTTATTCATGATTCCTTCATTTACCGTATTTATTAAACTTTTTTGTTATTTTAGGAAAGTTTGTTTTGTTAATAACTTTAATTATAGAAGTCAGAATCACACACCGTTGATTCCACCTTACTTCTAGGGTTATGTAATATCTATTTCCATGCTTAAGTCGTTTTTACTATTTTTAGTAATCTTTCTATTTTCATACTTTTCGAGGAATAAGACTATTTTCTATAAATAGTATTGTAACTCTACTAGAGGACGAACTTTGAATTAATAAAATTTATATTTTTAAGAGAATTTTCTCTTTCTTTTACAATTGTTTGGTATTATGTATGAATCAACAAGTTCTTGATGCTCAATAGTTCGGTATTCTTTTGAGAATTAACGAACTAATTGGAAGATTATTCTTCAATCTGCATGAATTGGTATTAGAGCTTGCGTCGATCGCGTAGCTTGTTATTCTCTTCGAGATGCTTCTGAGAAGACAATCGGTTCAACTTGATGCTACACTAGAAGATGTATACGAATAGAAGAAGTTTGTTAATTCCCTCTTTACTATCAAATCTAACTTCAAATATAATAAATCATGTAATACAGAAAGTGTTTTTCACTCCAATCCTATCTTATGATGAATACGAAGATGAAGCTGAGGAAGAGGAAGAAATTTACGACACGTGGAGGCGGCTCTAGCACTACGACAAACATCTTTACATCCAATTAAAAATCTAATGATGGTTGGCTTTGCAACAATGTCTTTCACAATGTGCACGATTGGCAGATAATTAATTTGCAAGGTAATCAACAGTGGACACTTAGGGAACGTTATGTCAAATAAAATATTTTCTACATTATATAATTTACTATATTTGAAATCAGTTGTGATCGCAAAAAGCGAATGAATAGACTTCTTCAATTTGTATACATTTAATGTAGTATCGCGTTAAATTGATTGTCTTCTTGGACACATCTCAACGAGAATAAGAAGCTACATGATTGATGCAAGCTCTGACACCAACTGATGCAACTGATGCATATCGAAGAATAATCTTCCAATTAGTTCGTTGATTCTCAAAAGAATACCGAACAATTGGGCATAAAAAACTTGTTGATTCATACAGAATACCAAGCAATTGGAAAAGAGAAAATTCTCTTAAAAAATATATTTTATTAATCCAAAATTTGTACCCCACAATGAAGCTGCAACATTAAATATAGAAAATAGTCTTATTCCTAGAAAATCATGAAAATGGCCAAAAAATTACTAAAAATAGTAAAAACAAACTAAGCATGGAAATAGATACAACTTAACCCTAGATGTAAGGCGGAATCGACGGTGCGTGATTCTAACTTCTATAAATAAAGTTATTAGCAAAACAAAACTTTCCTAAAATGACAAAATTATTTGAAAAATACAGTAAATGAAGGAATCAGGAATAAGAATGAAAGGTCCATAGCTTTCTATGGATCTTGAAGATCTCGACAT
The DNA here is from genome assembly GCF_017979445.1 of Akebia trifoliata. NCBI lineage: Eukaryota > Viridiplantae > Streptophyta > Magnoliopsida > Ranunculales > Lardizabalaceae > Akebia > Akebia trifoliata. The sequence continues at coordinate 28,397,410 of NC_141390.1, forward strand.
TTTCATTCAAGAATGTTTCTCCTCGAATTATTCTGACTTTGTTGTTCATCCGTGTGCCTACATACTATCTCTCTCTCACTCACTCATGTGAGAGTTACATCTATACAAAATTTTCTTTTTTCGGATCATCTCTCCCATCTCCCTGACTCCATCGTCCTCCTCAAACCTCTACCTTTGTCACTTTCTCGTCTTTCCCTTTGTCTCCATCGTCTATCACAACCCCTCATTTATCTTTTTCCAACATCCCACTGATCTCTTTACTCAAAGCCTTCCCTATCTTCATCATTTTCATTCTTCTCACCACATCTTATTTCTCTTTGCCTTCATCTCTCACTCTCTTATACATAATATATAAATAGAAAAAAGAAAAAGAAGTAAGTTGCTACCATTATAAAAAGAAAGAAAAAATTTGAAGGTGGAGCACAATTTCTACAAAACTCTCTCTCTCTCTCTTTCAACTATCCAGCGTCTCCTTTCTTTATCTTTTTTTTCCTATCTTCTGCGGAGTTGTCGCTGTGTAAAATAATTTTAGATATCAAATCTTTTTTTGTACCTCAGTAAACAATACCTCTCATATCTCTACTATTCCACTCCATTTCATCTCAGACCCCCTTCCACAGTGTGTTACCTCCCTTTGATCTAAGTCTCCCAATCTCAGAGCCCTCTCTCATAACCTTTCTCCCCTTCTTTTTTGTTCTATTCACATATAGTAGCAGGAGATAAAACAAAAAAAAAAGGCTAAGAACAGAAAAAAAAAAAAACAAAAAACAAAAAAGAAACAAGAAAGTGAACTGAAAAGCAAGAGGAGAGAGAAAAAAATTCTTTTGGAGAAGTAGCGGCAAGAAAAATTAAAACAAATTGTTTCTGTGAAATTCATTGGTACAACAATGGATTTTGAATTGACTTGGGGATCAACAACTTGATGAATTGGTTTTTCTGATGATGTATTCATTTGATTCAGTCATGGTTTTTCAATAAATTCATCTTTACTGATCAAACAAAAATTCAGTCATGGTTCAGTGTGATCCAAAATAGATTAATTTCAGATTTTGTCTAACTATCAAGTCGACTTGATGAAAAAAGGGGAAAAACAGATTTTGGGGACTGGTTTAATATGCTACAAAAACAAATTTTCTTGGGATTGTTTTAGTGCCAAAAAATAGATTTTTGGAACTATTTTTTGTGAGGTGAAACTCAGATTGTTTGGACTGTTTTGAACTATGCAAAAAAAACAAACTTTTGGGAGAGTTTTGTGATGCAAGAATCTTTTTTTTTTTTTTTACTGTTTTGAGGGTATAAAAAACCAAGTTTTTTATTGATCTAGCTTTAATACAAAATGGTTTTTGGGATTGGTTTGGTTTTGTGGAACTCAAACTTTTGAGACTAGGTTTGAAAATCGAGTTTCTCCCAATCATCAAGATGACACAATAAGTGTGAGTGCTTGGATTCATGATAATTCCAAATCCAATAAAATGAGGTGAATACAATGATTATTGTGATTGCAAGGAAATCAGGATTTTAATTAATCACAAGTTAATTCACCTTAACTCACTAGGTTTCAATAAATCCCAGACCACAATTGCACACATGTGCTCGAGTTAAACTTAGTTGAATCATGGATTTGATATACTAACAAAGCGAGTGACTAAAAGTAGGTCATAGCATGCGCTAGAGGTCATTGAATCATTGGTGGGCTAAAAGTCTATGGTATGCCTCTATCTGATTCGATCCAATGTACATAAGCTTTAAAAAGTGAAATAAATAAAAAATAAAGTAAATCAATAAACCAAGTGACGTTAAGTAGGTAACCGTTTAACGGATGAGTTGAGGTGCCCAATACCTTCCTCAAGTCACAACCAAATCTCTGAACCCAAATCTCTCATTCTTGGATTTTCCCTTGGAGTCTGAACTCGCTAGAAAAATAAATCATTTTAAAAATCAAAATCAAACCTGATGGCCATTCACACTCAGTTAACTCAATGAATGGTGGTGACTCAGTATCACATCATAGCAGTCAGTTACATTGAGCATCCAATCACTACACCAGACTTTTTTTTTCGACGGGTAATACTTCAAACCATGACTATATTAGAACTTCATACTTTAGAATCTAATCCCAAACTCTTCATCCTTTAATCCTTTTTTTTTTTTTGCATCATTGTCTGCAACATTCACAATCTTCAAACAGTAATGCTCCAAGTCAGAAAAACATTCTAAACCTACTAATCCTCAAATCTAAAAAAACCCAAATTCTAGAACCCTAAACCCTAAATTTCAATTTCCATCCACAAAAGTACCCATTTTTTCCATATCATCTTGTTTCCAAGATTGTTAACAATTAACGAACTAAACCATAACCAAGATCCAGTACCAAATCAGATCAAAATCAAGCAAAACAACAAAAATACAACGAGAAACCCTAAAAAGATTACGGAGGATAATAGAAGAGACTTACCATGTGAGGATACTTATCTTGATCAACAACCTTGGTGTTCTCTAGCTTTATATTGAGGTACTGATCGACTGAATGAAGAGTTCCCCTTATTGCAAGATCGTTCTTCAGCTCTACCGTCACTTCTTTGCCCACTAAATCCTTGAAATACGAGAAGAACAACTGCAGAAAAATTAAAAAAGAAATAGAAATTAGAGACAGAGAGTATTTGAAGAAAACCCGTGAAAGATTCGACATCAAACTAAAGAAAAAGTTGGAAAAATCAGAAACTTTAAGTGAATGTGAGAAAAAAAATAGATCAAAATACAGAAATAAAAAAAATGTAGAAAACAGGTGAAGAAAACCCATGAAAAAATATGGGATAAATTTACAGAATTATTTAAAGAAAAATGGTAAAATTTTATGAAAGATTACCATTTTTAATAGGAAACGAAAACTTGCTCTGGTTCTGCTTCGGCTCTTATTGAAGACTTCACTCCGTAGTAGGATTTTGGAACTTAAAGGGACTCGCCCAAAAGTCATCTAATATTAATAAGATTCGTGCTAATCGCACCCACCATGTACTCTCTAAGACAATTACACATATATCCTCGTCGAATTACTCTGTACACCCACCATATTCCTCTTTTTTTCTTTTTTTTTTTTTAATGAGATACCTGAAATTACGTCCGACTAGTAAAGCTAAAACAGCCAGAGGCTGGGCCAATGTGTGTGATACCTTCCTGAGGCACATACAATGCTTGCATATCACACGTAACAGGTAAGTGAGGGTGCACCCTCATAGGTGCCCCAAGAAATTATTGCTCATTCTAGGTATTGAATTCACGACCTATGGACTTTCACCGCTTATCGATTTGAGCATGTCATTGAGCCAACTCCTCGTAGTCTACCCACCATCTTCTCCATCCATTCTCTCTTTCTTCTCATTTCTTTCTCATTCTTCTTCTTCAACTCCTTCTGGGTTTTGTGAGAGATTGAATCAATGGTTATTAGATTTTAAGGATTTTTTAAGGTTATCTAAGTTTTTTAAAATTTTCCTTACTTTTTTGCTCTTGATCATCAAGGAATATGGGAAAATACTATTAAAATCTTTAAAAACAATGATTTTAAATTGAAGAACTCAAAGATTTTTTGAAAGATTGTGTTTGGTAGGTTTAGATCGAACTTGTTTTAGTAGATTCGATAAATACATACCGAACATTACAAAATAGATTCAATAGACCTAATTATAGGTGTTAGGATTTATTGAACATTACAAAATCGATTCAATAGGTACCTATCATATAATACAAAACAAATTCGATAAGTACCTATCGAGTCTACCAAATCGATTTTCGTGTAACCCTAACACCTCCAATCGAATCTACCAAATCCATTTTGTAATGTTTTGTGAGTATCTATCAAATCAACTTTGTAATATTTTGTGGGGTATCTATTAAATTTACTAAAACAAGTTCGATCTGAATCTACTGAATAAATTTGTCAAAATTATCTAATTTCTTTAATTCAAAATCATTATTTTAACGATTTTACTAGTAATTTTTTCATCTTCCATGATTAAATGCAAAAAATCAAAAATCAAAAATCAAAGAAATAAAATAATTTGAAAGAAAAAAATCCTACAACTTAATCTCCATTAATTCAACCTCTCACAAAACTTAAAAGGAGATGAGTACGAAAAAGAGAGAGAGAGAGGATAAAAATTTATATTTGTAATTCATAAGGCATTAAAACAGTTTACAAATTATGATACAAATCTAGGATTATATTCAAGTTGTGACAGTTGCAATTTCATTTAAATACCCATGTTTACAACATATTCATTTAACTTTGTATTGAATTATGTAATTACTGTTGCCTAGTTGGCCAGTCCTTCTCAAAGTCACTTGATCAGTACTTCAAATTAGCTGGGAATGACTTCAATGGCTTGGAGAATTTATAAATCAAATTAAACTATTGATCTTGGTAATGGAACAGCTCCCACTCAAAATAAAATTGGCTACTTGAAAAGTTCAAAGAAGTTGGGTGGTGAATGGAAATACGTTAATACCTCAAGATTGGACCTCATATCGAACATGTTGACATGAAAGTGGATAAGAATCATAGATGCTTTTCCACTTGTTTCCCGGGAGAATACTTGTATGGTTCTCATACACTTTCACAATAAAGGATTGAATTTCAGACCTCGGGTGAAGTACCATTCGTTTAGCTTGATCAGTAAGGCTCCTTGGAAATAGTCTGATCATAGGACCATCATCATGAGCCACTGAAGCATCTTGGGTGGGCATAAAAGGATTGAACGTGCGAAAGGGGATCCCCCGCTATGTAGGTGAAACGTCGGGAATTTCGATACCTTTCCCTCTCATTCCTTCAACATCTAAGGATCATAGGGTTGAGGACCTCTGAATATGAATATTTCCTGTTTATGCTTCGAGTCACTGTCTCTTTCAGCCTTTGTAGTGGCTCCCGGACTCTAGTCGGGGTCTTCTGATCGAGGTCTTATCTTGAGGTCACTTCAACATTATTCATAAATTAATATTATTATTATTATTATAATAGTAATTGTTTTCTTGTTTACTTTTTCTGCGAAAGTTGTGGGATTTGAATATGATATCATTTGGGAGTTTTTTAGAAGTAACAGGGGATTCTCTGACGGTGCCAGCTAGATAATTTAGTTGATCAAAGAAAATTGTGATCTCAAGAAAAGAGTGTAACTCAATTACTAAGGATGTGTCCAACACAGATACGTTATACTGCTAAATGGAACATCTTGACTGTAAATTCTTTTAGGGATATCCTTTTATAAACCTAATCACGTTCTGTCAGTGATGTCTTGCTTTGCAATTAGTAGCGTAAAAAATATATGAAACATGTGGCTCACAACTCGTCGGTAAAATTGAAGAAATATATTCTTTTAAATTAATGATTATAATTTTATCTAAAATAAAATTTATACCACGTGCAATCGCACGTGCACTTTACTAATATATTTATGAGAGATCTATACGTTGCAATTTTACTAAAAAAAAACTCTTCTACTTTATATTGAACAAATCTTACTTTATAAATCATGCTAGCATGACTAACTTGAAATCTCATTAAGAGTCGTTTGGACCATATGGATGATCAAATGGGCTATCCAACACTACAACCTTTTAGATTTCTTGAAAAATCACAGATTCTACACACAAAAAAAAAAAATTAAATGTTCTAGATCGAAGGTATTAAAAATGAAAGGCTACTAAACACCTAAATTTAAAATTAAAATTAAACATTGAAAATTAAAATTGATGTTGCTAGAATCTACTAATCTATTCCAAGTATGTTAAATAGCAAATTAACCGCATCAATTTGAATTTTATGATGTGGATCCCCCCTCCAAGGTTTGCCGGGTAAAATACTTGATAAAGTAAAAGGGTTTGGTGGGTAACAAACTTCATAAAGTAAGGCTCCCTTGTAGGCAATCCATGTCAAAGGGCACCCCACTCATCCTCCCAACAGTTCTTGACTGCTTAGGTAAGGAGGAAGACAAAAACAGAGGGAGAGAGAGAGAGAGGAGGTGGTGGTGCTGGAGATTCGTGGTTGGCTTCTGATGTGTTGATTCACTGGAGAAGACAAAGAGATGCCAGAGATTCATGGGTGCCCTAATTATGACCATAATACCTTCAAAACAAACATAATAATCATAATCATAGTAGGGGCACCTGATATTTACATATATATTGAGTCATCTACATCAAAATATCAACTGCATCTATTTTGATTTCCTGAAATGTCATAAAAGAACCTAAATTGCATACAATTAAGAATTGCATTTGGCAACAACGATAATATTGGTGGTGGGTCTTGACAGAGTAATCAAAATTAGCTGATTCCTTAACAAGTAATGATGATATTACGAATGCAACACAAATAATAGATGTAGAAACAATGGTCTTCAAAGGAAGTATATCACACCGCACTCAAGATAGGTTCACATTAAAAGACATTCATTAACACCACAAAAACCACTAATTTTACATCTCTTACACAAAATGGAAAGTTGAGAGAAAACAATAGTGAACTGTTGTTGTTTCTAATTCTAGTCATTAGTTGTCGGGCTATAGAGAATCTGAACTGCTTTTACTATATCCGTTGCTTCACCCTCCTCCCATTGACATCACTGCCATCAACGATGGCTTCATTCACATGGACATGCCCAGGGTGCCCATGTCCATGCCCAGAGACCATGATGGAGTGCTCTCCAACCCTTGCCACATATTCCAAGAGCTCAGTCATGACAGAAGGGCAACTTTCCTTCAAGTATTCAAAACCATCCGTTTGCATCACAGCTGCAAACACCATTTCAACAATCTCTCATACTTCAAATAATATATATATATATGCTTATCAGAAGGAACAAAAAACATTATGTATTGACAATAAGAAAAATGGGGAAAAGAAGGTGCAATTAAAGCAACAATGGAACATTGCTAATAACTACTAATCAAGTAGTAGTCAGGTGATTACAGAAGAGAAAGGGTTTTCAAGTGAGAACTGCTGAGGCAGACCAAAGAGGATCCCTTTCTTTTCCTTCCATGAGGTAAATTTCAGCATAGTTTCCCCCCACTACACAGAAATGTATGGGTTTTTTTTTTTTTTTTTCCTTATTTTGTTCACATTTATTCTATTTAAATTTTGATACTCAAGGCTGTCATTCACATGGAAAAATTGCAATACATGGTTTGGGTGTGGATGCAATTTCTTGATTGGAAAAAATAAAATATAAAAAGATTTGAGTGTTGCGATGATAAGTAGTGCAGTTGACTGAATTCAGGTGGTAATCTATCAGATGGAAGGCCAGAATTTTCATGCCAACATCCCAAATGACAAGCATGGTTTTAAAACTCGTTTTGACGGCTCGTCATGTCCATGAGTGAGACCGAGTCGTCTGAGATGAGTTTTCCGATATGTTTGAGTCATCTCGTTCAACAATGAGAAAAATGAAAAATGATTTTAAATCCCATCCGATATGTTTGACTTGTCTATCCGTCTCATTGGTGGACAATACCAAGACGTATCAGACAAGTCATCTCGGTCTCAGATGAGATTCAAAACCATGATGACAAGAGAACCCTTTCTATAAAAACCCGACATTGCGGATTATAGCATGAAAAGTAATGAGTTCATAGAGATTTCTTAAGACTGGAAACAAAGGGCGACTGCTGAAAAAGGAAATTCTCCCACATGAAAAATCAATCCTAAACTGCTGTTGAGTTTCAGAGCCACTTCTGGTGCCATGTGACTCGCATATATCACTAATTTTTTGGGCGAGAAAAATAGTCCTAATTCCATTTAACCATTGAAACTTTTTTTTTTTAATCGATATTTAACCCTTGAACCTTGTTGCCAAATCACTCTTATACTTGTTAAATTAAACTCTTATGCTTATTAAATTAAAAAAGTTGCCTCTTTATCTTTTCCATCAACCATTACATATAATTAAAGATAGAAAAATGGAAGTATGCAAAACATTACCTCTCAAATTTTCAGGCATCGCGACAAATTTGAGACACACAGCTTTCAACTGGAAGCAGTGGTGCTGCTCGGCCAATGCTAATGTGGTGGCCACAGTGTTTATGGCAACATCGTCACAGAGTTTGGCCTCACAGAGCAACCTGAGCCTCTCAAGGCCATAACGGTCTGCAGCTGCAAGAAGATGTTGTGCCATCAGTGTGGAAGCCCATTTCGAGTTCATACCAGTAAGCTCTTGCATGTCAGGTAGGGCATCCCAGTACATAAAATGGAGTAAAGCCTGCAAAATACAAACCATGAAAAAGAATGAGAAATCAAATTTGGGTTGCAACACAATTTTTCAGAAATCAACTTGACTTTGGCCCAAGCCCTATGTTTTTCAGATATTAAAGAACTAATCCAAGGGAAGCGAGAAAACAATCCTAACACCAATTTTCATACAAAAACCATGAGCCAAGATGCGATGGGAAAAATCATCCAATGAAGGGTCTAAACCATTTAACTGGGACTATCATTCTATGTTCTTTTCGGAATTCCTCTTGCCCTTTTAGAAGCTCTCACCCATGTGTTTCTCCTAACTGAGACTATTATCAGTCTCCTTGAACGTACCCAAACCATCTCAATTGACTTTCTCAGTTTATCGCGTATTGAAGCTACTATTACATTTTCTCTGAATGTTCATTTCTAATTTTATCTCTTCTAGTCTTCCCATCATCCATCTCAAGATCCCCATCTCTGTTACGCTCAATATATTAATAAGATATTTATTAACTGCCCAAGATTCAACTCCCTAAAGCATAGTTGATCATACTGGCATCTTACAAAATCTTCCTTCTAATTTGATTGGTATGCACCAGCCACATAGCACTCCAAATGCACACCTCCACTTTAACTATCCAATTTTGACCCCCCATACTCTCTCCCTCTCTATTAATATGCATCATCTACAAATAATGTACATCGAAGTACGTGCTCTTGAATATGACCTATTCCTCCATTTATAGCTAGAGCCAACAAATATGGACTCAACGTCAATCTTGATATAAACCAATTGTAATGGGGTACTGTATGTCAGTAATTATGTAAATATATCCATTCAAGACTTCTTTTTCTCAATTCTTACCAAATTAACTCTCTAGGTACTTTATCATAGATTCTTCTTAGTATCTTTAAATTTCTCTTATCATTTGTGCAGAAAAATTGCCTTGATGATTGATCTACCTGGCATAAAACCAAAATGATTCTCCATATATATATATATATATATATATATATATATTTTGCCTTTGTTCAATCATATTCTCTAGGTACAACTCAATGTCTCAGTTACTCGTACTACACAGATTTTTTCCCATTCATCTTGCATCTTTTTAATATTTAAAATATTATGGAATAGCTTGTTAATCAGGACAATCAACCACTCCCATGCATTTCCATACTTCTACTCGGAAAACAATTCAATCCTAGAGTTTTGGCTATTTTCATCTTCACTATTGTTGATTTCACTTCTAGAGTCCCAATTCTACTAAAGTATGAGTATTATTGGATCTCCCATGTATCTCTTGCTAGTCCCAAAACTCTTCAATAGTTATTATTAATAATTTATGAAAATAACCCACTATCTTTCCCTAATCTCTTCATTTCTTAGCAAGACTAGCCTAATTGGAGTGCGAATGATAAAGAATATAAACATGCATTTAATCTATATAAAGCATGGACATCAAGTTATATAGTGATGTATTTGTAGAAACAAAATTTCGAAAAAGATACTAATTTAGATGTTCAATAAGCCAAAGTATTACAAACTTGATTAAGTTAAAATGCACTAAATACAATTATGGCAGCAACAATCAGTGGCAAAAGCGAGATGTTAAGAAGCTGGCGCTGAATTGAGTAAGATTTGCAAGCAAAGCATAAGTGGCAATACGGACTTAGGAGAAGATTGTTGCCATAAGCTCATGATTGTGTAAATCAACTTCTATGCCACTAAAATTAACAACCTGACAAAGATAACAAACTTGACTGACTCTTTCTATTAATCTTTAAAGTACAATGACAACATATAACGAAATAAATAAACAATGATTCCCCATACTAAACTCTGAAAGAACACATATAGGAAATGAAAAAGAAAGCGCTTTGTGGTATTTCTAATGAATCACTAACTCCATATCACTATGACTTTTGGAAGATGAGAAATATCTAGACAAATGAAAATCTGAATCTACTACTGTCAAATATACAAAAGAAAATTGAGAAGCTAACAGTTGTAACAATATAAGTCAGCTCAACAAAAAAGATTGCATGGCCAATAATTCAACAAAATAACCCATCACCAATTTGTAATTGAACAACCAAAAATCAATGATCAAAAGTCTGAGTATTCTACACAAAGGTCCGATGCGCACCAAAACCAAGCATACAAGATAATCCATTTGTGCTTCTCTAAGCATACAAAACCCGAACTCCCACTTATCCACACACACAAAAAAAGTGAACTCATCCCCAGTCCTCTTAGCAATTGATGAGCCAACTTAAACAATCAAGTTGTGTGTGCTTATATATATATATAGAGAGTTAGTCTATACTTACCCCTATTCTTATTCCCTTTATATAATGTTAGATGATCCAACCCGACATTGAGTCATTCAAAATATGATGAGTCATTGTCACAAAAAATATGGCTTAACTTAACAGTATTAAGTGAACAATTCAAGTTGTTCAAACTCAAAAGTAATTTTAATGAGGTTCAGTATGCCACAATAATTGAAATCTTGTAAGGATGATCTTCAAAGTGAGGAAAAATCAATGTACGATTGGACCATCTAACATGATATCAACATGGGCCCTACAAGCAGGAGTACAAGAGACCTAGTTAAAAGGAAACCCTATCAATAAGAATGTACGCACATACGCATTTGTCTCTGTGTATCACTCATACTAGTCATTTCACATATTATTATGCTATAAGCAGCTAAGAATTTACATTTTTTGTATACGTGATAAGAAGAATTTACATGCACATACAAAACAAATGCAACTTACAAAATGAAAAAAAGAAATGCAAAATCAGCCTATTTGTAGAATAAAAATAATTTAATCACCTTGAAAACAGGAGCCTCCATGTCTTCAACCTTTATACACTGAGTGTTTCGATCCTTCATTGGACCAAAAAGTTGTGCCCTAAACACAGGTGAGCGAGCTGCAAGCATCAATTTGTGGGCACCAAAGATCTCTCCATCTACTTCAAAATTCACATCAATTCCCTTTCCACTTTCCAAGAGTTGCCCAAAATGCTGGCCAATGTTAGAAGGTGGCACCGTTATGGAATAAATCTTTGGCCCCTCCGTGTGAGACCTTACAACACCAACGCTACAATGAACCGAAAGGCAATCATCTTTAAGGTAGTCTGATGTCTCTAGAGAAGTTCTTTTGAAAAAGCGTTTATAACCCCTGCAGAATCCAACAATCAGACATTTTATGTGGAGTTCATCATCTAGAAGGCAATCCATTCAATGAAACCAAATATTAATTGCTTTTACTAATCATAGAGAGAATAAAATTCGAAATTCCCTCGTAATCTACAGTTCAAAAAACCATAAAATCCCACAAAAACTTCTCCCAAAACAAAAACAAACTAGAGCACCAAAACCCTAACTTACCACATGTTCCACGTTATTTAAGAGTGTAAGGACCGTAAAGGAATCTTTAAAACCCAAAATCAGTTGCTTTTACTTGTCACAAAGAGGATAAATTTTGAAATTCCCTCGTATTTCTACAATTCAAAGAACCCTAAAACCTACAACCCCCCCCCCCCCCCCCAAAAAAAAAATAAAAATAATAATAATAATAAGAATAATAATAAATAAATAAACAAATTCGATCACAAAAACCTTAACATACCACATGCTTCCACGGTATTTAAGGGTGTACGGTCCACTTTCAAGAGTCCTCCCAAAATGGCTATGAACCTTATGCCTCTCCTTTCCACTCTGATCCAAAAGGGTCAATTCGAAAAGCGCCCTAACATCAGTCCCCTCGCTCGCAAGCGCGATGAACAAAGACACATACCCCGCGTTGTCTTCGATACTCTTCCCATCTGGATAAAAGTAGATCGCCCATGAGTACCCACCAACCATGAAAGTATCCGAAGCGATGTACTTTCCGATCCCCAAACCTTTCGACAAAGCGTACCCGGTTATCTTGAATTGGTGAGAACCATTAATAGTGTCTGTGAGAGAGATGGAAGTTGTGATCGAAGGAGAAGAGGATGAAGAAGAAGAGGAGTTGGAGGTTTCTCTGCAAATCCTACCCATGCGAATCAACAATAGAGAGAAATCAAAAGATTTTATGATAATCTTACACCTTTTTGTAGAAATCGAAAGATTTCTCAAATTAGGTTGGTTTCGAAATTCAAACGAATTAGGTATTTGTTTAGGTTTTTTTTCTCTGCAAGATTGTGGATTGGGTTGAGATCTAGAGTTTCTGCTAGAGAATTTGATATCGTGGGGTTTCGATTACGAAATGTTTCTGCGCGATTCAAAATGGGTTTCTAGGGTTTCGGTTTCAAATGAGAGAGAGAACTTTTAATTGCGTTGATTGCTGACGGGGATTTATAGATGATGAAATAAGTGAGATAAAAAAGAATTATTAATAATTATTAATTGTATGTGAAAATGTAAAAGTTTCTCCACAGACGGTTGAGAGAATAAGTTTTCACTGTCGGGATGTCCCCAAGGAAATATGATTTCTCCCTATGTGGCAAGTTTAAGACAAATGGGACTCTTCAACCTCAAATCTATTGTTAACCAAATTGAGATAAACAAGTTAAAAAAGAAAAAATAATAAAATTGAAGAGGTGTCATTAAAAAAATGGGAGACGAGGAAAGATAATAAAATAAATAAAAGAGATAAAATAAAAAAATTATAAGGATAATATTAAAAAGGGGTAAAATAATAAATATAGTAAAATTAGAGAGAGACTATTGAAAAAGGGGTAAAAGAAAAAAAGTAGTAAAATTAAAAAAATATTATTAAAAAAATAAAAAGAGAGAAAAGACAATAAAATTAAGAAGGTGAAGAGAAAAGACAATAAAATAATTAATGTGAACCTTATATTGAAGTAACAAAGTTGAGACCTATAATTGTGTTTTATTATATAATTAATTTATTGGCACATATTTTGAGATGTTTTTAATAAAAATTACATTTGGTTTTTTCAATCCTGATCAGATTCAACTCACTTAAAGTTGTGTTTCTATTATTGTAAAGAATTTGTTAGCTCCGAAAGTAACTTTGCTTATTCCAACCTTTCTGGGGTAGCATTAGACTGGCTTCCCAACCACTCAACTGAATCAATTCCAACATTCACTAAATTGCCTGACAAGAGAATAAAGTAGTTTTGTTATAACATCGATGTCGCATTGTGACAATAGGCCATCTCTCAATAATTAGATACAAATCTAGGTGTGCTTTTAGTAAAATGTTTGTTTTTAATGGGTAGTGTTGTGGCTATAGTTAGCAATTCGATGGATAGCAAAACATCATTACGAGATTAATTTAAGTACACCTATGGAATATACATTTAGTAGTTCGTATGATAATTCGGTCAAAAATTCAAAGAACGACAAAAACGTGATACAAAAATGGTTCGGGTATAATTCAACTCCAATACTCTAAAAAACTTATGCCTATTAAAATTTTCATATTACTCATATCCAAATATTTAGAAATTTTCCCTACCTTTTTAATATTTATTATTTTTATATCTTACTTTTCAAAATCATCATAAGTACCGTTCATCTTTGAACTCATGTAAATTAAGAACATATGATATGCATTTGGAGTGCAACTTGGTCCGGTTCAAACTGAGAACCAAACCAAAGCGATAGTTTAGGGAGGTTTGATTCTGTTGCGGTTCGATTCCGGATTACGAAAATGAAAAACCGATCAATTTGGTTCATTTCTCATATCAAACTTGTATAGAATAAAACCCTAGTGCAATAAATAAATAATATATATAATAATTCTTATGAATTATTTTAGGAGTTAAGACATAGATTAGTGATCTTTTATGAATAAACTAACGACTTTCTATGGATAGATTTGTGATTTATTGTATGAAATTTTATGTTTATTTTTTTCATTATAAGATTACTTATGATTTATAGAATGTTGGCAATCCCTATAATCAAATCGAACCAAACCGACTTTAATTCAATTTGGATATATTTAGTTCCAATCGAATTTGGTTCGATTTTGATTCTTATTTAATTAAACCGACTTATGTCAATTTGATTCTAATTTAACCTCAAACCGAACCAAATTGCACCTCTAATTGCATGTATATCAAACTCATAAGCCTTATTACAAATCAATAACACTTGGATACCTTTACAGGTATCCCATTTTAATATTTATTCTAAGATAGTATATATATAGAAAAAAAATTAAAACTAAGAATATTTTTCTTTCTTATGATTAATCATACTATTAAAACAAATATTCATAATGCAAAGCAAATACTATCTTAATTAATTGAGTTACCAAAACTCATGTTCAAAAATCCGAGGGAGAGAGAGAGAGAGAAAACATGTACAATGAGTGAAAAAATTAATTGTTGATTTATAATCGTGAGATTTCATAACAAATAATGATTAGTGCGATAACAATCAACAATTAATGATTATCTAATGATGAAACCTTCGAGTGTAAATAGAGAATAATGAAAATATTATTATGCAATATTAAGATAGAGTTTTTTTTATTATAAAAATAAGGGTTAATTTGTGTTTTTAACTTTCGGTGTAAAAAATATTTTTAATTTGTTTAATTCAAAAAAAGAATAAATCGTGAGTGATTCAAAAAGATTAAAAAAAAGTCATCTTGTGCATCATTCAAAAAGTTTAGGTATAATTCACCAATCATTCAGAGAATTACTAACTATTTACTCTTGCCACAACTACGCTTAATTCTTATCTCATCTGTCTGTGGAGAGAATATAAAGAGATGGAGAAACAGCCGGGAAGGTGGCGTCGAACCTAACAACAGTTTGACTTATCTATGAAAATGAGATACGTTACAAAGCCCTCTTATGGTAAACGCAGTCTTCTTTTAGGCTTTTTATTTATTTATTTTTTCTTCCCATGTTGAAGGCTATTTTTTTAATTTTGGAAAACGCAGTCGATCCATCAAAAACTAAACGAATCTCAAGGAAATTGAATTGATACATGGGAAACCAATATTTTCCCTCAAATTCCGGCTCTCATGCTGCCCATCAAGGTGGTTTGAGGTTAGAAAAGTTCTTTAATTTTCTCTCTTTTTGTTTTTTAATTGGGAAGAATCTCAGCTTCTATATGTATATTATGGATCTTAACTTCATTAATCAGACAAGAAAATGCCAGACCTACCTAGAACATAAGAAAGAAACATACAGAAAAACTGCAATACAGTAGACACGAAAAACCCATCTTAAGATCTCTCCTAACACGAGCCTTCATCTGAAAAGAAAATCCTCAAATAAAGGTCATCAAAAGATTTGCACCAATCATAAATAAAGCTTACGATGCTGAATATGACCAAGGTGCCACCTCCACCTCTGTAAGGTGGTAAAGTTCGTCTATGTAAACCACAAATGCGTGCTTGTGCAGGGGTTTTGTGTGTGTGTGTGTGTGTGGATCGACAAAGCATTCAAAGATCACAGACCAAAATTTTGTGCACAAAACAAACAAAAATTCTTAGTTGCATATGGAACCTATCATAAGCTCAACATGCAGGCAACATAATACTCGTCCAGTGCTTGATATTGGTGAACAATGAACATCATTTATCCATGATACAGATCTGGAAAAGGCGTATAAGAAACAATTGGAACTACGTTTTGAGAAATTCTGAAGTCCTTAAGAAAAAGTGCAATTTAATTAATTCAAAATTGCATACCACCAGTAACTTGACTTATGTCGGAATACTCAAGAAACAAATGTCAATCAAATTTGGACAACATGTAAGCTATTACCACATTGTCCCTGCCAGTGTGCCTCTGGTACTCTGTTTTTCCTCTTTTAGCAAATGAGCCGAATAGGTAAAAACAACAGCACTGCTGAAATAGCTCAACTGATCACTTTTGATACGACTCCTGCACCAACCGTTCTACCTCCCTCCCTCAAGGCAAATCTTTGTCCTGTTAAAACCATTAACCACCAAAAAGGTCAGGACTTCCGTACTCTCAACTCATTGTCTGAAATGCTGAAAGATAACACGAGTACTACTAGTATTCGCAATTTTCAAAGGGAAGTCTTAAATGTGATTACTAGGTTGGCACTTTCATATTTGTATTTAGTATTTACATTTAATCATGATGGTTTGGCATTAGATACAACAGAAGTTAAAAATAAAAATAATCTGAAGGGAAAAAAAAATTGGAAACAAGGTATCCAGGCCTCTTAGAGCACTCAACTTACCCAATAAAATAAGAAACATGAACACGATTTGATTCTTTCATGTAAGAGTACATCTATAGTAAAAATTGAAAATGAGAACCTTAAGAATATATGTCAGAGATACCACTTTAAAAACTCAAGTGACAGTACACTAAGTGCATTATCTAAAAATGAAATTTTGGCCATACTAGCACATGTGCAATGTGGTGTCATATAATTCCATTTATCCTCTAGTATCAGCATGGAACAAATCTCTAAGAAAAAGATAAGCATTGAATGATGTGTTCTTCTACTTCACATTGAACTATAATAAATCAATTAACATTACTACAAACAGGCAACATTCTCTAATATATATTCATAAAAACAAAATAATCAAACCAAGAAAAGAAATACGGAGTATACCTCTGACATTTAGAAATAAGAATTGGACAGATTTCTAGAGAAATAAATGATTCAATGATCTGATCAAAGTTGAAAAGTAACAAGCATGTATTCCCAGCAATTTATTGAAATGCCATTTTGTATATTTTTGAAAAAAAAAGATATGATGAGATACATACCTGCATCAAGAGGAACAGCTGATA
The DNA here is from genome assembly GCF_017979445.1 of Akebia trifoliata. Classification (NCBI taxonomy): domain Eukaryota; kingdom Viridiplantae; phylum Streptophyta; class Magnoliopsida; order Ranunculales; family Lardizabalaceae; genus Akebia; species Akebia trifoliata. The sequence goes on from NC_141390.1 coordinate 28,414,401, forward strand.
TCAACTCAAAAATTGCAGTCACATTATCACCAGGCATCACCATCTTAACATTCTCAGGTAATTCCACTTTCCCAGTTATATCTGCAGTTCTCATATAAAACTGAGGCCTGTAATTTGAGAAAAAAGCAGTATGGCGTCCACCTTCATCCTTTGTGAGGACATATATCTCTGCCTCAAACCTTTTGTATGTTTTCACAGCACCAGGCTTGGAGACTACCTGTAATTATCACCACAAAAGCAGCACGAGAAAAAACATTACAATGTTGAAGAGGGGAGTCCAAATTTTCTGTAGAATCTTAGGTTGTCCATTTGTTTCTCAGTGGCATACATTAGTAGTAGGGCTGGCAATGATCTGGTATCCGATCGGAAACTCTCTCTCTCTGTTTAGATGCTATTCTCAAAGAAAATCTCATTTTCAACCAAAACCCATTTGATTGATTTCATTCCTTAATGGAATAAAAATGGTCCTTTCTTATGTGTTTTCTTTGTCGAACAAAGAGCACGGTGTGCCCCCTCATTTTTCAGTTTTTTTACTAAATATAATCAAACTCTTTGTGGTGAACAAAGAGCAGAGTGTGTGCGCTGTTTCCTAGAAATTTGATATTCCTAAAAAAAAAAAAAAATCCTGCAATCAAACAGAAAAACTGTAAATTGTAAAAGGATTTAGGAAAATCCAGCCCAGATCGGATCGGTTTTGGATTTTTGATTTTTGTTGAACATGTAGTCTGATCGAATTTGGTTCAACAATTTGTTGATCTGATCGGACCCTGATTATATTATAAAATATTCAGATTGGTATTGGTATGGTATTGATCCGATAACAATCCAATCCATTGCCAGCCCTAATTCGTAGTGTCCACTATGAAAACTTTGTGAAAATAAATTTTATATCTTGAAAGTAGTTAAGTTGATTGGTAGTGTCTACTACAACTGCAAAAGGCATGGGTTGGTGTCTCACCTGTCCTCGTTGTACATCATCACGTTTCAAACCACGAAGAAGAAGGCCAACATTGTCTCCAGCCTACAAACGGATAGACAAATCATCAATGGCTTAGACTGGCTGTACAGAAAATATTAGTAGATTGGAATGTGGTTAAAACTGAAAACCCAACGACTTACTTGTCCATTATCCAAGATCTTCTTGAACATCTCTACACCTGTCACAGTACTCTTCAGAGGACCCCCCTATAGTAAAGACACTAACATCAGGATCAAACATCAAGTAGACCAACACTTCACTACTAGCATCACATTATCACCTACCGTTAAGATCAAAATCATTTATGAAGACAATGCATTCACATCAACAAATGAGTTTTACTTTTACATAATGAATAATCAGATCAGAGCATTCAAGAAAGGAAACATTCAATGATGCAAGTCTGCTTCACAATTTTAAATAACATCAAAACTCAAGATTCAAGTAATACCTGCATTAATCCCATAATCTCAACATCCTCTCCAACTTTAATAACCCCTTGTTCGATACGACCAGTGACAACAGTTCCACGCCCCTTCAGAAAACGAAACATGTATCATCAAAACTGATATGACTATAAATTTCCATCAAGTCTCTAGATTACCAAGGCAAATGATTAGATAGACCATTCCAGGTAATGCTTTATCGTATGAGGCTTATGAGAATAAAATTAAGTAAAAAACATCAAATAGTTAATTCATTTCCAATATTAACAGATTTTTAGTTTCCGGTTATAAAACTTAAGATGATAAAGATGAGAGAAAGAGTTAGAGATATAACACATCATCATTTCAGCAATATGTTAGCCATCTATCACTTGTCTATTTTTAAGACAAAATTGAACTTTAGACACTCTTAAGAAAACAATACTGATTAAAGAGTAAGGTTAGCCTTACTAAAGAAGAATTGCAGAAAAGTAGTTGCCAAGTCTCATTAAAAGAGCTTGGCAATATATATATTAGTAAAAGAGTGAATAAACGTAAATGCCCTTACAAAGAAATAAAAGAATAAAAACAACAAAAAAAAACATCCTTATTTCCAATAAATAACTTGGTAAAATTTCAAATCTTACTAAGGGTTGTTGAGCTCATCTTGTAGCATCCAAAAACACGATCCGATGCCACAGGGATGTAGAGGACAAAATTCTATGAACATAAAAATCTTAGAAAAAGGTTATTTTTCACCGTTAAATTTTAAAATTTTGAATTTGGGGGTTCAGTAACCGTCCATTTTCAAAACCTTGGAACAAACCCAAAAAAAAATCATTATTATTATTAAAAAAATTATCTAAGTTTCTCCATGAAATCTAGAGGGCCATGGTGTTGGATTGCCAATTTGGTAATCCTTTGAGCTCAACGACTCTTGGTATGATTTCACATCTTACTAAGTAAGGAAAGTGTTTCTCCTGATTAATTTTTTTATTATTAGTAAATCTTCGAGTCATGCCTTCAGAGGACCTGAGATCCTTAGAGGCATTGCAGCAATAATAAATATGGAAATGTAGTAAAGCTTCGCTGAAGGGAAAATCGCCATTTGAAAGATTACTTGAAAGAGATGGTATCAAAATGCATTTGCAATTACCTGAATAGAGAAAACATCTTCTATTGGCATTAGGAAAGGCTTGTCAAGCTGGCGAACAGGATCGGGTATGTATTCATCCACAGCATCCATTAACTCTAAAATTGCCTTCTTTCCTATTTCTTCATTTGTCCCCTGTAAGGCGGACAAAGCTGAACCTCGGATAATTGGAATTTCATCCCCAGGAAATTTGTAGAAGCTAAGTAGCTCTGCCATAAAAATATGTGCGAAACAATTCTACTGAATTCATGACATTACGAAAGAAATACACTATTAAATACAATTAATTACAAAGTTCATCATACCACGGAGTTCCATTTCCACAAGTTCTAGTAATTCTGGATCGTCAACAGCATCAACTTTATTTAGAAAACAAACCAATGATGGCACACCAACCTGAATAACAAGCAAATAAATAATAATTGCCCTCAGACATCTGCAAATATGAGATGATGACTCTAGAAGTTTGGAACATGGGAGATGAGAGCCAGACATCTTTACAAGAGCCCAAAATTTTGTTACTCACCTGGCGTGCAAGCAGAATATGTTCTTTGGTCTGTGGCATGGGCCCATCAGGGGCAGATACTACCAGAATGCCCCCATCCATTTGGGCAGCCCCAGTTATCATGTTCTGTGATTCAAGCAAACTCATAACGTGAATACAAGAGACAGAAATCACTTTAACAACAATGGTGGAACCAACAGCTAATCTTAGGGAAAAACAACTAATTGAACTGCAAGGCATAATTAAATGATGTGATGTAAAGACTATTATGCTGTATGACAGTCAACTGAACAGTAATTTTTTTCTTTTTTGGCTCCAACCAAACATCAGTTATTGACTTAATGAATAAATAATAAGTACAACTTTTAAAACAATAGCATTCAAAATGAGAATATCAGAGATGAACACAATAACTCTTACTAGCAAACTTTAAATTAACAAAAACAAAGGGGCAATAGATGTGAACCTTGACCACCATTCACCGTTTTACCATTACGATGGTGGGTACCTTTTCTAACAATAACTATTTATTTATTATTGAATCAGATGTATAATACACTTCATTTTGAAGAAATTACAAAATAATATGAATGCATCATAGACGTCTAACATAATGGGATAACAGCTATATAATAACAGTAATGTTAACAAATCAAAATTATTTGTATCTATATATATATATATGACTAATGCTTAGCAGTATATATATAAACAGGACTAATGCTTAGCAGCAAACTTCGGAAAATCTTGCTTATTATAACAGACATTAAAATTTCTCTGTTTTCTTTTTTATCGATAACATGATGAATATTATTCAAAAGACAAGAATGTACAAAACTTCACAGAAAAACAAGGATAAAATACAACAAGAAAGTGACTAGACAATGGAATTTTAGTTGGTTGAGTCTTCCAACATAATAGCACCCCCATTACAATTTTAAGAGCATTCAAAACACGAACCCAAAAAGTCAAGAGTTTCCCAATTCCCCCTGCACAACTCCAACAAAGACCTACTAGTACAATGTTCAAAGATCCTCCAATTTTCCCCACTTTCATATACTGGTCAAGGGCTAACTTTTTTTTTATAAGAACTTGAACTTTAAGAAGAATTATTAATCAAGGTAGCTCAAACGATTAATCAAACAAGATTCAATAAAACGTGAGGTAGTTAACATTTTAGGGACGTGCCTCTTGTTTGGGTGGGTCATCTTGACTCCCATGGTCTAGAATAAAATTCTCTTTACTTATAAATTTAAAATAAAAATAAAAAAAACATTTTAGGGACCTGACCATGGTATGAAAATATCATTCTCCAATTTTCAAACATCTGTTAATGATATGACGGATATCCTTGCCAAAGGATTTTATCTAGAGTGACTTTGAATTACTTATGTAATCCCTTTTGGTATTGTTCTACCTTCCCCCTCTCTTTTTGTACTTCTGCTTACTTTAAAATTATAAAAAAAGACACCCTCACTAGAAACTTATGCAACATGAGCAAGATACATTTAGCAAACACAAAGATAACCTTAATTGATTCTTTAGTTCTTAACATGTAATTTTTTTTTAGTAAGATGGTTTCCTCTATTACAGTTTCCTATTTCCTCATTTAGATTCATCTCAGTATTTTATCAAAAGGAATAATGATGTATATACATTCTGTTTCTATAGATAACTCATAACATGATGAAATTTCATGGCTCACTTTGACATAGTCCGCATGGCCTGGGCAATCTACATGTGCATAGTGCCGCTTAGTGGTCTCATACTCCACATGGGCCTGCAAAATCACGCAAAATAATCTCAAATATATTTTTCAAGTTTTGAGCACCAAAAAAAAATACTACTACATCTAACCACTAAGTAGCATAATACTATGTAAACATCATGAAAATAAATGGTTTCCTAACCGTCGCAATGGTAATTCCTCTCTTTTTCTCTTCTGGAGCCTTGTCAATCTCATCAAAAGCAACAGCCTTAGCTTTTCCTTCTTCTGCCAATACCTAGAAAAAGCACACAGTAGACTCAATCAAATATTTCAGTGTTAAAGACAGAAAGATGGTTATAACAAAAATAAAAAAAATCCAAGTAGTATTTTATCCATTATGTGAGTTATTATCATTCAATAGGACCCTGAAACCAAAGGAGAATGAAAACTGAAATCTATCTGCAGAATATCACATATAAAAACAACTTAACCTTTGTAATTGCAGCAGTGAGGGTAGTTTTTCCATGATCAACATGTCCAATAGTACCCACATTTACGTGAGGTTTCCTGTAAAAACAAAAAGAAAGTCCACAAAATAAGAATGCAAATACAGCCCCAATTACAATTGATTAAATTACTATGTGGTAAGACATGTGGAGTGTTGTTCCCATGTCCTACATTCAAACACCCTTGAACGCAACTTCATTTGCTAACTACTAACCCTATACCCATAAAAAAATAATTAACTAACCCTCCTTCGAGGAACAATTATGATTCATGACCCCTTAAATATGGGTAATGGAGGAATCTTCCACGTAAGATGAAACATATATAAAAAATATACGAAAGACCAAATTTACTCACTCACCACATTTCCACCAATCACTCCTTCGTGTTGTTCCAATATTCCTTTACTAGTTCTAAATGTAATTAAGCCCAATAAAGATAATGTTTTTAACCTTCACAGAACAAAGAGATGATAAAGCTTTGGTTCACTACTTAAACACAAAAAAAATGTTTGTAATGTTGATAGATCACCCAAAAGAAAACTACAGAACTAACTACAAATGACCATCTCTACCAAATTCAATAGAATTTGAAGTTAGATGGAACTAAAACAATGATCCTCAAAACAGGTACAATTAATGAGACAAGATCTACCCATCTCTTAACAACATCATCACCATCAAAGCCTTGTCCCAAACATCTGGATTCGGCTAAGCCTCTTCCTTCAGTCAATTCTAAATAAAACCATGTTTTCCATTAATTCAAGTGTTCTATTTTTGCTCTCAATACCTCAACCCATATCTTAAATAATAAATAAATAATTCATCATTTCTAATTCATTTAATTCGAATTTTTAAACATAAATTATCTTAACAGTTCATCAGACATAGATACCAAATCAACTGCCCATAATTCAAAAATTATATTCCTTTACTTATCAAACAAAAATAGATAGAAAAAAAGAAGAGAGACCAATCAATTCAAAATCACACACAAAATCAAGAAAGAACTAAATAAAATCCACTCCATTGATCCATTTTCAACTTACGTTCGCGTAAACGTGGCCATCGACCTCCACCATGGTCCGAGATTAGAGATCCTCTCATTTCCACAAAGTGATTCCGACACAGAAAATGAGCTCGAAATAGCTCCTCGACAGCACGAGTAGATAGGAGAAGAGAAGGACAGAAGGCGCTTGGAATTAGGGTTTCTGAGAGCAACTGAAGCCATGGAAGATAGAACTCGAGAGCCAACAACGACGAAAACCCCCAAAATGAAACTGAGCAAAGCCTCACGAAGAGACTGTGGCGACTGGCGAAGAGAGTTAGGGGTTTTGTTTCTCCAACTCGAAAGGGTTTTAGAGAGAAATGCGTGACGTGGCACATTCTAACGGGCCCATTAACCCATAAAATATTAGGCCCACATTTTGGTGGATCTACTAAACAAAAAGTACCTTATGAGCAATTTCTTGTTGGATTTCAGCATTTTACCGAATAGGCCGTCGAATAGGGTAATAAAGAATTATTTCAAACCCATTATCAAAATGCAATCCAATGCCTGTATTCTAAAAATTATTCAGAATGATTTTTGGTGGCTAAAATGTCCAAAACATCCGTTATATGTATATGATGTAAAAGTTAAACATTTTTAATGCGTTTGTCAAAATATTTGTTTCCAAATAACAACATTGTCTAAGCACCATATATCAATGGAGGTGTTTCTATAGAAACACTTACACGAGGCGTGGAACACAACGATGCCTATAAGAGTAGATTTGTAGATTGATTGGGTAAACCAATTGCAGATGTACTACATTTTTAAGTATAACAGATAAATAAGAATAGCTAGTTGTGCCCCTTAAAAAAATTAATTTTTCGTGAAATTAAACATTCAATTTCTTATATATATGACAAGGTTAGTGAATTCTATCCATCGCACATAGTTGGCTTGGTTATAAGGATATGTCATCGTCTTTGTTGAGGATAAGATGAAGGGGCCAACGGTTGGTTTGTTTTTGCCAGCATGAGTTTGTAGTCACCTTGGGAAACCTTGTCCTCCACCATTCAAGATATGGGAAGATCAAATATTGGTAACCTATCATATACCTACCATGGTTTTAAATCTCATCTGAGACTAAGACAATAGACAAGTCAAACATATCAGACGAGATTTAAAACCACAGTTCATTATTCTCATTGTTGATCGAGACGACTCAAAACATATCGAAAAATTTGTCCGAGACGACTCTCTATCTCATTCATGGACAAAACGAGTTTTAAAACCATGATACCTACCTACCACCAAACATGCTCGTAGAGGGTTGCAGGTATCTGATGACATCTAGAATATTAATCAAGATCTTGGTCAGCAGGATTGTTTGGCTACAATGGAATTGCTGCACTATCAAGAATAAAGTAATGGATTCACAATCCAGTGTTTGGCTATAGAAGTTACAAATACACAATCTACACATGCCCTGTTGATCGATCGAACAAATTCAGAACAAAGAAAAAAAGTGGTAGCCATGGAAAGCAAAGACACAGAAGAACAGTGAACACTACTATAGCCCCCAAATAAACACATTTTTCATAATGTTACAATCCCTGCTATTTCATCGTCATGGTCCATTGTCAACTGTTTCTAAAGAAGTTGAGACCCCATCGGTGCCTTAACCCATCTAAGACATGACTGGTTGGATTCCTTTGCACGGTCAGGGTGGCTCGTGTGCCACCCACCGTGTCAGCTTCTTTTGCTGACCTGTCTCCATCAGACGCCGACACATCATTGCAGGCAGAAGTTTCAATACTTCTTGTCTCATAAGTTGGTCCTGTGACGGACGACACACTCACATCTGATGATGGGTGTTCACCAATACTTCCTGACTTGATAAATGATGGAGGTGTCTCAGAAGTAGCCCCCACAGATGACACGCTCGCATCTCGTGATGGATGTTCATCAATTCTTCCTGGCTTGACGAATGATGGAGGCGTGTCAGATGTAGAGGCCACAGACACCACGCTCCCATCTGGAGATGAGTGCTCATTAGCCGATTCACGTGTGTTGTTGGTAACTGATGAGCAACTGCCATCAGTCCTCGAGGATCCGCTATGCTCTGCCTTGGAGGAAGACTCTTGGTCACTCTTATGTGAAGATTCTGGTGAATTGGTGCCCATATTGGATAATTGTCCTTCCTGAGGGCGTCTGAAGTCCAAGTCCTTTAAAGACTCTATTACCGCTTCCATGAACATCTGCATTATTTTGAGCAGTCAGTATCAAGAGAAAGGAAAATTATTTTTTGGTTCGGTAGGAACATCCCCAAAACAAATAGAACTTTATTTGGTAAAAAAAAATGTAGAAATTTGTGAGGTGTACAACTCATCCATTGAGATTTCTAAGAAAAGTAAATTCCTCACGCCTTCTGAACTCTTTTTAATGCCTGGTGTCTGAGGCCCATGCCCCATCTGTATAATTATGGATAATATTCTTTCTTTTTTCTTGTATACTTTCCCCCTATTAATACCAGCAAAAACATAACTTCCCCATATATGAAATAGATCTACAAATTTTCATATTTTCTCGTATATTTATTTTATTAATAAATTTATCATATTATCTTTTTTATTGGGAGGCGAGCTTAATGTTTAAGTCCCCCCAACCCACGGAAAACAACTTGAACATGAAAAAAAGTTAAAATATATAGTAGCTTTACCCTTTCTTCTTCTTCCATATTGCATGGGAAATCTGATGGATTGTCGAGTGGGTACTCTACATATTGGTCATCATCTATGGCAGTTGGAACAAGTGGAACACGGGAATGACCATTGGGGAATTCGAAACTAATTAGTCCAGAAGAAGAAACTGAATCATATTCATGTCCTTCCTGCAATAAGAAACAATTAATAAATAGTGAGAATTTTGGACTTAACTCTGATTTTTAGCAGATAAGTGGCCATCAATTGCAACTATTTATCCAGTGAACAACCTCTTGGATGGGTCATACCCGAAATCCATACTAATAGAGCAATCTAATCCTCCAAGTAAGAACAAGACATAACAAATAGGGAACAAGTTCATCCATTTATGGATTAGGATAACATGATTGGGTATGATTTTGGGGCCACGGCCCACTGATTGCATAGTCTAAATTGATGACAGGATGAACCGTGTGTGGTCTATAACCCATTCATCATGTTTATAACAAACAACCAAAAGATACAAGAACACTAGCATAGAGAATTCTCTGCGAACAGGGTCATATCTACAAATTGATTGAAAACACAAATTAATTAGCACTCAGGTATGAGAAAAAGGTGAAAATGTTTCAAACCATCAGTTTAGTCTACTGGAACTAAGATGAGCTCTTATCTAATAATAAAAAAATGGAAACCAAATAAATGCAGTAAAGTTACCTCATCTCCATATTGCTTTTCTTTAGAGGGATTATCAGAAGGGACCTGAGCAGTTTCAAGGAAACAACGCATGTAAGTGTAACGTTACAGACAACAAAAATAAGTTTAGTTTCTTTTTTTTTTAACTAAGTAAAGTTATACACAATTTAACAAATAAAATGTCTCCCAAGTCCAAATTATTTCTTCCCAAACTCAAAACTTCAAGAAATAGTAAAACGTAGCAACAAATAAAGTTTCAGCATAGCCCTGAGTCCAGTAAACCTTTAGCAGCTAGACATAACCTAATATTGTTCAATTCACAACATAAATTCGTTCTTAGAGTGCCTTGCATGGGAATCAGTTTATTATTAAAGCAAGCAACAGTAAGTAAAATTATAGATGGCAATGGAATTGGATAACAAATGCTGCTCAGATTGATTGATAAATGAAATTTGCCAATTAACCAAAAGTATTGACTCTGAATCCACGTAATGCATTCAATCTACCCAAAAAAATCGTTGATCTTCTTAAGCCACTGCTTTTGGCTTGATAAAAAAAAATTTAGAACTTCTAATTATTGTTGAGTGTATATTTTCCTCCACTCTCGGGTGTATCAAACCCCCAGTCAAGCCCCGTGACCCTCTTATATTCATTGTTCTCCCCTTCTCCAACAGATCGGTCTTTTGGAGTAATTGGTTGGTTAATATGGTATCAGAGTGCTAGGTTCGTATAGGTCACGGGTTCAAATCTTTCCACCGTTATGGGTGAGGGGGAGTGTTGAGTGTATATTTTCCTCCACTCTCGGGTGTATCATACCCCAGTCAAGCCCCATGACCCTCTTATATTCATTGTTCTCCCCTTCTCCAACAGATCGGTCTTTTGGAGTAATTGGTTGGTTAATAATTATCACATTTTCCCATGGCTTTTTATATCACATACCCTTCAGTTAAATTTAAAAAAGAAAGGTAAAAAAAGGATCCAGGTAGCATGCTATGTATTTATGTATTGAATGACTAATCTATCTTGCATTTTTCACCATGTATGAAAAAAACAATTGCTAACCTCCATCCTACTCATAGGCCTTTTGGAACGAAGTTCATTAATTGCATCTTCTGTATTGCTCGCTACCAGTCCTGTAGCCATTTACCAATCAACATGAGAATAGACAGATAAATAAATGGCAGAACTGACACTAAAACTTGAAACAACAGAGATACAGTTAGACTCGTGCCATTGGATCCTTCCATAAAACTGTGGTTTGTATATCCTACATCATGGATGTTAACCCAACTGCCCTGTACATGAAAATTGTCACCCCCAGATTAGGATTGGAAATCTAACATATGCTGTTTCAATAGAATCAAAGCAAACAACTCAGTCATCGGAATTTCGTTACCTTTCCAAAGTAACCATGCATATTATCAAAATAATTTGTCTCAATTGCATCCTTGGGAGGTTGCAAAACATTATGAAAGAAAATGGTTATAGAGTCAAAGTAGAATTGAGGTCGTGGAGAGTTGTGATCGCCCTCAAATTTGATGATATTCTTATCTCCCTGCAAGTTCATTATTTAAAAATCAAGCATTATAACAGAGAAAATGGCAACAAAAAATTTCCAATGCACCCAGTAATAAAATAATATTTTTGTCAATTATTCACCATACCTTTCCTGGTCGAAAACTTATGAAATAGATTGAATAGTTAGGATCACCCAAACAAATCATAATTTATCACCGAGATCCTCTGAGTAGGACCCATCCAGTGGTGGATTTAACTCTACTTCACGGGAACCAAAGCAACAAATGTTCACCGTGGTGTCGAATATGGGAATTCATAGTGCTTGTCGATGCACCTAAAGTTTCCTCTTTTAACTATTTTGAATGGTTCCAATCCAACTATAGTAGTCTAAAATTCTTGGATATGTTTTTCAATACTTCCCACACATGAATTCAAAATTATGCAAAGAATCTTTTAAAATCATTGCATAGCTGTATGTGTGCAATTCCTTTCAAGATCACCATGTACACCTCATGTCCATGACTGATAACATACTAATCTATGTCTAATTTATACACAACAAAACTATTCGTGACCGTGCATGGTCGCACAACATATGGATAAGAGAACTACAGAAAAAAAATGGGAAAGATTTGCACAAGAGGGTTTTCATAACCAGGTCGAAAGTACAGATAAAAAAAAAACACACCTTACCATTACCTTTTGCAAATAAGAGAAAATGCTTGTTCACAAAACAACCTATGATTTGAACAATGAGTAGATTCCATCTTTCTACACACATTGCTATGAACAAGGCTTGGATATGAAGCCTGATGAATTAAGTTTTCATTTTTCATGCATAATGGATATTGGAGGTTTGAAATTAGGTGGATTTATTCTCTCACAGAATGTTGTCACTTTAGTGGATTTGGATGCATCAGGATTTTTTTTATTTCTTTCTCTCTTTTTTTTCCGTGCGTGCATGCGTGCGTGGGGGTGTGTGTGCGTGGGGGTGTAGGAATTTCTTTGGGGCAAACAAGTAATGATTATGCGGCTTGTTATTTGTTACTATAGAATTGAAATTCTTTGACTTTTTGTTACAAGCCAGATTTTCATGTTTTTAAATGGATAAAATATAGAATATATGTTAATAGGAGAACACTTCACTTCCTTTTTTTTAAGATAATTGTGAAGTAATAGGAACATTTTGCTAGCCCTATTCAACGTTTGTCCATGTGAGGATATTTTGATAATTTACTTAGGGTGGCGTAATTATTAAAAACACCCTCGTAGCCTAGAATGTATTTTTCTTTCCACTCCCACAGGTAGGGCCAGCATTCCTTTGTTATTGTTAGCAGAATAAAACGACAGTAGCAGTTGCGCATAAAATAAAGGGAATATTTAGAATGTGTTGCACAATGCAAATGATGAGCATCGTTAATAACAATTTAGGATAAAAAGATTTCTCCAGTTTTAGCAGAAATAAACCAGAAGCCTACCACATATGCATCATATATACGTTCTGAGTGGTGGGGTTGAATAAAATCATCATCAATGGCATGGCCTATTAACACTGGAACGAAGCAAGATTTTGCCACCTATAAGAAAATAAGAAAAGAGATTTACTAATATAAAACAATATGTAAAAAAATAAAACCGCGAAAAGAGAAAATAAGAAAACTCTTCTTTACTGCTTTTGATTGGCAGAATTTGTACTTTAGCAACTGAGCTTATACATGCATCCAATGCAATGATATGAAATGAAACTTACATATTCTACATTCTAAATGCTAAGTAATGATGGTTTATAGAAAATGTAGCTAGAAATAGGATGCATATTTATCCACGACCTTCTAATCAAATCATGCACCAGCAGGAAAAGTTCCAGAATGCATGTCACGTAAGACTGAAGCCCATAATCCCAAAACCTAATTCCATTTTTTGGAAACCCTGGTTCCTTAGATCAATACTCCTCTAATGAGGTCTGAAGAACATGAAGATTCCAATCATGTCAATCTCCCTGAGGACTCATCACAAGCATGTGAAGACTCAAGGTGGTTCCAAAGCTTGATGTGTCTCATCCCAGACATGGAGAGTTGATATCGGCATGCGTGGACCAAGAGTTGCCTCAAAATCAATGGACTATGGTTCTAGTTTATTTATAAAATAATGACTATGTATCTTGATTAGTAATATGTCTATGAATACAACCATAGGAGCATGATAATATATGCTAAATAAATACAATTGAATGTGCTGCAATATATCATTTCTAGATTTTTTGTTGAAAAAGCAAACAAATTGTAGGAGTTAATAGCACAATACAAACTGAGAAAATTTTATGTAGTATCTATGCATTACTTGGTGTAAGTGTCGTATCCTGTGGATGACAGTACGTTAGGCATATTTAAGTATCCAAATCACATAGTTTTGAACCGATCGCATAATGCATATATGTATTGATTAGATTCAGTCAACCTGATGGTTAATTATGTAAAAAAGCCAAACGATATGTCTAGATCAAGCATTGCGATCAAGTAGGAATATCAGACAACTATAAAATAAGTAGGAACAAGGAAGGATAACGAACACATGGATTTTAGCCAGAAGTTTAGAACCATATCATGTTCATTTGCATAAATGGAGCTTTTAAGACTATGAAACAAGATGTAGTACTTCACAAATATAATCATGAATCACGAACAAATATGAGTGCAAAGTAATCAGTAGGAAGTATATGCAAAACTTTATGGTCATTGGTGGAATAAAACCTTAATAGTGTTCAAATCCATTATATCAAACTTTGCCTTCTTTTGGATAACCTTCCGCATGTATTGGATTGCAAACTTCACCTAGAATAGGAAAAAAGAAGGATTGGTCAAATTCATATGAAAATGATGCTAAGCTTGTACGCCTCATAAGTAGTTTTTGAAGTAGAGCTCAATATCAAGTTTATTTTGTTCTTCACCCATTGATTATTTTTAGTTTTTTTTTATTTTGATAGTTTACAGGTTCAAATTATATTAAAAGAAATAAAAGAGGAGCGATCATACAAGGTTATGAGATTTGGATGAAATGAATTTTAACAATATGGGGACTGTAGTATAGAAGCTATGGACTGTTTTTAGAGCATTGAATAGGGTTTAGCAAATTTCAGCTTGCAGGGGCTGGATTTAGTAGAAAATAAAAAGGATACGAGTAGAGAAATTAAGTGGAGTCTCATAACTTAATTTACTTCATTAAATTCGAAGTCTTTAAGCAAGAACTTACACAGGGCATAGGAGCTACCCTATTATTCTCTTAGGACTCAAGAAACCACAACTAATACATCTCTAAAATACTAAACCTGTTGTTCTATTATGGGACGCACATATGAGTTGCCCAACCAACATAGAATTCAAATCTTAAGAGTTGTAAATGGGGCCCATTATTGCAGTTGTCAACCAACCCAAAACCCTACTTTTTAGGAATGCATCAGGGCTAACTAATGGACTGTTCATACTGTAAATAATCAACCAAAATAACTAATTCATTTTGCATACATCATTGTTAATAGTTAAAAACAAGTTCCAAAGCCATTATAAGAATTTTGTTATTAATATAGAACACTTATATATTTAACTAAAATATTGGATTTTGCAAATACCTCAACAAGAGACTTCTAAAAGTTGCGAACCAATTTACAAATTGGAAAATATGGAATTTTGAATATTTAGAAATAAAAATTACTTTTAAGAGGGAAAAAAAAAGGCACTTCGATTAATATGGCTTCTTCTTTTTTTTTGAAAGGGGGGGGTGGAATGGCCAGAATGTTGAACATCATAAAGAGTCTGACTTCGTTATGTATAGCAGAGATTCTAGTAATTTATCACCATGCACTTCCATAAGTAAATAAACCTAGTTCGTTGAGATTGGCAAAAATGATCTCAAAGAAATTGTGGCTAGGTTGGATATCATTTATGGCCACATGCTTATGGTCTCAAATAATGTCTTTCTTAAGAGAGCACTCTTATGCCTTTTTTTTTTTGGTATTAAGGAAATAGTGCTCTATTTTTTTAATTTTCCTTTCTCTAATAAATATTCTCATTTTTTATCAAAAGAAAAAAAATATCATAGCACAAGAAGTTTACTCAAGGGAGAGTTTTTCCATAGATTCTCTCCTTATCCTCCAACCACTGAAATAATTAAACACCCCTGAGTGAACCTTCCTTACAATATATGCGTAAAAAAAAAAAATACCCAGAAAGAATCAGGAAAGTTGTTGTTAACTCAAGATCAGAGAAAGCATGTACAAATTAAGTCCTTAAAATAAATAATGAAAAGGCAAGTGAAATATATCTACTTACAGTGAACTTGGGTAAACGAAATTTGTAAGTGTCCACAAGTTCATTCATCAAGTCAACTAAATCAGAGAATGGGCTGTCAAGAACCATTCCTGCGATTGACGGATCCTCGGCTCCATACAGTAAACTGTGAAAGCAACAGATACATCAAGAAATATAAGATCATAATAGTATTGAATATAGATTATAGAATACAATCAAATGCATTCACGGAACAAGATATTAATTAAGTTTACTATAAAGGAAACACTGGATCATAACAGTACCAAATCATACACCCAAGGAACAAGATATCGGTTAAGATAAATACATAAAAAACAGCAAGAAAATATTTAACTGGAAATTCTTTTTAACAAGGTGAAGCTGTTTGCCTAACACATGGGATGTCTGACATGGCATTTTTAAAATTTAAAAAAAAAACACGTACTGAGAACGGTCACAGAATATACAACTAAAAGATCATGTCTCACGAATTTAACAGACAAGAAAACCAGTTAGAACAAGAGAAACAAAAATGGAATATTAGGTACTAGCTGACCGCATACGGAGTTAGCCATCCATGAAAAACCTCCTCCATTTATACAGGTAATCATTGTCATCTAGATCTTATCCAAAAGATTGCAACGGAAAAATTCCTCAGGTAATAATGACTACTACTAGGTTTTTTGTGGGAAAGACCACCCCTTCAAAAATCTCTTTTTGTATGGATCCATATTTTTCTTATCCATTTGGTGATGTAGATTAACCCAAGTTTCATTTTTAACAAAGTGCCTCAGTTTCTTATTTCAAGGTTGCAAGTTGGTAAATCCATAGCTATCCAGAGAAGCGTCTACCTATATAATAGAAAAGGAAGCATAATGAGATTCTTAATATGCCTCACAGAACTGTTCAGTGTTAGCGGTTCAGGCAAACAATGGAATTATTGTTTCTTTATTGAAGCTCATATATTATGCCAAAATTCATGACATGAAAGATCAGAGACCAACCCGACATCTAGTCATAGATTAATAGATCCAATACATTGAAGTTAGAAATTAAAAGATCTCCCTGAACAACTCTCCAACGAAAATAAAGATCTAAATTATTATAAAATTGGCAATTACTCAAGATTTAGTGCAATTATGTTTGAAAGTAGCTATTTATGATCAATGTGTGATCCTTGACTATTCTTTCGCGTGACTGGCAGATCCAAGCAGAATCAGAATGTACCGCAAACTTGATACAAGTTCAAGTCAAGTAGATTTTGCCAGTTCAACAATTCGGTAGAAATTGAGTAATAGTGGACCCATAGAGGATTTTGATAAGCATGGAATAAATTTCTAACTTCTTGATTCTTTTAATGGGTAGTTTTGTTTTTTTACCAGAAATAAATTTTCTTTCTTCTGACACAACCAAATCACAGTTGTTCCCTACATTCTAGGTTCTTTACATGAAGCATAATAAGAAACAGCTAGCAAATGAAGGCAACCTGGTCACAGCACCCATTGAACGGCCCCACAAACCAATGCAAGATACATTCCCATCTGACCGCAAATAATTGACCACAGCTTTCAAATCATCCTTCTGGAAAACAAAAAACCGTTTCAGATAGAAATAGAAAAGTGAGGCAGTTATCACCACGATATGAAATGCTGAAAGAACCATGATCTGGTACAACTACTACTAATCAATATTCTAACTGTAAACATAAAGTGCAGTTAAGAACCAGTAAAGACGAAAGGCAGCTGCTGCATACTTTGAAAACAGCAGCAACGGTGTTTTGCCAAGTGGTCTGTTGATGTGGCCAATCCAGACCATCCAATTGATAGTTATAGGGTCCCCATAACTGATAGCCATTCCAGCTGTGAAAGGCTTCACTCGATGAGGTGACACAAGGTCATCATGCCCTTGGTTTTCACAACCAAAAAGTGTTTGGTTTCCAGAAAGCCCCTTGTACATCCATTTTATTAGGAATTGATGATCTTTTAAACTCCATTCCATCAAATTGTATCACATATACCATCAAATAGAAAGTCTCAAGTTTCTCTTGCCTCATGGAAATAGAAGCCAGAATAACGTAGATAAATAGGAAGGGTAAGGCAAATTCAACAAGGTGAATCAAAAAAAAAAAAAAAAGTGAATAAGCCTCCTTTATACAGGTACCCTTTCTTCTAAAAAACAAGTCTTCTTTTATTTCTTTTTTATTTTATACTTATTTTTTGGGTTTGTTAGCGTGAGCCCTGCGGACTCAGGTTAACATGCATCTAAAACACCTTGGAAATAATCATTTGAAGGTATTCTTTATAGAAAAAAAAAAAAAACTGGGGGCATTTTAAGTACTAAATTAATTTTGGAGGTGCTCATTCTTATGGGTAAAACCAAGGCAAGATGATAGAAAGTGAACAATCTTACATCCCAAGGCCGAAGACCCAAGTTTCACAAGAGGGGTTGCCGTGGTGGAACAAGCAGACCCCCTTTGGCCATGCTATCTAAGCTGACACTTACAAAAATTATCACTGCAAGTTTAGGGTTTTGCAACGACAATACAGAATACCAAGCTTCATCTGTATGTTACAGTAATAAGAGTGAAATAAAGGTCGAAAATATCCTTAGACAATCTTCAAAAAATTTATAAAAGGGGGAGGTTGTCTTAGTATTTAGATACTTACTTCATTCCATCCCAGACTGACATGTTCTCCTCCTGAGAGTCCAGATCCTGAAAAGTCAAGAGCGAAAACTGTAATGTATGAGGGAAGCAAAATTATAGCAGCTTCACTGGCATCTGCCCTGCACCCACTGCAAAAAATCAATATACATTGCTTGTCAGTAAGACAAATATGACGACATGAAAGTCCAACAAATCAATTTAGTTGATAGGCGCCATAGGATCTTTAGGAGTTCAAATAGAGAGAAAAAAAGGGTATTATTTTACAAACTTTTTTTCCCAATCAACTATATTTCTCGAATTACCTGTTTCCATGACAGTATATTACACAAGGAAGCGCCACTCCTTCAGGAATAACAACAGGCATATAATGACTACATTGAAGTACATCTCCCCGACTATTGGTAACCTGCACCATGTTCCAAGCCCACCAATTGTAAGGCCTATTATCTTGTTTGGAAAGTTAAAGTTTCTTGGCAGACAAAAGGAAATCAACAAGGCATATATATAACAGCCCCATTTTGTAATGAATTGTACTGTAAGGAAATCCGGTAGATTTTATGTAAAGAATTTAAATAGCATTGTCCGCATAAGAAGGGGACTTCCACAAT
Organism: Akebia trifoliata; assembly: GCF_017979445.1. Taxonomy (NCBI): domain Eukaryota; kingdom Viridiplantae; phylum Streptophyta; class Magnoliopsida; order Ranunculales; family Lardizabalaceae; genus Akebia; species Akebia trifoliata. The sequence continues at coordinate 28,433,161 of NC_141390.1, forward strand.
ATGCATGGAGTGATGAAGATACGTGAATTGAAACAGATACTTTTCAGTTAGAACTAAATATACGCCTTTTTCCTTAGTTAAATAGAATTTATTGTTCCTTCTCTTGTACCTGATCACTGAAGGAGATTTCATGAAAAGTCGCAACATGGACAGTCAAACGGTCTGGGCAAGACCAATAAGCTATCAAGCAGGGTTTCACCCACAACTACAGGCCTGTGCACCAGGCAAACCTATAAACAAATCAATTGGGCATTGGTATACTTTCCCTGGTGTCACACCCATATATTGGGCTGCCAATAGGCTGGTTCTGAAGGCCCAACATAGCAGGGCATTCCACATACTCTTAAACAACTATAAAGACATTTCAAAAGCCACCTTGTGCTTTAAAAAATAAAAATAAAAATAACCACTACTAGGTACACCCAACATCCTTAATGCTTCTCAGAGAAGCAAAGTGAACTAAAGATTTGAAAAATCACGAATGAGTTACCACAAGAAAGAGAGGGGAAATGATTGACATTCCAATAGAAAAGGTGGGGAAAATTCATCAGTATCCCACTAAAATCTAATGAATTAAAAAGTAATGATCTGGTATTGTAACCAAGTATGAAACAGGTAAATTTTTGTTCATGGATGTCAAAAAATTGAGAATATTAGTAAGAATGGCCATAATTATGAATCACTTCTAAATTTCAACAAGAAAATATGACGAATACTCGAACCCTAGCTCTAAACGAAAGAAACAAAACATTTCTTGACTTGAAAACTGTTCTTAAGTCAAACTGAGCTCGATCGGACCCCAGTTAGGCCCAAACTATTTACTAGGGCAATGATTATTTCTCTTTTATCATTATTAGGATATCTAATTATGTGGTGCCTATTAGAGAAAGGTTCGGACTATTTTGTTTTAGTTCTTTGATGTGGTTCACATAATAATTTGAATGATTAGTGTGGTCTCACTTCTCTAACATTCAATTCTAGTTATGTATGATCAAACATTGAGAAGTAATATATTCCCCCACCAAAGAGTTTGAGGCATAACAATTCTCTCACTAAAAGAATATGACTGCTGGTTTGAACTTAGTGCAAACCATGAATGGAAAGAATGATACCTTGTGCACACTTAATGCTCTAGTAAATAAAACCCAAAACATGTAATAGAAAAACAATCAGTAAATATAGTTTACCTCAAGAAAGCTGAAAATTCTATTTCATACCAAAAGAAATGCATATTTAAGAGGTTAAAGCCAGCTAAACACGTAACTTTTTAAAAGAACAGAAACTGATGTTTACCTCCAAGTCCTTCCTTTGAAACCATTGTCCTTTTAGCATAAACTCTTTATCCAACAAGTCATCTTTTGGGTTATAATCAGCTCTGCAACCCAAAATACACTAGGTTTCTTAATCTTTTAAATGGCTTAAGAAAAACACTAGGAAAGAAGAACGTACCACAACATAATAAGAATAAAAAATAAACCATATTTCAAAAGAGGTTGGAACTCAGTTCCATCATTTAGACAAGTTATATCTAGAAGTGGTGAATGAGGTGAACTGTTAAACCAGATTTGAAGGGCGCAATGCTGATCAGGTATGGGTGTCTTATTTGTACAGTTGTTGTGAGAACATAAAATTTGAGAGATCCACTGAGATCTATTGGAGGTTGAAAATATCATACATTTCATTTCTCAGCTTTTGACCATCAATTTTTCCTAATCATTCCACATATTAAGTCTTTTTTTACTTGTTCTATATCTTCATAATTCTAGTTTTGTATTGATCTTGTCTCAAGTCAATTCAACAAATACTATATTGTCCACAAAAAACACACAATAAGGTATGTGTGCTTGAATATTAGCAGTTCCTCCATCTCTAACTTGAGCAAACAAATATGAACTCAAAGTAGATCTCTAATATATGCCAATTGTAACTGGGCACTAATTCCTCGGCTCCATTTGCTCTCACACTAGTCACAGTCTGCATACATGTCACTAATTACATCAATTCGAAACTCCCTTCGGTCCCAATATCCATCAAATTAGCTCTTTAAGTACTTTGTCTTATGCTTTCTCTAAGTCAATGAAAATCACACGAAGATTCATTTTGTTCTCTATGCTACTTATTATTTGTCTAAGTAGAACAATTGCCTTAATGGCTGATCTACCCGGCATAAAACCAAATTGATTCTCTAAAATATTCATTTTTTTTCTTATCCTTTGTTAAATCACTCGTTCTCATAGTTCCATAGTGTGCCTTATAAGTTAAATACCTTGATAGGCGTAGCTCTTAATGTCTCGTTTATTCTTATGTATAGGTATAATGATTATAAGAAAACCCCCAAACAGATACAAATCATAGCAACTCCAACTACCGACCTGAAAATCTCAATGCCTCTGCAAATTAAATTTCAATCACTTGAGGATTCATCCATGTGGGGTTGAATTATTGCCCAAATTATACATTTTTACTCCAGGACATTACTTTATACTCAACGTCGATCCATACATCTAAGAACCCTCTCCAAGATATGAAACCAGGGAGCATTTAATTTCACTCCCCTGCTTTTAAATAATGCCTACTTTTTTTATCAACATTTTCTCAAGTTAATTGAATTTGGGATCAATCTTAGAACATAACAAACAGGTATTACTAGGATCACAATTGCAACTAAAAGCCATGAATGCCAATACTTCAACATAAATTTATAGGTTTCCAGGTTTACTACAACGAAAAAATAAGAGAGCAATTTCACGACAACAAAAAATTATCAAAAGAGAGAAGTTTTCTCCAATCCCAAACACCACCCATCAAAACCCACCTAGAAATTTCTATGGGAAAAAAAAAAAAAAACAAACTATATACCATGTCATGCATGCCCACACATCAAAACCCATACAAGGAATCCACTAAAATATGCCAAAACAAACAAGGGATCAAATTCAACCAAGACCAACAATACAAATTTACTACCACCACAGAAAAGCCAGGAAAAAAAAATCCCTGAAAACTATATAGAGGAATACAAAATTCAAGTCCCACCAAAACTGAAATCCCAATTTCTCTGGAAACAAAAAATAAACCAAAACTGAAGCCAGCCAAACAACCTAATTTCTACATGACAACCAAAAACCTCACCAATAGATCTCCGGGAAAAAATAAAAAAAATAAAAATAAACCCCAAAACTAAATCAAATAAACAAACAAATTTCCCCAAAAATGAAAGAAATAGTCAAAATTACCAGAAAAAAATGGAGAGAATTTTGATTTTACACGTTACCTTGGAGGGCGAATGATGAAGTTGACAAGCTGTTCCATAGATTCAGAAGCAAAAAAAAAACTTCTAATCTGTACAGTTTTATAGTTCTAACTACAAACAATAAACGAGGGACGGAACCTTCTTTTTTTTTTTCCAGATAATTCTTATGGGAAGAAATAACTAATCTGTGTTCTACAAAGATTTGTATTTCCTTGTAAAAGAGAACAAACAGACGCATCAAAAGAAAGGTGGGAGCAGCTGTCCACACGTGGGAATTCTTGGGTTCAATTAGTTCCCACGTGTTTGCACGCTGTCTGAGAATAGAACACCGTGACCCACGCACCAAACACTAGACAATATTTAAAGCGTTAATGAAACCTTGAGTTAGTGGATCACTAAAAATTCACTGATCTCACTATAGAAAATGCCACGTGTCGAACTTTGTGGATCCCCATATGAATTTTCATCCATCAATAGATGAATCTACCAAATGTAATAAACCTGATTGGTGATCGTTGTGATTTGATCATATGCCATCATTGGTTGAAACACTTTTTATTTTTATTTTTAGAATAATGATTTTCTGACTCTCCCCTCTAACATACGTCCCCATCACAAAACCGTTGATCATTTGCCTCGAGATAGGTAGAATAACAAATGTTTTCTTGTGTATCCCGAGGCAAATGATCTACGGTTCAATGACGAGTGTATGTTAAAAGGGGTATTAGATTATCATGACTCATTTTTTTCCATGTGTTTGATATGTATTTTAAATTGGGAGGTTGGAAATCATCAATTTCTTCATTAAAATCCCAAGTTTTAAGAGTTAAGATGAATCTTACACTCATCAACTAATTTTTTTACTCACATTCGTCTATCATTTCATCATGTGATTTGAGGCTCTCTCCATCAACATAATTGTTTGAATTTAAGAAAAAAAAACATATTTTCTAGAGATCAATTTCTATCTTCTAGAGATTAACACAAATTATTTCAAGAATATATTTTTGGGAATCCCTAACATCCCAATAGCCATGTTGATGGAGAGAGCAGCATTTTCCTTTTGTTGTATTTCACTAAAGGGCCAGGATCCCTTGACTCTTAAGAGTGTCTCGTGAAAAAAACAATGAGTGAGATTTATCTTGGGATAAGTATCTTCGAGATTTGTGTTATCAATACTCATAAATCTCAATCATTGGATTTTGTATTTAAAGGGTTGGGATCATATATTATTTTCATGAGTTATTCTTAATAGTCAACGGATTCCAACCCTTCATTGGTTCATATGTATAAAAGCACTTATGTGTAATTTAAAATATCATTTAAGGGATTTTTTAAGGTTAGAAAATATAAAAAATGTAGTTCTGTACTTTTGAAATCAAATCAACATATGCCATTGTTGCAGGTTCCAATTTTATTAGTTTCTTTCCAAAATCACTTTGATTATATTATATTTAAATATAAAAGTAAGGCATCTATGACCACTCAAACTTCCGTGTCGCACCACTTCTACTACCTTCCCTCATTATAATAGTAAAGATTATTGATTAAAACACTTTTTCCATGTCGTTGATATATATTTTGAATTGAAGACTAAAAATTAATCAATTTCTTCATTAAAATCCTAAATTCTAAGTGACGAGATAAATCTTACATTTATAAACTAACTTCTTTACTTGGATTCATTCAATCTAGCTCACATTATTACGCTACATGATTCTAGAGGACATCCTAATTAATTCTTACCAACTTTCCACTACAACCCAAGTTTCGTTGAAGTGCATTGTGTGCGATGAAGACCCTAGGAAATGAAATGAGTTGTGATTTTCTAACTCGACTTTTCTTTTTTTCACTCAATCTAATACTCAATAGACGAGACATGGGCATAGAACCATAGATCATTTTCTCCTAGATACACAAGGAAAATGATCTATGGTTATGTGCCCTTGCCACATCAGCCAAGTATACAAAGTGAGTGAAAAATTCGAGTCAAAAAATCGTTTGCCAAATAAAATGTATCAAAATTCAAGTTTTGGGTGTAGTTATTTAAATCGATTGTCCACCTACCACAACTATCATCCTTGATTTGGTCTTCGGATTAACTATTTAGTATTTAACACGAAAGGAATACGACATAAGCTAAAAATCTCTAGTCAATCTATTTATTTATAGCTATATTTGTCCAAGAAAATAACATCACAGCGAGGAGAAAGAAAAGAAGAAAAATAAATAAAAAATGCCACGTGGCATCGTGGACGCTAGGTCAGTGAGAATCTTTTGACATAGCATGATAGCAATGTCGCATTCTTTTAATACTATTCGAGTAAGATTAGCTCCATATGTCCTACCCGTTTTGAATGACCATTTCATCTTATTAAATGGGACCCAAAGTCCACTACCCGAGGATTTAATTTAGAAAGTTGCTATTGCCGCACCAATTTTTACTAACACCACACCAACTATGTGCAATTCTATAATAATTTATATATGAATTGGTGTGGGGTTAATAAAAGTTAGTGTGATAATTATAACTCTCTTAATTTACTTTACCACACAAAAAAAAAAAAACAAAACAAAACAAAATCACATCTTAAGTGATTTTTATGGTGGGGTAATATCACATCCTTTTATATTTGGGAATTTTACCAAAATGTGTGCAACTTATGTCAAAATTCGATTTTGGTGCACTATTCATTTTGATTCCCAAAACATGTTTTTCTAGTGAATTCGTCATGTTTATAATCAACGAATTCGTTGATATGGTAAAATTGTTGGTATTTTATCTACGAATTCATTCATAATAATAAAAGTGACGCAGTTACTAATTCGTAAATTATAAAAGTGACAAATTCACTGCAAAAACATGTTTTAGGAATTAAAACGAACATTGTACCGAACTTCGAATTTCTTCATATTCAACGCACGAAATGAAGATTCACCCTTTATATTTTGCCAATAGAAGTCCTATTGGCATACCAACTTTTACTTGCAACACACATCTAATGGGTAACCAACCAGTAAATTTACTTTATAATATTTATATTTTTGACTATTATGATGAGAGAAGGTGGAGCAAGTGTTGGACACTAGAATTTGATTACAAAAATACTCTCATTTTAGTATTTAAAAATAATATAATCAAGGTCATTTTAGTCAAAAATCAAGAAAATTGCAATTATACATCTTTAAAATCACGTTGATTAGTTTTTAAAATTATAAACATATCATTTTTGCTATACAATCTTCAAAACCACCCTTTAATTAATATTTTGAATTGTAAATAAGCCCTTCACAAGCATGTGTGCTTGCATATGTCACCTTTTAGTTATTTATAATAAAAATAATAGTTTAAGTAAATCTTAACAAAAGACAAATTAAAATATAAAGAGAATATGAAGTCTTTATTATATTACTTTCTTTCTATGTGAATGTCGATTCATTTTCCAAATTCTCATTCAATTTTAATAACAAGTAAATTTTTCATATCAATTTTTTATAAGATTTTTTTCTCAAAAGTTTGATTTACTTGTAGAATTCATTGTTGAACTTAACACTGAATCAATGAAATACAAATATATATATTATTAGATACTCACTTTTTCTTCATTCAATAAAAAATTGTATATATTAATGGGTACTCGACAGGTACCCAATGGGTATCATGTATTTGTAAGATTGGTTTTAGTTTCAGGGATCTTATAATCAAAACTAAAATCGATAAGAATTGGTACCAAAGTTTTATTTAGGGTTTGGTTCTGAATATATGTGGAATCGACCCTTTGATACCCCTAACTTGAATATCATGCTTTTAAGAAGCGAAATACATTTAATAGACTTAATGTTGGAACTTTTATTTTCTAAAAGCCCCAAGTTTTGGGTGGTAACTTAAGTAAGTAAACCATTTCTTATACATTTTAATGCTCGTGATCTTGACAAAAATTTTCATGTGTCCAAAATATACTTCTTACCCTTCTTTTTTTACTTAGATTTTTCAATGGTGACTACGATCCATTCTGATAATTTATGATGGTGAATGACAAATGGAGAATTACGTATTCATATTTTCAAAATTTGAGAAGTAACTATCGATCTATTTTGATGGTTTTTATGATGATGAATGTCAAACGGAGAATGACAAACTCATAATTTTGATGATTTGTGTGTAATTTTTAGTCGAATATCCATTTGTTAAATTATTATATATGCATTTCATGAAAATCTATACAATAGTAAACTTGACATTTTATCTGAAGTAAAGCAATAAGATCACCAATGGATGGATCTTCATCAATTACACAATATGCATATATAATGATAACAAAATGAACACTCAAATAAAAAATTATACTTTGATCCAATTCCAATTTTAATCAGAGTGTACTTTTTTATCTGAGTATCCATTTCACTATTATTATTTCAAACTCATTCAATCTTATTTTCCAATCCATGACCTTGTAGAAATCCTTGGTTTTTCAACTAAAATTCAATTGGTCAACACTTTTCAAAAAGTCCCATCTTGTTCTTGCTAGAAATTGAAGAAGATTGGATCTTAAGTTCTAATAAGGGGGTTAAAAACTTCACCATAAGGGTATGTTTGATTGCATGAAAAAGTGACTTTCCATAAAATTTGAAATTCATGAAAAAATAACGAGGGAAAAAATAAATTTCATTATTTAATTTTATTTAAACAAAAACCATGAAAAAAAAATGAGAAAAAGAAGAAGAGGGGGAGGAGAATGAGAGAGGGAAAAAGGGTTGGGGAGGAGGGAAGAGTGAGAGAAAGAAGAAGAAGAAGAAGAAGAAGAGAGGAAAGGGAGGGGGTTGGGTGGAGAGAGGAGGAGGAGAAAGAAGAAAATAAAGAGTGAGTGAGTGAGAGAGAGAGAGAGAGAGAGAGAGAGAGAGACATAGACAATGACGACAGAGATGGTGGTAGCGGGTGACGGCGGAGATAGTGAATGTAATGGTGGTGGGGAAGAAAAAGGGAACAAGTTAGTGTTTTGATATAGGGATGAAAAATTTGTGTTGATTTCATTTTTTCATAAGTAGAAGAAGAAAATATTCAGGTTTTATGGGACTTTTGAAGGAGGGTGAAAAATCATTTTTCATGTGAAAATTCAATCAAACACATGAAAAATTATTTTTCACGTGCAATCTAACATACCCTAAGGATGAAAGTCACTTGCTTGGGGTAGGAAACTAGGTGAAGCTCAAATAAGAGTGTATTTAGGTCATTTGTATTAGTTTATCAAAGGAGACCTAGGTCCAAGGTATGTGTCATTAGTTTGAAAACACAAAGATATCTCTAACATTGATGAAAATGTAGAGGGCATGCCTAAAATTTAAATCACCCAATTTGTTCCTAAAAGGGGCTCCCACATTTTGCATTTGCTCCTCACGCTAGATACTAATGTTGTCAATAAGTAGGGCATATAAAATGAAAAATTACTCAATGGACCCTATGAGAGGGATATGCTTTTAAATTATCAGAGATCAACCAATTGAATAGTTGATATTGATGATTCATGTTAAATGTCAAGATTGATGACTGTAAGACGGTCAATCTCGACAATTTGATTGTTGATCTTAAAGATCAGTATTCAAATGTTGAGATTGACGAGTCAAAATCTTTGATCAGTACAATTGAAAAAGGCAATCTCAATGATCAGAACATAGATTGATGTCAATTATTAGAATTGTCAACCTCGAGATTTTGAACATCTACCTTACCAATAAAAAGTTGGTCTATACAATAATAATAAATAGGGAGATTTACAAATAAGTCCCTCCCCACTCCCCAGTAGGGGTTCAACTTGATTCGGTTCAAACCGATAGTTTTAAGGTGATTTGGTTCGGTTTGGAATAAGTTGTGGTTTGGTTCTGAATTACGAAAATAGAGAACTGCTCAATTTGATTCAGTTATCAGATCAAACTTGTATATAATTGAATCAAATCGAGAATCAAACCCCTATCAATGAAGAAATAAATATATATGTAAATAATAATTATTATGAATTATTTTAAGTGTTAGGACAAGATTAGTATATTTTTTTTTTGAATGAAATAATGATTTTTTATGAATAGATTATTAATTATTATATAAAATTTTATGTTTATTTTTTCATCAAGAAATATTATTTATAACTTATAAAAGATTAACAATCCGTAGAATCGAACCGAACCAAATCGATTTTAGTTTGATTTGGGTTGATTTGGTTTTAATGGAATTTGATTCGGTACTGATTCTTATCCAGTGGAATTTACTTATGTCGGGTTCGAATTTGATATCAAACCAAGCCAAGTTGCCCCCTACTCCCCAGGGTGTGGGTGCATTAAGTAATTTTTCATAGATGTTATGAAGTAGCGCCCGCTGCCGCTCTCATTCCATTTCATGTCTTCTCGATTCCCGCCAACCGAGAGAACGAAAACCAGCGAAACAAACAAGCTGCCAAGCTCAAAATTATCCATTAATGGCGTTGTGATCAGGTTCGCGACCTTCTTCATTCATCCACTATTTAAAGTTCTAGAGTCGTAGGGATCTTTTAACTTCTTACCTCTACTTCTGTTGTCGATGCTTTATTTTCTTCTGCAATCTTTATTTACTTGACTCACTGTTTCGACTTATGTAAGCGATTGAACTACTTGGATCTGTGAAGTTTTTCTGGATTCAAATCTTGATCTCAAATTTTTTCTGGATTCAGATCTTGATCTGAAAGACTCTCTAAGCAAGCAGAGATCCTTGACGCCAGCTCTTCACGCAGTATGCTCTCTTAATCTAAACATCTGGATTTTATTTTTACTTGATTCATCTGCTTTCTTCAAGTTTTACGTAAGGAACTTTCTGAATTCAGCATTTTTGAAGCTGATCTCGCTTTCAGCCTAAAAAATCTACTCGTGCTCCCTTTCTTTTTTGGAAACTCAAGATATAGAACAGTAATATTGCTAGAAAGTTTGAATTTCACTTTAAACGCAATTCTGCTCTTATTTTTTCTGTAACATCTCGATTTAGCAAAATTATTGTATTATGTTGAGAATACATAGAGTCCTTAAAAAATTAGCAATGATTTTTATTATTTTATTCAGATTCTGTTCCGACCAAAGTTTCTTATTTCAAGATCTGGAAATCAACAGCTTTTTAACGTTTAAATTTCACATTAGATTGATTTTTCTACTATTCTTTTCTTGCCTTTTTATCTAAAGATCCAGATCAGAAATTGGTTGATTTTTGAAGCAGAAGAGTGCGTAATCATGAGCTTCTCTGGAATTTCATAACAGGTTTGAAGAAATTATTTGGGGAATCAAACTTTATTCAAAGGTAGAGATATGTCAAATGTAACAGTTTGTGCTCGGTTCAGACCTTTGAGTTCAAAGGAGAAAAGAGATTATGGTGAAAATATTTGCATCCGGAGCCTTGATTCTGAAACTTTTGTTTTCAAGGTTCTCTTTCTTCAGAATCTTTTGTTCACTTATTCCCCTCATCTATTAATATGTCTTTGCAATAATTACACTGAGTTCTCATAGGATGAGAAGGAGGAAGATTTCACGTTCTGCTTTGATAGAGTATTCTACGAGGGATCCGAGCAAGCTGACGTGTATGAATTTCTTGCTCTTCCTATTGTTCAAGGTACGAACTGGACATAATTGTTTAGTCTTTTGTAACCTTGAAACAATGCGTTTGAGATTTCTTAATTGTCAAGAAAGAAGCCCCATGAAATCACTAATCCGGCTGAAAATTATGAAATTTATCTTCATAAATAAAACAGATGCTGTTAATGCGATAAACGGTACAATCATTACCTATGGACAGGTACGATATGATGTGTTGAACCAGAATTACTCATGAAGGATGCTTGCTTTTATTGTTGAATTTTGGCCCGATATTTTCTTCTGTTAATTGGATTGGTAGGTGTTGAGTTTAGTCCCACGTCGGATGGTCATTGCCTTGTCTATCTCCTTATAAGCTCCTGGGCCTCTCAACTCATTGCCAATTGGTTTTGAGTTCGACCCCCAAACTTATCAAACACAGAACACATTAATACATGCTTGACACACAAATAAAATGATCTATAACATTGATTTGAGAATTAAATCAGAACATAAATTCCCAAGAACAGATTAGATTGAAATACGACATACCTTATTTGGAACATACTAGTTAAAAAACACTAATACAAATACGTTAAGCGCAATTCTTTCCAAAAGGTAAAGATTTGTGCTGGAGCACTATTGCTTTCTTCTCTTCCCCCTTCTTCTTCCTCTTCATGGAATGCACCTTGCCGGACCTGTACTTTAGCATTCTGATGCTCAAATTTTATGAAGTGTAAGCGAAATCTATCTGAAAATTTTCGTTACCAAATACACTTTCTATCAAAAGGCCCCCTTATCTTTGCTTTCCGAGGCCTATTTCTAATGTTTACCTCACTAATTGTCAGCTCCCTTTGACGAGTTGTATCTGTTGTGATAGGGGACATAGTTCTAGCCTTCTAGGCTTGTAATTTTGTTATGTGAATAAAATCCTTATCAGCAGAACTTCCTTTGCAAGAAGGTGTGGCTGGTTGATTGGTTCAGCAGCATGGTTGGATTAAGCTGTAGTTGTTTAATGGGTTGGTCAGTTAATATTTGTTGGCTTACTGCTAGAGATGAATGGTTGGGGGATTAGGGCCTCATGAGGGGCTTAATTCAGCAGCTATCGATCATCATCGTCTTCAAAATATCACAAAAGTTTGGGGCCGGTCGGGCCTTTACTTTATTGTCATTCCGGATTTTAATTGCCATTCCATTACAAAACTGGATGGTTGAGATTAACTACCTCTCCCCTCTTCTTATTCTTCTTCAGTTTCATAACAGTATATAATTGTGGATTCATCATTTTCCTAATTCTATTAAAGCAACGTAGTAAGGGTATAAACATATATATGAGTAGGGAAGTGCATGCTCAGGGACCCATATATGTTGTAGGATCAAGATACTGTTTGCAACACTTTTACATTAGTTGTTTCCCCTCTTCATCGTATTTTTTAACTAAGATTTATGAAACTGTATACTTTTGTCATATTAACAAGTTTGCCTTGCTAGCAAATTTTAACTTTGAATTATGCTCGGAACAGACAGGAGCAGGGAAGACATATAGCATGGAGGTGAAGTGCTCAGATCCTAAATGTAAACAATTTGAACCCCTTTGTTACATCAGATTAGGCTGATATGAATCAATATTTTCCTACCGTATCAGGGCCCAAATATCCTGGAGTGCCATGGACAGATGAAAGGACTACTTCCACGAGTTGTAAATGGACTTTTTGAATATCTCAAATCTGCTGAAGAGATTGCCAAGTTCACATTGAAGTTGTCAATGGTATTAAAAAACCCACTGATGTTCTTGTTTCTTGCATTCGGATCCGACTGTTAAATTTTAATCCTTTTTTTTTTGTGGCTCTTCTAGGTGGAGATATATATGGAGAAAGTAAGGTTTGTATCTCGCTAATAGGTATTACTTTCCAATATGTGATCTTTTATCCAAGGTGCTAACTTCTCGAGCAAGTGGGTTTTAAGATATCCCCATTCCCCAACATTGAAACAAAATGTTTCACATTTTCAAGATATCCCTATTTTAATCAAACACCGGGGTTCTGCTTTCTCAGGGACCTTTTTGATTTATCAAAAGACAACTTGCAGATTAAGGAGAGTAAGGTTCAAGGAATATTTTTGTCGGGAGTAACTGAGGTGAGATAATCTTTGCAGGCATTTTCTATTTTTTCTTGCTAGTAAACACTTTTTAGCAACTAGATTAACTTCTTAGGTTTGGTCGTAATCTTCATATCTTGTGTGATCATCCCCAATATTCTCATTTAGCCATGAGGCTATTCTTCGTGTTCTACATGTCAATGTAGTCTTCCATCAACCACAAAGAATTAGTTATTGGTTCAGGGATGCAACTTGCTGAACACCAAAATTGATAAGCTTTGGCTCCAAGTCACCAACTAAGACAAAATTATTGTCAAAATTGCATGAACTTCATACCTGTATGGCCAAATACTTTAAATAGGTAATTAAAATTAGACAACTTTGGCGAACATTTGGAAGCTGGAACTTTGGTTTCAAGTGGTGTGATTATATACTGGTCTCTATTGTATGAACCTATTAACTTTCCTCATGTTTCAGATGTTTATCTCTGACCCTGCAGAAGCCTTCCAACACCTATCTGTAAGATATAAAGTGTTCCTGTATTTATCTCATTCCATGATGTACAATTTCAGCACCCTAATTTTATACTTGATAATGCAGAATGGAATAGCTAATAGAGCAGTTGGAGAGACGCGTATCCATATTAAGTTTCTTTGCAGCAACTTAAGTTATAGACTTTGTTTTACTTCGTAATCCTTGTGTTGAGACTTTAATGTAATTAGAAATGAACATGGCCAGCAGCAGAAGCCATTGTGCCTATATCTTTACAGTTCAGCAGGAATCAACAAAGGATAGGAGGTATAATCTGTTCTGGAATTGAATAACCAATGATTCCTAATCTAGTGTTGAAGATTAAGTTGAATCATCCTCAAAACTCTTTGAAAATGTGGATAGGGTAAAAAATGGGAAGTTAATTCTCGTGGACTTGGCTGGGTCTGAGAAAGTAGAGAAAACTGGAGCTGAAGGGAGAGTCCTTAAAGAAGCAAAGACCATTAATAAGTCCTTATCAGCTCTTGGAAACGTAATCAATGCTCTGACAAATGGTACTCAAGGCAAAGCAAATCACATCCCATTTCGTGATTCCAAACTCACTCGGATTTTACAAGATGCTCTCGTTAGTCCTCCTCACATCATTCCATTTTTGCCAAATTATTATCAAATTGTATTGATTGATGATCCACTCTCTTCCTTTTACAGGGTGGGAACTCTCGAACTGCACTACTGTGTTGTTGCTCTCCAAGCACTTTAAATGCATCGGAGAGCCTTTCTACTCTTCGCTTCGGTGCAAGGCACGTTAAACGAATGTCTCAAAATTGTATTAATTTCCATATTTTATAAGCTAAATTGGCTAATATTCTTGAGGATTTTGCAGAGCAAAGCATATAAGGACATCACCACGAGTCAATTACAATGAAGACAAAGTTGACAAGCCAGTGGATCCCTCTCCAACTAAAGATTCTCCAATTAAAAATGAATCATGCGAGAGAATATTGAACAAGGTATGGTTTGAATTACTTCGTTTTTGACATATTCTCGTATTTTTATAACTGGGAGTGAGTTTGTGACAGTTAAGAGAGAAGATGGATGATGAAGATGTGAAGCTATTGGAGAAGTTGTTCATAATGGAGGGAATATTCTTTGATCATAACTCGATGGATGACTTGGAATCAGCTTACGAAGACATGAATTTTCGAACAATTGCTTCATTGCATCAATCTCTGGAAGAGCTTTTATGCACTGTTGAGAAGGTAAAGAAATCTTAATGTTCTAACATAATAGTGAGATGTCTCTTTGCTTATTCGTTTAACTCGGTTTTGAGTCGTGATTTACAGCTAAAAGGAGAGAATAAGAGTCTCAAGGCCAAAATTGCTTTGACACAGAGGTTTGATTTACAACGCAGAAATGCTGAAGGAGATGCACATTACTTTGGTAAGAATTTGGGTGTTCTTAGTTCCTTCTTTTCCTGGGTATTGGGATCTTTCTCTTCGGAGAAGATTCTCAAATGAAAGTACATGGTGAGGTCTCTTTCTCGAGTTCTTAAAATTCTTAAAGCTTTCTACAACTCAAACTAGTGGATTTCTCCCAATGAAAAAGTTGAGGCATTGCAATCATTTCATGTGGGCTCAATGAGCATTGCAATTTTTTAATTGTTTGTTAATTTAACTATGGAAAATGCTGAACTGACTTCCTTGGATACTGTGCTGATGTGGCAGTGTGCAGAGAACTGTAGATTATTATTTTTTGCTTGTATCTCAAGGAAAAAAATTTATGATTCTCTGCACATTTCACATTGTTCAGTTTAGTCCCACATTGGACACTTATTTGCCTTGTCTCTCTCCTTACAAGATTCTGGGCCTCTCCACTCATTGCCAATTGGTTTCGAGTTGGACCCCCAAATTTATCATGGTATCAGAGCATGCCTTTCTTTCCTCCACGTCACCCAGTTCATTTCTCAATGTGCTTTGGCCAGTCCAGCCCACATGTGCAGGGACGTGCTGAGTTTAGTCCCACATCGGACACTCATTGCCTTGTCTCTCTTCTTATAAATTCTGAGCCTCTCCACTAATTGCCAATTGGTTTTGAGTTGGACCCCCAAATTCACTGAAGTTTGAAAAAGTAGGAGAAGTAAAAGGACTTGTGCTCTCTGTCCTTGTAAGCTTCATTCTTAATAGGATCAATACATGCAAGCAAAAGCTGACTTAAGAAAAAAAATGTACATATTCTCTAGTTCTGAGCTCTTGTCAATCATTTGCTCTACATAAGAATTTTTATGGAAAACTATCATATGCAACTTACTTTTTAGAGACATATGCATAGTATTGTGCCATGGGAACCACAAAGGCGATCACTAACAGACCACCAACAACAAGTGTGAACTGCCCACGTTTCTCCTCAGTTTCCTCCTTTGATTTGAAGTTGGATTCTCTTTTGTTGTCCTTAAACGATGGCCCACCAGGATCCGGCAGCCCATCAATAGCAGCAACTAGCCGTTTGGCACTGGAATACAACGCTTCATTATACTTCTCTTCCGTTGCCAAGACTACAAGTGTACATAAAGTTATTTGATTAGATTTTCTCATATACTAATATGCAAATAAGTTCATTGTGTGAAAAAAACGAAACAACAAAGACAACAAAAATCGAACAAACACAAGGATTTACATGGTTCGGTAGTGTGCCTATGTCCATGGATCAGAACAAGAACAATCATTATTTTCTTTCAAGTTTTATAGCTCTAGAGATCTCTATTTATAAAACCGGGAGTTGCTAAAATGTCTCTCACCCAAAAGTAGAAAAAAAAAACTTAAGAAAATATTACATGATTGCCTTTTCCACAATCCTAAAAAACAGTGGGGGCGCTCCCCCTGCTCCCCCACAACTCTGCATGGCGCCAACAGAATGTAATACATGTACACAACACATTGTAACTATATGAAGTGAGATCTATTTTTAAGAAAAATAAAGCCTATTTTAACAAAAAGATAATTCATCGATAGAGTGGAATAGCAGGACAGGACTTATCTAACCGCACTATTTT
Organism: Akebia trifoliata; assembly: GCF_017979445.1. Taxonomy (NCBI): domain Eukaryota; kingdom Viridiplantae; phylum Streptophyta; class Magnoliopsida; order Ranunculales; family Lardizabalaceae; genus Akebia; species Akebia trifoliata. The sequence goes on from NC_141390.1 coordinate 28,449,630, forward strand.
TGAAAATTCCAACCAAACCTATGCACCTACTTCTCCGAATATCTGAAATTTGAAATGGGTTTTTGCCGAGACTGAGATTTATTGATTTAATCACCGGGCATTATAAAACGACTACATGTAACCATCACATAAAAAGAATTAATGTCTTTCTTACCAGGAAGGTTCTCTGATACAGTGGCATCAAGAATCTTGTCTCCAACGGCGCTGACAAAGGCAGGCCCACCGGTGATCGCCCCTTCCTTTTGACTGGTCACAAGTACAACAATACCCTTATTGTTGCCTTCTTCGACAGTAGGATACCAACGCTCCAATACTTGGTCGGCATACTCGAAAGCATCAGCTTTGCTCTGCAACCAAACATTTTCATTGTTTTCAAATCAACAACTAAGTAACCCACAAATCCATATCCTTAAATTCCATAGATTTTCCATAATTTACAAAGCAAAACTACAAGAATCCGACATTTCTAACATATGAACAACTACATAGAATCTAAACTTCATATTATACAATGCAAGTCCAATTTCTCCAATCATCAAAATAGTGTCCCAAGAAAATTAACTTACAAAACGTTAGAATTTATCTAACTTTTGTTCAAGACTAGAAATGTATATAACTTACAGTAAGCTTGCGAACCGTAACAAAATTAACATGGAGGTTCTTCCTCGATTCTAAATCTGATAACAATCGTTTCAAATCAGATTTCGTCACTCGACTAAGAACACCTGCATCATCAACAACGTATGATTCGGTGGGTGGGCCTCCAATGAGAATATCAAATTCAGAAGCAATGGCGGGATCAATCGATGTAATTGGGAAAAAGTTCATTGCGAGCGAAAGAGCTAGAGTGGCTAATCCATGGTGGATATGGGAAATCCAACCCTTGGGGATTGAAAGTGATTGAGAAGGTTGTTTCTTGAAATTTGAACTAATGGGTTTGGCCAGAGAAAGAGAATTTGGTCTGGGTTGTAGAGATGAAGATAGAAGAGACTTTGAAGAGGAGGATTTGGGAGTGAAGAGAGGACATGAGTGAGGAGAGAAGATGGTTTCCATGGAAGAGAAGAATATAAGAAAAACAGTGGCAGATGGGAGAGGTTGGGAGATGGAATTTATTTATTTATTTTTATTTTTATATTTTGTTTTGATTTCTTTTTCATTTTGGGTGGTTTGGATTTGGATTGGGTGGTCGAGTTTGAATGAAGATAAGACATAACGATCTTCTACTACCATTAAAAATGGATAAGGGTACTTTCGTCTGATAAAATGTTGGAGTGTAATTTTGAGATACCCCTCAGGTTTTGGTGAAAACTAGCGCAGCACCCAGAATTTTCAAAATGTTGACACGTCCCCAGAACTAGACTTTGAAAATACTAATCAAAATGACCAAAAAGTCCTCATGGTCAACCCCCCATCAAATTTTATGTAATTTTAAACATTTATAATCTTTTTTTTTAATAAGACTATAACAATCAAATACACTCGTTGACGTGGCACCGTGCACGAAACCATATATTTTCTCTGAATAATGATGAAGTGATCTCAAATTTGTACCTCATATCATACATTCTGATGTGAAAGCTTACAAAAACTATAAATGCTTTCATTGAGAGATGAGTCAAAAAGCATCTATGGTTCTTACACACTTTTACGTTAGGATGTGCCATATGAGTTACAATCTTAAGGTCATTCCAGCACGACTCATTTTTTCCTTATGTATCTCAAGGAAAAAATCTTTGTTATCGTGCACATTACCATGTCAATATGTGTATTTAAGTGTCTTTTTTTAAAAGTTAATTTAGCATGACTTTAATTTTTGTTTTCAACCCATCATCTCCCATCTCCTAATAAAATATTAAATATTCTTGAATTTTGATGTAAATAAGAATCTTGAGGTTGAATGTAAGGATAATTTTTTATTATTTATTTTAATGAGAATAAATTTGATGGATTTTTTTAAATAAAATTAGTTTATTTGTGAGAGAATGATTATAAGGCTATTTTGGACATTTTCGTTAGTATCACGTGGAAGATTGAAGTCAAGGGGTATGTGATCATTCCCAAACCTGGGGGCATCTCTAATTTTCACTAAAATCCAGAGTCACCTCAAAATTACCCACATGTAAGAAGTGGTCCTTGTTCACCTGCGCAAGTTAGCGATACATGAACTTTACTGGTCGTTAAAATGACAACAAATGCCCTTACTTTTTTCAAAATTACCAAAAGTACTCTCTATAAGATCTCCTCTTTCCTTCCCACTTTATCTACTCTACTATCTTCACTCTTCACCATGGATGTTCTCCTCACTCATCCATGGCCCTTCTTCTCTCCCTCTCTTCACATCCACCTAAACCTCCCCAAAACCCTAAGCCTAAATCCAAACCCCTTCAAAGGTTCAACGCCACAACTCTCTGTAACTTATCTAAGCGAGAATTTGCTCTGGAAACCACAGCAATCTCCATTGTCTCTCTAACTCTAGCCCTCGGAATCCCTACAAATGCACTATCTTCTGCAGAATCCTTTCCTTCAAAGTCGATTCTCTCCAGTATTTCGAACACGAAGTCGTGGTTTCAGTTCTTCGGTGATGGTTTCGCCATTCGTGTTCCTCCTCAGTTTGAAGATATCATGGAACCTGAGGTATAATATTTTGTAGAATTTTTCAGAAATTCTATGGTGTTTTATTTGAATTTGGTGTAATTAGTGGCATTTTTTGCAGTAAATTGCCATAATTCGTTATTCAAAAATTACATAAATTGGATGATCTTTTTTTCCTTAAGTTGTGAGAAAAAAATTAAAAAATTTCAACATTTGGACTACCAAGATTGTCTAATTAGTGTGATTTTGGGGCTATGGTTCATCTAAGAGGAGGCCCTCTGATTTATGGTCTGGATTGTTGACACTTGTATATATATTTGATGGCTAGTAGCCTAATACTGTCACCTACACATTAATCATTGAAAGGTTCAATGTTTTCTAAATGAACTAATTTATCCCTCAAATGACCACAATGCTGACTCTACGATCTTTAAAGAAATGTAATTTGAAGCTATTTTTTTTTCTCTTTCATTCAGTTCTTATTAAAAAAAAAAAAAAAAAAAAGCTTTTTGTTTATTTTAAATTGACTGGGGTTCATTATATAATGTTTGTAGGATTACAGTGCTGGATTGTCTCTATATGGGGATAAGGCAAAGCCCAAGCCCTATGCCGCACGTTTTGCGTCTCCTGATGGGTATGAGATTTCATGTTGAGTTCCTTTTGTCTCTTTCATGGGTAGTAGTTGTTTTCATAAATCATAAAGATTTGTAATAAGAACCAAAACTCCATGCATCTCGAATATGTTAACTAAAACCTCTGAGTTATTTTTTCTTTATCTATTTCATTTTTTTTTCCGTGTGGTTATATTGAAATTATTGTTTGTAAGAATATTGAGTTACGATTGCTGGATAGAAGGAATTAGTTTTTTGCCATACTAATTGTTGCTTGTGTTGTATTTTTCTGTGTTTTATTGGTTGATTCAGATCAGAAGTTTTGAGTGTTGTGATTCGCCCGTCCAATCAGCTCAAGATCACTTTCTTAGAGGTTTGTGGAGTTGTTATGATCTCTGTGCTTTTAATATTTCACTTGAGATATAACCTTAATCTTTGTTACCTACTTACCTCAAGATGCTCAAGATTACTTTCAAGTTACTGGTTCTTCAAGGATATGATGTTCATTTTAATGTTTGTGAGTCGTAATGCCACAACCTGGATTCAAACCCGCCTTCACCCACTTGGTTTCCCAATATATATATAAATTGTGCTGTTTCTGACTAAGTCTATTGCTGGTTATTGACAAACAGGCTAAAGATATCACTGATTTAGGTTCCTTGAAAGAGGCATCAAAAATTTTTGTTCCAGGTAAATTTAATTTTAACCATGCTTTTTCGCTAATCCTATAAAAAAGTTATGCTTTTTTATTGAAAAACTTTGTGGGAATATACCTTTCTTCTGTAATAGTGAGCTTTTTATTTATCAAATGTGCTGTTTGATCTGTTTAACTTCTTTATGATAACAAGGGTTTTTAGCATTTTGTTTGCTACCTTTTGCTTTTTCAATTGGTGTTGCTTTTCAATACTTCAAAAAAGTTGTCTTACTTTTTGTTATACTGCAATTGCAGGTGGGGCAACCTTGAACTATGCACGCACCATAAAAATTAAAGAACCTGAAGGTTTCAGGTAATTTACTAACCTCAAGTTGAAGCTAGCATTGCAATTCACGTTGAATCAGACAATTAAGGTCCCCATACTGTTCATTTGGAAAAGATTATTTAGCGAAGCAATTTATGTCTGAGATGCAGAAATTTTATCTTCACCGTATCTAACCTTGCACAAAAATCAAGGGAATTCATCTTTTTTTTTCATTTTTTGATGGGTAAGCTGGACTTAAACCCACGACCTTAAAGTTGTTTTGCAATGTGTCAAACCAACTGAACTATGGGTCTAAGCCCCATCTTTCTTTATTCTTATAATATTTTCAGGCATTTTGTCCCACAGTTTGCACTGCACGTCTGGTACACACTACTCTTGAGGCACTAACACTTAGATTTGTGGTGACACTAACACTTAGATTTGTGGTGCGGTTTCATAGGAGATTTGTTAGCCATTGAGGAGTGTGACCCCAATCTCAAGTTGAGGTCAATTAACATGGGCTCATAAGTCCCAGTTCATCATCACCTCTCTCTCTCTCTTCAGTTGATAGCCTTCTTTATTCTCCATTCTTTCTAATGGAATTTCCACTTCTACTTCTCCATCTTATTGTTACTTCATTTTAGTTTCGGACCCAACAGATGTAATTGGTGCAACCAGATTCCCTGGGGTGCATCAATTCTGATCATGTGGTTAAATTGTCCAATCAGTATGATAAGCTATGTACCATCCAAGAGGCTCAAGTTTCAGATTGTTCGTAGGTGAGTCATGTTTAGTATAGGAGTCTTGTGCGACACAAAGCTGTGTTGTCAGAGTCATTAATCCTCTACAGAAACAGAATCAGAAGCAGAAACAGAAACAGAAACAGAAACAAAAAGATTTTGTTCATTTATTCTCTTTTTTTTGGGCTCTTGCTGGCTACATTTTTTTTTTTATGGTTTTAACATTCCAACAATTATTTATGTAAAATTACTAGACTTGAAACATTCTTTTACAATTACTTTAAACCAATATTCGATTGTTTTCAGGACCTACTACTTTTACGAGTTTGACGTCGATGAACAGCATGTCGCATTAGTAGCTGCTGCTAGCAGTGGGAAGGTATGTTGTTCCTGAATTGATTTATATAACTCACCAGAGTTGACTTATTGGCTGGTGTTCAAGTACTAGTTCCAAACTCCTATATTACCAAAAACCAGCCAAGTGGATGATTTCATTTATAAATTTCATCAACCCCCCTCCCCTCCCCCCCCCGCCCCGCTCCCCCCCCCCCCCAAAAAAAAAAAACAACCAATTCATTATATGAATCTCATTATTTTTGAGCTATTTTGCTATCGAGTGGATTACGTCTTTTTTTGTGTTGCAGGCATTTATTGAGTTGAGCTTGGAAATCAACATGTTAATTCTCTATTTGAATCCCATTAATCTCTTTAGTTTCTTATCAATAACTTTTGCCTTCTCTTTGCCTTGCAGACATACATTGCTGGAGCAACTGCCCCGAAATTTAAATGGGACGATGATGGGGTGAAGCTTCGGTCTGCTGCAGTATCACTATCACTTCTATAATAATTCTTTCAAATTGTCATTAGCAGGTATATGAAACTTCAACACGTGTATTTCAAATATTCGTTATTTATAGGCAACTGAGTAAAGGTCGGTTTTTGATCTCAGATCTGTGATCTTACCACCCACTCATTACTAGAACTTAATTATTATTTTGTCTGGACTTTCAGTTGAGGATAAAGAGTTCATGCCATGAGCGTTCAAAAACGTCTGACCTTCAATTTGAGAAGGATTTTGATTCCAGAGCCATGGACCACACAGTTGGGGTTATGAACCTCAACCGATTTCTGGGATGAAGCTGTTTGAAATTTTGTACAAGAAAATCTAATTGTCCTAAAATGCGGATTGCGTGGAACCTCAGCATAACTCGCACTTTCAATCAATCAAGTTCAAGTTCTTTCTATCTGGTTTGAGTGCTTGAATTCTTTTAATTATTCTTGCATGCAATAATTTACAATTCTGTACTTAGAAAATCAGTATGGCAAATTTCGAGTATAATACAGATTCAGATTTTTGCCATCCATGAGGACTCAGACCTTGATGGTCTTAGTCTGGATGTCGATCCCGTAAACCATGTTTGGTATCGAGATGATTTGGGTGAATTATAATGGTCTTGGAGGCAAGATGGTTGATGGGAATGCTCTCATACTGGGTTTTGTGTTTTTATATAAAATAATTAATTTTTTTATTTATTTATCGATTTCATATGTTTATTATCTATATAAATATAGATTTTGTGACTAATCTCCTTTTTTATAATTAAAAAAATCCTTTAATTATCAAAAGAATTATTATTATTAGTATTAAATAAATTTAAATGAGTTTAAACAAATGGACTTGTTTGAGGTCCGACTAGCTGCACATTACCTAGTACATGTTGCACTCCAACATTAAAAAAAAAAAAAAAAATTATTTTGACTTAAAAAAAAAAAAAAAATCATCTAATCCCTACTCTTGTTTTGACAAAGTAATTTAATCAAGTATTAAAAATAAAGAATCCATCATTAGTAAGAGCTCCTACAAATTCTGCACCAAAGGTATAATAGCAAGAAGTCCTCACCTTGTAGATCATGAAGCTTTAAAAATTGCATCTAGAGTTTATGATGCTTTGGTATCATGGTTCCTCCCTGACTTTCAAGTAGAATAAAAATAGCACGGTTTTGTTTTTTGGAGTGCAATTATAACAGTGAATGTGAGTGGTTTTTTGTAGTGATGGAGTGCAACCAGTACTAGGTAATGTGCAACTAGTAAGTACCTTAATTTTTAGTGATTAGACATAGATTCCCACTTTTTGGTGAATATTAGAGATAAAACCCTTGACCTGGATTGTGATAAATACATCAACTTCAACCTTTAGTCGAAAAACCTTGATTTTTCTTCTCAAAATCAGTCATCTTTCACCTCTTGGCTAAAAAACTTTTTACCTTCGTCTTCAATTTTTAGCTTTTATCTAATTTAACGTTCAAACTTCAAGAGCAAGAATAGATTTTTATTTTTATTTTTATAAGTATAAAAGTTTTATTAGAAAAGAAATAAAAATTTACAAAATGGTCAAAGTGAACTTCTTTAAAATCCTTGGTTAACTTGCACCAAAAGAAGAGTAAACTCAATATCTCCAGGATCACTGTTTGAGAAGAACTTCCTTCCAAAACCCCCAACATATGACATATGGAAGAATGATCCAAATGTATCTTTTACGATTGGAGAAAACGTTTTGAGTCCACCTTGTCAATAAAGAGAAAAAGGAACAAGGAGGCATTTATGTTCTTTACCATTAATATATAAGAGAAGACCAAGGATGAGGGAAATATATCATCGATTTGAAAGTACACAGATGAATCTCAAACATGTGGGGACCTATGTCTACATCACTATTAATCCATTATTACTAGTGTAATGATTTTCTGACGCCCCCCTCTGACACATGCCCACACCACAAAACCGTATATCATTTGCCTTGGAATATGTATAATCATAAATCTTTTCTTACGTATCTCGAGGCTAATGATTTATGGATTTTGTGACGAGAGCGTAAGGAGGCCTTTGCCAAAGGGGCGTCGTATTATCACGACTCTATTGATAATGTTATTTTGTTATAAACATCACAAGGTATGATTTTACAATAAAATCACTTTTGATGTTTATTCATAACGTAGTAATATCAAAACTGTCAATTTTAAGAAATCTTTTGACACCTCAACTTTACTTATTACACCTCAAATTACTTGAATTATTTATTAGAATAATGATTTTCTGACACCTCTGTCTGACATATATTTCTTACACTCCCATCACAAAATCGTAAATCATTTGCCTAAGAATATGTAAAACCATAAATATTTTTCTTGTATATCCCGAGACAAATGATCTACGGTTCTGTGATGGGGCGTATGTAAGAAAACTAAAAATAAATGAAAAAAAAGAAGTTAAGACATCAATGACCATCGTCAGTCCAACTGCTTGTTATCATGGTTTTAAAACTTGGTTTAACGTCTATCTCGTCCATGCCAGATACCAATTCGTCTCGGACGATACGTCTCGGTCTCGGACGAGTTTTGAAACGACGATTGATATTGATCTCGTGTAATAAGTAAAAGTTGGAGTGCCAATAGAAGTTCTCTATGGAAAAAGCGTCTATCTTACCCATTTCAGGACGCCTGGCATCAGGTGCTCTCTTGCTCCTCAGGCTTCTCTATGGAAATAGTTCCAATTTTCGCCCGCAAATCTTCAAATTTTGAACTAAAATTTCCAAAAATTCCTCTCAGATTCGTCTCCCAATTTCACACTTTCTCGTATCGGTTTCTTGCTTAATCTCACAAACCCTAATTCTTTCTTTCGATTTCCCCTATATCAAATCTCTTTTCCTACATCTCCACCTCTAATTGTCGATTTCGTATCGAATTTAGAAAACTTATATCTTGTTTTCTCTTCTTGTTAAATCCTAATTGCGTGATCTTTGGATTTGCGGTGTTCTAAACGGTTTCTGAGCTAAACAAGCTATAATAATTCCCTTGATTTTCTTTTTCTGACACTATATTCCTCCTTTTTGCTACTAATCTTCTGGCATGAAGCTCGGTTTCTAGGGTTTTTAGAGTTATTGAGGATGATTCCATGGGGAGGACTGAGTTGCTGCTTGAGTGCAGCTGCTTTGTATCTTTTGGGGAGGAGCAGTGGAAGGTTAATCATTCTTGCTTTTAATTATTTTTTTTCAAAATTATTTTTTGCTAATTCTGTTTGATTTTGTACAGGGATGCTAACATTCTGAAATCTGTTAGTCGGGTTAGCCAATTGAAGGATTTAGGTTAGTGAGATTCTTTAAAATTTTCAGTTCTTATGTCTCTTATTGAAATTTGAAGTGAATTGTGTAGTATGTTTGAGGTGGATTGGCATTGGGGCCTTGAATATGAGAATTATTATTATTTTTTTACTTCACTGTAAATGCATTGTTTTTCGTACTGTTTTAAACCAAACTTCGTGATCTTTGATCCTCTTAGGAACACAAGTATTCAATATTGAATCGTCAATTTCACGAGTACACAACCATTGAATAGGTTTTATGGACATTTTTCTCAACAAAACTATTTAATAATTAACCCCATGGTTGAAATCTTGTCTGAGACTGAGATGACTCGCCTGAGATGGATAGACAAAGTGTCTCAGGCTTGACACGTCTCATGAGATAAACAAGATGACTCGGACGATATTTTGAAAATCTTGGCTGACTCAACTAGGATTTTGTATATTTAAACTAATTTTTTTCTTTTAGAATTTGAACATTTATTGTCTAAGTAAAATATGATTTTATTATATAAAAAAATTATAATTAGTTTATATAAATATATATGAATAAATAATTGTAAACTGAGTTAATTAGTTTATCTCATCCGAGACGAGTTGACTTGTCTGAGACAACTCAGTCTCGTACATGAATGATACGTGCGAGATTTGAAGCCATGGTTACCCCCCTTTTCAACCTGTCCTTCAAATTGTTCTTTATCTCCTCCTTTTCAGTGTTTTTCTTTTTCTTATCCTTCTCAAGCAAAATGTCACCATTAAGTCAATTTAAACTCCCTTCTTTTTGAACTTCTGATGAGAAAGGATTACAATACTATGATCAATGCTCTTAAAACTATCTTAAATAGGCAATTGATGGTTCTTCATTCTTTAACCTTGCAGCACAGCTCCTCGATACTGCATGCAAAGTATTACCATTGATTGTTACTGTTTCTGGACGAGTCATCTCGGAAACACCAATCAACTGCGAGTATAGTGGTTTGAGAGGTGTGATAGTGGAGGAAACGGTATGAAGACATATTATTCCAGAAGTCATGAAATACCCGTCTCACCATTCTTTCAGTTAAATCAACATAGGTGGGTGAAAGTTCTTTCTGATATATATTTTTGTTTCAGGCAGAACAACACTTTCTGAAGCACAATGACGCTGGTTCTTGGATACAAGACTCTGCATTGATGTTATCCATGATTAAAGAGGTCCCTTGGTACCTGGTGAGTAATGGTTTCACAGTCTCTTCTCATTTTCTTGATTTGGTTGGTAGAAGATGATGAATTGGATTGTGCTGCATCCAGGTACAGTTGGCACTCAATGTTAACAGGTTCATGATCTTTTTTTTTTAGACTTTAATTTGGAGAACACAATGTTTTAGAAGATTATGCCCACATTCTTATGGAATTTTTTCATTTAGAATCTCTTCCTGTTAAATTGATGAACTAAGAATAATTTACTCAGCTTAGGTATGGTTCTAAATAAAATTGATCAAGCCATTAAATACTCTTGGTGCCAACTTAGCGTTTTGGTAGAGTCCGTGAGTGGTAATACAATAGATGATTTTGGGTTTGTAAAATGACATGCCATCACAGTACTATAACTATGTAAGTGTCTTCCGTAGAGTTAAACTTTATGGTCTACTGATAATGATCTAAATGCTATAATCTTGTTTCCATGAGTTCAATCTTATTTTACCCTTAAAGGAGGATTAAAAGACGGAATGGAATCCTTATTATAGATGCGTTGTATGATTGTAATGTACTCATATTCTTGGTGACGAATATTGGCTTCATGGTTGGAGGATGAAGAAGCCCTCCTCCCTGCTTATGCATGCATGCTGTACGCATCTATGAGACCTTTCCAGTAGGTGTCACTAACATATTTTTGACACAACCTTTTTAAGAAACGACAGGTTTCTATTACATGCAATAGCCCCTTATTTTCAAACCAATTTTATGATAGGATGACGGGACTGGTCGTGTGTATGTCGTTGGAGCTCGAGGTGCTTCAGGTTTGGTGTTGACTGTTGCTAGCGAAGTTTTTGAGGAGTCTGGCCGATCTCTTGTACGTGGAACATTGGATTATCTTCAAGGTCTTAAGGTTTGTCTTTAACTCAGAAAATTTTCCCTGTAGAACTGATGCAATTGTCTTGTGCTTCTTTAACATGAATGGTCTGCAGATGCTTGGAGTCAAGCGAATTGAAAGGGTTCTTCCCACTGGTACCACCTTAACAGTTGTTGGCGAGGTAATCTTTTAATGTCGAGAGAAATCACCAGAAAGGTCTCTGTTATGCTGCACGCTTAACACTCCCATGCACGTGCATGTCCACATTCATCTTTTGACATTGAAAATACCCATAGACTTATCTCGTATGACCGTACAGATGCAAATCAATGAATGAAACATATTTGATTGGTTTTCTTGAGTTCGTTTTCCGTTCTTTTTCATTTTTATTTTTCTCAGATTCTTAAGCAAAAAATGAAAAAAATAATAATCTTGCAAAGATTCAATCATCAATGTGAACTGTCATCATATTGGGTTGTGGTCCATCTAAGCAATAGCCATGAACCAGATTATGAGTTGGTGACGTGCATGGGGATCGGGTTTATTAAAGTTTATATTCCCATGTAGGATTTTCCAGTCATTTACCTTGTGTTAATGATCTCCTACTTTTCTTCTTAGGCTGTTAAAGATGATATTGGAACACTTCGGATTCAACGACCCCACAAAGGACCATTTTATGTGTCACCAAAAAGTATTGATGAGCTCATTGCAAATCTTGGGAAATGGGCAAGGTTGTTTTCTAAATTGTGCAAATTTGTTTATTCTTCTTTAAATTACTATTTACATCTATTAATAGAGGTATTTCCAACAGGCTGTATAAATATGCTTCTGTGGGGTTCTCAGTACTTGGTGTTTATCTTATTGCCAAGCATGCTATTCGATATATCATGGAACGAAGACGTCTTGAGGATTTACAGAGAAAGTGAGTTGGTATTTAATAGACTTATATGGTGAATGGCAAATGATGGGTCAAATAGTAATGGTATATATGTCTGGTGCGTGTGTAATCTTTGTTTCCTTCGAAGTTTGAACTCCATAAATTTGAAAAAGGGATACTTTTTTAAAGTCATAACAGTGGAATGAAGATGCCAATTCATGGTATAAAGAATGTAGATACTGGGAATCCTTTTGTTTGGGAAGGTTATCCTAGCTTTCCCTTTCATCTCATTTAATTATATTTCATATCATTCTTTCTAAAATAATAGGTGACTGCATTTGTGGACTGACCAAAATGGGGTATTTGGACAGCACAGAAAAAAAGTCGGAATATTACTATCTAGACCTATGTGCAAACAAACCTTGTCAAGTGACACCAATAGCAATAAATTCCTCATTCTTTAGAGGTCATAAATCTTTTCATTTCTTTAGCCTCCTTTTGAAAATATGTAACGGGTTGTTGTACTCTCAGGGTTCTTGCTGCCGCACAACGACTAGCGCGGGATAATGAAGGTAGATTTCAGAATCATCTTGTTTCTATTAGTTTGCTTTGGTTCGTACAGTGGTTGAAATTTGAAATTAACTGGCAGGTTTGGATGAGAAGGGTGAAAATGGATTGGATGCAAAGAGGAACCATCAGAATCTCTGTGTGATATGCCTAGAACATGATTACAATGGTGCCTTTGTCCCGTAAGCAACCTAACAACATTTCCCTCCATTTAACTAATAAGGTTATGATGATGGCTATATGAGTGAACCTTATCTTGGCTTTGCTGTTTTTCTTCATGTTCTATATTTGTGTATTTGCTGCCATGTGAGGTATTATTGATAAAGCCATGCTTCTGTATCTGTGCTGTATGATGTACATAAAATGGCAGTCAGAGCCCACCATTGAATGAATCCATGTAGGGATCTGTTAGGCCTCAAATCAGCCTGATCGGATGATCGTTTTCATTCATAAGGTCCTCTAAAATTGATCCTTAGGTTCAATGTTTCAAAGAGCACAAAGGCATATACAAAGCTTCAGTTACTTCATCTTCACTCTCCCTCTGTGAATCTACTACAGCAATTACAATTTAGTATAGATCCCTTTCCCTTAATATTGTCTTTCAACCTCAACCTTAATCTCAAACTCATGTTTCCATGCACAGGGTCTTTCCATTTGCTTCTGCTTATTTTTCTCACTTCATAGCTATCTCATAAAATTTAAAAATGATGAACAAAATATTGAAAGAAGAAACCTAAGAAGATGGAACGAGAATGAGAAATTGAATTCTTTGTTGAGGAAAAAAATGGCAAATTATTGGGTTGTGTGCACCTCTAAGAGTAAAGAGTTCTGTCTCTCTTTTCTTGGGCATGCACCTTTGCTAGGATAGGCTTAAGTCGAGGCTTAAACCTTAGACCTAAACCATGCACCTTGCTCTGTGGTGTGCCTTCTAAATCACAGGTTAGGATCAACCTTTTGGGTCAATATGTGAGATAGTATATCGGTAGATTACACCGGATTCGAAGATCATTCCCCTTGCATGTGTGCCATGTCTTCAGCATGGGCCTCTTGCTTGAAATTTGCTAGCATCAACCTATTTTTGGATTATGGATTGGTTGATTCTCTTGATTCAACTTAGTTATGAAGATTTAAGGCTTCAAATTACAACATAACTCCAGTTAGTGTCAGTTATTTCCTCATTTTGTGTGATTTAACTAGGATTTTGATGATATTTAAGGCAAGAATTTATCTTCGCTATGTTCTATAAAAAATTTAAGATATAATTACTCATGGGATATATTTAATCTTCAGGTGTGGTCATATGTGCTGTTGTTCGACATGCTCATCACACTTGACAAACTGTCCACTTTGTCGGCGACGGATCGAGCAGGTATTGAGGATCTTCCCCCATTGACTACCGCTTTGAGGATTTGAACCACCACAGCAGGGAGGACACATGGAGGCTTAACATCTCGACAATCTTGTGTGGCAGTAATAATCTGATAACCAGATTTCCTCTTTCCCTGGTGATAGAACTTAGTTCAATAGTTTAATATTTCTCAAAATGGATATTCTCACACACTGCAACTATTGCCAATTAATATTCTTGAATTTTTTTGAGAATATTCCTGTAATGGGTTCCTTATTGACTGATCCACAATAGGTCCCCTGTATAGTTTCTTCTGGAACTGCAACTACTGCGTGACTAGTTTTCTTTGTAAATTGGGATCTCACTTTATAGTCATGTTAAACACAAATAGACCAAGATTTGTAGCCTTTCATTTCTTAAGCAAATCCAACTTCCAGGTATGCTTTGATCTCACAGTTATTTGTGCTTTATAAGTCATTTTTAGGTTGTCCTCTTTTGTAAAAGCAAAATATGAATATAATCCCAGAACAATGTTACACTTGGGAAAATGAAATAGTAGTGCCATCTTCATTTACACAATAGAAAAGAAATGCGTTTTATATTAAATACCCTCTTACACTCTCTTAAAGCTTTAAAGAGAGAACGACCTTCTGAGCCCTTCTTATAATTTCATTGAATTCTGACCTCCTTCATTCTTACACATTCAAGCTTCCATCCTTCTCGCTCACCTAGCAATGGAAAAGAAAGAACCCATCATCTCAAATCTCAAGGCATCTGTGAAAAACATTTCAATGCCCTCTCTGTCATCCCTGTTTTTAGGCCATTTTGCCGCATTTCTAATAATCCACCATCACCCACCCCCTACACTGTTAGTAGGTTATGATTCAAAAGCCCTTGGTGCCCAAAACAAACCAACTGGTCTGCAAGAACCTGAATCATTTAAGGATTCTCAGTGTGCTTTCTCGCCAGTAAGAGTATAAGTAGTCAGAGTAGCTCCTACTTAAGGCTGATCCTCCTCTGCAGTTGCAACCATTGCCGCCTCCATCAACTAAAGAGAAAGGGAGGCCGATAACAACGCCTGTGACCGCACAGGAGGACCAAGTAATGAATGTTACCCCAAAGTTTGAATCAGTTCCGACCCATGTTTGAATAAGAAAAAGGTCTTATAACACAAATGTATTCGGAAAATGTAAGAGTAGCTCGAATAGTCAATAAATTAAGAGAAAGTTTAGTAGAGAGATAGTTCGGATGTTCAAGAAGTTTGGTAGAGATAGTTCAGATGTCTGACTACCGTTCCAATTAGAAGAGATATTCAGGTTCAATATCCTAAAGGAGACAGATCTAAAAGAAAATTGATGGAGATGATGAGAGTCGATATAAAATCACTCTTAATAATAATAGAAGACTTGACTTTGGTCAGAGCGGATATGTATGTATTCATCTTTTATTTTTTAAAATCAATACAGTTAACAAAATTTTAATTTATGTAAGGTTTTCATACTTTTTTTGAAATTTTAATCAATCATGTCCCAATCAGTTATGGGGCCAAATCTGATCATGTGGTAAAACATATTAGATTATATGTTTTATTAAGAGAGAATTACTTAATAGAGCTTGCAAGAGGCTCATCTGATAAAATCAAATTATTGAGATCAACATTCAAATCGCCATGCTTAATGATTGCAACAAAGTTGATCTTGAAAATCTAAATGTTGATCTCAATGATTCATGATCAAAAGTCCAGACCGATAATTATACAATCTTTGATCTTGAGGGCTGTAAGGGATTGATCCCGATTGGATCAAAGGTTGTGTATGCGCTCTCATGTTCGATTTTTGGTTTATCGAAGATATCCACAAAAAACAATCAATTTCTCTTTTATTTCTATCATTTTTTATTATAAATTATTTATATATACTTATAATCTTGATACCTTTCTTGTCCATAGTTATCCAAATGGATAGTGGTAGCAATTTTTTTTTTTTGATTTCACGGAATTTTTAAGGTTTTGTCCATAAATTTTACTTGGTGTCGAACCTTGACATTAGAATGTATTATAAAGTTGAGACTAAACGATATTGATTGTTGAGGTTCAATGTTGTGGACATTTTTCATTTACAAAAATTTCTATTTGACAATTTCGTCGAGGTTCGACAATAGGTACTGTTGAGCCTCGACATTATAATACACTCAAGTATCTAGGTTCGACATTGGGTAGATTTTATGAACAAAATAGTAAAAAATTCGTGAAATCAATTTTTTTTTTTCTACCATTTTGTATATTTATAACTATAGACAATAAATATATCAAGATTATAAGAATATATAAATAATTTTTTTTTTAAAAAAATGAAGGAAATAGAGGAGAGCTACAAGATTCACTATTGTTCCTCAAATGTATGATTCGTTTGGTGAACTTTAATGACTTTTTTTAAGTATGTTTTGTTATAAAGAAAACAAATCTATCATTATTTTGATGATATAAAATATTGAAAAGGAGGAAATTACAATTTAGAAGATTATTTTCAAGGGTTTATTTGAGAAATTTTTGATGAGGGTATTTCAGTCCAAAAACACAAGGCACTATATAACAAATAGCCATATTTTGAGTATTAATAGAAAAGTAACATTTTTTTTATTATTATTATAAACCTATGAAATTTTTATGCTAAATGTCCTATTTTATTTATTTTTAATTGCGGTGTAATAAGTAAAAGTTAGGGTGCCACTAACAGCTCTCTTATGAAAGTTTACTAAATTGTTGAGTCACCATTAACAAATAAAAAGTTTACTAAATAAGCTCAACTGAATGATCTCATCCATTCAAATAGTTTGAATCCAACTTTGGGCCGATTCCATCTTATCTATTAAGATAAGATTTAAATTACATGTATCTACCTCGAGATAATCAACCAGACAATTTGCCTTTTTATATTTTCGCAGATTAATGGCTCACGAAGCCCGATAGAAGACAGCACAGCCTCTGTAAAAATTTGCTGGACACAAATTGTCCAACAAAGAACTAAGATGGAAATATGAACCACATAAGTTCCTCGTGTATGAGATCCCTAGAACACCACTATATTTCTACTCGTATCACAGACGTTGTCGGGCATTCGATGTCCAACGTCATTTGATTCTGTTAAAAAGTTTCCAAAATTGTTCACACGTTTTACGGTCCACATATTTGGCAACTGTTGCTGGCCCACAACGAGGACAACATTTGCAGTAAGTGCATGGAAAATCTGATTGGACAAACCTAGGAACAACCCATTGTATATATAGGGAGTACGTCATCTTCAGGCTAACAACAACACATTTCTCAAAAATACTTACATGCACGGCACACCGTACACCTCCCCCCCGTTAATATTTAGGGATCCATTCTCCTTCGCTGCGTTTCTTCTAAGTCATAGAAAATCTGAGCTCTCTTTAAAAAAAAGGTAAAAATCTGGTTCAGTGTTGTCCTTGAACACAAATACACAATCGATTCTAGTCCCATACGGTATTCTAATTTCCCCCCAATTTATCGTTCTAAAATTAAATTTTTATTTATATTTTTGATTTTTAATTTTGTGTGTGTGTGTGTATATTTGATCTATGTTACAGGGGAGACGATTGGTGGAGAAAATTTTAGGGATTTTCTTTTCAATTTGAGGTCATTTATCACAAATCCTAAGTTGTTGTCTCAGGTGAAACTTCAAAGATCAAATGTTTCATGCATTTTTTATATATATATTTTAGAGCCATGCTATGCTGACATCCGAAAACTCTTTCTACAACACTTTCTGTAAAAAAAAAAATCAACTCCCTTGAGTTTGCAGAAGGATCTATGGTTTCGTGCAATCCACGTTTAAATTTCTTAATGATTGTTTATTGCTATCCTGCGCCGGGGGCTTTGGTTGTTTTTTTACTGGGCCGATTACCGGTTTAAATCTAAAATTTGGGACAGAAATGAATCCCGCAACGGACAACACTTGCGTAGGTTAGAGATTGTAAGTAAGATGTCGTCACCCTAAGGAGGGTGTTTTCCCTTACGTCTTACGTACGGCCCACCCTTTGCAGTGGCCATGGTTTTAAATAATAATAATAAAAAAAGCATCTTGTATATCTACCATGAAAAACATTACTTTCCCTCTTTTTTTATTTTATTTTATTATTTGTCGAAAAGTTAAACACTTTTATTTTTATTTTTAAAGTGAATCTTTTTCCTTGTCTCTCAAAGAAAAAGGGCATGGAACCATAGATTTTTTTTCTTATGTATCCCAAACGAAAAGATCTATGTTTTGACTCTTGCCATGTTAATCGTGTACAAATTGCAAATGATATATCGCATACATGTATCACGACTTTAGTGACTATGCTTGTAGTGAGCCCCATACAAAGACGTTATTCATCAATATAATAAAATACAAATGAGTTAGTACAGGTTGTGAGATATAAATTTTTATGTGGGACCCACATTAATCATTTCAACGTTACTCTTTTTAATCTTTTTTTATTTTTTTTTATTTTTTACCCTTTTAATCTCAAAATTCTTTATTAATACTCTTCCAACTTTTTTTTTTTTTTTTTTCATTTTTATGCCCTCAACCCTCCCATCTAACTATTATTTTCTAGGACCCACTTTATTTCTTTTATTATTCATCCTTATAACTTTATTATCATCTTTTTTCTTTTACCCATTTAACCGATTTTATTATTTTCATTTTATACGTTAAAATTTTTTTAGTAATACCCCAAACCCAATTATGTTTGACCCAAACCCACTAATTTTGTGTTGTTTTCCAGTCATGTTTGCGTGTCGTGTTAAAATTGCCATCACCTACTCAAATTTTATTTTTTCTGCTTTTACCCCCTTAATCCAAGAGAGGATGCCCGTGCATGGGTGAACTCTAGTCTAAGGACTAAGGAGTACAATAAATCCAAAAGGAACATTCGAAATATAATAGATTAAGTCGTGTTGCTGTAATACTTAGAGGACGTATTTTGTATGTCCGTACCATTTGAAGGTTCTTTGGGGTATTAAGAGTAATTGAGGACCATCCAATGATTTGGATCTTATAGAATATGTCCCCTTAGGATGAGAGCTTCGATTCCATTTGAAGGTTCCTTGGGATACAAACAAGTAAAAATGATTATCCAATGATTTGGATATTAGAGTATGTCCTCCTTAGGATGATAGCTTCAATTTTCAAAAAGGTTTTGGATTCTATAGGCACGCATAGCGGCTCAGAACCGGTTTGGGCACATGTTATTAAACAGGTTCCCTAAGGCGCATATTAGTAAACTTGTCTTTATGTTTAGCGGCGATAAGTAATTATTGATGGATGGAAATAACCTTTATATATTGAGAAAATTACATTTAGCTTGGGGATTATTTTATTGTATAATGATATTCAGACGCTCCCTCTAACGCATGCCACTCTATGCCTTCATCAAAGATTTGTAGATCATTTATCTTGGGATACGCATAATCATAAATCTTTTTCTTGTGTATCCCGAGGAAAATGATTCACAATTTTGTGATGGGGGACGTATGTCGGAGGGGGCGTCATATTATTACGACTCTATTTTATTTGTTTTATTTGATTTGATTTGATTTTGTAGAAATTAATAGGGCATGTTTATCAATTCAGTCCCATGGGTTGGGATAAGACGTATAGGTTGATGATGATGCATATGAATTTTAGAAAATAATTTTGGACTTATTAAAATATTAGGTATGATGTATAATAATAAGGATACACTAAATCATATCTTATATTAGGAATATTTTACATAACATTATTAACCTAAGTCAGAATTATATTAGTTAGTTGGGATAATTATGCAACTACTTAGTTGTTTTTATTTTTTATTTTTTTATTTAATGTAATTATCTAGGAGAATTTACACACATAGTCTATAGTAATTTGGGCATAACTTTGTCACATGAACTCGGAATTCGACAATTCCTAAAGCATTGAAAAGAGGACTTTGAGGGTTACACGACTGAATGCCTAGGTGCTCATTCCACTATGTAAAATGAGCGTAACTTATGGAAGTGTTTCGGCATTGTTTACCATTATGAAATTACGGTCAAAGTTAGACTTTTTATTTATAAAATCTTTGACTGCGAATAAATTTAGCATAATCGTGATTTTGAAGTTGTGGCAGAAGAAATTTTTAACGCATTTAGGATTCTTAATCCAATTAGGAAGTAATTGGGACTTTACTAATTTTAGACTTACTATAAATACTTACACAATTACAAAAAGATTTGGTTTCTTTATGTAAGTATGGAAATTAGAGTAGGATTGGTTTGTTTCTTCTCTTATGAATATGGAAAGACAATAATGAAAAAGAAATCTTTTACTCCCCTAAATTTATTTTGTTCTTCCACAATGGTGTGTTTGGATTATCATATGTGGAGCCCATTTTTACCACGCTCTAATATAAAGACACGTGTTCTATTGAATTTAGTGGGTCCAACCTAAAACATCGAGCAATTTTCAATAAAGCCGTAGGATCATCATAAAGAAAGGTCAGGTAGGCAATAAATCGAGCGAACCATCGAACTCAATGTACAATCATGTCAGCTTTAAAGCCAAACCACCCAAATAAGAGCAATAACGCGGCTGGGAGGTCGGTTAGCCGCATTAATTGGAAGAAGACTTAAGGTCAAAAGGTTCATTAATTCAGGCAAATAAATCCCAAAGCATAATAAGATGAAGAATTTATGATGACTAGAGCCTTCTCATCCGTCAAAATCGTCACGTTTAATGCGATATCTACAAGTACTTATCAAAAATGTGATGGAGGTGTCATTCCTTAACTTAGCCACTTCCAAATGATGAAATAAAGTCAACTTAGCAATTAATGTGTTGAAACAATATAAATCAAACTCGAGTATTACATTAATGAGGTGTGGGCACGAAATTTGAAGGTAAAGACAACAATTCAGAGCCACCTCACGTCTCATTTGGCAAAACATGTGGACCAACTGTGTGGTGACACCTGTCTCGAAGTCCAAAACTATAAAACTACTTCTCAAAGACTAAGAACGAGTTCGAAAAATCATCTTTTTGTACTCCCAAAAAGAAAGGAAATTGTCTGCAATCAACTATTCATCATCTTCCCCACTTAAAGTCTCTTCTTTCCCTTTAACTTTTGGTATCCTTCACTGACTTAATCTCCAGAGAATCCTTGACAGGGATTACATTGGGGGGCCGTCTTTCTTTTTTCAGCCTTTCGAAAAATCAGAGGTCTACCTCGTCAGTACCAATAAAGCGAAAAGGTCAAGAGATTAGAGATCAACGGAGAAAAGTTAGGGAGTTGTGGATCAACTTATTGGCTTGGAGATTTTACACATATCGAGGAGTGAGACCATAAAAGGTCTCCACATCATGGATATCATAAATTATAGTTATTTAGTTTAATTCAAATTCTAATATGGTTTCAGAGCCATAACTGACTCCAATTTTAGAATAGGATAGCCATACTATTCCAATGGCTTTCACTACTAATTTAATTCTCATTTCCTATTCCATTAGTCTTTCATCATTTATGATTTCCCTGAGAGATTATCAAGCAGCACGATCCAATCAAATGTTCTTGAAAGAGATCATGATGGACTTGATCTAATGAGCTTTTAGTTATGTCAGATTCCCATATGAATGAAATGTGATAGTGATGAATTTCATGTACAGGTGGCAATCACCAGCATTGTGACGAACATTTTATAATGACATCAACCATTCAATCTATGTGATTAAGGACTAATTGATATTAATTGTAACCAATGACAAGTTCTCCATTCAAATGAGCATGTGATTGCGATAGGATATTTTAGTATTGGTTCTGATGTATTGTAATAAGATGTATTGTCTTAGTATAGGATTGGAATTAGTTAGTTAGGATGGTTATACGACTACCTATACTTATCCTTTACTTTTTTCTTGGACTTAATGTACCCCCCCGGAGAGCATGCAATTCTAGTTATTTAGTACAATTCAAATCTTAACAGAACTAATAGGTACTTGAATTTTGGTTAGTGTCAGCTAATTTAGTTGGTAAAGTCTATGAGAACCCGATTGGGCCCTTCCAAATTTGGGGTGTGATTATACCAACACTAATGCATCGGATCCCATAAGAATTCCACAATTAAACGTACTTATGTGGGAATAGCACTAGGATGGATGATCTCCTGGAAATTCTTCGTGTCACCCCTCCCCCCATTGCCATCATTTACCTTTATACCTTCCAAAAAAGTCTAGGAGTGATGATAGCAAGGGCCTAATTTCAATTTCGGTAATCATTGAGTTACTGATCTCCTTAAAAGTAGGCTTACTTGGTGATAACACGAAAAATTTAAATCAACCAAAAATAAACTATGAGTTGGATTCTGTATGAGAGTTATTGAATTAAAATTTGAGATCTGATTGGATGATCTTAACTCCGCTGATGACACTCTTTTTGATAGTTGGAAAATTTAACGAGCGTTGTTTAAAAAGGTGAATGGATATTAATGTTTGTTCTTTTAACTTTTTAACATGGAACTTTTTCTGATAGACAAATACACATTGTATTTAAGCTGGTCAAGGTGACCAACAAGAAAGGTACAACTACAACACGAGGACTTATATAGGGGCTAATATTGTGTAAATTAGGGGTGCAACTTAATTCGATTCAAACCGAGAACTGAACCAAATCGTGGAATTTGGATTGCTTTGGTTCGGTTTAGATGGATATTGGTTCGATTTCGGGTTTATAAAATAAAGAACCGATAACTTCGATTCGATTCTCGGTTCAGATAATATAAAAACCCGAACCAAATTGAAACCGAACCAATATTAATATAAAATAAAATATTAAATTTATATTTTAATTTTTAATTTAATTTTTTTACTTTTTTTATAAAACTACCCAACCCTCGTCTCTCTCTCACTCTGTCGCTCTCGTCTTTGCGACCGACAGCCAACGTCTCATCTCTCTCTCAAGCTGTAAAACAATCTAACATAGGAGAGATGAGGGAATTTTAACTCTTCCTTGGCAACCCCTGGAACTGAACTGAAATAAAGTCGGTTTGGATTCGTTTGGTTCTAAAATAATTCGGTTCGGTTTTGGTTCTTATATAATATAACCAATCTTGATCGGTTCGGTTCTAATTTTATTCTAACCCGAACCAAGTTGCACCCCCTAGTGTAAATGTCTTGTATTCTATTGGCGGTACGTTGAGTTGCAGGGAGCAACACTCCCTATTGTGTAATACTTTTTGGGGAGGTAAGTGTGTTTTAGCAACTCCTAGTTTTATAAATAGAGATCTCTTGGGACGTAAAACCATGAAAGGTAAATAGAGAATGTTCTTTATCTGATCCGTGGATGTAGGCATACCGTGAACCATGTAAATTCTTGTGTTGTGTTGGGATTTATATTCTCTTTGCTGCTACGTTGTTTCACAACTAAATTACAAACCCACTCCTACTTACCAATGAAGTCCTCAATAAAAACACCTCTAAATTCCATAAAAAATCCGTAGATGTCACCTTAACTGCACTAGTGTAGCTCTCCTTCTCCTCAAACAAAGGTCTCAATATCTTGGGAAAACAACTGGTACTGAATAGCTCAAAGAAATACCCCCACACCTTGTTCATAACTGACAATGAAGAAGAAGATGCCTCCGACTCCCCATCCTTTCTACACATTAAGTTTCTCAGGTGGGGTCCATCATGCATATTTGAGTAACATCATGCATTTTTGTTTGTAAGATTGCTTGGTGCATTGATCTTACCTTAAAAATCGGAGTTGGTATAAGAATCATTTGGTTATCCAAGTTCATTTAAAATAGTATCTTTTACCAAGGAATGTGAATTATATCCACCTCAATCAACCTCATTTTCAATCTCCCTCTTACCTTTTTAGGGTCTTCAACTTACACCAAAAGCACCAATCTCAAAAAGCTAAGAAAAGAAAAAAGAAGAAGAAAGAACTAGCACTATGTGAAAATTGGAAAATTCGACATAAAAAATTGACGAGCTAAGGCCTACGAATTTTAAAAACTGAATTTTGACAGTCTAGGACCGTCGAAATTCTTGATGTTCCCAGATTTGACGGCTTAGAGCTATCTCTCATCCTTATTTTATTTGACAATTTCAACCCGTCGAAAAAAAATTTGACAGTGAAAATTTTGATGCCAATTTGATCTCTTGCTCCGTCAAATTTGGGCTTTTTTAGTTACTGGTGTTATCATGGGTCTATATGTGGAAGACTCAAAATTTGAAGTATGCTTCATTTAAAGTCGTATCTTTTATTAAGGAGTGTGACTTCTGACCTTACCTTTTCGTCTTAGTCCACCTCAATGTCAACCTTCCTCTCACTTTTTTAGGGCCTTAATCTTGCACCAAAGGACTCCTAATTGGTTCTATCATTGGTCTACATTGGAAACTCATAATTTGAAATGCTTATATTTTCTTGAAGAGAAATATGTTTAGTTGACGACCCCACTCTTCAACTCATTGACCATGTTTATTAAAGGGGCACATGCAAAACATGGAATTACAAACTGATGCATTGTGAAGGGATTTAAAATAAGCAGACAAACTAAAATAGATTACAGTGGGAGCAACTTTATTAAGAGCCGTGCGTGTTGTTTGAAAAAGAGAGACTCATATGAGGCTTTTAGCCTCTGATAGGTGAAGTTTTTTTTTCTAGTAAAGCCTTAAAAAAAAGTGTAAAATCCAGATAAATACATAAGAACTTAGGACTTTTTTTTTTTTTTTTTTTTTCTATTTATTTATATAATTTTATTTACAATTTGCATACAAATCAATTATCTCGATGTAATATATTTAGAATACTAGCTAATTACTATGTGATGTCCATGAAGCGAAATATTCTTACTCATGTACCTTTTTACGATTTATTAACCCATATTCAATAAACAAGGTATATTTTTAGCAAGTATAATGATGTTGAAACTGGTAATATGAGTTGATGGCTTATTAGAGAGCTTGATTATTTTAATGTCATCAATTATTTTCCTAATCACATTGAGATCAAGTTTTTAGGTAAGTATTATGGCATTCTTTTTTAACTCCACTACTATAAAAATGTTGCAAATTGGGAACACCTCTAGTGTATGATACATAAACCATGTAAGTTAGATTTAGTATGATACGTGAGAGAAAAAAAAATGATGTAAGACATCTCTATAGGGCTGTTTTCAGGATATAAGATGAATTCGAGTGGTATTAACATGTTTTTTTATATATATTCTGTCAGCTCTTCCATGTACCTGCAGAGTTGACGATTGAGCTTTAACATGAGGCATACGCGTATTATAAATAAATCAATCTCTAGCCTATTTGGCAAAACCTTGTGCCTCACTCGTCTCAAGGTGGGAGAGATTAAGATGCATGACACGACTACAAAATTGGAGTTGCTTGAAAAAATATTTAAAGAAAATTTCTTTAATGAAATAATAATAAATGCTGTAATTTATGGCATAGAATGGTATGGTATCTTAATATAAACTGACCTAGAAGTTAGTGCAACTTTGGGAATCTAGAAATAAGTCCAACTGGTGATAAGATTCAATGAGAGTTGATTAAGAATATATGCTAGTCTGTAATGAAGCCATTGATTGCATCTCTGAGAAATACACCGATGCAGGCCAAATACTCTAAAAATGGGAAGAAAGGAAGGCTAGAGAGAAAAAAAGATATGGATGAGGTGGCAAGATGCACGGTTTTAATTTCTGCATTGTCTTAGAATGTTTCGGTCGAGTCTGGAATGTTAAACCCCAAAACATTCAATGTGTGGGATTGTTTTGTAATGGTTCAGAATGGCTTGGTTGAGCCTCCGAATATTTGAGTCAAGGCTTGGATGATAATGATGATGACAATCCGTATGATATTTTGAACAGATTTTTCTAACCAATTTATATGCATTTTTCCGGATGAAATGATTCAGAGTTACAATTTTATTTTTTTATGTATGAATCAACAGAAATGAAATTCTAAGTTATTATGTACCTGCATTTATTTATGACTTTGCTCAATTGAAAATAACAAGAACTGCATTGGTGCAGCTCACCACTCAATCAATGGCCAACGCAAACAATGGTAGTCCCGTGGCTGATTCAACAAAAAATAGTCTAGTTCTTAGGCCAGTGTCGGCCGGTGAATCAGGTCAAGGCTTGCCTTATGCTCCTATTGATTGGCCTAAACGCGGTGACATATGGAGATGGAAGGTAGGAAAGAGAATAACTAAGTCTGGCTTCATGGCTGATCGGAACCTGTATCTTCCAAGCAGTCTTAAGAAGTCTTTCCGTGGGATACGGCTCGCAAGCCTTCCGGCAGTTAAAGAATTTATCAGTAAGCAATTCCCTGATGCTGACCTTGAGGCCTTCCTTGGCTCTTTCAGTTGGAAGATCCCTTCAAAGGAATGGCGTGAGGATAAAGGTCTGGTTTCAATTTAGCTATGTTCTTTTCTGTTTTATAGATATCATATCTATTTAATTTTTTAAGGTTCAGTATCAGCTTCAGTTTCCAGTTTTAGTTTTTTTTTAGTTATTTATGTTTTTATTTGGAACCCATAAGGGATTTACTTATCTATGTGTCTATATACCGTTCCAATCAATCTTTTGGGTCCCTACTTCACCTCGACAGTTATGCCAAAATGCCCTTCAAATCGAAGCCTGTAAGCGATGGATACACAATTATAACCAAGCTTCCGCCTTTTTTTTTGGCTGAGCAAGCTATTTTATTTTCTTTTGTATAAGGAGTTCAAGGGGTTTGAACCTAAGCCCTAGAGAACATCATCCCATGGTCTTACCACTTAGCTAAATGGTCCTTTAAACCATATTTTCTCACTTGAACAGAATTTCTTTCTAAAAGAAATGGAATGTTTAATTTCACAAAAAAAAAGTTCTATTTTTTCACGAGGCACAACTAGCGATATCAACTTATAACAAAACAACCTTGTTCGGAAGTTAAAAAGAATCACAATAAATGCAAAAAAGTGCTCCTACATTATAGCACACTTGTTGAAATCTTCAGACGACATCAATCACTAAATATTTTATCCAAATATAAGTTATTTCGTGGGTACATGGACATAAATGTGGCACATTTTGTTTCATTTCGACATAATTATTTTGTGACACTATTGGTAATATAGATCGGGCTGCTAGCTCCAGCATACAACCTATGGAAGAGAAGGCTGACCACCATGGGTCAGAATCAGATACTGGATTCATGGCTTGTAAGGTAGGAAATGCGATGTGCAGTCTCGACCAAGAAGCAATGATTGACTCTATACCGTCTAAGGATTGTGACATCTGCTCCATTGAACGTAATTTCTGTCACAATTGTTGCTGTATTCTATGTTTCAAGACTGTAGATTGGGTTCATGGAAGCTATAGTTTTATAAGATGTCAAACAAAACTAAGTGAGAATTACGTATGTGGGAATGTAGCTCATATTGACTGTGCTCTAAGTTCTTACATGGCTGGTACAGTACGAGGAAGTATTATTAAGTTAGAGGTTGAATACTACTGCGGACGTTGTAACCACCAAACGGATCTCATGCCACATGTTACAAAACTAGTAAAGACATGTGAATCTGTTGATGCTCGAGATGACGTTGAGAAGATTTTAAATGTGGGTTGTTGCCTTTTGCATGGCTCACAACAAGAAAGTGCTAAGAAGTTGCAGACTCGCATCGAGTTAGCTCTGACAAAGGTAAAGTAACACTAAGATAATTGTACAAAGGTTGATCAATTTTTGCCCCCAATTTGGCTAATCGACTAGCTTCTTGACTATCTGATATGTTCATCAGCTTAGGAGCGGAGTTTGTCTCGAGGACATTTGGAAGGAAGAAGATAACGTCCCGGTGGTTTCTTCAGGTTAGTTTCCTCCTGAACTCCGTTCATTGGTTCACCAAGGGGTACCTAAGGGTACACGTTAAGATGCATTAGATACACCTTGGAAACAAGCATTTGAGGGTATTTTTGGTAGAAAAGAAAATTTTGACTGCATTTTTGGTAGGAAAATCTAGTTTCGAGGTGTATTAATGCATCTTCACGTGTGCCCTTAGGGCACGTGTTAAGAAAATGAAATCCAGCCTTTGTTTGATTTTTAGTTGAGGGTGGATCTCAGTTTTCCATATAAAATATCCAATAAAACAACGAAAAATACAATTTTCCATGAAAAATGAAAATCCTCCTAACAGTTGTGGTCATATATGCAGAAAGCATTATTAGGTGCATTACAGATATATGCAATCTGGGGGTACAAGATGTAGTTTGCATCTATAATTTTTACAGTAAATCTTCTTCAAACATTTTTTTTGGCTAAATTATTCTTTTTCCTATTATTAAAAGCATAAAATTTGTAATATCTTAAGCAGTTCTATTTTTGGGGGTGGGTTTGGATTTGGATAGTTCCTACTAAATTCTCAGACAGGAAAATCCGTTAGCTATCAAAAAATTAATCATTTTGTTAATTATTTTCAGTTGGTAAATGAAAATGATGATGAAGATGAGAGCACAGTTGACGAGGTGTCAGACATGGCCGTTGACAAGATGAGGCCTAGGTTTGATTTGCAACCGAAAAACATTTTAGGGGATGAGCAAAAACCACAAGACACAGTGGAAGCAGAAGATGGATGGTCTGTAGTCCCCTCTAGGCAAAACAGGGGTAAAAGATCCTAAGTTGAAGGGTTCATCATGACTGTGTTCCCCTTTCACAGAGGATGTTGGGGATTTGTGTTTGTTTTTGTTTAACTTATCCAGTTTTCCAAGGTTGGATTTGTGAGACATTTTAAAATTGCTCCTGCTTTGTTTATGATTTCAATTCAAATTTTATTTTATTTTTTTGTAATCTAAGCAGTTAACCAGTGTGATCTTATGGTTCCATATTTGACTTTGTTACTGTAAAAGCATTTTCATCATCAGTAAATAAAAAAAATGGTGAGCTTACAGTATAAAATTTTTGGAATTTCAATTTTGTTGTTCGATTTTTTATTTATAAATAGTTGAAATAATAATACATATATATATATATTTTAAATCAAAATTGATAAGTTTGGGGTCCAACTAAAACCAATTGGCAATGAGTGGAGAGGCCTAAAGCTTATAAAGAGAGAGACAAGGCAATTTGTGCTTCTGAGGTGGGACAAACTGAAAATGCCCCCGCACGTGTTGGCAGGACTCGGCCAAAGCACATGGAGATATAAATTGAGTGACGTGGTGAAAAAAAAGGCCTCCACTAATACCCTGATGAGTTTGGGGATCTAATTCAAAATCAATTGGCAATGAGTGGAGAGGCCTAAGAGTTTATAAGGAGAGCGATAAGGTAATTTGTATCTAATGTGAGACTAATTCCCATTAGAAGTATATAATTCCCATTCATCATCCACGGGAAAAAATCATTGAAAATGATTGCAATTGCTATTGTAACCAAAGTTTGTGAAAAAGATGAAAAAAATAAAAAGATTGTTCGGGCATTTAAAAAATATTATAATTTGAGATGATGTTAAGAAAAAGGCTAGTTTGAGTATTTCAAAAATATTATAATGTGAGATGAGGTAGATGACTATTAATAAAGATAATTGCTATTGGCACCCCAACTTTTACTTATTACACCCCAATGTTTTAACTTATTTCACATCCCAATTAAAGATTAAAACACACTATTCAAACATTACAAAATTTTGGCTCAAATTGTTATCTCAACATTGCAAATAACACCCTGTGTTATCAGTGTTTAGACGTAATTAGGGGTATTTTTGGTCTTTAAAATTTTGGTGTATGCAAAATCCTATTCAACCTTCTCTCATTATGAAGTAAACTAGAAACTGGCATGTGCAAATGCAAATGTATTACAGAATAGCCTATTTGTAAATTTAAATGTTGATTAAAGTGTTCTCAAAGAATATATGGTAAAAAGGATATTTTATGATTTTAAAAGCTAACCAACATTATAAGATGATGGAATTGCAGTGCTTTATTTATTTATATATATTATCAAAATGAACCGACAATATTAAATTTAGATGCAAAGATATAGACGTTTGTGATCTGGATTTAGAAAGTGATTTCTAGAGCCTTAATTACATAGATTTCTCGAGTAAATTATATACTTGAAATCGCATCGACTTGTTTTTCACTAAATAGTGAAAAGGGGTCCGATTGGTAAATTGAAGATTTTTAGGGGATAGGGAGTCGCCACCTAGTTTAGGTTTATGAACCATAGATAGCTTCAAAATGGACCGGGTTAATTCATAAATAAGAGAAATAAGCAAGGGGTCAGATTATGGGTTTCAAAAGGGGTTAGGTACCGAATTTACCTAATCAAGATGATCGATCTCTAGTACGATATGAAACTATCTTATGATTAACGAGCATAGACTAAAGTTAAGCAAAGGTCCCATCATCATCAGTTTATATCGGATGTCCTAATTGAATCTTACAACTAATATTCTCTCAAATATTACATGATTTCTTGAATTCTGCGCAAAAATGAAAATTATGAAAAAACCTTAATTCCAACCTATGCTCCAAAGTTCACGTTGCAATATATCACAAATCTAAATGTACAATTTTTTTTCAAATTGACTAAAAAAAGAATTTGTGAAAATTTTCTATATTGGAAATTTATGAATTGGAACTTCTAAATTTTTCACTTTATGAGATTTATAAATCAGAAATACAAAATTACCCAAATCAGAAAATCATGAATATGATGAATTTTTAAATTAGAAATTGACAAATATGAATTTTTCGAAGTGAAAAATTATGATTAGAAAATTTTGCAAATTAGAGAATTACAAAGTTCCAAAATTAGAGCGTTCCAAAAGTGAATCTTGCAAAAATGGGAATTGTAAACATGAAAAATTTCAAATTACGAATACGTGTTAGATCAACAAGTTGGCGCATCAGCAACCCACATATGTAAAATTTTAACATCAAAATATTAGAGACATGGGGCAAATTAGTGAATCAGCCTTTCACACATATATGCTAATTTTTAAAAAAAAGGAACACGTGGCAAACGTTAATAAATTGATTGATGAATTAATTCCCATATACATAGAAATCAGTGAGTTGACTCACGCCTATTTTATTGAGAAAATCAATTTTAAATTTCTTGTATACATAAAAATGAACGAGTCGACTCATTTATCACATGAAATCTCAATGTCCAACTCGATGCATCCCCCAAAACAATGAGTTGACTCATGCCCATTTAGAAAAAAAAATGACTTTACTTCCTACAAAAGATCAGTGAGTTGACTCAGCTAATCTAACTCCAGCATCAATATTATGAATTAAGTGAATGTGTGTAAACTTCACATGCTAAGTGCGTGAACACGAATGCTCAATTAAAACGAAAATTAATGTGAACATTACACAATTTGATGTCATGTTTGAAGCAGATAAAGATGTACCTTGGTTATTATGATTGGAAATCCCTCAAAATCCTTGGTTATTGTGATTCCTTCAGAGAAATCTATATGTGAGAGTGGCCATGAGTATTGTTGTGAGGTGGAAAGTGGTCAAGATGCCGAATGTGGCTAAGACGTGAGTTCTATGGGTGGTGTTTAGCAAGAAGAAGAAAACGAAAATGTGAGGTCTATTGGGTAGTATTTTGGGACGTTAAGGGCTACT
The DNA here is from genome assembly GCF_017979445.1 of Akebia trifoliata. Lineage (NCBI taxonomy): Eukaryota > Viridiplantae > Streptophyta > Magnoliopsida > Ranunculales > Lardizabalaceae > Akebia > Akebia trifoliata. The sequence goes on from NC_141390.1 coordinate 28,481,168, forward strand.
AACAGAAGGTTGGGAAGGGGTGCTTGTGGCTGTTAACAGAAAAGAATAAAAGAGAAGATTGTGTTGCTGCTTTGGACGTTGAAAAGGATTAAAGAGAGTGTTGTGGCTGCTTTGAAAGTGAAGGATGAGAACATGGTGGTGACCTTTGTCGGAGAGAGTTAGAAGGAAGGGAAAAGAGTGCTGTGCAGTGGACGTGGCTATGAGTTCACGAAGAAGGTGGCCGGAGTGGGATGTTGTTGATGGGGCTGAGCGTGAAGAAGGCTGTGGGCTGCTACAGGTATGTCTTTCTTCTCCTACTTTTCCGTTCTTCTTCCTCTTCTTCTATTGTCGTGGAGAGAAGGTGAGTTCGAGAGGGGTTGTGGGTGCTCTTATGCGGGTATTAATGGTAGCTGAGAGAGGGACAAAGAAAGGGGGTTGTGGGTGTTGCAGGTTTAATGGAGAAAAAGAGGGAGCAGCAAGGGAGAAGAAGAAGTCCGTGAGAGAGGGAGTTGTGGGTCTATTTTTTTGGAGAGAAGAAGTTCTCTTCTTCTTCAAAACGTGGTCCTTACCACCATGAGAGAAGCAGCTCTGTCCTTTTTCTTTTTTAAACTTTCTTTCTAGCTATTGTGTACCTATCCTCAGTCAAAAAATGTCCTTTGCTTTTGCAGTTTCAATAATGTCAGCTTCTCCCTCGTTTTCCAAGGATTAGAGGTAGCCTTTTCATAAATGTCTTTTGGTTTTTTTTTTTTAACGACTTTCTCTTTTTATTTATTTATATTTATTTATTGATTCTTTCTCTTATTTGTTTCTTCTTTTTTTATATTTGTTTTTTCTTTGACCAAATTAAAAGATCAAGGTGCTGTTTGTTAAACTGAAAAAAATAAGTGTTGAATAGCATTAAGCACTGAAATTTATAAGTGCTGAATTTAAATGCTGAAAAAGTTACTTGTTTAGATACTGAATCATATTTGCCATACATTGTTGAAGCTGGTAAATTATTTTTGTTACACTTACAATCATATTATACATTATTTGCATGTTTCAAATGCCTATTTCTTATCAAACACAATAAAATATATTATTTCTTATATAAATTAAAATACAATTCATTTTTAAATAATAAATAATACTCAAATATTTAATTTATAAATAATAATTTCTATTTATAAAAGCCCACAAATTTCAAATTAAAAATAATAATGTTATACAAGTCACCAAAATTTGAAATCAACATTAAAAGAATTTAATTTTGGATGAATAATTTTTGATGGAAATGAAGGATGTGTAATTATCAAAACACCCTATGAATTAATAAGGGCAACCCACACCATAGCCAATTTTTTTTTTTTGTTATATATGAGTTAAAGTTTTTGGAATGAGCAAATTTTTAGAGAGGATAGTCTTTAGAATTCATCCTCACCAAAAATCAGTCAATTTTGAAACTTCTAACTGGTCAAAAATAATTTTTTTTTAATAAAAAGGGATGATTTACGATTCTTGAACTTGTTTTGATAGGGTTAGAAGTTTCAGGATGTGCTGATTTTTGATGAGGATGATCTCCTCATCAAAAATCAACTTATTCGAAAACTTTTAACTCATATAAGACAAAAAAATTTAATCATGGTGTGGGTTTATTAATTTGTGGGGTGCTTATATACTAATGAGGAGATCATTCTCATTAAAAATCAACTCATTCCAAATTTTTTAACTCATATAAGATAAAATAATTTAGTCATGGTGTGGGTTTATTAATTTGTGGGGTGTTTATATACTTATCCATGGGATATAAGAGTTAATATCCTTTTAAGAATAAGGGCATACTTGTCCATGCTTACAAAATCGAAGGGCATACTTGTCCGTGTCGAAAAAAATGAAGTGCTTACCGTTTCAGCACTTTTTTTCAGCATCAAAATAATGCTGAATTTTTTTTCACTTATTTTCAGCAATAAGCATTGAAAATATAGAGTAAACAAACGCGCTATTTTGACAAAAAGTGCTGAATTTAATTTTTTTCAGCAATAAACGCTGAAAAATAGCGCAAACAAACACTGCCCAAGTTTCTAACTGCGTACAGCCCTCATGTATAGAGATAGGGTATGATCCCATGCATCTCATACCTTAGTAGTCTACTATTAAATCATAATTGATCTATTAAATTTTAATTTCAATTTGATTAGTCAATTTAACTTTAATTTTAATATTGATCGGTCAATTAAATTTTAATTTTAATTTGATTAGATAATTTAATTTTAATTTTAATGTTGATCGATTAATTGAATTTTAATTTCAATTTGATTGGTTGATTGAATTTTAATTTAAATGTTGATTAGTCGATTGTACTTTTTACTTTTTTGATTCATTGATCGATTGAATTTTAATTTTAATGTTAGTTGGTTCATTTTATTTTTGGTTGATTAATCGATTAGATTTTAATTTGAATGTTAATTGATTGACTTGGATTTTAATTTAAATGTTGATGGGTTGATTAAATTTTGGATTGAATATTGATTTAAAATTTTCAAGTTGATTGTTTAAATTTTAATTTTAATTTCGATTTAAGGGGTGTTTCGATTATTTTACGATTTTTCATAAATTTCTTCAATTTCGTTGATTTGGGTCTCGTTAGACTTGAAATCATGTTCTGAATGCAATTGAGGTACTTCCGAGATTTTTCAAAAGTCCAAAATTCATGAGGGGTATTTTCATCATTTTGATATTTGTTTTGTCTATTTTTACGTAAGGTTTTTTTTAGTCTCAATGTGATTATTTCTAAGTTTTAAGGTTGCATTTTTCTAACGTAACGAGATTTCTAAGTTATCGAAATGTGTAACGAACCTAAGCGTACATGCTTACTAAATTAAGTGTATGGTGTAGTGATCTTAAGCGTGCGTAATTCTATGTCGTATAACAAAGAGAAAGAAGAGAACAAAATTAACGGATAGAAGGAATTAGAAGAATGCCTCTCACAAGCTTTAAAGTTCTTTACGCTTATTATTAGGAATCCACAGTAACCAAGTGACGGATCGCCAAGTCAGGCAGATGTAAAAATGGGGTGTCTACAACACTTATTAGAAATAATTCTTTGCTAGTCCATAATAATTGTTGATTTCAATAAAATGATGTATTTTGGCACTAATTACTGTTATTTTCGTGTAATAGGAAAAAATCGTAAATTTTCGAAAATAAATTAGAAAATCTGAAGAATTCATTGCGATTCAAGATCTGTAAGAGAACTGCTATTGACACCCCAACTGTTACTTATTACACCTCAATTTCTTAAATTATTTCACATCCTAATTAAGGATTAAAATACACTATTCAAGCATTACAAAAGTTTGGCTCAAATTGTTATCTCAACATTGCAAATAACACCCATTTAAACAATTTTTGTAGTTGTTTACAATTATGATTACGCTCATATAAAATCCTAAACCCAAGAAATAATAATTTGACAAAAATAAAATGAGAGAACTTCTATTGCCACCCCAATGTTTTATTTATTTTTACTTTATCTCAATCATTCAGTTATTTTCTTGGGACATTTAGCATAAAAATTCCAAAAGTTTATGACAGTGGCAAATAACAATCACTTTTATTTTAATACTCAAAATAGGGCTATTTTCTATAGTATTTGATGTCTTTGGACAGAAATACCCTCACCTATAATTTCTCTAATAAATCCTTGAAAAATAATCTTCTAAATTATAACTTCCTCCGGTTGAACATTTTACACCACTGAGAGAAAGAAAGATCTATACTCTACCGAATAGGCTCTAGATTTGAGGAATCATAGCAAGCCTTGTATATCTACCACTACATAAAAAATTGGACAATTTGACAAGAAAATTTAATGGGCCAAGGCCCACAGATTTTTGTAATCGAATTATAAAAGTTCATGATCGTAAAAGATTTAGATGTTCCCTGATTCGACAGTTTGAATCGTCGAATTTCTCCCATCCCCATTAATTTGACGATTTTGGCCTGTTGAAAAAAACAATTCGACAATGAAATATTTGACGCCTTAGTCCGTCGAATATGTCCTTTTTTTTCATGTTGTGTATGCATTCTCATGTTCAATTTTCTATCTATCGAAGATATCCACCAAAAGCAATCAATTTCACTTTTATTTCTATCATTTTTTTAAATTATATATATATAATCTTATAATCTTGATACATTTCTCATTCATAGTTATTTAAATGGATAGTGGTAGCAATTTTTTTTCATTTCAGGAAAATTTTAAGGTTTTGTTCATAAAATTTACTCAGTGTCGAATCTCGACCTTGAAATGCATTATAGAGTCGAGGCTCAACGATATCTATTGTTGAGATTCGACATTGTAGACATTTTTCACTTACAAAAATTTCTTTTGGATAATTTCATCGGGATTCAACAATAGGTATCTGTGAGCCTCGACGCTATAATACATTCAGGTTTCTTGGTTCGACACTAAGTACATTTTATGAATAAAATTGCAAAAATTTCGTGAAATAAATTTTTTTTTTTTGCTACCATTATTCATTTTCAAAACTATGGACGAGAAATAAATCAAAGATTATAAGAATATATAAATGCTTTAAAAAAAATGAAAGAAATAGAGGAGATCTACAGATTCACTATTGTTCCTCAAATGTGTAGTACGTTTGGTGAACTCTAATGACTTTTTAATAGATTTTGGTATAAAGAGAACAAATCTATAAGTATTGTGACGGTATAAAATGTTGAGAGGGAGGAAGTTATGATTTAGAAGATTATTTTTTAGGGTTTACTTGAGAAATTTTTGGTGAGGGTATTTCTATTAAAAAACGTGAGTTACTATAACAAATAGCCCTATTTTGAGTATTAAAAAAAAATAACATTTTTTTTCCATAAACCCCTGAATTTTTATGCTAAATATCTTATTTTCTTTAGTTTTAATTGCTGTGTAATAAGTAAAAGTTGGGGTGTCAATAACAGCTCTCTTAAGAAAGTTTACTAAATTGTTTAGCTACCATTAACAAATAAAAAGTTTACTAAAGAAGCTCAACTGAATGATCTCATCCATTCAAATAGTTGGAATCCAACTTTGGGCCGATTCCATCTCATCTATTAAGTTAAGATTTAAATTACATGTATCTACCTCGAGATAATCAACCAGTCTATTTGCCTTTTATATTTTCGCGGATTAATGGCTCACGAAGCCTCTGTACAAGTTTGCTGGGCACAAATTGTCCAACAAAGAACGAAGATGGAAATATGAACCACATAAATTCCTCGTGTATGAGATTCCTAGAACAGCACTATATTTCTACTCGTATCACAGACGTTGTCGGGCATTCCATGTCCAACGTCATTTGATTCTCTAAAAAAGTTTCCACAATTGTTCACACGTTTTACGGTCCACATATTTGACAAGTTGCTGGCCCACGACGAGGATAACATTTGCCCTAAGTGCATGGAAAATCTGATTGGACAAACCTAGGAATAACCCCATTGGATATATAAGGAGTACGTCATCTTCAGGCTAACAACACATTTCTCAAAAATACTTACCTACACGGCACACCGTACACCTCACCCTGTTAATATTTAGGGGTCCACTCTCCTTTGCTGCGTTTCTTCTGAGTAACAAAATCTAAACTCTCTAAAACAGGTAAAAAACTGGTTCAGTGTAGTCCTTGAACACAATCGATTCTAGTTCCAAACGGTAGGCTAACTTCCCCCCAATGTATCCTTTTAAAATTAAATTTTTATTTGTATTTTTGAATTTTGGTATTTTGTGTGTGTATATTTGATCTATGTTACAGGTTAGACGATAAGTGGAGAAAATTTTAGGGATTTTATTGGAATTTTCTTTTCAATTTGAGGTCATTTATCACAAATCCTAACTAGTTGTCTCAGGTGAAACTTCAAAGATCAAATGTTTCTTGCGTTTTTTATATATATTTTAGAGCCATACTATGCTGACATCCGAAAACTCTTTCTACAACACTTCTTGAAAAAAAGATCAACGATTTCCTTGAGTTTGCATTCTTAAATCTCGAGGAGAAGGATCTATGGTTTCGTGCACTCCACATTAAAATTTCTTAATGATTGTTTATTGCTATCTTGCGCTGGGGTCTTTGGTTGTTTTTTTCCTCGGTCCATTACCAGTTTAAATCTGGAATTGGGACAGAGATGAATCCCGCAATGGAGAACACTTGCGCACGTTAGAGATTCTAAATCAGATGTCGTCACCCTAAGGAGGATCTTTACCACCTAGACGCGTCTCGTATCTCTGATGATTAAAAAGTGCCAAATTTTCATATATAATGAAAAACATCACTTTCCCCCCTTTTTTTTTTTTTTTTTTTTTTCCTTTCTATCAACCTAGAAAAAGTTAAACACTTTTTTATTTTCTTTTATTTTTAACAGCGAACTTTTTCCTTGTGTTTCTCAAAGAAAAAGGGCACGGAATCATAGATCTTTTTCTATGTCACGGAATCATAGATCTTTTTCCTTGTGTATCTCATAGAAAAAGATCTATGGTTTTGGCCCTTGCCACGTTAATTGTGTATAGATCACGTATGATTTACCACATACATTTATCATGACTCTAGTGACTATGCTTGTAGTGGGCCCCATACAAAGACGTTACTCATCAATATAATAAAACACAAATGAGTTGTTACGATTGTGAGACATAAATTTTTATATGAGACACACTTTAACCACTTCAACGTTACTGTTTTTAATCTATATATATTTTTTTTTCATCTTTTACCACTTTAATCTTAAAATTCTTTATTAATACCTTTTCAACTTTTTTTTTTTTTTTTCATTTTTATACCCTCAATCCTCCCATCCAGCTATTATTTTCTGGGACCTACTTTATTATTATTATTTTTTATAATTCATCTTTATAACTTTATTACTATATTTCTTCTTTTACCCATTTAACCGACTTTATTATTTTCATTTTATATATATTTAAAATTTAAATTTTGTTAGTAATACCCCAAACCCAATTATGTTAGACCTAAACCCATTAATTTTGTGTTATTTTCGAGTCATGTTTGCGTGTCGTGTTATAATTGTCATCACCTACTCAAACTTTATTTTTTCTATTTTTACCCATTAATCCAACAGAGGATGCCCCTGCACGGGTGAACTCTAGTCTAAGGACTAAGAAGTACAATAAATCCAAAAGGAACATTAGAAATATAATAGATTAAGTCGTGTTGCTGTAATGCTTAGAGGATGTATTCTGTATGTCCTTACCATTCGAAGGCTCCTCAGGATATTATGAGTAATTGAGGATCATCCAATGATTTGGATCTTGTAGAGTACGTCCCCCTCAGGATGATAGCTTCGATTCCATTTGGAAGGTTCCTTAGGCTACAAACAAGTAAAAAATGATTATCCAATGATTTGGATATTAGAGTATGTCCTCCTCAAGATGATAGCTTCAATCTTCTAAAAGATTTTGGATTTTGTAGGCATGCACAATAGTTTGGAATTGGTTTGGGCACACATTATCAAGCAAGTTCCTTGAGGCGCATGTTAGTAAACTTGTCTTTATGTTTAGCGGTGATATGTAATTATTGATGGATGAAAATAACATTTATATATTGAGAAAATTACTATTGGCTTGGGGGTTATTTGATTGTATAATTATTTTCTGACGCTCCCTCTAATACACGCCACTCTACACCTTCATCAAAGATCTATACATCAGTTGTCTTGGGATAAGCATAATCATAAATCTTTTTCTTGTGCATCCCGAGGCAAATGATCTACGGATCTATGATGGGCGGCATGTGTCGGTGGTGGGCAACATATTATCACGACTCTATTTTATTTGTTTTATTTGATTTGATTTGACTTTATTTTATTTTGTGGAAATTATTTGGGACCTATTTGTCAATTCAGTCCCATGGGTTTCGATAAGACGTATAGGTTGATGATTATGCATGTGAATCTTAGAAAAGATTTTAGGACTTATTAAACTATTAGGCATGATGTATAATAATAAGTATAGACCGAATCATATCTTATATTAGGAATATTTTACATAACATTATTAACTGAAGTCAGAATTATATTAGTTAGTTGGGATAGTTATGCAATTAGTTGTACTTAGCTGTTTTTTTTTATATAATGTAGTGATCTAGGAGAATTTACACACATAGTCCATAGAAATTTGGGCATAACTTTGTCACACGAACTCGGAATTCGACGATTTCAAAAGCATTGGAAAGATGACTTTGAGGATTATGCGAAAAAAATGCCTAGGTGCTCATTTCACTATGTAAAATTAACGTAACTTACGGAAGCATTTCAGCATTGTTTACCATTCTGAAATTACAGTCAAAGTTAAACTTTCTATTTTTAAATTCTTTGATTGCGAATAACTCTAACATAATCGTGATTCTAAAGTTGTGGCAGAAGAATGTTTTAACGTACTTAAGACTCTTAATCCAATTAGGAAGTAATTGGGACTTTACTAATTTTAGACTTATTATAAATAGTTACGCAATTAGAGAAGGATTTAGTTTCTTTATGTAAGTACATAAATTAGAGTAGGATTGGTTTCTTTCTTCTCTTATGAATATGGAAGGACAAGAATGAAAAAGGAAATTTTTTTCTCCTTTAATGTATTTTGTTCTTCCACAATGGTGTGTTTGGATTATGTAACCGCATGTGTGGAGCCCATTTCTACCACGCTCTAATATAAAGACACGTGTTCTATTGAATTTAGTGGGCCCAACCTAAATAATATGAGTTTATGGCTTATTAGAGAGCTTGATTATTTTAATGTCATCAATTATTTTCCTAATCACATTGAGATCAAGTTTTCAGGTAAGCATTATGAGATTCTTTTTTTACTCCACTACTATAAAAATGTTGTAAATTGGGAACACCTCTAGTGTATGATGCATAAACCATGTAAGTTAGATTTACTATGATACGTGAGGGAGAAAATAAAAATGATGTAAGACATCTTTATAGGGCTGTTTTCAGGATATAAGATGAATTCGAGTGGTATTTTAAGAAGAGAACATGTTTATTTTTTATTTTTTATACTGTCAGCTCTTCTATGTAACTGCTGAGTTGAGGCTTGAGCCTTGTCTGTACCCCAAGCAAGGCTTAAGCTTTAACATGAGGCATCCGCCTATTGGGCAAAACCTTGCGCCTCACTCGTCTCAAGGTGGGAGAGGTCAAGATGCGTGACATGACTACAAAATTGGAGATGATAATAAATGCTGTAATCTGTGCATAGAATGTATGATATCTTAGTATAAACAGACTTAAAAGTTAGTGCATCTTTGGGAATCTAGAAATAAGTCCAACTGGTGATAAGATTCAAGGAGAGTTGATTAAGAATATATACTAGTCTGTAATGAAGCCATTGATAGCATCTCTGAGAAATACACCAATGCAGGTCAAAGAATCTAAAAAGGGGAAGAAAGGAAGGCTAGAGAGAAAAAAGATATGGATGAGGTGGCATGACAAACGGTTTTAATTTCCGCATCGTCTTAGAATGTTTCGGTCGAGTCTGGAATGTTAAACTCCAAAACATTCACTGTGTTTGATTGTTTTGTAATGGTTCGGAATGGCTTGGTTGAGCCCCCGAATATTTGAGTCAAGGCTTGGATGATAATGATGATGACAATCCGTATGATATTTTGAACAGATATTTCTAACTAATTTGCTGATCATCTATATGCACTTTTCCGTATGAAATGATTTAGGGTTACAATTTTAATTTTTTTAAGTATGAATCAACAGAAATGAAATTCTAAGTTATTATGTACATGCATTTATTTATGACTTTGCTCAATTGAAAATAACAAGAACTGCACTGGTGCAGCTCAGCAGCTCAATCAATGGCGAAAGAAAGTAGTCTAATTCTTATGCCAGTGGCCAGTGAAGACCAACATGTTGAGCCTATCGGTAGTCCCATGGCTGATTCAAAAAAAAGTGGTCTAGTTCTTAGGCCAGTGTCAGCCGGTGAATCAGGTCAAGGCTTACCTTATGCTCCTATAGATTGGCCTAAACGCGGTGACATATGGAGATGGAAGGTAGGAAAGAGAATAACTAAGTCTGGCTTCATGGCTGATCGGAACCTGTATCTTCCAAGCAGTCTTAAAAAGTCTTTCCGTGGGATACGGCTCGCAAGCCTTCCGGCAGTTAAGGAATTTATCAGTAAGCAATTCCCTGATGCTGACCTTGAGGCCTTCCTCGGCTCTTTCAGTTGGAAGATCCCTTCAAAGGAATGGCGCGAGGATAAAGGTCTGGTTTCAATTTAGCTCTATTATTTTCTGTTTATATAGAAATCATATCTATTTAATTTTTTAAGATTCTGTATCAGCTTCAGTTGCCAGTTTTAGTTTTTTTTAGTTATTTATGTTTTTCTCTTTGCTGAGCTAGCTATATAATTTTTTTTTTCAGAATAAGAAGGGGTTCTAACCTAAGACCTTGAGAACATCCTCCTAATGTCCTACCACTAAGCCAAGTGGTCCTTCTTTAAACCATATTTTCTCACTTGAACAAAATTTCTTTCTAAAAGAAATCGAATGTTTAATTTCACGAAAATAGTATTTTTTTTCGAAAGTTTTGTCCATATCTTCTGATATACAAGTTTGTTCTCAAGATAAAATGATAGCATTATTAGAAAGCCTTCTTTGTTGAAATCTTCAGACGATATCAATCACTAAACATTTTGTTTCATTTGGACGTAGTAATTATTTTGTGACCTTTGGTTAAATAGATCGGACTGCTAGCTCCAGCATACAACCCATGGCAGAGACGGCTGAACATCATGGGTCAGAATCAGATACTGGACCCATGGCTTGTAAGATGACTTCCGAATATAAGAAAGAATGTTCGGAACTTGAGGAAGAGGTCAATCAAGTTCTCAAAGACTTGAAAAATTCACAAGAGTTGGAATATAAGATGGCGGAGGAAAGGGTTAATGCTCAAAAGGACGTCATTGTTGGTTTGTATCAACAGCTTGAAGCAGAAAGGTCCAAACTAGCAGGAAGCACGGCATCGACCACAGATTATGAAATTGATATCCTTATCAACAATATTTCAAGAAAAATAGATCAGATAAAGAAGGAGACCTCAAAGCTCAAGGGAATCGAGGAAGTCGCCAAAGGATTTGGAAGGACTGCTAAAGGTATTCTAAAACAACACTTCGGTTTTCCAACTGAAGATTGAAATAAAAAGTTTCTTAATTTGACAAGTTCTTAACTTTCTGCATTTGACACTTATTGATCATTTAATTTCTTGGACATGGAGTATACATTAGTTGAACACCATTTGATTGTTTGTGAAACTGCTACAGTAATTCTATGCTTAATTTTCAAAAATTTATTTTGTTGAATGCGGTTAGAAAGAGTAATGATAATCTGACTCTCCCACGTGGCATACTCAAACTACTCAGCTGACGTGAGGTGTGCCAAAATCATAGATTTCCTTTCATAGGGATACACAACTCCACAAATTTATGGGGATGTGCGGTCGTGTTTCCCGAGACATAGAGTCTATGGTTCTGGCACACCCCACGTTAGGTGAGTATTTTGAATATGCCACATGGGGGAGTCATATCATCATGACTCATGTTAGAAATTCTCCAACGAGCTGTTGGAAAAATAATAGAATCGTGATAATATGACTATCACACGTGGCACACTCAATTAACTCTCCTGACATGACAAGTTTGGGAACTGTAGATTTGTACGTCTTGGGAACTGTAAAAGCAAAATATGAATATAATCCCAGAACAATGTTACACTTGGGAAAATGAAATAGTAGTGCCATCTTCATTTACACAAAAGAAAAGAAATGCCTTTTATATTAAATAGCCTCTTATACTCTCTTAAAGCTTTAAAGAGAGAACAACCTTCTGAGCCCTTCTTATTATAACTTCATTGAATTCTCACCTCCTTCATTCTTACACATTCAAGCTTCCATCTTTCTCACTCACCTAGCAATGGAAAAAATGGAAAAAAAAGAGAGCCAATCATCACAAATCTCAAGGCATCTGTAAAAAACATTTCAATGCCCTCTCTATCATCCCTGTTTTTCGGCCATTTCGCAACATTTATAATGATCCACCATCACCCACCCCCTACACCATCAGTAGGTTATGATTCAAAAGCCTTTGGTGCCACAAAACAAACAGACTAGTCTGCAAGAACCTGAATCATTTAAGGATTCTCAGCACGCTTTCTCACCAGAAAGAGTAAAGTAGTCACAGTAACTCCTACTTTAAGGTTGATCCTCCTCTGCATCCGCGACCATTGCCACCTCCATCAACTAAAGAGAAAGGGAGGCCAATAACGCCTGTGACCGCACAGGAGGACCAAGTAACAAATATTACCCCAAAGTTTGAATCAGTTCCGTCCCATGTTTGAATAAGAAAAATGCTCAAGGCATAGGTCACGAATGTATTCGGAAAATGTAAGAGTAGCTCCAATAGTCAATAAATTAAGAGAAAGTTTGGTACAGATAATCCATCGGATGTTCGACTACCATTCCAATTAGAAGAGAGATTCAGGTTCAATATCCTAAAGGAGATAAAAGATCTAAAAGATAGTTGATGGAGATAATGAGAATTGATATAAAATCACTCTCAATAATAGAAGACTTGACTTTGGTCAGAGCGGACATGCATGTATTCACCTTTTATTTTTTAAAATCAATACTGTTAACAAAATTTTAATTTATGTAAGGTTTTCATACGTTTTTTGAAATTTTTATCAATCATGTCCCAATCAGTTATGGGGCTAAATCTGATCATATGTGGTAAAACATATTAGATTATATGTTTTATTTAAGGGAGAATTACTTAATAGAGCTTGTAAGAGGCTCATCTGATAAAATCAAATTATTGAGATCAACATTCAAATCACCTTGCTTAATGAATGCAACAAGTTGATCTTGAAAATCTAAATGTTGATCTCAATGATTCATGTTCAAAAGTCCATATCGATAATTATACAATCTTTGATCTTGAGGGCTGTAAGGGATTGATCCCGATTGGATCAAAGGTTGTGTATGCACTCTCATGTTCGATTTTTGGTCTATCAAAGATATCCACCAAAAGCAATCAATTTCTCTTTTATTTCTATCATTTTTCTATATAAATTATTTATATATTCTTATAATCTTGATACATTTCTTGTCCATAGTTATCCAAATGGATAGTGGTAGCAATTTTTTTTTTGATTTCACAGAATTTTTAAGGTTTTGTCCATAAATTTTACTTAGTGTCGAACCTCGACATCGGAATGTATTATAAAGTCCAGGCTAAACGATATCGATTGTCGAGGTTCAATGTTGTGGACATTTTTCATTTACAAAAATTTCTGTTTGACAATTTCGTCGAGGTTCGACAATGGGTACTGTTGAGCCTCGACATAATACACTCAAGTATCTAGGTTTGACATTGGGTAGATTTTATGAACAAAATCGTAAAAAATTCGTGAAATCAATTTTTTTTTGCTACCATTTTGTATATTTATAACTATAGACAATAAATATATCAAGATTATAAAAATATATAAATAATTTTTAAAAAAAAAATGAAGGAAATAGAGGAGAGCTACAAGATTCACTATTGTTCCTCAAATGTATGATTCATTTGGTGAACTTTAATGAATGACTTTTTTTAAAATAGGTTTTGTTATAAAGAAAACAAATCTATCAGTATTTTGATGATATAAAATATTGAGAAAGAGGAAGTTACAATTTAGAAGATTATTTCAGTTCAAAAACACAAGTTACTATATAACAAATAGCCCTATTTTGAGTATTAATAGAAAAGTAGCATTTTATATATTATTGCTATAAACATATAAAATTTTTATGCTAAATGTCCTATTTTATTTATTTTTAATTGCAGTGTAATAAGTAAAAGTTAGGGTGCCAATAACAGCTCTCTTATGAAAGTTTACTAAATTGTTGAGTCACCATTAACAAATAGAAAGTTTACTAAATAAGCTCAACTGAATGATCTCATCCATTCAAATAGTTGGAATCCAACCTCGAGATAATCATCCAGACTATTTGCCTTTTATATTTTCGCGGATTAATGGCTCACGAAGCCCGATAGAAGACAGCACAGCCTCTGTACAAATTTGCTGGACACAAATTGTCCAACAAAGAACTAAGATGGAAATATGAACCACATAAATTCATCGTGTATGAGATCCCTAGAACACCACTATATTTCTACTCGTATCACAGACGTTGTTGGGCATTCCATGTCCAACGTCATTTGATTCTGTAAAAAAGTTTCCAAAATTATTCACACGTTTTACGGTCCTCATATTTGACAAGTGTTGCTGGCCCACGACGAGGAGAACATTTGCCTTAAGTGCATGGAAAATCTGATTGGACAAACTTAGGAACAACCCATTGTATATATAGGGAGTACGTCATCTTCAGGCTAACAACACATTTCTCAAAAATGCTTACATGCACGGCACACCGTACACCTCACCCTCTTAATATTTAGGGATCCACTCTCCTTCGCTGCGTTTCTTCTAAGTAAAAAAAATCTAAGCTCTCTTAAAAAAAAAAAAAAAAAAAAAAAAAGGTAAAGAACTGGTTCAGAGTAGTCCTTGAACACAATCGATTCCAGTTCCATAAGGTATTCTAACTTCCTCCCAATTTATCCTTTTAAAATTAAATTTTTATTTTTATTTTTGAATTTTAATTTTGTGTGTGTGTATATATTTGATCTATGTTACAGGGGAGACGATCGGTGGAGAAAATTTTAGGGATTTTCTTTTCAAAACAAATCCTAAGTTGTCTCAGGTGAAACTTCAAAGATCAAATGTTTCATGCATTTTTTATATATATATTTTAGAGCCATGCTATGCTGACATCCGAAAACTCTTTCTACAACACTTTCTGTATAAAAAAAATCAACTCTTTTCCTTCAGTTTGCATCGCAGAAATCTCGAGGAGAAGGATCTATGGTTTCGTGCAATCCACGTTTAAATTTCTTAATGATTGTTTATTGCTATCCTGCACCGGGGGCTTTGGTTGTTTTTTTACTGGGCCGATTACCGGTTTAAATCTAAAATTTGGGACAGAAATGAATCCCGCAACGGACAACACTTGCGTAGGTTAGAGATTGTAAATTAGATGTCGTCACCCTAAGGAGGGTGTTTTCCCTTACGTCTTACGTACGGCCCACCCTTTGCAGTGGCCATGGTTTTAAATAATAATAAAAAAAATGGAAAAATAATTGCGTTTAAAAAGCATCTAGTATCTATACTATCTAGGCGTATATCTGACGATTAAAATTGCAAAATTTTCATATGTAATGAAAAACATTATTTCCCTCTTTTTATTTTATTTTATTTTATTGTTTGTCGAAAAAGTTATAAACACTTTTATTTTTATTTTTAAAGTGAATCTTTTTCCTTGTCTCTCAAAGAAAAAGGGCACGGAATCATAGATCTTTTTCCTTATGTATCCCAAACGAAAAGATCTATGGTTTTGGCCCTTGCCATGTTAATCGTGTACACATTGCATATGATTTATCACATACATGTATCACGACTTTAGTGACTATGTTCGTAGTGAGCCCCATACAAAGACGTTACTCATCAATATAATAAAACACAAATGAGTTAGTACAGTTGTGAGACAAATTTTTATGTGGGACCCACTTTAACCATTTCAACGTTACTCTTTTTAATCTTTTTTTTTTTTTCATCATTTACCCTTTCAATCTCAAAATTCTTTATTAATACCCTTCCAACTTTTTTTTTTTTCATTTTTATGCCCTCAACCCTCCCATCTAACTATTATTTTCTGGGACTCACTTTATTTCTTTTATAATTCATCCTTATAACTTTATTATCATCTTTTTTCTTTTACCCATTTAACCGACTTTATTATTTTCATTTTATACGTTTAAATTTTTTTAGTAATACCCCAAACCCAATTATGTTTGACCCAAACCCACTAATTTGGTGTTGTTTTCCAGTCATGTTTGCGTGTCGTGTTAAAATTGCTATCACCTACTCAAATTTTATTTTTTCTGCTTTTACCCCCTTAATCCAAGAGACGATGCCCGTGCATGGGTGAACTCTAGTCTAAGGACTAAGGAATACAATAAATCCAAAAGGAACATTCGATATATAATATATTAAGTCGTGTTGCTGTAATGCTTAGAGGACGTATTTTGTATGTCCGTACCATTCGAAGGTTTCTTGGGGTTAAGAGTAATTGAGGATCATTCAATGATTTGGATCTTATAGAATGTCCCCTCAGGATGAGAGCTTCGATTCCATTTGAAGGTTTCTTAGGATACAAACAAGTAAAAATGATTATCCAATGATTTGGATATTACAGTATGGCCTCCTTAGGATGATAGCTTCAATTTTCAAAAAGGTTTTGGATTCTGTAGGCACGCATAGCGGTTCAGAAACGGTTTGGGCACATGTTATCAAATAGGTTCCCTGAGGCGGATATTAGTAAACTTGTCTTTATGTTTAGCGACGATAAGTAATTATTGATGGACGGAAATAACCTTTATATATTGAGAAAATTACTATTAGCTTGGGGGTTATTTTATTGTATAATGATTTTCAGACGCTCCCTCTAACTCATGCCACTCTATGCCTTCATCAAAGATTTGTAGATCATTTATCTTGGGATACGCATAATCATAATCTTTTTCTTGTGTATCCCGAGGCAAATGATCCACAATTTGGTGATGGGGGACGTGTGTCGGAGGGGGCGTCATATTATTACGACTCTATTTTATTTGTTTTACTTGATTTGATTTGATTTTGTAGAAATTAATTAGGGCATGTTTATCAATTTAGTCCCATGGGTTGGGATCAGACGTATAGGTTGATGATGATGCATGTGAATTTTAAAAAATAATTTTGGACTTATTAAAATATTAGGTATGATGTATAATAATAAGGATACACTAAATCATATCTTATATTAAGAATATTTTACATAACATTATTAACTTAAGTCAGAATTATATTAGTTAGTTGGGAATATTATGCAACTACTTAGTTGTTTTTATTTTATTTATTTTATT